>NC_057361.1:70821520-71445751 GCF_016509475.1 Prionailurus bengalensis
AAAAGACAAATATTTTAAGAATGTATTAAAAGTAGACCTAAATTATGTTCATAAGAGGTACACTTTACATATGTGGATACAGAAGATAGAAATTGAAAAGATGGAAAATATGTAACATGTAGAACTGATACTAAGTGGTGTTCAACCAAAGAGGTGAAAGTGCTGTATTACTGAAAAGTAGAAAATGCTGATGAAATAAATTTAACATGACACAGAGAAATGGGAAGATATTCTGTGCTCATGGATTGGAAGAACAAATATTGTTAAAATGTCTATATTACCCAAAGTAATCTCCACATTTAATGTAATCCCTATCACAATACCACCAGCATTTTGCACAGAGCAAGAACAAACAATCCTAAAACTTGTATGGAACCATAAAGATCCTGAAGACCCACAAGAAACTTGAATATGAAAAGCAAATCCGGAGGCATCACAATTCCAGACTTCAAATTATATTACAAATCCGCAGTGATCAAAACCGTATGGTAATGACAGAAAAATAGGCACATAGATCAATGGAACAGAATAGAAAACCCAGAAATGAAACTATAACTATATGTTCAGTTAATCTTTGACAAGCAGGAGGGAAGAATATCCAATGGGAAAAAGAATGTCTTTTCAAAAAAAGGTGTTGGGAAAACTGGACAGCAACATGTAAAAGAATGAAGCTAGACCACTTTCTTACACCATACCCAAAAATAGATTCAAAATGGGTGAAAGACCTAAATGTGAGACAGGAAACCATTAACATCCTAAAGAATACAGAGAGTAACCTCTTTGATATTTGGCCATAGCAACTTCTTACAAGATATGTGTCCTGAGGCAAGGGAAACAAATGTAACAATAAACTATTGGGACTTCATCAAAATAAAAAACTTCTACACAGCGAAGGAAATAATCAACAAAACTAAAAGGCAACCTACAAAATGGGAGAAAGTATTTGAAAATGGCATACCTGATAAAGGAATAATATTCATAATATATAAACTTATAAAACTTAACACCCAAAAAATGAATAATCCAATTAAAAATGGGTAGAAGACATGAATAGACATTTTTCCAAAGAAGACATTCAGATGGCCAACAGACACATGAAAAGATGATAAACATCTTTGGTTATCAGGGAAATAACAAATCAAAACTACAAGAAGATATCACCTCACACCTGTCAGGATGGTTAAAATTCACAACAGAAGAAAGAACACATGTTAGTGAGGATGTGGAGAAAGGATAACCCTGTTGAACTATTGATGGGAATGCAAACTTGTGCAGCCACTCTAGAAAACAGTACGGAGGTTCCTGAAAAAGTTAAAAATAGAATTTACCCTGTGATCCAGCAATTGCATTACTAGGTACTTACTTAAAGGATACAAAAATACAGATTCAAATGGATACATATACCCTGATGTTTAGAGCAGCATTATCTACAATAGCCAAATTATGGGAAGAGCCCAAATGTCCATTGACTGATGAATGAATAAAGAGGAGTTGGTATAGATATACAATGGAATAGGAGTTGGTATAGATATAGAATGGAATATTACCCAGCCACAAAAAAATGAAATATTACCATTTGCAACAATGTTTATGGAGCTATAGAGCATTATGTTAAGCAAAATAAGGCAGTCGGGGAAAGACAAGTACTATAGGATTTCACTCATATGTGGAATTTCGGAAACAAAACAAATGAGCATAGGGAAAAAAGGAGAGAGAGAGAGAAGCCAAGAAGTGGACCCTTAACTTTAGAGAAAAAACTGTTACCAGATAGGAGGTGGGTAGGAAGATAAGTTAAATTAGGTTATTGGGATTAAGGTGTGCCCTTGTGATGAGCACAGGGTGTTGTATGTGAGTGTTGAATCACTAAATTGTAGAACTGAAACTAATATTACACTGTTAACTAACTGGAATTGAAATGAAAACTTAAAAAAATCAAGAGATGTTCATCCTACATGACTCTTAGGGATAATATAAAGACTAAAAAAAAAGCCAGAGACAAAGGAATTGTGCTATATGTTTTCATTTCTATGAGCTTTGAAGTAGACAAAAATGATTGATTATGCAATAGAATATTGCTTACCACTTAGAGTATAGACTGGAAAGGAGCATAAGAGAACCTTATGAAATGCTGGATAGTTTCTATATTCATAATTTTGTTGTGATTATGCAGGTATTTACATATGTAAAGATATCATATATATACATATATATGTGTGTGTGTATGTATATATATATATATATATATGGCACTTGTATGTTATCTGTTGTAATATAAATAAACAAATTTCTTAAAAAGAAACTCTGGCAGGAAAATGATAACACATATCATTCATTTTATAATATTTGAGAGTTAAGACTAATTTTGCCAGTTTAATATATGGAACTGAAATATTGGACCATGATAATATAAAAGGTGGAAGAGAGGAGATTAGAGTATAAAGGTTTTAAAGTCGTTTTAGTGATCAGAGGAGGATATAGGTATTGATTAGATTATTTTCTATGCATTTTAAAACTTAGGTTCAGGTACATGCATAGAATGTGTTATGTCATGACAAATAGAGTAGAAAATTAAGAAAAAAAATTAATAGAATGCAGAGAAGATGGATGAAAGGACACAAAAATGGGGTACATAGAAGACAAAATAAGATGGTAGAAAAAATCCAAATTATCATAATTACAATAAATATAAATTGAAAAAAGCCATCTGTTAAAAGAAGCTTTCAGATTGGTGCTATTTCCTCAGATTCTGAAAGATGTCTTTCTATAACCTGGAAATAGATTATTTGAAACACATTAAATGTTATCATTCAATACTTTACTCTGTACCTGTAAAATAATAAGAGATTTATATGAAAAATTCAACACTAATTCCTTTATTACTTTTCCTTGTAGTCTTACCTCAGCCATGAAATGGAATCAGATATGATAGATGTGGTAAGTGGCCTTCTAAGTTTTTTTATACAATAAAATATTTCACATATACATACTTTTTGATACCTGAGTGCTAAATAATTATATTTTCTTTAGTACTCTGTGTAAAACATAGGGACATACATATATACTGAATGTTTAAGTATATTTTCCCTTTGTGTCACACACAAAAAAATGGATGAAATAAGGAAAATTAAATATGTTAAATTAAAATTAATGATAGTATTCTAAAATTTGAGACAAAAATAAGCTATGAATTAGTTGGAAAATGTGTAATTTTATTTATTTATTTTTTATTATGAAATTTATTGTCAAATTTGTTTCCATACAACACCCAGTGCTCATCCCAACAGGTGCCCTTCTCCATGCCCATCATCCACTTGCCCTCTCTCCCACGCCCCATCAACCCTCATTTTATTCTCAGTTTTTAAAGGTCCCATATGTTTTGGCTCCCTCCCTCTCTAATTTTTTTTTCCATACCCTCCCCTATAGTCTTTTGTTAAGTTTCTCAGGATCCACATAAGAGTGAAAGCATATGGTATCTGTCTTTTTCTCTATGAACTATTTCACTTAGCATAACACTCTCCAGTTCCATCCACGTTGCTACAAAAGGCCATATTTCATTGTTTCTCATTGCCAAGTAGTATTCCATTGTGTATATAAACCACAATTTCTTTATCCATTATTCAGTTGAAGGACATTTAGGCTCTTTCCATAATTTGGCTATTGTTGAAAGTGCTGCTATAAACACTGGGGTAAAAGTGCCCCTATGCAATCAGCACAGCAGTATCCTTTGGGTAAATTCCTAGTAGTGCTATTGCTGGGTCATCAGGTAGATCTATTTTTAATTTTTTGAGGAACCTCCACACTGTTTTCCAGAGCAGCTGCACCAGTTTGCATTCCCACCAACAGTGCAAGAGGGTTCCCGTTTCTCAACAACCTCGCCAGCATCTATAGTCTCCTGATTTGTTCATTTTAGCCACTCTGACTGGAATTAAGTGGTATCTGAGTGTGGTTTTGATTTGCATTTCCCTGATGAGGAGTGACGTTGAGCATCTTTTCATGTGCCTGTTGGCCATCTGGATGTCTTCTTTAGAGAAGTGTCTATTCATGTTTTCCGCCCATTTCTTCACTGGATTATTTGTTTTTCAGGTGTGAAGTTTGGTGAGTTCTTTACAGATTTTGGATACTAGCCTTTTGTCTGATATGACATTTGCAAATATCTTTTCCCATTCCATCCATTGCCTTTTAGTTTTGTTGATTGTTTCCTTTGTAGTGCAGAAGTTTTTATCTTCATAAGGTCCCAGTAGTTCATTTTTGCTTTTGATTCCCTTGCGTTTGGATATTTGTCAATAAAGAAAATACTGCGGCAAGGTCAGAGAGGTTTTTTCCTGCTTTCTCCTCTAGGGTTTTCATGTTTTCCTGTCTCATATTCAATACTTTATCCATTTTAGGTTTATTTTTGTGAATGGTGTGAGAAAATGTATTAGTTCCATTCTTCTGCATATTGCTGTCCAGTTCTCCCAGCACCATTTATTAAAGAGACTGTCTTTTTTCCATTGGATGTTCTTTCCTGCTTTGTCAAAGATGAGTTGGCCATACGTTTGTGGGTCTAGTTATGGGGTTTCTATTCTATTCCATTGGTCTATGTGTCTGTTTTTGTGCCAATACCATGCTGTCATGATGATTACAGCTTTTTAGTAGAGGCTAAAGTCTGGAATTGTGACGCCTCCTGCTTTGGTCTTCTTCAATATTACTTTGTCTACTTAGAGTCTTTTGTGGTTCCATACAAATTTTAGGATTGCTTGTTCTAGCTTCGAGGAGAAGGCTGGTTGAATTTTGATTGGGATTGCATTGAATGTGTAGATAGCTTTGGATAGTACTGACATTTTAACAATATTTATTCTTCCAATCCATGAGCACGGACTGTTTTTCCATTTCTTTATATCTTCTTCAATTTCCTTCATAAGCTTTCTATAGTTTTCAGCATACAGATCTTTTACATCTTTGGTTAGGTTTATTCCTAGGTATTTTATGATTCTTGGTGCAATTGTGAATGGGATCAGTTTCTTTATTTGTCTTTCTGTTGCTTCATTATTAGTGTATAAGAATGCAACTGATTTCTGTACATTGATTTTGTATCCTGCAACTTTGCTGAATTCATGTATCAGTTTTAGCAGACTTTTGGTGTAGTCTATCGGGTTTTCCGTGTATAATATCATGTCATCTGCAAAAAGTAAAAGCTTAACTTCATCATTGCCAATTTTGATGCCTTTTATTTCCTTTTGTTGTCTGATTGCTGATACTAGAACTTCCGCCACTATGTTAAACAACAGTGGTGAGAGCGGACATCCCTATCATGTTCCTGATTTCAGGGAAAAAGCTCTCATTTTTCCCCCATTGAGGATGATATTAGCTGTGGGCTTTTCATAAATGGCTTTTTTGATGTTTAAGTATGTTCCTTCTATCTCGATTTTCTCAAGGGTTTTTATGAAGAAACGATACTGAATTTTGTCAAAAGCTTTTACTGCATCGATTGACAGGATCATATGGTTCTTATCTTTCATTTTCTTAATGTGATGTATGACATTTATTGATTTGTGAATGTTGAACCATCCCTGCAGCCCAGGAATGAATCCCACTTGATCATAGTTTAATAATTCTTTTTGAGTCCTGTTTAATTCGATATGCTAGTATCTTGTTGAGAATTTTTGCATCCATTTTCATCAGGGATATTGGCCTGTAGTCCTTTTTTTTTGGTGGGTCTCTATCTGGTTTGGGAATCAAAGTAATGCTGGATTCATAGAATGAGTCTGGAAGTTTTCCTTCCCTTTCTATTTTTTGGAACAGCTTGAGAAGGATAGGTATTGTCTCTGTATTAAATGTGTGGTAGCATTACCCAGGGAAGCCATCTGGTCCTGGACTCTTATTCTTTGGGAGATTTTTGATAACTGATTCAATTTCTTCACAGGTTTTGAGTCCGTTCAAGTTTTCCATTTCTTCCTGTTTGAGTTTTGGAAGTGGGTGGGTGCTTAGGAATGTGTCCATTGCTTCCAGGTTGTCTAGTTTGTTGAAATATAATTTTTCATAGTATTCCTTAATAATTGCTTGTATTTCTGAGCGATTGGTTGTCATAATTCCATTTTCATTGGTGATTTTATCTATTTGGGTCATATCCCTTTTCTTTTTAAGAAGCCTGGCTAGAGGTTTATCAATTTTGTTTATTTTTTCAAAAAATCAACTCTTGATTTTGTTGATCTGCTCTACAGTGTTTTTTAGATTCTATATTGTTTATTTCTGCTCTGATCTTTATTATTTCTCTTCTTCAGCTGGGTTTAGGCTGCCTTTGCTGTTCTGCTTCTAGTTCCTTTAGGTGTGCTGTTAGATTTTGTATTTGGGATTTTTCTTGTTTCTTGAGATAGGCCTGGATTGCAATGTATTTTCCTCTCAGGACTGCCTTCGCTGCATCCCAAAGCATTTGGATTGTTGTATTTTCATTTTCATATGTTTCCATGTATTTGTTAATTTCTTCTCTAATTGCCTGGTTGATCCATTCATTCTTTAGTAGGGTGTTCTTTAACTTCCATGCTTTTGGAGGTTTTCCAGACATTTTCCTATGGTTGATTTCAAGTGTCATAGCATTATGGTCTGAAAGTGTGCATGGTATGATCTCAATTCTTTTATACTAATGAAAGGCTGTTTTGTGACCCAGTATGTGATCTATCTTGGAGAAGGTTCCATGTGC
Source organism: Prionailurus bengalensis (assembly GCF_016509475.1). NCBI lineage: Eukaryota > Metazoa > Chordata > Mammalia > Carnivora > Felidae > Prionailurus > Prionailurus bengalensis. Next base: position 70,828,197 of record NC_057361.1, read on the forward strand.
ACTTGAGAAGAAAGTATATTCTGTCTCTTTGGGATGCAGAGTTCTAAATATGTCTGTCAAGTCCATCTGATCCAATGTATCACTCAGGGCCCTTGTTTCTTTATTGATCCTGTGTCTAGATGATCTATCCATTGTTGTAAGTGGGATATTAAATTCCCCTGCAATTATCACATTCTCATCAATAAGGTTGCTTATGGTTGTGATTAATTGTTTTATATATTTGGGGGCTCCCGTATTCAGCACATAGACATTTGTAATTGTTAGCTCCTCCTGATGGATAGACCTTGTAATTATTATATAATGCCCTTCTTCATCTCTTGTTACAACGTTTAAAAAAATTTTTTTTCAACATTTATTTATTTTTGGGACAGAGAGAGACAGAGCATGAACGGGGGAGGGGCAGAGAGAGGGAGACACAGAATCGGAAGCAGGCTCCAGGCTCTGAGCCATCAGCCCAGAGCCTGACGTGGGGCTCGAACTCACGGACCATGAGATCGTGACCTGGCTGAAGTCGGACGCTTAACCGACTGCGCCACCCAGGCGCCCCTCTTGTTACAACCTTTAATTGAAAGTCTAGTTTGTCTGAAATAAGTACAGCTACTCCAGCTTTCTTTTGACTTCCAGTAGCATGATAGATAGTTCTCCATCCCCTCACTATCAATCTGAAGGTGTCCTCAGATCTAAAATGAGTCTCTTGTAGACAGCTAATAGATGGTTCTTGTTTTTTTCATCCATTCTGACCCTGTGTCTTTTTTTTGGAGCATTTAGTCCATTTACTTTCAGTGTTGTTATTGAAAAATATGGGTTTAGAGTCATTGTGATATCTGTAGGTTTCCTGTTTGTAGTTATGTCTCTGGTACTTTGTGGTCCTTGTGACATTTCACTCTCAGAGTTCCCCTTAGGATCTCTTGTAGGGCTGGTTTAGTGGTGATGAATTACTTCATTTTTTGTTTGTTTGGGAAAACCTTTATCTCTTTCTATTCTGAATTACAGACTTGCTGGAGAAAGGATTCTTGACCTCATATTTATTCTGTTCAACACATTGAAGATTTCTGCCATTCCTTTCTGACCTTCCAAGTTTCAGTAGATAAGTCTGCCACTAGTCTTATCGGTCTCCCTTTATATGCTAGAGCATGTTTATCCCTAGCTGCTTTCAGAATTTTCTCTTTATCCTTGTATTTTGCCAGTTTCACTATATGTCCTGCCGAAGATCAATTCAAGTTACGTCTGAAGGGAGTTCTCTGTGCCTCTTGGATTTCAATGCCTTTTTCCTTTCCCAGATCAGGAAGTTCACAGCTATGATTTGTTCAAGTACACCTTCAGCCCGTTTCTCTCTCTCTTCTTCTTCTGGAATTCCTGTGATTCGGATATTGTTCCATTTGATTTCATCACTTAGTTCTCTAATTATCCCCTCATGATCCTGAATTTTTTTTCTCTCTTTATCTCAGCTTCCTCTTTTTTGCATAATTTTATCTCTAATTCAACCTATTCTCTCCTCTGTCTCTTCAATTATTGCTATGGCCGCCTCCATTTTATTTTGTACCTAATTTATAGCTTTTTTTTAGCTCCTCATGACTATTTCCTAGTCCTTTGATCTCTGTAGCAATAGATTCTCTGCTGTCCTCTATGCTTTTTTCAAGCCCAGTGATTAATTTTGTGACTATCATTCTAAATTCTGTTTCCATTATATTGCTTAAATCAGTTTTGATTAATTCGTTAGCAGTCACTACTTCCTGGAGTTTGTTTTGAGGAGAATTCTTCCATTTCATCATTTTGGGTAGTCCCTGTGGTAGCTCCTACCTGCAGGGCACTTCCCCTGTGCTGTCCAGAGTAACTTGTGTTGGTGGGCAGGGCCACAGTCTGACCTGATGTCTTCCCCCAGCCCACCACTAGGGCCACAATCAGACTGGTGTGTACCTTATCTTCCCCTCTCCCAGGGGCAGGCCTCACTGTGGAGTGGTGTGGCCCCTGTCTGGGCTACTTGGACACTGCCAGGCTTGTGGTGCTGCTTCGATGGGATCTGGCCAAGGGCGTATTAGAAGGGCAGATCCACAAGGTGCACAGGGGCGGGATAGGCCGGATGGGCAGGCTTAGCCCGCTTTGCCATTGGTGGTCCCCTGCGGGAGGGGCCATGCAGCACTTGGAGGGAGGCAAGTCCATCAGAGGGATGGATCCACAGAAAGACAACTTTGGGCGTTTGTGTGGTGCAAGCATGTTTGGTGAAGGCAACTGGTTCCCTTTCAAATTTCAGCTGGGGAATGGGAGAGGGAAATGGTGCTTGCCAGTGCCTTTGTTTCCCTGCCAAGCTCAGCTCTGTCTTCCAGGGCTCAACAACTCTCCATCCCAGTGTCCTCTTGCCCTCCCCACTCTCTGAGAGCAGAGCTGTTGACTTTTAACATTCCAGATGTTAAGTCCCGCTGGCTGTTAGAACTCACACAGTCTGGCTCCTCTGCTTTTGCAAACCAGACTTTGGGGACTCTGCCTTGCTGGGATAGCCAGCCCCTCCACTGCCCCAGCTCCCTCCCACCAGTCTGTGTAGCATTGACTGCCTCTTTGCCCTTCCTACCCTCTTCCGTGAATGTCTTGTCTACTCTTGGTTCCGGAGAGTCTGTTCTGCTAGTCTGGCAGTTTTCTGGGTTATTTAGGTAGATATTGGTGGAATCTAAGTGATCTTCAGTATGAGGTGAGCCCAGAATCCTCCTACACTGCCATCTTCCCCAGTTTTTCCCAACTCAGATTAGTTTTGACAATTCTGCAAATTCATGTAAGTGGAATTGTATATTATACGCTTTTTTACAAGATTTATTTTTCACTCAGCATAAAGGTTCAATGTTAATTTTTGGTGTCAGTTGATTTTCCCTTTTATATTGATGTGTAGAATTCCATTGTATGAATATACCACACTTTAGCTTTTCTTCTTTTCATGGATGTTACTATTGTCTGCAGTTTAAGGAGACTATGATTAAAGTTGTTCTGAACATATTTTATAGCAGGATTTTTGTAAGAAAATTCTTGTAAGAGCAGCTTGTAATTAGAATGCAGGTACAGAGATTTCCCATACACTCCCTAACCCCACACATGCATAGCCTCCCACATTATTAACATCCCCCACCAGAGTGGTACATTTGTTACAATTGATGAACCTGCATTGATACATCACAGTCACACAAAGTCCATAGTTTACCTTATGGTTCACACTTGGTTTTGTGCATTCTGTGAGTTTTGACAAATGTACAATGGTGCGTAGCCATCATTATAGCATCATAGAGTATTTCCCTGCCCTAAAAATCCTATATGCTTTGTAAAGATTTGTTTACAGTCTTTTTGTGGTCATATGTTTTCATTTCTCTTTGGAAATACCTAGGAGTAAGATTGCTGGTGAAGATGCATAATTAATTTTATTTATTTATTTATTTATTTATTTATTTATTTATTTTTATTTTTTTTTACATTTTTAATATATTTTTGAGAGAGAGAGAGAGAAAGAGAGAGAGAGATCGAACACAAGTAGGAGAGAGGCAGAGAGAGAAGAAGACACAGAATCCAAAGCAGGCTCCAGGCTCTGAGCTGTCAGCACAGAGCTCGATGTGGGGCTTGAACTCACAAACCATGAGATCATGACCTGAGCTGAAGTCAGATGCTTAACTGACTGAGCCATCAAGGCACCCCTGCATGTTTAATTTTATAAGAATCTTCCAGAACTTTTCCCAAACAGCTATATTTTATATTTCAATAATAAATGTACAAAATTTCCAGTTGTTCCACATCATTGCCAAAATTTGGTATTATCAGGCTTTTCAATTTTAGTCATTCTTGTGAGTATTTAGTCGTGTCTCATTGCAGCTTTAATTTGCATTTTGTGTTAACTGCTTATGTTTGGCACTTTTATATGTGCTTTTTTTTGTCCTTTCATATATCATTTTGTGTGTGTGTGTATAGTGTCTTCTCACAACATCTGTTTATTTTTAAAACAAGGGTTGTTTGTATTTTTATTATTGAATTATTTAAGTTTGGGGTTTTAAAATATCTACCTATTTGCTTTGAGAGAGAGAGAATGCAGGGGAGGGGCAGAGAGAGTGGGAGAGAGAATCCCAAGCAGGCTCCACACTGTCAGTGTAGAGCCCAACCTGGGACTCTATATTATGAACTATGAGATCATTACCTGGGCCAAAATCAAGTATCAGACAGTCAACCAACTGAGCCACCCAGGCATCCCTGGAGTTTTTAATATAGACTAGGTAATAGTTCTCTGTATGTAGTTAGTTTACGAGTATTTTCTCCCAGTGTAGAGATTGCTTGTACATTTTCTTAATGGAATCATTTGGTGAGTAGTAGTTTTTAATTGTGATGAGGTCTGTGTTTTTTTTTCTTTTATCTACTGCTTTCTGTGTCATGTCTAGTAGAACTTTGCCTACCCCAAGTTGGGAAGATATTCTTTTCTGTTTTCACCTAAATGCTTTATAATTTTAGTTTTTACATTTAGATTTATGATCTGTCTCAAAATATTTTTTGTGTATGGTTTAATATAGGAATTTCATATCATTGTATTTTCCATGTGGATTTTAAGTTGTTTTAGTACCATTTGTGGAAAGAGTTTCCCTTTTTCATTGGATTGTTTTGTCTCCTTTGTCAAAAATTGAATGACTATGTAAGTGAATGTCTGTTTCTGACCACTCCATTTTGTCTCATTACCTATTAGTCATTATGCTAGTATCACACTGTCATTCTAGGATTCAAATATTAGATTTTTAGAAAGAACCCTGTTGAAACCATACATGTTAACTCATTTTACAGTGTACAGTAATGCATTAACACATTGTTTCCTGCTGACATATTAGCACCATTTTGACAAGACTATTGCTTATTTTGTTTGTATGTTTTGAATTGTAGTAGAATAGAGAAGAAGTAGAAGGAGGAACCTTTAGTCTAAAGCCAATCCTGCAGTTCTAGTGTAGTGTATAATAGTACCTAGTTTGAAAGAAACAATATTAAAAGAAATTATGAGATGATATTTCTACCATAACTGGAAAGTCATTTCCCTATTTGCCTCTGTAATTTCCCAGGTGCTTTTTTTCTGAGATGCATCAAAAGGCATAGTAGATGAGAAAGGAAATACTTCCTTACTCATCATCCAAAATGACTGCTTCTATTACTTGTAAAGTAAACTATTAGTTCGAAAAGAAATTCAATGTATGCATCATGATTTCTGAAAGCTAAAAAATGAGTGTTTATATGACTAGATTTTACAAGTGGTCTCTGGTATTCTAAAAATTTATCACATTATCTAATCTCTTCCATTTGTATAGTATAACCAAATGTTATGCTTTGATTGTTGTATTTTTATTTTGCATTTGTTTATTTATTTATTTATTTAGGGATTCAGGAATAGAATTTAGTTATTTGTTACTTACATATAACACCCAGTGTTCATCATAACAAGTGCCCTCCTTAAGAACCATCACCCATTTAGCCCATCCCCCAACCACCTCCCTCCATTAAACCTCAGTTTGTTCTATACCCTTGAGTCTCTTATGGCTTGTTCCCCTCTCTTTTGTTTTCCTTCCCATATGTTTTGTTTCTTAAATTCAGTATATGAGTGAAGTCACGTGGTATTTTTCTTTCCCTGACTGACTTATTTTGATTAACATAATAGACTCTATCTACCACCATGTCATTGCAAATGGCAATATTTAATTCTTTTTGGTAGCTGAGTAGTAGTCCATTGTATATACACCACATCTTCTTTATCCATTCATCAGTTGATGCACATTTGGGCTCTTTCCATAGTTTGGTTTCTGTTGATAATTCTGCTATAAACATCAGGGTGCATGTGCCCCTTTGAATCAATATTTTTGCATCCTTTGGGTAAATACCTAGTAGTGCAATTACTGGTTGAAGGGTAATTCTATTTTTAACTTTTTGAGGAACCTCCATGCTGTTTTCCACAGTGGCTACACCAGTTTGTATTCCCACCAATAGTGTAAGAAGTTTCCCATTTCTGCATATCCTTGCCAACATCTGTTGATTCTTTTGTTAATTTTAGCCATTCTGATAGGTGTGAGGTTGGTCTCATCTTGGTTTTGATTTGTATTTCCCTTATGATTAGTGATGTTGAGCATTTTTTCATGTGTTTGTTATTCACCTGCATGTCTTCTTTGCAAATATGTGTATTCATGTCTTTTGCCCATTTTTAACTGTATTATTTGTTTTATGTGAGTTGAGTTTGATAAGTTCTTTATAGATTTTCGATACTAACCCTTTATCTGATATTTCATTTGCAAATATCTTCTCCAATTCCGTAGGTTGCCTTTTAGTTTTGTGGATTGTTTCCTTCACTATGCAGAATCTTTTTATCTTGATGAAGTCCCAATTGTTAATTTTTGCTTTTCTTTCCCTTGACTCCAGAGACCTGTCTAGTAAGAATTTGCTATGGCTGACGTTAAAGAAGTTGCTACCTGTGTTCTTCTCTAGGATTTTGATGATTTTCTTTCTCACATTTAGGTTTCTCATCAATTTTCAATTAATTTTTATGTAGGGTATAAGATAGTCATCCAGTTTCAATCTTCTGCATGTTGCTCTCCAATTTCCCCAATACTCTTTTTTGAAGAAACTGTCTTTTCCCATTGGATATTCCTTCCTACTTTGTCAAATATTAGTTCACCATACAGTTGTGGGTTCATTTCTGGGTTATTTATTCTGTTCCATTGATCTATGTGTCTACTTTTCTGGCAGTACCATACCACTTTGGTGACTACAGCTTTGTAATATAGCTTGAAGTTCAGAATCAGGATGCCTAACCATTTTTTTACGTATTTCTTTGGCTATTAAGGGAATTTGTCATTTACATACAAATTTTAGGATTTTTCTACCTCTGTGAAAAATGGTGGTGGTATTATGATAGGGATTGTATTAAAAGTGTAGATTGCTTTGGGTAGTAGAGACATTTTAACAATATTTGTTCTTCCATTCCATGAGGATGGAATGTTTTTCCATTTATTTATGTCATCTTCAGTTTCTTTCACAGTGTTCCATAGTTTTCAGTGTATAGATCTTTTACCTCTTTGGCTAGGTTTATTCCTAGATATATTATGGGTTTTGTTGCAATTGTAAATGAAATAGATTCCTTGTTTTCATTTTTTGCTGCTTCTTTATTGGTGTGTAGAAATTCAACAGATTTTTGTATGTTGATTTTATATCCTGTGACTCTGCTGAATTTATGTATTAACTCTAGCAATTTTTTTGTGGAGTCTTTCGGGTTTTCTACCTAGAGTATCATGTTGTCTGCAAATAGTGAAAGATTGACTTCTTTCTTGCATTTTGGAAGCCTTTTCTTTCTTTTTGTTGTCTAGTTGCTGAGGCTAAGACCTCTAGTACTGTTATATAACAGTGGTGAGAGTGGCTATCCTTGTCTTGTTCAGGTTCCTAGAAGAAAAACTTCCAGTTTTTCCCTATTGAGAATGATATGATTTTAGCTGTAAGTCTTTCATACAAGGCCATTATACTGTTGAGGTATGTTCCCTCTATCCCTACTTTGTTGTGCATATTGTCAAGAAGGGATGCTGTATTTTATCAAATGATTTTTCTGCATCTATTGAGAGGATCATATGGTTCTTATCCTTTCTTTTATCAATGTGGTGTAACACAGTAAACAATTTGCGAATATTGAGCCACACTTGCATCTCAGGAATGAATCCCAGTTGATCATGGTGAATAGTTATTTCAATGTACTATTGGATTTGATTTGCAAGTATCTTGTCCAGTATTTTTGCATCCATGTTCATCAAGCATATGGACCTGTAATTCTCCTTTTTAGTGGGGTCTTTTTCTGGTTGTGGAATTGAGGTATTACTAGCCTCATAGAATGAGTTTGGAAGTTTTCCTTTCTTTTGAACAATTTGAGGAGAATTGGTATTAACTATTCTTTACATGTCTGGTGTAATTCCCCTGGGAAGCCATCTGGCCCTGGAACTTTCTTTGTTGGGAAATTTTTGATTACTGATTGAATTTCTTTGCTGTTCATGGGTCTGAAGAAATTTTCTATTTCTTCCTGCTTCAGTTTTGGTAGTTTATGTTTCTAAGAGTGTATCCATTTTGCCCAGATTGCCCAGTATGTTGGCATTTTTTTATAATATTCTGTTATGATTGTTTGTATTTTAGTGCTGTTGGTTGTCATCTCTTCTCTTCTTCATTAAAAAATTCTTTGATGTCCTTTCTCTTTCCATTTTGATGTCTGGCTAGAGGTTTTTCAATTTCATTAATTTTTTCAAAGAGCCAACTGTTAGTTACTTTGATCTCTTCTACTGTTTTTTTTTTCTGTTTCTATATCATGATTTCTTTTTCTAACACCTTAATATTTCCATTCTTGTTTAAGCTTAATTGCTGCTCCTTTTCTAGATCCTTTAGGTGTAAGGTTAGGTTGTATATTTGAGACTTTCCTTACTTCTTGTGGTAAGCCTGTATTGGTATCTACTTCTCTCTTATGACCAACTTTGCTGCATCCCAAAGGTTCTGGATCATCACGTTTTCATTTTCACTTGTTTCCATGTATTTTTTAGAAAGTTATTTAATTGTCCAATTGACACAGTTACGTTTAGTAAAATGTTCTTTAACTTCTATGTATGTATGGTATTTCCAGATTTTTTCTTGTGGTTGACTTCAAGTTTCATGGCGTTGTGATCTGAAATATGCATGCTATGATCTCAGTCTTTTTATACTTGCTGAGGCCTGATTTTTGGCTCAGCATGTGATCTATTCTGGTACTCAATCTTTGAATATGGAAAACATAAAAAGTGTGCATGCACAAACCTGAACACTAGGACTGAAGTATTAACTTTCTTGTGTTAAAAATATGTCATTTCTGCATAGTAAATGATGAAATAATTAGAGATAAGAGTGTTAGTGAAGTGTGGTTAAAAAGTCTCCAGTTAACTATTTTATAGTTCATTAAAATATTGATTTGTGTGGTTGTCTATTATTTTCTACTTGAAAGACTTTAAATATTAACTGGGCATTAAAGATAAATGTTCAAACCCAATTGTTTGTATAACAATAAACATTATAAACATTAATACCAAAATAAACATAATATTTTTTCATTATATTATTAGTTGATAAGAATGTATAATTAGCAATATTTAATTATATAAGCTTACAATTGCATGTATTTTTATTTTGGTGAACTTATTTGAGAGTATTAATTGTCCAGTCAAAAAGATCACAAACTTAGTGAATTTTTGAAATATTAGTTTTGATCTACTCACTTTGATTCAGTTCAAAGCCATGTACTAGGCATATAACATTGTTCCACGTCTATCCTCCAAGTTACATATTTATGGATTCAGTTCATTGACATTAGTTTTCTCAAAGGATAGAACTCCCTTACTTTGTTTCAGTCTTCATTGCAAAAAAAAAAAATGGTAGTAGCGGGGTTCCTGGGTTGCTCAGTCGATTGAGCATCTGACTCTTTATTTTGGCTCAGGTCATAATCTCACAGTTTGTGAGATCAAGCCCAGTGTCAGACTCTGTGCTGACAGTGCAGAACCTGCTTGAGATTCTCTTTCCTTCTCTCTCTGCCCCTCCCCTGCTCATGCTTTCTGTCTCTAGAATAAATAAACATTTTAAAAAATGGTAATAGGTATTCATGCTTTAATGTAGTATTTATTATTAACTGAAAATTATCTTCAGTGATTCATAAGTGTTGCATTTTCCACTGGAGACTTGGAAAATTATTTTTCAGTAGGAATTTATCATTCATAGTCTACAGAAAGTACATAAGAGGAAGTAAGAGAAATGATATAGTGTCTTTGTAAACTTTGGGGCAGTTTTTGACAAATTTTCTAATGTATCATCATTGGTATTTTTATATTAAAAGTCCCTATTTATCACTTTCATTGACAGTTTTGAAACTGTATTAAGATCAATAAATATCTTCTCCACTGAATGGATTTGCTGCTATGCTAATAATATTAGAGGAGATACATTATTTTTTGCCATTTGGAATGACTGCAATCACAAATAGCACTGTAGTAAACACCCCAATACATGTTCCTTTATGGATATGAGTTCAAATAACTTAATATTTGACATCCAGTAGCACAATTGTTGTGTCTATGATATGAGTATATTTAATTTGACTAACTACTGAAATATTGCACTCCAAAATGGCTGTAATATGTCCACCAGTAGAGCATGAAGATTTTATATATTCCCAACAATACTTGGCATTATTCACTTGTCTATCTCTGCAAGTCTGATTCATATAAAATTTCTTCATTTTATTTTCTCTGGTAACAAATAATTTGATCATTTCTTCATATGGTTGTTAGCTTTCTAGTTTTTGTTTATATAAATTGCCTGTTCATATATTTGGGCAATTTTCTTTGATATTGCTATTGTTTTCCTTTGATATTTGGGCAATTTTATTTGATGTTGTTATTGTTTTCCTTTGATTTTGAGGAGGTTCTTTCATATTCTTGATTATCAACCCTTTATATTTTTGTTTTATATTATACTTATTTCTACCCTATTTACTATGACTTCCTTCTTCCTTTGGAGTTTATTTTGTTGCTTTTTCAAATTTCTTGAATTGAATTTATAGTGTATTTTTTGACTTTTTTTTATTGTTAAATGCATTTGAAGCTATGAATTTCCAGTGAATACTTTAATCACAAAACACAAATTTTATCATGTTGTGCTTTTATTATCACTGAATTCTAACTAGGTGTTTATTTGTTTTGTGATTTCTTTTTATACTCCATATGTTACTTAACAATATGATACTTAGTTTCAAAAATATGATTGAAAAACAGTTTGTATGGTTCTTTAATTCTTTAGAATTTATTGAGAATTTCTTTGTAATAAATTGGTCTGTTTCTTTTTTTTAAGTTTATTTATTTTGAGAGAGAGAGAGTGTGCATGGGTTTGGGGCAGAAAGAGAGGGAGAGAGAGAATCTCAAGCAGAGCCTGACATGGGGCTCAATCTCATGAACCGTGATATCATGACTTAAGGTGAAACCAAACTCAGATGCTTAATTGACTGAGCCACCCAGGTGCAGCATAAATTGGTCTATTTATATAATTTTTTGTGAGTGCTCTAATATAATGTGCATTCTCTGTGGGTGAGTTAGAGAAATATTATGCATAATTAATAACTCAGGCTTATGCATGGCATTATTTAAGTCCTTAATGTCTACTGTCTTTGTATATTTGATCTCTCAATTTCTGGAAGAGGATTTTTTTCTTAATTTTATCTGAATTTTTTGATTTAGCTCTTACTATTTGCAGATTTATTGCTTAATACAATTTGCTAAATGTTTATTTTTATTCCAATTTTCCTTTTAAAAGTACATAGCATCTTTCATATACCTTATGATTATTTGCACATAATTATTTTTCCAGAAAATATAATTAGGGCATCATTATTTTAGTTAATATGTTTGTTTGTGTATCATTTTCCAACCATTTATTTTTAATATTTCTATTTTCTTTAAAAAATATGACTAGTGGGCAACATATTGGTAGATTTATTTCACATCTTGCATGAGTCTCTGTCTTAAAATGGTGAATTTAACCCATTTATATTTATTGTATTATTATTGGATTAGAGCTTCATTTTGCAATCATGTTTCATATATTCTTAGTGTTTACTTCCTTTATTATTAATTTCTTCTCTTCATTTTATGAATGTAGATCTTGTTTTTCTTGTTTAAGTTATACATTCTATTTTTTCTTATAATAGTTGCCCTTAACATCATTATCACATACATGTATTACTATTATTTTCTTAAACTTATAAATATCTTTGTCTTCCTCATAACAAGTATTTTATTATAGCCTTCTTTACATCCTCATGATATTGTCTGGAATTTGAAATTGTTCTGAATTTTATATATACTTTTTATTTCACGAGTTCAGCTTTATTTTCTCTTCCATATTGGCAAGAAACAGAACTCTTCCCCCCAAATAGATATTTAAACAATTTAGAGAAACAATAAATTGTGCTTTTGTCTAGTTATGAGAATATAAAATTGCTTAACAAATAAAATTCTCTGACAGTGTATCAATGAAATGAGATATTAGAGGTACCTGGGGACCTAACTCTGTATTTTCCACTATAAGCTATAAGCAGAATTTAGTTTGAAAATATACAACTTTACCTTCTCAAAATAGTTTAAATGTGGACATAAAAGACTTTATTATAAAGCCAACTCATCATTATAAATATAATTTTTCCATTATAATTGTTGCCAATATATTCTTTTTTCTAACTTCAAATCATAGAAATATGAGTTGATTTATACATGATTACACATCTAATCAGCAGATGGCATAGTATTCATATAGGTATCCAGAATTCATTCCGGAAGTTTGTTTTATTTTTTACAATAACATGCATCTAAAAAGATTTTTAAAAGATGTCTCGGGGCACCTGATTGTCTCAGTTAGTTTAGCATCTGATTCTTGATTTCAGCTCAGGTCATGACTCACAGTCATGAGATGGAGCCTTGCATCAGACTCTGCACTGAGCATGCAGCCTGCTTGTGATTCTCTCTCTTCCTCTCTTTGCCCCTTCCCTGCTCATGCTCTCTCTCTCTCAAAATAATAAATAAACAATTAAAAAAATAGATTCCTCAAAACTGACTTTGCAAAAGCATCCTGGATATTCATAAAATATTATTCCAGTAAAACAAAACTCCAGGACTCCGGTGAAATATGGTGACATAGGAAGACCCTGAACCCACTTCTTCCATGGAACACACAAAATTGCACCTGTTTATAGAACAATGCTTCCTGAAAAAGAACTGAGTACTAACTGAACAGCTTCTTCACAGCCAAAGATAGAATAGCCAAAGACAGCAGCAAGAAAGACGGAGACACAGTAACAAAGTGTTTTCCCACCTCCCCTCCAAAAGCTGTAAATTGCAGCAGAAGGGGATAGTACTGAAGGAGCAATAATGGATTTCTCTGTTCTTGGGCACAGAAAAAAAGCTGCAGTTTAAAAGAGCAACTAGCACGTAAAAGATACAATATTAGAATTTCACCAAAAGCCAAGAAGCTGTGGGAACACTCTCCAGGTAAGAACTAAAAAATGACAGGGTTTACATTCCCGATCCACCTTAAAAGCCCAGACCAGAATAGTATTCAGATGCTATCATAATACCATAAAATAAACTCAAAATAGATTAAAGATCTAAATGTAAGATCATAAACCATAAAATCCTACAAAAGAGCAAAGGCAATAATTGCTCTATCAGGCAGAGCAACTTTTTTCCAGATATGTCTCCTAAGTCAAGGGAAACAAAAACATAAATAAGCTATTTCTACTACATCAAAATAAAAAGGGTTTTCACGCAAAGGAAACCATCAACAAAACAAAAATGGGAAAGTATTGAATGAGAGATGTTTGCAAATGATATGTCTGATAAGGAGTTAATATCCAAAATATATAAAAACATATACAACTCCAGGCCAAAAAACAAACACAAATAATGAGATTAAAAGCATGAGCAGGGGACCCGAATAGATATTTTTTTTTCCAAAGAAGACATGCAGATGCCCAACAGACACATGAAAAGATGCTCAACATCGCTAATGATCAGGGGAATGGAAATCATAACCACAATGACATATATTACTTTATACCTGTTAGCATGGCTAAAATAAAAAAGACAAGGAGTAACAAGTGTTGTTAAGGATGTGGGGGAAAATCAAGGTAATGCTGGCCTCAGAATGAATTTGGAAGTTTTCCTTCCATTTCTATATTTTTGAAATAGGTTTTTTTTTATTTTTAATATTTGTTTATTTTTGAGAAACAGAGAGAGACAGAGCACAAGTGGGAAAGGAACAGAGAGAGGGAGACACAGAATTCAAAGCAGGCTCCAGGGTCTGAGCTGTAAGCACAGAGCCCCACGCAGAACTCAAACTCATGAACTGTGAGATCATGACCTGAGCCGAAGTGAGAGGCTTTCCCGACTGAGCTACCCGGGTTCCCCTCAAGCTATTTCTTAATAATTCAGTCTTAAAACTTTTATGTTTATTCAAATTTATTCACTAATATGTTGTCCAAGTCATTGGCATATTGTTGTTTATAGTAGTTTCATATGATTCATTGTATTTATTTTATTTTGATATTTTCTTTTTTTATTGTAGTATAGTTGAAATTATTTTCAGATGTACAATATAATTGTTTGACAACTCTACATGTTGGGCTATGCTCATCTTTAGTGTAGCTCCAGTCTGTCACCATACATACTACTGCAATCCATTAACTATATTCTGTGTACTGTATTTATTATCTCTGTGACTTATTCATTCCATAACTAGACTTTGGTATCTCCCACACCTTCACCCATTTTGCCAATCTTGTCACCTCACTTCCCTCTGGCAACCATAAGTTTCTTCTCTGTATTTATAGGTATGTTTCTGATTTTTATTTATTCGTTTTGTTTATTAGATTCTACATGTAAGTGAAATGATGATATTTGTATTTCTCTTTCTGACTTATTTCACTGAGCATTATACCCTCTGGGCACATCCATGTTGTCTGTCACAAGTGGCAAGATCTCATCCTTTCTATGGCTAAGTAATATTAAATATTACTATTATTATATAATAATTTATATATATACCATATCTTTTTTTATCTAATCCTTTATAAATGGACACTTAAGTTCCTTCTATATTGTGGCTATTATAAATAATATTGCAAAAAAAGAAAGAATAAAAAGAGAGAGTGTGGCAAACCAAGAAACAGATTCTTGACTATAGAGAACAAATTGATGGTTACCAGAAAGTAGGTGGGTGGCAGAATTGGTTAAATAGGTGGTGGGGATTAAGGAATGCACTTGTTACGATGAACACTAGGTATTTTATTGAAGTGTTGAATCACTATATTGTAAACCTGAAACTAATATTACCCATATGTTAACTAGCTAGAATTTAAATACTTAATAAAAGATACCTATAATGTAAATAAATAAATAAATAAATAAACAAATAAATAAATAAAGCTACAATAAACATAGGGATGCACATATCTTTTCAAATTACTGTTTCTGTTTTCTTTGTGTAATACACAGTTGTGGAATTACTAAATTTTATGGTATTTCTATTTTTAATTTTTGAGGAACCTCCATAATGTGTTCCAAGGTGGGTGCACCCATTTTCATTCCCACCAATACAGCATGAGGGTTCCTCTTTCTCCACATCCCACCCAACAGTAGTTATATTCTCTTTTTGACACTAGCCTTTCTCTTAGGTGTAAACTTATATCTCATTGTGGTTCTTATTTGCATTTCCCTCAAGATTAGCAACGTTGAGCATATTTTCATGTGTCTGTTGGCTCTATGTCTCCTTCAGTTTGTCAACCCATTTGTAATTTATTTTATTTTTTTAATTTAAATTTTAGTTAACATACAGTGCATTATTGGTGTGAGTAGAATTCAGTGATTCATCACTTACATTCAACATCCATTGCTCATCAAAACAAGTGCACCCCTTAATTCCCATCACCCATCTAACCCATCTCCCACTCACCTCCCTCCAGCAACTCTCCATGTGTTCTCTATTGTTAAGAGTCTCTTGTGGTTTGTTTCCCTCTTTCCTATCCACGACTTCCCATATGTTCATCTGTTGTTTCTTAAATTCCACATTTGAATGAAATCACATGGTATTTGTCTTTCTCTGATTGACTCATTTTGTTTAGCATAATAGTCTCTAGCTCCATCCAGATAGTTGCAAATGTCAAGATTTCATTCCTTTTGATGGCTGAGTCATATTCCAATAGATAGGTAGATAGATAGATAGATAGATAATCACCCTGTTCTTTATCCACTCATCAGTCAATAAACATTTGGTCTCCCTCCATAGTTTGGCTTTGGTTTATAATGCTGATATAAAAATTTGGGTTCATGTTTCCCTTCAAATCTCTATTTTTGTATTTTTTGGGTAAATAATAGTGAAAATGGTGGATTGCAGGGTGTTTCTATTTTTAGGTTTTTTTTAGGGACCTCCATACTATTCTCTAGAGTGAGTGGCTGCACCAGTTTTCATTCCCTTCAACAGTTCAAGCTTGTTCCTATTTCTCTTCATCCTCACAAGCACCTGTTGTTTCTTGTGTTGTATTTCATTGTGGTTTTGATTGACCTTTCCTTAATGATGAGTGATATTGAACATCTTTTATTTTCTTTAATTTTTTTAATGTTCATTTATTTTTTAGAGAAAGAGAGAGACATAGTGTGAGTGGAGGAAGGCAGAGAGAGAGGGAGACACAGAATCTGAAGCAGGCTTCAGGCTCTGAGCTGTCACCTCAGAGCCAGACGTGGAGCTTGAGCTCACAAACTGTGAGATCATGACCTGATCCACCGTTGGACACTTAACCAACTGAGCCACCCAGGTGCCCCAAGCATCTTTTCATGTGACTGTTAGCCATCTGGATAACTTTTTTTGAAAAATGTCTCTTTATGTATTCTGCCCATTCATTAACTGGATGATTTGGGTTTTTTCGACTGTTGAGTTTTAGAAGTTCTTTAAAGATTTTGAATACTAACCCTTTATCAGATATGTCATTTGCAAATACCTTTTACCGTTCTATAGATTGCCTTTTAGGTTTGCTGGTTGTTTCCTTTGCCTTGCAGAAGATTTTTATCTTCATGAAGTCCCAACAGTTCATGTTTGCTTTTGTTTCCCTTGCCTTCAATGTCATGTCTAGTAAGTTTCTCTGGCCTAGGTGAAAGAGATTGCTGTCTGTGTTCTCCTCTATGATTTTGATGGTCTCCCATGTTACACTTAGGTCTTTCATCTATTTTGAATTTATTTTTCTGTATGGTATAAGAAAGTGGTCCAGTTTCATTCTTCCACATGTTGCTGTCCAGTTTTTCCAACACCATTTATTGAGCAGACTGTATTTTTTTCTACTGGATATTCTTTCCTGCTTTGTCAAAGATGAGTTGACCATATAGTTATGGGTCCATTTCTAGGTTTTCTATTCTGTTCCATTGATCTAAGTGTCCATTTTTGTTCCAGTCCATACTGTCTTGATGACTACAGCTTTGTAATATAGCCTGAAATCCAGAATTGTTGCATTTCTATACACCAATAACAAAGCAGCAGAAAAATAAATCAAGGAATCAAGCCCATTTGCAGTTGCACCAAATAAAATGAGATACCTAGGAATAAACCTAACTAAAGAGGTAAAAGATCTGTCCTCTGAAACTTATGTAATACTTATGAAAGAAATTGAAGAGGACACAAAGATATGGAAAAGCATTCCATACTCATGGATTGTAAGAGCAAACATTGTTAAAATATCTATACTACCCAGAGGAATATTCACATGTAATGCTATCCCTGTCAAAATACAACCAGCATTTTTCACAGAGCTAGAAGAAACAATCCTAACATTTGTATGGAACCACAAATAACCTGAATAGCCAAAGCAATACTGAAAAAGAAAATTCTGATTGTCTGCTTTTTTTTTTTGGTGTTGACGGGTATAAGTTCTTTATATAGTTTGCATATTAATGCCTCATTGGATATATCACTTACAAATAGTGTATTTTTGCTTTTGTGACATATCTAGAAAAATATTACTATAGCTGTTGTCAGAGAAATTACTGCCTATCTTGTATTTTAGTAGCTCATATTTAGGTCTCATATTTAAGTCTTTAGCCCATTTTGAGTTTGTTTTTTGTGTAACTTGTAAGAAAGTCCAGTTTCATTCCTTTGCATGTAAGTGTTGTTTTTACAGCTCCAATTATTGAACATACTGTCTTTTCTTTGTTGTATATTCTTTTTTTTTCTTTTTTGTCATGGATTAATTTATCATATAGGCATTGTATATTCTTGCTTTTTTTTTGGTCATGTATTAATTTACCATACAATCAATGGTTTATTTATAAGCTTTCTCTTCATTTATGTGTCTTTTTTGTGCCAGTACCATACTGTTTGGTTTACTGCAACTTTGTGGTATGTCTTGAAACCTTGGATTATAATACCTGCAGCTTTGTTCTTCTTTCTAGAGATTTATTTTGCTATTTGGGGTCTTTATGATTCCACAAAATTTTAGTATTATTTCTTGTTATTCTTTCAATTTTTTTATTAATTTGAAAGGGATTTCAATGAATCTGCAGAATGCTTTGGGTAGTATGGGCATTTTCATAATGTAAATTCTTTCGATTCGAGAGCATGGACTATTTTTCCATTTGTTTCTAGCATTTTGAATTTCTCTGAATGTTTTATACTTTTCAGAATAGAGGTCTTTTACTTCCTTGCATAAGTTTATCCCTAGGTATCTTGTTTTGGTGCAAGAGTAAATGGATTTTTTTACCATATTTTCTGTTTCTGCTACTTCATTATTAGTGTAAAGAAACACGACCAAGATTTAGGTATTAATTTTCTGTACTGCAGCTTTACTAAATTAATTTATTTCTTCTAAGAGTTTTTTGGTGGAGTCTTCAGGGTTGTCTATGTATATAGTATTATGTCTTTTTTAAATAGTGACAATTTAACTTCTTCCTTACCAATTTGGATGCCTGTTAATTTTTCTCCTTTAATTTCTATAGTTAAGACTTTTAGTCCTATGTTAAATAAAAGTAATAAGGGTGGACATCCTTGTAATTTTTCTGATCTTATAGGAAAAGCTTTTTCGTTTTCAACATTGAGTATGATGTTAGCTATGAGTTTTTTGTATATAATCATCATTGTGTTGATATATGTCCTCTCTAAACCCATTTTTTTGAGAGTTATAGCATGAAAATCTCTCCATTTTTCTTAGAGGAAAATCTCTATTTTTCACCATGAGTACAATGTTAGTTGTGGATTTTTCATATATCCTTATTATGTTGAGGTATGTTTCCTCTAAACCCACTTTATAGAGATTTTTTATCATGAATGAATGTTGAATTTCATCAAATACTTTCTCTGCACCTACTGAAATGATCATGTGATTTTTACTTTTCATTTTTTTGACATGGTGCATCACATTGATTGATTTGTGAATGTTGAAGTATCCTTGCATCCCTGGAATGAATCCTATTTGATTGTGGTGAATTATCCTTTTAACATATTGTTGAATATGCTTTACTAAAATTTTGTTAAGAATTTTTGCATCTGTGTTCATCAGAGATATTGGCCAGAATTGTATGTGTGTGTGTTTGTGTATGTGTTGTCTTTGTCTGGTTTTGTTATCAGGGTGATACTGTCCTCATAGAATGTGTTTGGAAATTTTACTTCCTGTTCTATTTTCTGGGGGAATGGTTTGAGGAAAATAAGTATTAATTCTTTAAATGTTTTGTAGAATTCGTCTGTGAATACATTTGGTCCTGAACTTTTATTTTATGGGAATGATCACCACCACCACCATCATCGTCATTATTATCATCATCAGTTATTGACAATTAGTTTCATTGATTTTTTTTAATTTTCTTTTCAGTCGGTAATTTATTTCTTCCCTAATCTTTGTTATTTCCTTCCTTCTGCCAACTTTTGGTTTAGTATTTCCTTGTTTTTATAATTTCTTTGGATATAAAGGTACTATGTTTATTTAAGACCTGTCTGTTTTTTTAATGTAGGCATTTATTGATATAAACTTCCCTCTAGAACTTCTTTTACTGCATTCCATAAGTTTTGGTATGCTGTGTTTTCATCTTCATTTGCTCAATATACTTTATAATTTTCCTATGGATTTCTTCTTGACCCTGAATTGTTCAGGAGAGTGGTTAATGTATACATATTTGTGAGTTTTCCATTTTTCCTCTTGTTATTCACTTTTAATTTCCTACATTGTGATGAGAAATGATATTTTGGTTTTAGACTTCTTGTATTTGTTTTACTCACTCTCTGGACAAACATATGACCTCTCCTGTGAAATATTCTGTTGGTGCAAGATGTATGTGTGTTCTGCTGCTGTTGGATGGAATGTTCTTCATATGTCTGTTAGGTCCATTTCATCTAAAGTATAGTTTATCCAAAGTTTCCCTACTTATTTTTCTATTTGGATGATCTATCCATTGTTTAAAGCAGATTATTGAAGTCCTCTTCTAGTACTGTCTTGCTACTTTTCCCTTCAGGTGTGTCATATTCCATTTAAATATTTATGTGTTCCATTGTTGGAGGGGCATATATTTTATGCTTATTCTTTCTCATGATGAAAGAACACTTTCTCTTTATTACTATATAGCAACATTTTCTTTTTGTGACTGATTTTGACTGAAATTCTTTTATCTGATATAAGCATAGCCTCTCTTGCTTTGTTTTTTCCTTTGGTTAACATACATATGATATATGTATTTTCATCCCTTTACTTTTACTCTATGTGTTTCCTAAAAGCTAAATTGTGCCTCTTATAGGCAGCATATTATTGGATCTTGTTTTTTTTTTTCTTTTAACCCATTCAGCTGCTGTATGTACTCTGATTAGAGAATTAATATTTAAATTTATATTTAAAGTAATTACTGGTATATTAGGAGTTATGGTCATTTTGTAAATTGATTCCTGTTTTGTAGGTCATTTGTTCCTTTCTTCCTCTCTTGCTGTCTTCCTCTGTGTTTTTTTTTGTATTGAATTTCTTTCTGTTTATATTTTGTATATTGATTTTAAGGTAATTATTGTAAAGTGATAACAACTTACCTTAAGTCATAAAATCTGTACTTTCTTACTTTCCCTACCCCAACATTTAATGCTATTGATGAAATATATTACATCTTTTTATATTGTGCATCTATTAATAAAATTTTAGCTATAGTTATTTCTAATTCTATTATCTATTTTTTTCTTCCAATAGTTTGTCTAACTTCAAGTTAGTTAACACATAGTGAAGTATTGGTACCAGGAGTAAAATTTACATCACTTACATATAACATCCTGTGCTCATCCCAAAAAATGCCCTCCTAATGCCCATTGCCCATTTAGCCCATTTCCCTGCCCACATCCACTTGAGAAACCCTCAGTTTGTTTTCTACCATTAAAAGTCTCTTATGGTTTGCCTCCCTCTGTTTTTATCTTATTTTTCTTTCCCTTTCCCTATGTTCATCTGTTGTATTTCTTAAATTCCACATATGAGCGAAATCATATAATGTTTGCCTTTCTCTGACTGACTTATTTCTCTTAGCAAAATACACTCTAGTTAGATTTGTGTTATTGCAAATGGCAATATTTCATTCTTTTTCTTATTTTTGTTTAATGTTTATTCATTTTTGAGAGCCAGAGAGAGACAGAGCATGGGTGGGGTAGGGGCAGAAAGAGAGGGAGACACAGAATCGGAAGCAGGCTCCAGGCTCTGAGCTGTCAGCACAGAATCTGACGTGGGGTTCAAACTCACGACATGAGATCATGACCTGAGCTGAAGTTGGATGCTCAACCGACTGAGCCACCCAGGTGCCCTAAGCAATATTTCATTCTTTATGATGGCTGAGTAATATTTCATTGTATATCTGTTCCACATATTCTTTATCCATTCATCAATCGATGAACATTTGGGTTCTTTCTATAATTTGGCTATTGTTGATAGTGCTTCTATAAACATTGGGGTGTATGTGCCCTTTCAAATCAGTATTTTTGTTTCCTTTAGATAAATACCTAGTAGTGCAATTGCTGGGTGATAGGGCAGATCTATTTTTAAGTTTCTGAGGAAGCTCCATACTGTTTTCCAGAGTCGATGCACCAGTTTGCGTTCCCACAGTGTAGGAGGATTCCTCTTTCTCCTCATCCTTGCCAACATTTGTTGTTTCCTGTGTTAATTTTAGCCATTCTGTGGTGTAAAGTGATATCTCATTGTGGTTTTGATTTGTATTTCCCTGATGATGAATGATGTTGAGCATCTTTTTTTGTGGCTATTATCTATCAGTACTTTTTCTTTGGAAAAATTTCTATTCATGTTACCACCCATTTCTTAACTGGATTAGTTGATTTTTGGGTGTTTAGTTTGGTAAGTTCTTTATATATTGGATACTAACCCTTTATCAAACATGTCATTTGCAAATGTATTCGCCCGTTCTGAAGGTTTCCTTCTAGTTTTGTTGATTGTTTCCTTTGTATGCAGATGCTTTTTATCTTAATCAAGTCCCAATAGTTCATCTTTGCTTTTGTTTCCCTTCCCTCCAGAGATGTGTCTGTTAAGAAGTTGCTACGTTCCATGTCAAAGAGGATGCTGCTTCTGTTCTCTTCTGGGATTTTGATGGTTTCCCATCTCACATTTAAGTCTTTTGTCCATTTTGAATTCATTTTTGTGTATGGTGTAAGAAAATGGTCCAGTTTCCTTGTTTTGCATGTTGTTGTCCCATTTTCTCAATACCATTTGATGAATAGATTGTCTTTTTTCCACTGGATATTCTTTCCTGTTTTGTCAAGGATGAATTGACCATACAATGTGGGTCCATTTCTGAGTTGTTGTTTTGTTTTAATTTTTCGTGTTTATTTATTTTGGAGAAAGAGAGGGAGACAGACAGAGCATGAGCTGGGAAGGGGTAGAGAGGGAAACACAGAATCTGAAGCAGACTCCAGGCTCTGAGTTGTCAGCACAGAGCCTGACATGGCTCAAACTCACAAACCATGTGACACCGTGACCTGAGCCAAAGTCAGACGCTTAATGGACTGAGCCACCCAGGCTCCCCTTGAGTTTTCTATTCTGTTATATTGATGTATGTGTCTATTTTTGTGCCAGTATCATCGTGTCCTGATCACTAAGGCTTTGCAATGTACCTTGAAGTCCAGAATTGTGATGCCTCCAGCTTTGCTTTTCTTTTTCAGGATTGTTTTGTCTAATCAGGGTCTTTTGTGGTTCCATATAAATTTTACTGTTGTTTGTTCTAGATCTGTGAAATATGCTAATGTTATTTTGATAGGATTGCATTAAATGTGTATCTTGCTTTGGGTTGTGCAGATATATTAACAATATTTGTCCTTCTTATCTATGAGCATGGGATGTTTTACAGCTTCTTTGTGTCATTATCAATTTCTTTCATAAATGTTCTATAGTTTTCAGAGTATAGAACTTTTACCTCTTTAGCTAGATTTATTCCTATGTATCTCATGGGTTTCAGTGCAATTATAAATGGGATTTATTTGTTGATTTCTTTTTATGGTGCTTCATTGTTGGTGTATAGAAGTGCAACAGGTTTTTATACATTGATTTTGTATCCTGTGACTTTACTGAACTCATGCATCAGTTCTAGCAATTGTTTGTTGGAGTCTTTTGTGTTTTTCCAGAGTATCATGTCTTCTGTAAGTAGTGAAAATTTGAATTTTTCCTTGCTGATTTTATTTCTTTTTGTTGTCTAATTGCTGAGAGTTGGACTTCCTGTGTTATATTAAATCATGGTGGTGAGAGTGGACATACTTGTCTGTTCTTAATCATAAAGAAAAAGCTCTGTTTTTCCCCATTGAAGATGATATTTGCTGTGGGTCTTTCATATGTGGGCTTTATGATGTTGAGGTATGTTCCCTCTATCCCCTACTTTGTTGAATGTTTTTGTCAAGAATGGATCCTGAACTTTGTCAAATGCTTTTTCTGGATCTGTTGAGAGGATCATGTGGTCCTTATCTTTTCTTTTATTAATGTGGTATATCACAGTGATTGATTTATGGATATTGAACCAACCCTGCAGCCCAGGAATAAATCCTTCATGGTAGTAATTCTTTTAATGTATTGTTGGATTCTAATTTGCTAGTTTCTTTTTGAGAATTTTTGCATCCATGTTCATCAGGAAAATTGGACTGTATTTTTTCTTTATATTGTGTCTTTGATTTGGGAATCAAGGTAGTGCTGGCCTCAGAGAATGAGTTAAGTAGTTTTCTTTCCATTTCTATTTTTTGGAACAGTTTCAGAAAAATAGGTATTACTTGGTCTTTAAATGTTTGGTAGAATTTCCCTTGGAAGTCGTCTGATCCTGGACTCTTGTATGTTGGGAGATTTTTGATTATTGATTCAGTTTTTTTACTGGTTATGCATCTGTTCAAATTTTCTATGCCATTCTGTTTCGGTTTTGGTGGTTTATATGTTTCTAGGAATTTATCCATTACTCCCAGATTGTGTAAAAATTTTTTGTATATAATTACTCATAATATTCTATTATAATTGTGTTTCTGTGGTGTTGGTTGTGATCTCTCCCCTTTCATTCCTGATTTTATTCATTTGGGTCCTTTTCTTTTTCTTTTGGATAAGTATGACTAGGGGTCTATTGATTTTGTTAATTATTTCAAAGAACCAGCTCTTAATTGCATTGATCTTTTGTACTGCCTTTTTAAAATTTCAATATCATTCGTTTCTGCTCTAATCTTTTTTTTATTTTCCTTCTTCTGCTGGTTTGGTGCTTATTTGCTATTCTTTTTCCAGCTTCTTTAGATGTAAGGTTAGGTTGTGTATATTAGGCATTTCTTCCTTAGGAAGGCCTGGATTGCTTTATACTTCCCTCTTATGACTGACTTTGCTGCATCCCAAATATTTTGGACTGTCATGTTTTCATTTTCATTGCCTCCGTGTGCTTTTTTATTTCTTCTTTTTTTAATTAAAAATTTTTATTCTAGTGAGAGAGTGCATGGGTAGGAGAGGGGCAGAGGGAGAGAGAGAGAATCTTGATTCTTGCATAGCCTGGAATGGGTTTCAATTCCATGACCCTGGGATCTTGACCTGAGTCGAAATCAAGAGATGGACACTCAACTGATTGAGCCATGCAGGCACCCCTTTTTCCTCTTTAATTTCTTGGCTAACCCATTCATTCTTTAGTAGGATGTCCCTTAATCTCCAAGTATTTGTGAACTTTCCAAAATGTTTCTTGAGATTGATTTCAATTTTTACAATATTTGTGGTCTAAAAATATGCATGGTACACTCTTGAACTATTTTTACATGTTGAGGGCTAATTTGTGACCAAGTATGTGATCTATTCTGGAGAATGCTTCATGTGCATTCAAGAAGAATGTATATTCTGCTGCTTTTGGATGAGATATTCTGAATATATCTGTTAAATCCTTCTAATCCAGTGTGTCATTCAAAGCCATTTTAGGCTTAGATGATCTGTCATTGTTGTAAGTGGGGTGTTAAAGTCCCGTACTATTATTGTATTATTATCAATATGTGTCTTTATGTTTATTATTAATTGATTTATATACCTGAGTGTTTCAAATTTGGGGCATAAATATTTACAATTGTTAAATCTTGGTGGCTAGACCCCTTAATTATGCTATAATGCCCTTCTCCATCTCTTCTTAGAGTCTTTGTTTTAAATTCTAGTTTGTCTGATATAAGTATGGCTACTTCGGCTTTCTTTTGATGTCTATTAGTTTGATAAATGGTTCTCCATCCCCTCATTTTCACTCTTCAGGTGTCTTTAGGTCTAAACTGAGTCTCTTGTAAGCAGCATATAGATGGATCTCTTTTTTTTATGTCTTCTGATATGCTATGTCTTTTTATTAGAGCATGTAGCCCATTTACATTCTGGGATTATTGTAAGATATGAATTTAGTGCCATTGTGTTGCCTGTAGACTTTGTGTTTCTGGTGATGTTCTCTGGTCCTTTCTAGTCTTTGTTGCTTTGGGTCTTTTGTTTTGTTTTTTCTGCACTCAAAGAGTCCCCCTTAAAATTTCTTGCAGGGCTGAATTAGTTGTCACAAATTCCTTTAGTTTTTGTTTGTCTGAGAGACTCTTTATCTATTCTTCTATTATTTTTTTAAATTTTTTATGTTTATTTATTTTCGAGAGAGAGAGAGTGTGTGTGTGTGTTAGTGGGGGAGGGAGCAGAGAGAGAGGGAGACACAGAATCCGAAGAAGTCTCCAGGCTCTGAGCTGTCAGAACAGAGCCTGATGCAGGGCTTGAACTCACAGACTGTGAGATCATGACCTGAGCTGAAGTCAGAAGCTTACCCTACTGAGCCGCCCAGGTGCCTCATGTCTTCTTCTATTCTTAATGACAGCCTTGCTGGATAAAGATTTTTTGGCTGCATATTTTTCCCAATCAGCACATTGAATATACCCTGCCACTCCTTTTGGGCCTGCCAAGTTTCTGTAGACAGATCTGCTGTGAACCTGATATATCTTACCTTGTAGGTTAAGTACTTTTTTTTTCCTTTTACTGCTTTCACTATTCTTTCATTGTCTGTGTATTTTGTGAATGATATACCTCAGTGATAGTCAGCTTTTGTAAATTTAATGGGAGCTGTCTGTGCTCTTTGGAGTTTTATGTCTAAATACTTCCCCAGATTAGTTAAGTTTTCAGCTCAAATTTCTTCACATAAACCTTCTGCCCCTTTTCTCTCTCTTCATCTTCTGGTACTCCTAGGATAAGAATGCTATTCCTCTTTAATAAGTCACTGAATTCCCTGAGTCTTTTATCACAATCTTTTGCTTTTGTTTCCCTCTACTTTTCAGCTTAATTATTTTCCATATTTTTTTCTTCTATATCACTGATTCATGGCTCTGCTTCATCCATCCTTGCTGTCATAACATCCATTCAAGTTTTCATCTCAATTATACCATTTTTAATTTTGGTGTGACTATATTTTAGCTCTTTTATCTCTGCAGAAAGGGATTCTCTGGTGTCTTCTATGCTTTTTCAACCCCAGTTACTATTCTTATAATCATGGTTTCAAATTTTAGTTCAGACATCTTGCTTATATCTGTGTTGATTAAATCCCTGGCTGTCATTTCTTCCTATTCTTTCTTTGGGGTGAATTCTTCTGTGTTGTCATTTTGGAGGAAGAAGAAAATTAATAAATAAAATAAAAATTAAAGGTAAAATACTAAAAACCAAAAAAATTAGGGGCGCCTGGGTGGCACAGTCGGTTAACGTCCAACTTCAGCTGGGTCACGATCTCGTGGTCCGTGAGTTCGAGCCCTGCGTCAGGCTCTGGGCTGATGGCTCGGAGCCTGGAGCCTGTTTCCGATTCTGTGTCTCCCTCTCTCTCTGCCCCTCCCCCGTTCATGCTCTGTCTCTCTCTGTCCCAAAAATAAATAAAAACGTGGAAAAAAAATTTTTAAAAATTAAATAAAGGAAGGTAAATCCTAAGTGTGTTTCGGTCTGCTTGTTGAGAGAAGCTTGATAGAAAAGAAAAAAGAGAGAAAAGAAAGAAAAAATATTTTTAAATAATAATAAATTAAAATAGATGTAAAAATGTTCTCCTTCCATAGCCAGAAAGAAAAAGAAAATAAAGGAAAAAATAACATAAAGAAATACAGAAGCAAAGAAAATGAACAAATGAACAAAAAGAAGCCCAAATAAGCTAGATTCAGTTTACCCTAGAAGTGAAGCATTGCAGCTATGATCCCTAGACTAAGTGGGTCAAAGGGATTTTTGATGGTCTTCTGGTGGTGGAGTCTGCTATGCTGATTCTCAGGGTACTTGTTTCAGTGTAAATGCCCATCCTGAGTGAGGTGAGTGGGGCTTGGTTAAGTGACTGACTATGGCCTCACCTAGGTGGTGCTGTGTTTCTCTCTGAAGTCTTACCATGCTGGTGGTTGGAGTGGGGCTGGGGAATGAGTAGATGATGGTGTCACCCTGCCTTTTCCTCCCCTCGCAGGGGAACTGGTGGCCACCTCTGTTCAAAAGATCCTCACAGAAAAGTGTCCCAGTCTTTTATCAGATTCCTATCATTAACCTGTCTGTGCCCAGCAATTGGCATACCCAGAGCCACAGTTCTCCATAATTTTATCTCTGGTTAGAGGCTGGGATTCAAAACTCCAAATTTTAAAGGGCCCAGTAGAACCTTCTCCCCTTCTCAGGAGGAGAGACTCATGGTGCATCCTTCACCATTCTGTCCCAGAAAAGTAGTCGCACAGCACACGCCCAGTGGCTGGAGTCTATTGTGGTATACGGCGAAATGCTGCAATTGGTTATCTGTAATCTGTATGCACCTCTTTCCCCTGTGCCATTTTGTCCCAGAAAAGCAGTAACACAAGGTACACATAGTGGCTCGAATCTATTGTGGTGCACAATGAAAAGCTGCGAAAAGGCATCTTTGGGCACCTCTGTTTCCTGATGTTGAATGGCTGCTCAGCGGCTCCTGGCAGGCTTTCTGTCCTCAGAGAGGCAAAAACCCTCTTCCAAATGTATCCCTATAAGGGGAGCAATATCTCCCAGTGTGACCCAGGAGATTCCCCACACCATGGAATCTTGCATGAATCCTACACGTTGCTCACTACCCACCACTCTCTCCCTCTCTTCCTGACCATTTCCTGCAAAAAGGGTTCCTTTCACTCTGAGGCACCATGGCTTTCCTCTCTCCCAAGTCACAGCTCCAACTCTTGCATCTGCCACATTCTCTCCCTCCAATTGTGCAGATTGTTTTCTTAATCCTTAGATTAAGAAATGATTGTTCAAAATGATTTGATGTTGATATACCTGTGTTCAAGGGATGAGGCAGACTCAAGGTTCTCCTGCTAGTCTGCCATCCTAACCTCCCTCTCATTCCTCTGCTTTCTCCACCCTTATGATCATTACATCCAATCAGTTTTACATCTCAGTTATCACATTTTTTTTATTTTGGCCTGACTAGTTTTTATGTCTTTTATCTGTGCAGTAAGGACTCTCTGGTGTCTTCTATGCTTTTCTCAAGCCCAGCTAGTATCCTTATGATTGTTGTTTTATTTTATTTTATTTTATGATTGTTGTTTTAAATACTGGTTCAGACATATTACATTTATTTGTTTCAATTAGATCCCTGGCTGTGACCTTATCTTGTTCTTTCTTTTGAGATGAATTCCTCTGTCTTGGCATTTTGTCCAGTTGGCATGCCCAGCCAAAGCACAGATGGGTTTGATTCCTCCTGGGTCCCTTAGTGTATGATATTGTTAGCACGACCAAAGCCAAACAAGCTGTAGCTGAGTTCACAGGGATGTGGAGCTTTTCTGGGTCTGTAGCTGGGACCATGCTAAGTAGGTTAGCCACCAAGATATGTGTAAGCATGCTTTCTCAAAATGTCTCTCCTGAGTCTTGTACTTTAGCGAGATTTTACAATCTCTTCCCTTGATCCCAAAGATTCCACAAAGACACTTTTGTCTGTAGAGGACTACCAAATTATTGTTGTAGATCATCATCATCTTGTGCCTTTTATATATAAAAGCTTTATATATATATATATATATATATATATATATATATATTACACATATGTAATTTATGTTTGCATTTGCATGTATATGAATATGTATATCAATAGGTATGCATATTTTCACATATAGGCTACCAGGCTCTGTTTTACATATATTAACTCTTTTAATCCACACAACCATCCTATGAGGTAGCATTTTATTTTTGTCCCCATTTTATACATAAGGAAACTAAGGCATATAGAGGTTGTTTAATTTACCTGCAGTTACGCAGCTATCAAGCAGTAGAGCTAAGTTATGAGTATAGGAAGTCTGGTTCTAAAATCGGTAACTTTGACCATAGTGCTATATTATCTATTCATAATCTTCAAGTAAAGTGGCTTGTGAACCTATATTTTTAACAAGGGCTGCTTATGATCATTATGGTCAAGAAAGTAGGAGAGACACTAGTAGGAAGAATATGTAAAATTTCTTGTACTGGTTTGTTTTATTAATATGATAGATTTTTCTAACCTTAATTTAGTTTTCTCCCCAAATTACCTTTCTTATTCAGTACCAAATTGAACTTTATGATTTATTATCAGTGACTTGAATATGGTTCCCAGACAGGATTTATTTCAAGAGTTAAGAAAATAGGTACTTTGAATTGCCTGAGCTTTATAGACCGTTTTAATAGTACTAAGAAATAATATTACATTTTTTCAATATTGTTAAATGCAAATAACATTATCCTGCAACATAGAAACTTGATTTCTGTCCTAAGTGCTACCACCTACTCTATACCTCTCATTAGTCATTCAGGTTCTACAGGTAAGATGTGTATTTCTTTGATGGCATTTCAGTTGCATTTAAAATTGCTTTCATTTAATGCTTGGAAAGGAGTCCCACTTAGCTAGTGGTGGTATGAAAAACAGGAGTACCATTTGGGTAGTGGTGGTGTGAAAAAAATTAACATCAATATTGAGATTGCAATTTTTAGAAAACTCTGCAAAGTTGGGCTTGGTTGAAGTTTGGTAACTTGGCTTTTCTCTGTTAGGTAAATGGTAAGAGTGGCTCTTTGTACGCATAGTATCTGTGCAATGTGATTTATGCTGAATACCTGATTTCCTTTTGGGAATCTGAAATTTTGATATGTACTAGGCAGAAATTGTATATGTGACCAATCCCCAATAAAAAAAATCAAACTGGTATTGCTGCAATTTTTGTTCCTGGGAAAAGAATTTGCTTTCTGTGATCCCTTAAAGGAGGGAGAAAGCATAAGGAAACTTACACATGGATTATTCCAGAATCTGCCTGTGTCATTTTATTTTATGAACCTGCTGTGTGTTCTTACTACTCTACTTTTATAAATCTAAACCGTGGGTACAACTATATGCTGAGCCCTATGAGTCCTAGTAAATCTACAAACAGAGAATTGGGGATTCCACTCTCTGACACAGGTGGTGTTGCTTCTGCTGCTGCTGCTTGAATCAAAACTACATTTTGTAGTTCTATAAAAATTTTAGGATTGTTTGTTCCAGCTCTGTGAAAAATTCTGGTGGTATTTTGATGGGCATTTCATTTAATGTGTAGATTGCTTTGGGTAGTGTAGGCATTTTAACTATATTTGCTCTTCCAATCCATAAGCATGGAACCTTTTTCCATTTCTTTGTGTAATCTTCAATTTCTTTCATAAGTGTTTTATAGTTCTCAGAGTAAAGATCTTTTACCTCTTTGGTTAAGTTTATTTCTAGATATCTTATGGTTTTGGGTGCTATTGTAAATGGAATCCATTCCTTGATTTCTTTATTTTTTTAAATATTTTTTTAGTGTTTATTTTTGAGAGAGAGAGAAAGAGCAAGCATGAGCAGGGGAAGGACAGAGAGAGGGAGACAGAATCTGAAGTGGGCTCTGCACTGCTGCTTCATTATTGGTATATAGAAATGCAACATATTTCTGTACATTGATATTGTATCCTATGACTTTACTGAACTTGTGTATCAGTTCTAGCAATTTTCATGTGGAGTCTTTGGGTTTACTACATAGAGCGTCATGTCGTCTGTGAATAATGAAAGTTTTACTTCTTCTTTGCTGATTTGGATGCCTTTTATTTCTTTCTGTTACCTGATTGCTGAGGCTAGGACTTCCAGCACTATGTTAAATAACAATAGTGAGAATGAACACCCCTGTCTTGTTCCTGACTATAGAGGAAAACCTCTCAGTTTTTCCCAGTTGAGGATGATATTAGCTGTGGATGTTTCATAATGGCTTTTATGATGTTGAGGTATATTTTCTCTATCCCTACTTTGTTGAGGGTTTTTATCAAGAATGGATACTGTACTTTGTCAAATGATTTTTATTGCATAAAGAGCATCATATGGTTCTTATCCTTTCTTTTATTAATATGGTGTATAATGGTGATTGATTTGTGAATACTGAACCAACCCTGCAGCTCAGGAATAAATCCCGGTTGATCATGGTGAATCATTCTCTTAATGTTCTGTCGGATTTGATTTGCTAGTATCTTGAGTATTTTTGCAACCATGTTCATCAGGGATATTGGCCTGTAATTCTCTTTTTTTAATGGGACCTTTGTCTGGTTTTGGAATGAAGGTAATCCTGATCTTGTAGAATGAGTTTTTGAAGGTTTCCTTCCATTTCTATTTTTTGGAGCAGTTTGAGAAGACTAGGTATTAACTCTTCTTTAATCGTAGAATTCCCCTGGGAAGCCATTTGGCCCTGGGCTTTTGTTTGTTGGAAGATTTTTTATTACTGATTTAAGTTCTTTCCTGATTATGGGTCTGTTCTAATTTTGTATTTCTTCCTTTTACTGTTTTGGTAGTTTATATGTGTCTAGGAATTTGTCCATTTTTTCCAGATTGCCAATATGTTCGCACATAACTTTTCATAATATTCTCTTACAACTGTTTGCATGTCAGTGGTGTTGGTTGCGATCTCTCCTCTTTCATTAGTGATTTCATTTATTTGGGTAATTCCTCCTTCCTTTTGGATAAGTCTGTCTAGGGGTTTATCAATTTTATTAATTCTTTCAAAGAACCTGCTCTTAGTTTCATTGATCTGTTCTGGGATTTTTTTGTTTTTATATCATTTATTCCTGCTCTAGTCTTTATTATTTCTTTTCTTCTGCTGGCTTTGGGGTTCATTTGTTGGCTCCTTTTGTAGCTCCTTTATGGGTAAGGTGTATTTGAGACTTTTATGGCTTCTTGAAGTAGGTCTGTATTGTTATATACTCCTCTTTGAGGACCACCTTTGCTGAATCCCAAATATTCTTTACTATCGTGTTTTCATTTTCATTTGATTCCATGTATTTTAAATTTTTTTCTTTAATTTCCTTGTTAACCTATTCGTTCTTTAGTATGATGTTCTTTAACCACCATGTATTTGTAGTCTTCCCCATTTTTTTCTTGTGGTTGATTTCAAGTTTTCGTAGCATTGTAGTCTGAAAATATGCATGGTATGATCTCAATCTTTTTGTACTTGTTGAGACCTTCCTTTTTAAAATTCTTATTGACAGTTCAGAATAAAATTCTATGTTATGTCAAAATATTAAAATTCATACAGTTCAAATTTCTTTTAGACAGTATGCCATATTTAAAAGAAATTACAAAATGACCCCTGAGAGCATATATACAGGATATACAAAAATCTTTGTCAAAGTGCATTTTCATGTTTGGATCCAGATTCAAACAAAATAATTGAAAAAGAAAAAAATTAACATGGACTGAACATTAGATTATATTAAGAAGCTTTGTTAATTTTGCTGGTTGTGATATTATTATGGAAGTGTTTTTAAAAGTTTATAACTATTAGTTATACATTTGAAAATATTTATAGTTGAAATTAATATAATATTTGGATTTTTATTTGTTTTATGGGGGAAGCAAAAATATAAAGTGAAATTTGGTAAAAATTGAAGAAGAAAAGAAAGTGCATTTTAAAATAAATCCACAGTAAATAGTTATTTATGGAAGTCATGATAAGTAAATGTAATACTTACCTTGTTTCTCTGTGGGCAGGATTCTGGGTGATAGATAATTTCTTAGTTTCTTCAACATTTTCTAAAATTTCCATGAATTTTTCTTCAAAAATAAATGAATATTTAATATCTATTTTTTTAATTTTTCTTATTCATTTGCATGTTGCTTACACCACAATTGAGTCCCTAAAAATTAACCCAGTTTTATACTTGGATACTACACAGTTGACTGAAAACAGACAATATATTTTTTCATCCTGTTAGTGTGTCATGTTGTATCTTCCACTGAACATAAATACAAACACACATGTGTTTGTTTATTCATATATATGGTCATTTTTTGAATAATGAAAATTATGTCAATTACATTTTAGAATTGAGCTAGAGACATTGATTTTATGCATCTTCTTTCTTTTCTTTCTTTGTTTTCTTCTTTTGTAGTGCAAGAGTGTGAATAAAATCTGTCACTACATATTTGCTCTGCCACCTGATCTTACAAGAATGGAAACACAAATTCTAGCATTCCTTACCCCTGAAAATAAAGTATCTAGGATGCAAGTGGTAAGCAATTAAAAAAAAGATTTATCATTAATATTAAAAATTATTAAATTTAAAAAGATCTCTAAATGTCTGTAAAATCGTCTCTAATTTAATACAGCAATTATTTATGAAGTTTTGGTTTCCTTCCAATGTTTCTCAATGAATACAGTATATGAAATGATGTAATCACATCTTTCTTTTTCATTACATTAATTTTAAGTAAGTGCCTTTTTTTACTCTTGAATTTATATACTGTAACTTATATGATCATTCAATTATTGTTGGATTATGTAGATTGCCACCAATTTTCAGTTGTTAGAAGTAAAGCTTATAGGGGCACCTGGGTGGTTTAGTCTGTGTCCAACTCTTGATTTCGGTTCATCATGTCAAGGTTCTTGAGTTTGAGCACCACATCGGGCTCTGCACTGCCAGCTCAGAGCCTGCTTGGGTTTCTCTCTCTCCATCTCTCAGCCCCTCCCTCTCACTCTCTCTCAAAAATAAATAATTAAACATTTTTTAAAGTAAAGCTGACATAATTGTCTTTGTAAGTATAATGTATTTTAATTATTCAAATAATTTTCATGAATACCTTACTATGATTCTTTCAGGGTTTTTTTTTAAACAAAGTTCTTAAAAAATGGTACAGGGTTTTTTTCATAGGTTACATTCTTATGATTTTGATTATGGTGACAGAATGTAAAATTGTTTTAAGCTTATTTATATTATCAAATTATCGACCAGAAGAATTCTGCCAAATTAAAACCTTTATTTTCACCAGTATTGGATTTTATCTGTCTTTATTCCTACTAGAATTATAAAATCAAGCTTCATTTTTGTTTAAGTATGTGTTTGATTGCTTGGACATTTTCCTTATACACTAATATATGTCTTTCCTATTTTCTACATTTCTTTATCATTATTATTAAAATTATTTTTTTTGAATTTGAAAGTAGTAACTGCTCATTATCTAAAATGTGGAAAATATAGAAAAGCATGAATTGCTTTAATCATTAACAATATTGATATATATATATATTCACATATATATGTGCATGTGTGTATATATTTTATATATAACTTGATCATATAAACTTGATCATATAACTTGATCATATAATTAACTTGTTATTTTCTTCATTGTTGGTGTTCAAATTATTTCAAGTTTTTGCTATTATATATACTGCTTTGATGTGCATAATTATGAATTTCGACACATAAAGCCTTTTTCAGTCTTATTTGCTTAGGCATGAAATTACTGGTTGAAGCTTTAGGAATATTTTTAGTTTCTTAATATATATTGAAAAAAATTTTCCTAAAGAGTTGTATTAGTTTATACTTTTATCAGCAGCATGCATCCATAACCATTTCATTATGCTTTTACTATTTATATAAATAGAGTTATGTAAGTGACAGTCATAGCCATAATCCTGGTCACATTTGTTTATCTTACAATTTATGAGGTTAAATGTTTTTCATTATATTTATTAGCCATTTTTATTTCCTTTCAGCTGAATTGCCTGTTCATAACTTTTGTTCATTTAACCACTGAGTCTAGTATTAACTTATCTGCATTTTATATCACTTGTATGTATTATGTTACAAACTTTTTGTAAAGATTTTTATAATGCATTGAGTTAAGGAATTTTTAAGTTCAGAAATAATAAGCCTGAATATTAGTTTCCAGTGAAGTCAGGTAGCATATTTTATGTGCATTATTTTAGCCCAATTACAAATTATTACATCTGTCTTAGTATTTTATGTGAGTTTCCAGTATTTTTACAAAGTAATGTAGTTATGACTTATGTCTCCTTTTTAAGGAAAGGGAAAAATAGCTTTTAGACTTGCTCCAACAGAAAAAGTACATGACTTAACATGAAATTTTTTAAAGCTCTAATTTTAAATAAACTTTCAAATGTCATGCTTGTGTTCCAAGGATCATTTTAATTTATTGCTAAGTCTTACTTTATTGTTATCTTTGTAAACATAACACAATTATTATTACAGTTTCATAGAAAACAATCTTAGCACTATAATTTAATTAAAGAGAGAGAGCAGAGATTTTTAATACAGAATTGTTTGTGTTGAAATAGTAAGTAAATGACCTGAAAAGTGGATAGACCTTTAAAATATAAACTGTTATCTTTATTGTTCAATTGTATCAAGGATGTAATTAAACTGTAAGCTACATACAAAAATATGACATTCTTTGTTGGTGGCGAAGTACACAAAGTAATGATTTCAAATATTGAAAATGATTTGTCTCTCAGTTGTAGAGACATATAGAATTTTAAACTTGATTTGCAAAATATTCAAATCCAAGCACGTTAGGAAATAAGCTTTATAAATGATGAACCAAATAAATGCAAACAATAGTACAAATTAGCATGAGGATTAAATAATTTTCTTGAAATCCGTACTTTACCACTAATAACCTAGATATAAACTTAAACAAGTAATATTTCCTCTCTAAATATCAGGTTCTCCTATGTAAGATGTATGATTTGAGTGAATGACAGCTAAAGCCACTTATAATTATATGAATCTCATATTGTTTCACAGGCCTACAACTTTATTTCCTACTGTAGTGGCCTCTGAAAGAAATCATTAACTAGTGCATATATCCTGACTAGGGATTGATTAATTCCTAACATGGAAATGGATTATTATTGATTTTCATCAAAATGTTTGTTTTGTAGCTATAGATTCAGACGTGTTGGGAATATGGAGATGGTGTTAGGAGTTTGAAGGATATCAAATCAAATTCACAAACTGACTACTGGTGAGGCACACATTTAACAGGGGAGGCCAGGTTTTGAGAGCCTAAACTTCACAGAATTTGAGAGTATAAGTTTATACTTTATAAACTTTCTAAGTGTTTCTTTTTGAGAGAGAGAGACAGTATGTGAGCATGGGAGGGCCAGAGAAAGAGGGAGAGACAGAATCAGAAACAGGTTCCAGGCTCTGAGCTGTCAGCACAGAGCCCGATGACAGGGCTTGAACTCACAAACCATGAGATCATGACCTGAGCTGAAGTAGAACGCTTAACCAACTGAGCTACCCAGGTGCCCCACAAATTAAACTTTCAAATGAGAAAATCAAAAAATATATAAATTTGAACAATATTACAAACATAAAATACTCTCAGGGCCTTGGAAGGGGCTTATACAAGTGAGGGGCCCTAAAATTTAAGCTTCACTGGCTTCATGATAAATCTGTCTCTGAGATTAAACATGTTTTTCCCTTTGCATACTTCTTGTTGGCTCCACTCCTTATCTTTAACAGTAAGGCTAACTCCATGGGCACAAGTAATGTGAGAGAATTAAACAACACTGGAGGTCAAACAGTAAATACTATGTAGATATGGCTTTTGCATCAGCAAACAATGTGCCAAGCCAGTATGCTTCCCTCTTTTATCAGTTGCCTGAATTATTCTTCCTATATTGCATTAAACACTGGCCACAAAGTTGCAGCTTCTTTGGGATGGGTGAAAACTTTACAAGATGCTTTTATTTAAACAGCTAAAGAAACTAACCACAAATGTGGGCCAATAGCAACCACAATTAGAATAAGCAATAAGTTTTTCTTTTGGGACCATTATTTCATGCCCAGGAAAGTATACTGGCACCCTGGCATCATCTCTACCAACAACTTGTCATACTCTTCTTTCATCTAAGATGCCTGGCTCTATGTGCTTTTCATGTACTTCTTATGTGGACTATGATCATTAATTTGATCAATGATTGTGAAGACACAAATGTTTTCATTATCATAGCCCATAAAGTCTTACACAATCTGAGATTTGTATTGTATGCTATGGTTTTCAATCACAATTTCCTGTGTTCTTGGCAGTCATCCAAAATGTCTTTTCAACATTGCAATGCTGTGAGTAGTCAATGATACCATATTTGATTTTGAGATTTTCTCATGTTTAAGGAAATTGTGGCATCTATGCCAGCTCTTGGTTATTAGCATCAGCAATCCAAAATAAAAATTAAAGATAAAATTTAATTGTAACTTTTGGATATAATATACAGCATTCTAGTTAATAGATGTGGGTATAAACAGTATGCTTTGTTGAGGAAGCTGTTGAGCAGTAGAAAAAGGCTGCCCAGAATGATTATATGGAAGGAAAAAATCAACCTTTATGCTCTACAAAGGGATAAATCTAAGAAGTAACTGTTTTTGGGGCGCCTGGGTGGCGCAGTCGGTTAAGCGTCCGACTTCAGCCAGGTCACGATCTCGCGGTCCGTGAGTTCGAGCCCCGCGTCGGGCTCTGGGCTGATGGCTCGGAGCCTGGAGCCTGTTTCCGATTCTGTGTCTCCCTCTCTCTCTGCCCCTCCCCCGTTCATGCTCTCTCTCTGTCCCAAAAATAAATAAACGTTGAGAAGTAACTGTTTTTACCTTAGTTAATTGAAAGTTTAGCACTTTTTTAACATTTAAAAATCCAAAAGGCTACTTTATAGACTTTATGTTGTAAAATAAATCAATAGTGGAATCATTTTCAAGTGTAAGAAAAGTTAGAACAGAGTTACAAAACACATGTTTGTATGTTGAAATATTGCATGACCACAAGGTATTTTCATTGTAAATATGGATCCTTTAAGAAGAGTGTTTTCTATCCCCAAAATGTGTTATTATAGTGCATTCTGAAAATCTATCATATAGCTCAAAAAAGTGGCTTTGTCCTTCCACCATCTGAAACAAATTCCATTTCTTCCCATATGACAATTGCAAATAATGAACTATGTTATAAAATCGTCCAGCATAAATAGTTCATCTCTGCTCAGTAGTGGAAGCCTAAAACTACTTGACTGA
Source organism: Prionailurus bengalensis (assembly GCF_016509475.1). Taxonomy (NCBI): domain Eukaryota; kingdom Metazoa; phylum Chordata; class Mammalia; order Carnivora; family Felidae; genus Prionailurus; species Prionailurus bengalensis. The sequence continues at coordinate 70,866,562 of NC_057361.1, forward strand.
CATCTTATTTTCACTCAAATGGCAAGACCCAGGAGATAAAACCATAATCAAGCCTTAGGCTTGCTGGGTGTTCTCCCTGGACCATTCTGCAGTAACCCTTTGACCACTGACCTTGATAGTCTTCCAGAAGTAGCTAGTATGGGTGAGACAGATGTGTTAATTTATCCTCATCAGGGAGCTTTATGAGAACTCAGGTTTAAAGAAGGAAGTATAAATTTGAAACCCACAGAGTACCTGCTTGTCTTTTTTCTTCACTTTTTCTCCAATTCTATCCCACTTCTTTACCACCATATTCTCTCTCAATTGCTCTGTGATATGTTCAGTTACTGCCTACTCAGAGCCTTCCTCCAAGAATATTTCCCCCAGTGCTGTGGGAATGTGGCAGTATATGCAAGTTCTATGAGTGAAAATTTAAAGAAATTATATAAACCTAGGGCACCTGGGTGGCTCAGTCAGTTAAGCATCTGATTCTTGATATCAGCTCAGGTCTTGATCTCATGAGTTCAAGCCCTGCACTGGGCTCTGCACTGGGCTCAGAGCCTACTAAAAAACAAAAAACAGAAAACAGAAAACAAAACAAAATAAAACAAAAAAACCACCTAAACATAAATAAATAAATTTATATAATCCTCAAAATAAAGATTCATTTTCATGCATTTTATTCCCATGAAGGAAAAAAAAATGACTTCAGATGATCTGGCTGGCTCGGTCAGAAGAGCATGTTAGTCTTGATGTCAGGGTCATGAGTTAGAGCTTCATGTTGGGTGTATAGATTACTTAAATAAATAAAACTTTAAAAAAAAGATGATTTAAAATTTTACCACTTCATAGTTTACTTTCACATCTGTCATTTTTTTTTAATTTTTTTTCCAACGTTTATTTATTTTTGGGACAGAGAGAGACAGAGCATGAACGGGGGAGGGGCAGAGAGAGAGGGAGACACAGAATCAGAAACAGGCTCCAGGCTCTGAGCCATCAGCCCAGAGCCCCACGCGGGGCTCGAACTCACAGACCGCGAGATCGTGACCTGGCTGAAGTCGGACGCTTAACCGACTGTGCCACCCAGGCGCCCCACATCTGTCATTTTTTTAGAAATACATACCATCACTTCATTTGGTCCTAAAAACAACTGTGATAAATACGGCAGAAAGTATTTTCACATTATTTTTTTAAGTTTATTTATTTATTTATTTATTTATTTTTGAGAGAGAGCACATGTTGGGATGGAGCAGAGGGAAAGGGAGAGAGAGAATCCCAAGCAGGCTCTGACCTGTCAGTACAGAGCCCTAGGTGGGGCTTAAAATCATGAACCATGAGATCATGACCTGAGCTGAAATCAAGACTTGGACACTTAACCGAGCTACCCAGGTGCCCCCACATTCATTTTTTAAACTAGAAAATTGAGATCCAGATACATTATACCACTCTCTACCCCAGTTGTCACTGCTGTCTATCAAGTTCAGTTGGATTGTCAGTATTACTTGTTTATTTAATCATCTGTGATTGGCTGTCTTTTCTCAGAAGCTAGTCCAAAAATTTACCACTTCCAAAAGAGATCCCTTATCCAACTCCAGCCATTTTTAAATTTTATTGTATGACCTCATATTCCCTTCAGCAAAAATATCAAACCAATCAGTTATGAACACTGAGGGAATACTTCTAGTAACTATGGACTTGGTATTTTGTGTCAAATATCCAGTTGAAAACAACCAGAAAAGTTTGACAAATTTTAAAAACCTTTAAAGCAGTGGCACCTGGGTGGCTCAGTTGAGTGTCTGACTTCAGCTCACGTCATGATCTTGCAGTTCTTGGGTTCAAGTCCTGCATCGGGCTCTATGTTTACAGCCCAGATCCTGGAGCCTGGAGCCTGCCTTAGTGTCTCCCACTCTCTCTCTCTGCCCCTCCTCCCCACTCTCTCAAAAATAAATAAGCATTAAAACAACTTTAAAGGCAATAGGTAGATAACAATCAGTAAAAATAAAAATAAATGGGGCCAAGACCTGGGAGAAGATTGAAACCTTGACTAAAGCAATGCAAAAAAAAAAAAGAAAGAAAGAAAGAAAGAAAGAAAATGGAATGCTGTTTTCAAAAAGTGAAGTGAAAGTGCTGAAAGAAAATAATTGCCAACTTAGAATTCAATTCCCTATAAAAATATCCTTCAAAAATGAAAGTGAAATTAAGACTATTTGGACAAACTGATCTGAGAGTTTGTAACCAGCACACTCAACTTAAGGTTCTTCAGCAGAAGAAAAGTATTTCCAGGTGGAAGGTCAAGGATGCAGAAGGGAATGAAGAGCAACACAAATTATAAACAAGTATGTGAATATAAATGATTATTGACTGGCTTAAATGATAATAATAGCAATAATATGGGGTTTAGAATATATAGAATTTAAACCCATTACAAAAGTAACCAATAAGAAAGGATGAGGTAAATAGAGTTAAAGTATTCTAACGTCCTTCCACTATCCAAAAAATGAAAAAGTACTTTGGTAAACCATGGATGCTTATGGTAACAACTAAAAGGATAATAAAATAATGTATAACTGTCATGCAATAGAAGGGAATTGGAAAATAATAATCCAGAAGAAAACAAGAAAGTAAAAGGAAATTGAAGAAGGAAGTAAGCAGAAAAAGTGGAAATCAAGTAATAATGTGGTAGATTTAAACCCAAATATATCAATAATACCATCCAATGTAAATAAACTGTTCCAATTAAGATAAAACAAATGTTACACTAGGCATAAAAATCCCAACTATAGGCTTCTTACAAAAAACATGTTTGAAATATAAAAATATGGAATGTTTGAAAGTAAAAAATGTGCTATGCAAACAATTACCAAAAGAAATTTTGAATTTTAGACTAAGTAGGCTTTAAGGCAAAAATCATCACAGGAAATAAAGGTGGATATTTTACAAGATAAAATTTACTTTCATCAGAAAATTAAAACAGTTTGAATTTGTTATGCAAAAAATTATAATATAGCTTCAAAGTAAATAAAGCATAAGGTATGAAACTTTTTACTTCTTGTACTCCCACCTTCAAAATGATTCTTATCCACAGGCAGTCTTCTTTCTTCCCTTCTAGGCACAGAGAAGAACATGTTCCTCCTCCTTTCTAAGAATGATCCTCATCTTCTTATGTCCTCCACACCTTGTTTATTATAAGAGGGAACTTTCCTACTCACCTACTCTTTCCACTCAGCCTGTAGTAACTGTCAAAACACCCATACCCCCAAATAAAATAGTACTTGATTCTGCATCTTCCATTAACTATTTTATTGCCTTTATCCTTCACTGCTAAACCAAGATTCCTAAAAGGACAGTCTGTGTTATGAATTCATTACATCTCATCCACTACCCAACCTGTAGAACCCAGCCTTCTTCGGTCAATACTCTACTGAAACTTCAGTCCTCATCTTACTTTATCTGCAATATTTCACACAGTTGACCACTGCTTCCTTGAAACTGTTTCTTCCCTTGGCTTTGTGACATTGTACTCTCTGGAATTCTTCTTGCAATTATCTGACCATTTTTTTCAGTGTCTTCTTTTGGATCCAATTTTTTATTCCATAAATGTTGCTTTTCTCCCATACTTTGTAATGAGCTTTTTCTCAGCTCCCTCTACTTCAGTATTTCTCAAGTTATGATTATTTCACTACATACATCAGAAGTAGAGGTGCTTTTTAATAATGCAGATTCCTGAACTGTACCCCCATACCTTCTGAATCAGAATGTATAGGGTTGGGGCTTAGGAATGTGCAAATTTTAACAAACTCTCTGTAATTCTGATGCAGGCCAATGTTTGAGAAGGACTATATTTCCTTTTACCTAAGGGAAACCTCATGGTTTTTAATTGTTATTCATATGCTGATAATTCCGATCTGTATGTCTACCTAGACTTGTCCCCTAAGTCAAAATTCAACTATGATTAAATTGGTCTGTCTAGAGAAAGAAGGCAGAAAGGTAATTTGGCTAAAGCCTATAAAGTTCTAAAACATAGAAATAATATGAAAGTTATTCAAATTGCAAAGAGTAATGCACTAAGAGTCATGAAACTTTGTAGTCTTGGTTCTATTAATACTAGCTTTGATCTTTGTCAATTAACTGAACCACACACAACCTCAAATCCTCATTTGTAAAAATAAAGGGGTTATGATAGGTAAATTTTAAACCATGTAACATTAGATAAATTACTTAACTGCTCTTAGTTTCCTCAAAAGTATAATGGAGTTAATGATACCCATAAAGGTTATTGTAAAAATAAATTGAAATACATTTAACATATATGAAGTGCTCAATAAAAATGAGAGATAGCACTATTGTTATAAAAAAGAATCTTAATAAATATTATAATACTTCATTTCTTTCTTTTTAAGTTTTTACTTAAATTCCAATTCCTTAACGTAGTGTTGTATTGGTTTCAAGTGTACAACATAGTGACTCAACATTTCCATTCAACACCCAGTGCTCATCAGAAAAAATGCACTCCTTAATCCCCATCATCTATTTAAACTATCCCCCACCCACCTTCCCTCTGGCAACCATCAGTGTGTTCTCTATAGTTAAAAATCTGTTTTTTGGTTTGCTTCTCTCTCTTTTTCCCCCTTTGCTCATTTGTTCTGTGTCTTAAATTCCACATGAGTGAAATCATATGGTATTTGTCTTTCTCTGACTGACTTATTTCGCTTAGCGTAATACTCTCTAGCTCCATCCACATTGTTGCAAATGTCAAGATTTCATTATTTTTGTGGCTAATATTAAAATAAATAAGATGTGAGATATATAGATTTAGATATAGATGATAAAGATATATAGATATATGTAGATATATAGATCTTCTTTATCCATTTATCCATCAATGGACACTTGGGCTGTTTCCATAATTTGGTTATTGTAGATAATATTGCTATAAACATCAGGGTGAATGTATCCCTTCGTATCGGTATTTTTTTGTCTTTTGGGTAAATACCTAGTATTGCAACTGCTGGATCATAGAGTAATTCTATTTGTAACGTTTGGAGGAACATCCATACTGTTTTCCAGTATAGCTGCACCAATTTGCATTCCCACCAAGACTGCAAGAAGGTTCCTCTTTCTCCACATCCTCACCAACACCTGTTGTATCTTGTGTTGTTGATTGTAGCCATTCTGGCAGGTGTGAGGTGATATCTCATTGTAGTTTTGATTTGGATTTCGCTGATGATCAGTGATCCTGAGCATCTTTTCATGTATCTGTTAGCCATCTTAATACTTCATTTCTTAATAGGCTATTGTTTATAATGCATTCCAATAAATTATTTATCCTTTTGCTTTCCCATAAAAAAGTAGAAAAGTAAATAAAATTTATCACATTAATTTTCAAAATCGATGTTTAACTGTGAAAATATTCTAGAAGAATGATTATTATTTCTAAATAAAACTGTAGTTGTGTGATTTGATTGCCTTTGCAATATAAATTTGCACCAAATCTACAAATATTTATATTTGATAAACAAGCATAAGCTTGCACAGAAGTAAAAAAAATGTGAGATGGACTTAAAAAGAAAGAAATATTTTGCCACAAATTATTGTGCTACAGAGAAGGACTAGAACAACGTTTTTACTCATTGACTAATTGATTTATTCAGTAATCCTGTCTTGAATGTCTAATATATGCCAGATAATCTGCTAATGAGAATGTGCCCTATCTCCCAAGGAATTCACAGTCTAACAAAGGACTACAAAGTAAAAGGTTGTTATTTTAACCTGGAAAAAAGTCAACCTTTACTTTCTTGATCATGAAGTCATTCTAAATGAATCTGTCATGGATCTCTTTTGGAAGATAAAAGTTGTATCAATCAATAAAAGTATTATTTTGACGGTACATGACTCAAGTGAGTGCCCCATAATTCATGTCAAAAGTGGGCATTTAGTAGTAATTTATAGAAAACATTCTGTGTGGTTATGATAATTTAACTTATGATGCTATGGTAGCTCCACTGTTTGTCTAGCATTATTAAATCTTTACCGACCCAACCAAGAAATTTCAGTAAATCTTAATAATGAAGTTATGTTTCTGTACTCTAAGGTAATGTTTTCACAAATACTTCTAGTTTTAAGCAGAAACCCTTAAGTAGTTAATTCTAAAGCAGCTATTTTATCTGATCATTTTAAATAAAATCAAAAGATGCCTTAATAATCCACAGTCATTTTAAATGGGGGTTGTGAGCAGGAATTATCTTCGTTGGTGAAAGATAGAAATCTGTTTTTACACATAGTGGACAATAGTAAATTAGGAGAAATCATATTGTTGTCTCTGAACTAACAGTAAATACTGTCATTGATTTTATTTGGGTGACTTACCAATCACCACTATATATTAGAAAAACAAAACATACACATGGGTAAATACAATTTTCTTTCTTCATGAATCTGAAACAAAGGTTGAGAGGGTTTTATTTTTCATTTATTTTTTCTTATTCTTGCTTGTGGAAATCCAATAGAATCATTTTTTAAAATATCATCCACTGCTAATTCTTTTTACTAAAACCTACTTTCCCCTAGGGTTTTAGGTCAGATGAAAGTGGAGGGAAGCATGAGTAACCCATGCTATCAAGAATTTTTTTACAAATTATATAATGGTCAGTGCAAGGATTGTGACTTAAGTAATTGTTAGTGTTTACTGACAATACCAGTGATTCCAAAGATAATGATAATATAAATGGTTTCTTATAATACCATTCAAAATACAAAATTTGGAAATAAGGTCTTATGCTGCCATTTTCCAAGAACATGGTTATAATGTCGAGGATAAAGCCAGACACTTGTTAAATGTGGTAAAGACAGATTTTATTCAGTAATACCTATTGCAGTAAGGGAGAGACCTCAATGTAACCTGTGCTCAACCCTGCCAAAACAAAAGGCAGGAGATTTTTTTTTTTAATACTGAAGGTTTGCATTTGCTAAATGCACTGAATGGCATTAAATGAGGATTGGTCCATATGACTAGGCCACCTGGGTTTGTTAATTGGCATTTATCCAGAAGAGAAAAAAAAACTTCTCATATCTTTATTAAGGAGGTAGTGCTTCAAGTTGGAGTAAGGCACCCACCAAAGTTAGGCCCTTTCCCTACCACAGTGGGTAGAAGTAAAAGCTATCTCCCTGAATGTTTGCATTTCAAGGCTCCTGACTCCTTGAGAAAAGAGCTCTGTGTGGTAGATTTTACAACTCAAAGGAGAAAGGAAGGATTTATATTTGCAAGCTTTTAAAAGTTAACTGTTCTAACATGGCTTTCAGGGACCTACCAGCCTATCACTGAATTTTGGCTGAAACAAACTATAAATTCTCCTGGAAATGTTAAGCTTTTCCTGGCAGGCATTTTAAGGGAGGCTGGGGTCATCCTAGGGACATGGCCTTAAGCTATTAAAAGCCATGCTAGATATTCAAGTATCTTAGTGTTGGAGCTGGATGGAGTTGTTTTGTGCCCAGAGTTTTTTGCGTTTTGCAATGGTATTTTTTCCATTTGGCATTCCAGGTGCTAAAATTGAGAGCTTTAATGACAGAATTTTTCTATTTTTATTAAGCAGCACTCACTTATGCGATACATAGGAAGTTTACTATTAATAAGTTAAAATACACAGAATGTATTTGGCAACAAATGTTTGCAACATTTGTTTAGCAAACTGAAAATACACAGATTAATTTTCCTGTAGAGATCCATAATCAACAGGGCTTACATACATATTTTTTCATTATCGATAAACAGAACATGAAGGTGGAGAGTAGCAATATAGATTTAAGCTGTGTTCATGTGGCACAAAATAACTATTTTTGTAAAGTTTGGGTCTAAACTGACTGGTTGTTTTGTATTATTTAGGACCAATAACTCAATCATGATATATCTCAGGATATATCTCATGGAATTCAAATATTTGTATGGTTCTGACCTAGAAAAAATGATATGTGATGGTAAAGCAAGAAAATGGATCCAGAGATTTTGATCTTCCAAGCAGAAAACTGCATTTCAGATCTTTTTAAATAAAAAGTAAGCTTACCTGGATCCTATTCACAGATAATATAATAATGAGTGCTAAATCTTTGGCTAAATATTTATATTTTATAAATGGTTTTGGATATATTGTGTTATTTATAAAAAATAAGCTATATATGGTTTGGAATTTTATTCTCTGAATTAGCCAAAGGGAAAGTATTTTGGCAATCTATAAAATGACTACATCACACCACACAAGCAATAGATGACCTTGTTTCGATTCAGGAAAAAAAGAATGTATGAAAAAAGAGTAATATGAAAACAATGAAAGCTTTCAATACTGTCTATATATCTGATAGCAGATTAGATAAGGTTTGAAAAATCTGGCCAATCACTTGGTGAGCCCATGTGACTTTCTGCACAACCATTTTGTAAATTTTTCTGACTCCTTTTTAAATATTATTGTAATCTTTAGTGTTGGCCAGTGTCCTAAATGGCAAAACTCAGTTCTCAAATATCAAATTCAATAATCTGTGTATACATTGTTTAACAACTTCAGAATTTTTTACAACTCTTTTCTTTAAGTTTACTTATTTTGAGAGAGATAGTGAGAGAGAGAGAGCACACTAGTGAGGGAAAGGCAGAGAGAGAGGGAGAGAGAATCTCAAGTGGTCTCCACAGTGTCAGTGCTGAGGCAGGGCTTGAACCCACAGTGAGATCATGACCTAAGCTGAAATCAAGAATCAGAGGCTTAACCAACTGAGCCACACAGGTGCCCCTAGAATTTTTTACAACTTTTGTGAGAGGGTTAGTATAGGTGTTTGAATTTTATTCTTCACTACTATTTAACTTCAGAATCTAAATTACATAAATTGTCATTTATTCTGACAATGGTTTTCTAAGGAGAGAACAAATTTGTGTTTTTCTTTGGAATCAAGCAAGAAAAAAGGCATACTAGAGTATTATTTTGCATTTAAATATGAATACCCTGGGAGATAATCTTTAGGTCACTTTTGACACTCTGGCTATACTAGTTGTGGTTGCACCAATATTAAATAAATAAAGGAAGCAATTAAAACAATATTTCTGTTTATATGACTTAGCTATCTTGTCATACAAAGGCTGTTTCTACCTGGTACAAAACACATAAATGGCATGTATTTGTTTAATTTGAGAAAAAAGGATTAGACCTAATGCAAAGTGAAGTTGGAGGTGATGGGAGGCTCTATATTAATACAGAAAATACAATTCGATAATCAACAGTAATAGAATGGAAATAGAATGCAATCAAAAGCATGTATTTTTACTGTTTTAATATTAACTAATCTCCTTACTATATATAATGATAAAATCATGTTCATTATATATAACAATCATTTCTCTGTTAAACGTTCTTTTTCTACTTCCATCACCAATTAGATTTGTTTCAATTATTTTCCAGCATAACTCAGACCTTGTAAAATAAGTATTCTGATTTCCTCTGCTACACATAAAGTCATAAACATAATATGACTAATTTTCCTTAGTGAAAGACCCAGTAATGAAAATCTTTACCAAAAGCGATATGTCTATAACATTTCATAGTTAATTGGAATATCTTGGAATCTGTGTAACAACACCATAGTCAGCCAATTAGCTAATGTTGCTCTATCTTGTTAGCCTCTTGGACCTATATGATATTAAGTATCCATTAAATAAACAGTCGTCATATGTACTTGGTTTGGATATACCAAAAATGTGAGATTAGTTTTCAAATGTACCTTTATACCCTATTTTTACTTACAGAAATCATTCTAATAAGTTTTGTATATATAAGGTGAATATTTAATATGATGTAATTTTTATACTATGTTCCACTACAATTTCAAACTGCTTCCTACAAAATACTTAATTGAAATAAATCTTGCTAGTGACTCCAAGTAGTACTCTGAGTCAATACATAATCTGTTATATTTGTGTTCATAACCCCTGGAAGAGGTTATCCAAAAGGATTACCAACCCACATGACCTAGTACACTAATTTTAAGCCACTTGTATATTATAATCTACTACATAGTTGACTTCTATTATAGTGGAAGCTTTAATTGACTCTCTGGAATTTAAATATTTAAATAGGCCCACTCCAATGATTATTTGAATTTCACAATTGGGAAAATCATTTGAAGATGCTTTTGTATATGTTTTGATTCAATAAAAGCCAATAATTGTTTTACTTTTAATAATAAAATTGTTCCTTTTAAATAGAATTTGGCATGTATGTAGAACCTTATTCTCACCAATTATACAAAGATATTGTTAATAAAATATTTTAACTGAGTTGTAGATTTGAAAGTAAAAATCACTGTGTTACTGAATCAAATTACCCATCTCATCATAGATGCTTAATAAATAAATAGAAAAGTCTATATACCACCTTAAAAACTAATCCCCTTATAATATAAATGAGAATTGTGTGATTCAGAAAGGTGAATTTATGACATACAATTAGTTCCTAAGAGCATTTGTTTGCTCCTCATTAATAAGAGAAAGTTTAAAAGTAACAAAATCACTTTCTGCAGCTATTTCTTGAAAGAGATTCTAGTAGGTAAGAAGAATTCATCAGTATGAAGATGAAATTACAGAACAGACTTTGTCCAATGTGTAAATATTGATGTGTAATACTAGGAGATTATCTGTTTCCCAAAATGTTTACTTCTATTTATAAAAGTACACTTCCTGAACTGCTGCCAGTTTATATCCTCAATCTTTATTTTGACAAAATATCACCTTTTGCAGTGTGCCTCTTGTGTTTTTCCAAGCAATTCTTGTATTATTAACATCTTATTTGTGTCCCTTCAGTGAAATTTTCGTTAGATTCCAGTGGAAGTACTAATGACCTAGTATAGATTAAGAGGGCATATGATCCATCTGCTTTAACCCTAATGGATCAGTATCCCAAATGCCCTCTGATTCCTTCCTCTTCCAATTTCTCAATTCCTGGGACATTTCAAGTCTTTTTTTTTATTTCGACCTGACACTCAAGAAAGAGAAAATAGGGCATAGCAGAAGTGAGAAATAGGAGTCCACCTCTGTGTGAGCAGGAAATTTTAACTCTTGGTGTAAAGAGAGTTATTAACTCCTATCAATAGACTGCTATCTGTAGATACAAAGGTCAATAGTCAACACTGCCATATAATATCATACATATCATGCTTCATATACAGCTGTTTCCACCAGGGTACTGCTTCTCAATTATGTAAATAAATTATATTAAATACACACCTATTTGTGCCCAGGCAAGTGGAGCCTTGGATTAAAAAGCAGCTATTTGTAATGCTACTTCCGAAGGACCTTCAATGATATACCTTCTCTGACTGACTCCTTGGGAAAATTAAAGCTTTAGAAATTCCAGGTATTCACAAGAGGAAGTTAGTTCCATATTTGAGTCCCTTTCCTTTTTTTAAAGTTTGTCTTTAAATCTAATTAGTTAACATATAGCGTAATACTGGTTTCAGGAGTATAATTTAGTGATTCATCACTTACTTACACATAACACCCAGTGCTCATCCTAACAAGTGCCCTTCTTAATCCCCATCACCCATTTAGCTCATCCCCTGCCCACCTCCCCTGCAGCAACCCTCAGTTTGTTCTGTATAGTTAAGAGTCTCTTATGGTTTGCATCCTTCTTTGAGCCCCTTTCTTTCTAAATATGGTGTTTATTGCAAAAGCTCCACTGGAGATAAGTGTGTGTGTATGTGTATGTGTGTGTATGCATGTGTGTGTGTGTGTAATGAAAAGCCTAACTAAAACTATAATGAAAATAACATTGTTTCATTTTTCCCATGTAAAATACTTATTGGAAACTTTTCTGATTACTATATTTACTAATAAATGGGCTTGATTTCTCCCTCCTTGCCCTTGCCAGAAAAATGTCCATGTCTTGGATTTTCATAGACAGCACTCCAGTTATTATTCATGTTTTAACTGGTGATTTCCTCTGATGATTACAATGTCTATGGCTCAACATGACTATAAAGGGACAACACTATCCTCCTGTATTAATTTATCTATCAATCATTAACTGAGTACGTACAATATGTTAGCAAATGTTCTACATGAAGCAGTAAACAGAAACTGACATCTGCCCTAACACTTATGGAGTTCACATTCTAAAAATGAATGACAAATGTATCCCTGCTTAAAAGAAGTAGTGTTTATCATTATTTCCTCTAAACTTACGAAATTCATTCTCTAGTTACTTATGAATAAAATTAAGGTTTTTCTTTTCAAAGCCAGCAACATTTATAACAGTACTTAATTAAATTGCATTTCTACATTTTTTTTAATTTTTTTTTCAACGTTTATTTATTTTTGGGACAGAGAGAGACAGAGCATGAACGGGGGAAGGGCAGAGAGAGAGGGAGACACAGAATCGGAAACAGGCTCCAGGCTCTGAGCCATCAGCCCAGAGCCCGATGCGGGGCTCAAACTCACAGACCGCAAGATCGTGACCTGGCTGAAGTCGGCCGCTTAACCGACTGCGCCACCCAGGCGCCCCATCTACATTTTTATTTTAATATTTAGAGAATCACAAGATGTATTACTACATTACAGCCTGACTACTTTTTAAGTCTTTTATCTCTGCTGTAGGGGACTCCCTGGTGTTTTCTATGCTTTTCTCAAGCCCAGCTAATATCCTTAAGATTGTTGTTTTAAATTCTGGGCCAGGAATATTACTTATATCTGTTTTGATTAGATCCTTGGCCATGAACTTTTCTTGTTCTTTTCAGATGGATTCCTCCATCTTGGCATTTTGTCTAGTTCTTTGCCTTCTGTGTGTTAGGAAAGCCTGTCATGTTTTCTGCTCCTGAGAGTAATGGCTTTGTTAAATCGAGGTCATATACTGTCCAGGGCCTGGTGCTTCAGGAAATGTTCTGTCGTATTCTGTGTGCACTCTGCTGCTGTGTTTTGGCTACTCTTTCCTTCAGGTCAGTCCTCTGCAAAGTTTCTCATTGCCTGTATTAGGGAGTGTTTGGACCTTGACCAGAGTATGGTGAGTTTTAACTAGATGTGCCCTGTCTGCTTGTTAAAAGAGGACTTATCTCTGTTTCCACTAGACCTGAAGCTTTGCAGCACTCTATGATCAGTAGATGTGGTGCATGAGGGGGGTTTGTGCTAGTCTTCTGGGGAGGGGCCCACTGCTCCGGTTCTCAGTCACGCTTGCCCTAATAAAAAAAAAACCTGCAGAAGTGCAGTAGGGTGGGTCTTGGTGTAAGCAGCTAGGGCCTCCACTGTTGGCACTGTGCTGCTCCCTGAACTCAGTCTGTGCTGATGGGTGGGGGAGAAGAATGGCACCAGTTCTCTCCCTCGTCCCCGGAGAAAGTAGTTTGTGCCAGCTGTCCAGGATGCCCTCACAGAAGAGCAACAACCCCCCCTTATGTCCAAGGCATCCCTCAGATCCCTGCCTTCACCCTGTGTCTGGGTTGTCTGCCACCTAGTAGCACAGTGTACCTGTGTTTTATCTCAGGCATGCTGGCTGTGTTTCAAAACTCCAAAGTTTAGGGGCCTAGAACTGCGTGGACCCATGCTGGTCCACTAGGGGAGGGTCTTGCCACACTTGGACTGGAGCTAGTTTGTCCCATTAGGGCAGTCGCAACAACACACAGAAGCTTGGAGTTTTGAGTAACGTGTAGCAAAAGGCCAGAGTCCCATTTAGCCGCCCTCAGCAGACATCTCTGCCCAGATGCTTAAGGGACAAGGGAGCGCAAGGGCACCCACCAGCCCTTTTGTACCCTGAGAAGCAATGCCATCTCTCCCAGATGCACTCCAAGAGGAAGAAGCTGTCTCTCCCAGTGCATCCTAGGGGATTAATTTATCTATCCATTATTAACTGAGCTCTGCTCCCAGGCCTCTGCCCTCCTTCTCCATAGGAGCACTGCAGCACAGCACCCTGGGGTTCAATATCAGCTACTGCAGGGACTTCTAAAACTCTAGTCTTTGAGCTCTGCTGGTTGTAAAAACTCACAATAATCAACCCCTCTTGTTTCCCCAGTCAATGGCTTTGGGGAAGTGTTTTCCTTATTGTGATCCCCTGTGCAATGCATTCTCTATTTCTCTTTCTCTCTCTTTTGCCTATCTCCATGATCAGGGCTTCCTCTCTCTGCAGCATCCATGACCCTTTTCTCCCCCAAACCACTTCTCCACATCTCCTACCTTCCATAATGTGGCCTCTTCTCTCCCTAGTTGTGCATTTTGTTCTGTAAGTCCTCAGATCAATTTCTTCAGTGTTCAGAATGATTTAACATTTATCGAGCTGTGTTTAATGGATGAAGCAAACATAGGGACCTCCCACTACCCCCACCATCTTAACTCTCCTTGCTCTGCTGTTTTAATGTATTATTTCATTGCATTCCTTTAGAAATTGTATAGCACTGCTAGGAATTTACCCAAGGGATACAGGAGTGCTGACGCATAGGCACTTGTACCCCAATGTTCATAGCAGCACTCTCAACAATAGCCAAATTATGGAAAGAACCTAAATGTCCATCAACTGATGAATGGATAAAGAAATTGTGGTTTATATATACAATGGAATACTACATGGCAATAAAAAGAATGAGATATGGCCTTTTGTAGCAACATGGATGGAACTGGAGAGTGTTATGCTAAATGAAATAAGTCATGCCATATGTTTTCACTCAAATGTGGATCCTGAGAAACTTAACAAAAGACCATGTGGGAGGGGAAGGGGGAAAAATGTTAGAGGGAGGGAGGGAAACCATAATAGACTCTTAAAAACAGAATAAACTGAAGGTTGATGGGGAGTGGGAGAGAGGGGAAAGTGGGTAATGGGCATTGAGGAGGGCACCTGTTGGGATGAGCACTGGGTGTTGTATGGAAACCAATTTGACGATAAATTTCACATTAAAAAAATAAAAATAAACTTTAAAAACTACATATCTAATCATGTTTGTTGACTATATGAAATACCCTTAAATTAATAAATACATATTTGTTTCACATTAAAATTTGATATGGGAAAATAAATAAAATTTAAAAAAAGTATAGCTGACCCCTGAAAAACACAGGTTTGAACTGAGCAGGACCACTTAAACACACATTTCTTTTTACAATACAATACCATAAATGTATATATTTTTCCTTATGATTTTCTTATTAACATTTTATTTTCTATAACAAACTTTATTATATGAATACACTATATATTACATATACAATAAATGTATCACTTGACTGTATATGTTATCAGCAAGGCTTCTGGTCAACAAAAGGCTACTAGTAGTTAACTTATCAAAAGTTATACATGGATTTTTAAGGAGAGAGAGACAAGAAAGGATCAGGGAAAATGTCCAAACAACCACAAACCAAATAATAAAATGATAATAAATACATATCTATTAATAATTACTTTGAATGTAAATGTACTAAATACTCCAATCAAAGACATATGGTGACAGAATGAATTTTAAAAAATGACCCATATATATGCCACCTGTAAGACACACATTTAAGACCTAAAGGCACCTGAAGATTGTGAGGGGATGGAGAAACATCCATCATGCAAGTGGATGTCAAAAGAAAGCTGGAGTAGCAATATTTATATCAGATGAAACAACCTTTAAAACAAAGACTGTAACTAGGGACAAAGAAGGATACTATAAAAAAATAAAGAGGACAATCATAAGAAGTCATAACAACTGTAAATATGTATGCACCTAATATGGGAGCACCCAAATACATATCCCTGATGAGGAGCGACGTTCAGCATCTTTTCATGTGCCTGTTGGCCATCCGGATGTCTTCTTTAGAGAAGTGTCTATTCATGTTTTCTGCCCATTTCTTCACTGGGTTATTTGTTTTTTGGGTGTGGAGTTGAGTGAGCTCTTTATAGATTTTGGATACTAGCCATCTCTCCGATATGTCATTTGCAAATATCTTTCCCCATTCTGTTAGTTGCCTTTTAGTTTTGTTGGTTGTTTCCTTTGCTGTGCAGAAGTTTTTATCTTCATAAGGTCCCAGTAGTTCATTTTTGCTTTTAATTCCCTTGCCTTTGGGCATGTGTCAAGCAAGAAATTCCTACGGCTGAGGTCAGAGAGGTCTTTTCCTGCTTTCTCCCCTAGGGTTTTGATGGTTTCCTGTCTTACACTCAGGTCCATTATCCATTTTGAGTTTATTTTTGTGAATGGTGTGAGAAAGTGGTCTAGTTTCAACCTTCTACATGTTGTTGTCCAGTTCTCCCAGCACCACTTGTGAAAAAGACTGTCTTTTTTCCATTGGATGTTCTTTCCTGCTTTGTCAAAGATGAGTTGGCCATACGTTTGTGGGTCTAGTTCTGGGGTTTCTATTCTATTCCATTGGTCTATGTGTGTTTTTGTGCCAATACCATGCTGTCTTGATGATTACAGCTTTCTACAGAGGCTAAAGTCTGGGATTGTGATGCCTCCTGCTTTGGTCTTCTTCTTCAAAATTCCTTTGGCTATTCGGGGCCTTTTGTGGCTCCATATGAATTTTAGGATTGCTTGTTCTAGTTTTGAGAAGAATGCTGGTGCAATTTTGATTGGGAGTGCATTGAATGTGTACATAGCTTTGGGTAGTATTGACATTTTGACAATATTTATTCTTCCAATCTATGAGCATGGAATGTTTTTCCATTTCTTTATATCTTCTTCAATTTCCTTCATAAGCTTTCTATAGTTTTCAGCATACAGATCTTTTACATCTTTGGTTAGATTTATTCCTAGGTATTTTATGCTTCTTGGTGCAATTGTGAATGGGATCAGTTTCTTTATTTGTCTTTCTGTTGCTTCATTGTTAGTGTATAAGAATGCAACCGATTTCTGTACATTGATTTTGTATCCTGCAACTTTGCTGAATTCATGTATCAGTTCTAGCAGACTTTTGGTGGAGTCTGTCGGATTTTCCATGTATAATATCATGTCATCTGCAAAAAGCGAAAGCTTGACTTCATCTTTGCCAATTTTGATGCCTTTGATTTCTTTTTGTTGTCTGATTGCTGATGCTAGAACTTCCAGCACTGTATTAAACCACAGCGGTGAGAGTGGGCATCCCTGTCGTGTTCCTGATCTCAGGGAAAAAGCTTTCAGTTTTTCCCCATTGAGAATGATGTTAGCTGTGGGCTTTTCATAAATAGCATTGATGATCTTTAAGTATATTCCTTCTAATCCGCCTTTCTCAAGGGTTTTTATTAAGAAAGCTTGCTGAATTTTGTCAAAGACCTTTTCTGCATCGATTGACAGGATCATAGGGTTCTTATATTTTCTTTTATCAATGTGATGTATCACATTGATTGATTTGCGAATGTTGAACCAGCCCTGCATCCCAGGAATGAATCTCACTTGATCATGATGAATCATTCTTTTTATATGCTGTTGAATTCGATTTGCTAGTATCTTATTGAGAATTTTTGCATCCATATTCATCAGGGATATTGGCTGTAGTTCTCTTTTTTTACTGGGTCTCTGTGTGGCTTAGGAACCAAAGGAATGCTGGCTTCATAGAATGAGTCTGGAAGTTTTCCTTCCCTTTCTATTTTTTGGAATAGCTTGACAAAGATAGGTATTATCTCTGCTTTAAACATCTGGTGGAACTCCCCTGGGAAGCCATCTGGTCCTGGACTCTTATTTGTTGGGAGATTTTTGATGACTGATTCAATTTCCTCGCTGGTTATGGGTCTGTTCAAGCTTTCTATTTCCTCCTGATTGTGGTTTGGAAGCGCGTGGGTGTTTAGGAAATTTTCCATTTCTTCCAGGTTGTCCAGTTTGTTGGCATATAATTTTTCATAGTATTCCCTGATAATTTCTTGTATTTCTGAGGGATTGGTTGTAATAATTTCATTTTGATTCATGATTTTATCTGTTTGGGTCATCTCCCTTTTCTTTGTGAGAAGCCTGGCTAGAGGTTTATCAATTTTGTTTATGTTTTTCAAAAAACAACTCTGGGTTTCGTTGATCTGCTCTACAGTTTTTTTAGATTATATATTGTTGATTTCTGCTCTGATCTTTATTATTTCTCTTCTTCTGCTGGGTTTAGGCTGCCTTTGCTGTTCTGCTTCTATTTCCTTTAGCTGTGCTGTTCGATTTTGTATTTGGGATTTTTCTTGTTTCTTGATTTAGGCCTGGATTGCAATGTATTTTCCTCTCAGGACTGCCTTTGCTGCATCCCAAAGCGTTTGGATTGTTGTATTTTCGTTTTCATTTGTTTCCATATATTTTTTTAATTTCTTCTCTAATTGCCTGGTTGATCCATTCATTCGTTAGTAGGGTGTTCTTTAACCTCCATGCTTTTGGAGGTTTTCCAGACTTTTTCCTGTGGTTGATTTCAAGCTTCATAGCATTATGGTCTGAAAGTATGCATGGTATGATTTCTATTCTTGTATACTTATGAAGGGCTGTTTTGTGACCCAGTATGTGATCTATCTTGGAGAATGTTCCATGTGCACTCGAGAAGAAAGTATATTCTTTTGCTTTGGGATGCAGAGTTCTAAATATATCTTTCAAGTCCATCTGATCCAATGTATCATTCAGGGCCCTTGTTTCTTTATTGGTCCTGTGTCTAGATGATCTATCCATTTCTGTAAGTGGAGTTTTAAAGTCTCTTGCAATTACCACATTCCTATCAATAAGTTTGCTTATGTTTGTGAGTAATTGTTTTATATATTTGGGGGCTCTTGTATTCGGTGCATAGACATTTATAATTGTTAGCTCTTCCTGATGGATAGACCCTGTGATTATTATATAATGCCGTTTTCATCTCTTGTTCCAGCCTTTATTTTAAAGTCTAGTTTGTCTGATATAAGTATGGCTCCTCCAGCTTTCTTTTGGCTTCCAGTCGCATGATAAATAGTTCTCCATCCCCTCACTCTCAATCTAAAGGTGTCCTCAGGTCTAAAATGAGTCTCTTGTAGACAGCCAATAGGTCGGTCTTGTTTTTTTATCCATTCTGATACCCTATGTCTTTTGGTTGGAACATTTAGTCCATTTACATTCAGTGTTATTATAGAAAGATATGGGTTCAGAGTCATTGTGATGTCCGTAGGTTTCATGCTTGTAGCGATGTCTCTCGTACTTTGTCTCACAGGGTCCCCCTTAGGATCTCTTGTAGGGCTGGTTTAGTGGTGACCAATCCCTTCAGTTTTTGTTTGTTTGGGAAGACCTTTATCTCTCCTTCTATTCTAAATGACAGACTTGCTGGATAAAGGATTCTCGGCTGCATATTTTTCTGTCTAGCACCCTGAAAATCTCGTGCCAATTCTTTCTGGCCTGCCAAGTTTCAAAAGAGAGATCAGTCACTAGTCTTATAGGTCTCCCTTTATATGTGAGGGCACGTTTGCCCCTTGCTGCTTTCAGAATTTTCTCTTTATCCTTGTATTTTGCCAGTTTCACTATGATATGTCGTGCAGAAGATCGATTCAAGTGACGTCTGAAGGGAGTTCTCTGTGCCTCTTGGATTTCAATGCCTTTTTCCTTCCCCAGTTCAGGGAAGTTCTCAGCTATGATTTCTTCAAGTACCCCTTCAGCACCTTTCCCTCTCTCTTCCTCCTCTGGGATACCAATTATGCGTATATTATTTCTTTTTAGTGTATTACTTAATTCTCTAATTTTCCCCTCATACTCCTGGATTTTTTTATCTCTCTTTTTCTCAGCTTCCTCTTTTTCCATAACTTTATCTTCTAGTTCACCTATTCTCTCCTCTGCCTCTTCAAGCCGAGCTGTGGTGGTTTCCATTTTGTTATGCATTTCGTTTAAAGCGTTTTTCAGCTCCTCGTGACTGTTCCTTAGTCCCTTGATCTCTGTAGCAAGAGATTCTCTGCTGTCCTGTATACTGTTTTCAAGCCCAGTGATTAATTTTATGACTATTATTCTAAATTCACTTTCTGTTATATTGTTTAAATCCTTTTTGATCAGCTCATTAGCTGTTTTTATTTCCTGGAGATTCTTCTGAGGGGAGTTCTTCCGCTTGGTCATTTTGGATAGTCCCTGGCATGGTGAGGACCTGCAGGGCACTTCCCCTGTGCTGTGGTGTATAACTGGAGTTGGTGGGCGGGGCCGCAGTCAGACCTGATGTCTGCTCCCAGCCCACCGCTGGGGCCACAGTCAGACTGGTGTGTGCCTTCTCTTCCCCTCTCCTAGGGGCGAGATTCACTGTGTGGTGGTGTGGCTCGTCTGGGCTACTTGCACCCTGCCAGGCTTGTGATGCTGGCGATCTGGCGTATTAGCTGGGGTGGGTAGGCAAGGTGCACGGGGGCAGGAGGGGCAGGCTTAGCTCGCTTCTCCTTAGGTGATCCACTTCAGGAGGGGCCCTGTGGCAGCGGGAGGGAATCAGATCCGCTGCTGGAGGTTTGGCTCCACAGAAGCGCAGAGTTGGGTGTTTGCGCGGAGCGAGCAAGTTCCCTGGCAGGAACCGGTTCTCTTTGGGATTTCGGCTGGGGGATGGGCGGGGGAAATGGCGCTGGCGAGCGCCTTTGTTCCCCACCAAACTGAGCTCTGTTGTCAGGGGGCTCAGCAGCTCTCCCTCCCTTTGTCCTCCAGCCTTCCCGCTTTCCGAGCAGAGCTGTTAATTTCTGACCTCCCAGAGGCTAAGTCGCGCTTGCTGTCGGAACACAGTCCGCCCGGCCCCTCTGCTTTTGTAAGCCAGACTCGGGGGCTCTGCTAGGCCGGCGAGCCGCCCCTCCGCCCCGGCTCCCTCCCGCCAGTCCTTGGAGCGCGCACTGCCTCGCCGCCCTTCCTACCCTCTTCCGTGGGCCTCTCGTCTGCGTTTGGCCCCGGCGACTCTGTTCTGCTAATCCTCTGGCGGTTTTCTGGGTTATTTAGGCAGGTGTAGATGGAATCTAAGTGATCAGCAGGACGTGCGGTGAGCCCAGCATCCTCCTAAGCCGCCATCTTGCCGCAACTCCCCCTACTTGATGTTTTCAAAGGGATTCTTTAACCTATCTTCATTTTTTAAACTTTTCTTTCATTTGCTGTTTACCTGAGTAGTTTTCATTACCCTGTCTTCCAGATCACTGATACTTTCTTTTCCATCTACTAATATACTGTTGATTCTCTCTAGCATATATATATAATTTCAGTTATTTTTCAACTGATTGGCTCTTTTTTATGTTTTCTATCTCTTTACTGAAGAGTTCTTCTACTCTTCTCTCCAGTCCAGTGAGCATCTTTATGATCATTACTTTAAATTCTTTATCAAACATGTTGCTTATCTTTGTTTCATTTCGTCTTTTTTCTGAGATATTGTCTTGTTCTTTCTTTGGGGGAATATTCCTCTGTTTTCCCATTTTGCTTGACTTTCTGTGTTTGTATCTACAGATTAGGTGGAACAGATATTTCTTCTAAACTTGAAGGAATGGTCCTGTGTATGGTCACTCTGTGTAGAATGTGTGTGCTTGGTGACTTTTGCTGACTATCTGGAGCTGTTGCTAGCATGGGATGGGGGTCCCCAGACTATGCATGCAATGGGTCACCTGTCAGGCAGCTAAAGCTGAAGTGAGAACAGATCATTGTAGTCCCTGGGCTATTCATGCAGTAGTTTCCCTGGAAGGACAGGTAAAGCTAAAATGGGTGCAAACTGGGGTGTCCCAAGGCTCTACAAACAGAGCGAAACTTAGTAGGATAGCTACAGGTAAAATTGGTATTATCCAGGTTGTCCCAGAGCTCTTCATGCAGAATGTCCCCTGGCATGTTGGCTGAAGCTAAGGAAGCATGCAGGTCAAGAGTTTATAGGGCTTTCCATGCAGTGAGCACTTTGGCAGGACAGCTAAAGCTGACAGCTGACAGCTGACAGCTGACACTGAATTGGGTTCAGGCCCAGAGTTTAAGTACTGAGGGGACCCCAGCAGGTCAGCTGAAGTTAAAGTTGGTACAAGCTGGGGGATCAAAGGGTTCTCTGTGTTGAGGGTGCCCTGGTGGGGAAGGTATACCTGAGGCGATGTGCAAACTGAGAGGTCCGGAGGATTTCACAGGACAGATAAAGCTGAAGCGGATGCAGGCCAGGGTTTCCTGGGTTTCTGTATGCTGACAGCACTCTGGAAAGAAACCTGAGGCTGAAATGAGTGCAAGCCAGATGTCCCAGGCTCTCCACACTGAGGGCAACCTGGTGAGACAGCTGAAGCTGAAGTTGGGTGTAAGCTGAGATGTGCCGGTGTGCTCACACAAAGGGTGCAATGGCTTGGCAACCTGAGATGAAGCCAGTGCAGGCAAGGGTCTTCCTGGGTACTCCATGCAGAGGGTGCTCCCAGGGGGTGACTCAATGTAGGCACAGGCCAGGACTTTCAGGGGCACTCAACACGGAGTGGTGGTGGGGTGGCAAGGTGGTTGAATCTGAAGCAAACATCAGCCAGGAGGTTCCAGAGTGCTCTCTGCTAGGGGTGCCTGAGCAAGCCATCTGAAGCTGAAGTCGTGTGAGCCTGGAGTTTTCAAAGTGCTTTGTTTCTGTTTCATATTGCTGCAAAGGCTAGAGCTATAGTAAGTGTTAACCAGGTGTGTCCTTGTGTGCACCCTGTGGCCACCTTGGTGGAATGTCTGGGGCTGGTTTGCATCACGGGGTCTGAGGATCACTGAAGTGGCAGGCCAGTTAGGACACCCAGACCATGCACTGGTCTGTGCTTTCAAGGTGAAGGGGAAGCATAGAATGTGTCTATCAGCGCCTCTCATCCAGAGAGAGTTCCAGTAGCTCCTTCACCATTTGGAAATGTTCTAGGACTAGCTCTTTTATATTCTAGTTGTTCTTTTAAATCAATGTATTTTTTTCCCTGTGCCCCAGGGCATCCAGGGCTGATGTGGGCTGGAAACCTGGTTTTTGCTGAGGTGACAGGCCAGCTAGGGCAACCAGGCTCTGCTTCCATTCATGTTACTAAGGTGGTAAGGAAACAAACTATGTCTGCTAGCCCCTCCCACCTGTAGAGTGTTCTAACAGCTCCCTTCACCATTTGGTGAAGTTCTAGGGCTGGCTCTTTAATATGCTAATTGCTCTTTTAAACCATGGCTTTTATTTTTGTGCCAAAGACAGATGAATTTGTTCACAGTTTCTCAGTACTATCCCTCCCCACTGCAGTTCCCAGTGTCAGGAGTGAAGGTTCGTTTTGTTACCATTAGCAGATGGTTACTCCATCTGTCTTGCAGTTCTTTTTTTGCCATTGTCTGTCTCCTGTTTTGCAGAAGCTGTTCAGTTGGTACTCAATTCTTTTCAGGCAGAATTGTTCTATAAATATGTATAATTTAGTATGTTCCATGGAGGTGGTGAGTTCAGGGCCCTCCTACATCACCATCTTGGACCAGAACCATATTAGCCACTTTAAATATTCCTATATCCAACAAGAGAAGGAAAATATGCTTTTATTTGTTTTTTCTTAAATGTATACTTATTTTGAGAGAGAAAGAGAGAAAGCAGGCTCTGTGAGAAAGAGAAAGAAAGAGACAGAGGGGAAGGGAGAGAGGGAGAAAGAGAATCCCAAGCAGGCTCTGTGCTGACAGCATAGGACGCAAACTTATGAACTGTGAGATCATTGCCTGAGCCAAAATCAAGAGTTGGATGCTTAACCAACTGAGCCACTCAGGTGCCCCAAGAAAATATGTTTTTACAAAGCCTAGACTTTATAGTTAGTAATATCTCCAGTCAAGGAAGAAATTCTGAAATAAATGGGAAAAAGGTTAAACTGAAGAGGACCTCCAGGATTAGGAAAAGGTAATAGGGTACTCTTAACACAAATCCTAAAATGTCAGAACTTGGAGAACAGAGCCATGAGGAGCTTAGGGCAGCAGAAGTAATGCAGTTCTGTCATCATCAAATTGAAAAAAATAATAAATTTGTATTCCTCATTGTGCCATTATTGGTTCCAAGTGAAACATATTTCTGGAAAGTGGTGGTCTCTTTTATACAAAAGAGTGAAATGATAGTTATATAAGTGAAGTTTTCAAATTCATTGTTTACTTGCAATGGGTAAAGATGAATGACTTAAAATTTTGAGAGTTCTATTTGGAGAAGAGTGTAGGTAGAATAGTAATGATCACTATCCCTTCTATGAAACATGTAATATAGAAAATCATTCAACTCTAGTATTATGGTGATATCTCTGTTTTTATTTAAAGGATTAAAACTATGTTTTGAAATTCTGGACCAAGTAATCTATGTTTAGCCTCTGTGTGTGTGTGTGTGTGTGTGTGTGTGTGTGTTTAAAAAGCATGCTCTTGTCTCTTGCTTCTGTAGTTTAAAAATTTTGTTTGAACCTAAGAAAACTTTAGTAAAGGACAGTTGCCCAAACACCCTCTCCATTTTGAGCACTCTTACATTGAAGGGAATTCTTATTCAGATAGCAGTGAAAAACAGTTCTTTTTATTTTTTTTTAATATTTGTAAAACACTGCTGTCATTTTCTATATTTTCACAGTTCTATACAATACATTAAACGATGGATTTGCCCCATCTGTTACTAATACATTCTAAAGGAATATTAAACAGAATTTGCTCATTTTAGCCACTCTGACTGGCACGAGGTGGTATCTCAGTGTGGTTTTGATTTGTATTTCCCTGATGAGGAGTGACGTTGAGCATCTTTTCATGTGCCTGTTGGCCATCTGGATGTCTTCTTTAGAGAAGCGTCTATTCATGTCTTCTGCCCATTTCTTCACTGGATTATTTGACAATAAATTTAATATTTAAAAAAGGTAATTTGCTCTTAATATCAGGGAAATTTCTTTCTGCTTAATCATTGAGTTGGTGTGAGCAATCACCTATTATCCATATTCATGGTACTTTGGAGCTCTCCTGCTAGGGGCATATATGTTTAGAATTGTTCTATGTTCTTGATTGATTTCCTCTTTTATTGTTATCAAATGTACTTGTCTGTAGTAACAATTTGTTAAAATGTATTTGTTATGATATTAGTATAGTCATTCCATCTCTCTTTTGGTTATTGTTTGCATGGTATATTTTTTCCATTATTTTACTTTCAACCAATTTGTATCTTTGAATCTAAACAGTCTCTTTTGTAGAAGATGTACAGTCACATCACATTTTTTAAAGTTTTATCCATTCTGCCAATCTCTGCCCTTTAATTGGAATGTTGAATTCATGTAATTATTGGTAAGGTGGGATTTCGACTTGCCATTTTGCTGTTTTCTATATGCCTTATTTTTTAATGTCCCTTTTTATATTCTATCACTACATTTTTTGTGTTAAATACATTTTCCTAGTGTATCATTTTACTTCTCTTGTTTCTGTGTCTTTTAGTTATTTTAATGGCAGTTGCTCTGGCAATTAACATCTTAATTTATAACAATCTAATTGAGGTTAATAACCAACTTAATTTCAAGTATATAAAAACTTACATATATATTTCCTATGTAGTTACATTTAACATCCTAACTTACAGCAATCTATTTTTTAATTTTTTAATGTTTATTTTTGAGAGAGAAAGAGAGAGTGTGAGTGGGGGAGTGGCAGAGAGAGAGGGAGACACAGAATCCGAAGCAGGCTCCAGGCTCTGACCTGTCAGCACAGAGCCCGACCTGTGCCCAAACTCAAGAATCGCGAGACCATGACCTAGGCCAAAGCCAGACACTTAACTGACTGAGCCACACAGGCGCCCCTCTCCTTCATTTTTTAAAGGAGATTTTTGTTAAATATAGAATTCTTGGCTACAGGTTTTTTGTTTTTGTTTTTGTTTTTGTTTTGTCATTCAGCACTTTATGTCAGCCCACCATCTTTTGGCCTCCTTGGTTGCTGATGAGAAATAGTACATTAATCTCATTCAGCATCAATCTCAATCTTATTAAGACTTTGCCTTGTACATTTGAGTCATCTTCTCTTGCTGCTTTTCTAGATTATCTCCTCTTTGTTTTTCACAGTTATGATGTGTTTTGGTGGAGTTCTCTTTGAGTTTATCCTGTGTTTATTGAGCTTCTTTGACGTGTAGTTTAAATTTTTTCATAAATATTTAGAATTTTTAACCATTTTTTCTTCAGTTATAATTTCTTCCCTTTTCTCTTTCCTCTCTAATGTGAAACTCCTATTATGTATGTCAGTACACTTATCACTGTCCCATCAGTCTCCAAGGTTTTGCTCATTTAAAAAAAAATCCCATTAAATTCACTTTCTCAGAATTGATCATTGCAATTGACAGTTTTCAAGTTCACTCATCCTTTCTTCTGTTTATTCAAAATTTTTGTTGATCCACTGTAATAAATATTTATTTTAACTTATTTTAACTATTTTTAAGTTTTCTATTTTAGTTTAGTTTTTATTTACCTTCATTTTATTTTACTTTATTTTCAAATTTATATTTAACTTATAGTTACTTAAAATATATTGTAATATTGGTTTCAGGAGTAGAATTTAGTGATACATCACTTATATTCAACACCCAGTACTCAACACCACAGGAAAATTGGAATTCCTTAATACTAATCAGTCATTTAGCCCATCCCCCTACCTGCATCTAGTCAATTTTCCTTCTGTTTGTTCTCTATAGTTAAGAGTTTCTTATTGTTTCTTTCCCTCTCTCTTTTTTCCCTTCCACTATGTACATCTGTTTCTTAAATTCTACATGTGAAAGAAATCATATAGTACTTGTCTAACTTGGACTGACTTATTTCACTTATCAAAATGTACTCTAGCTGCATTCATGTCAATGCAAATGACAAAATTTCATTTTTTATGGCTGAGTAATATTCCCTTGTCTATCTATACAACATCTTCCTTACCCATTCATCAATTGATGGAAACTTGGGCTCATTCCATAACTTGGCTATTGTTGATAATGCTGCTTTAAATATTGGGGTGCATGTGTCCCTTCAAATCCGTATTTTTGTACCCTTTGGGTAAATACTTAGTAGTGCAAATGCTGAGTCATAGAGTAGTTCTATTTTTAATTATTGGAGTAACCTCCATACTGTTTTTCACAGTGGCTGCACAAATTTGCATTCCCACCAACAGTGTAAGAGACTTCTCATTTCTGCACATTCTTGCCAGTATGTGTTGTTTCCTGTGTTGTTAATTTTAGCCATTCTGAAAGCTGTGAAGTGGTATTTCATTGTGATTTTGAGTGATGTTGAGCATCTTTTCATGTATCTGTTAGCCGTCTGTATGTCTTCATTAGAAAAATGTCTATTCATGTCTTCTGGTGTTTTCTTAACTGATTATGTCTTTTATGGGTGTTGAGCTTTATAAGTTCTTTATAGATTTTAAATACTAACCTTTATTTAGACATGTTATATGCAATTCTCTTCTCCCATTCTGTAGGTTGCATTTTAGTTTTCTTGATTATTTCCTTCACTGGGCAGATGCTTTTTATTTTGAAGTCCCAATAGTTTATTTTTGCTTTTGTTTCCCTACTTCCAGAAACATTTCTAGTAAGAAGTGGCTATGACTGATGTCAAAGATGTTTTTTTCCTGTGTTCTTCTCTAGGATTTTGATGTTTTCCTGTTTCTTATTTAAGTCTTTCATCCATTTTGAAATTATTTTCATGTATGATGTAAGAAAGTGATCCAGTTTCATTTTTCTGTGTGTCGCTGTCCAGTTTTCCCAAAACCATTTGATGAAGAGACTGTCTTTTTTAAATTGGATATTATTTCTTGCTTTGTCAAATATTAGTTAACTATACAGTTGTGGGTTTATTTATGGTTTCTCTATTCTGTGACATTGATCTATGTGTCTGTTTTTGTGTCAGTACCATACAGTCTTGATCACTACAGCTTTGTAATTTAGCTTGAAGTCCAGAATTGTGACAGCCCCAACTTTGTTTTTCTTTTTCAAGATTGATTTGTCTATTTGGAAATTTTTGTGGTTCCATATGAATTTTAGGATTGTTCTAGCACTGTGAGAAAGGCTGGTGGTATTTTCATAAAGACTGCATTAAATGTGTTGATTGCTTTGGGTAGTATGAACATTTTAACAATATTTGTTCTTCCAATCCATGAGGATGGAATGTTTTTCCAGTTCTTTGTGTCATCCTCAGTTTCTTTCATAAGTGCTCTATGGTGCAGCACCTGTGATTATTTTATCCCCCAAATCACATCTCCTCACTTCCTGCCTTCCATGGTGTGGCCTCTTTTCTCCTTCTAGTAGTGCAATTTGTTCTCTCAGTCCTCAGATCAATTTCATGGGTGTTCAAAATAATTTGATAATTTTCTCACTGTGTTTGAGGTATGAGGCAAACATAAGGTCCCCCTACTACTCTGCTGTCTTAACTTCTACCTTCAATGTTTTTAATTTTAATTTCAGTATAGTTAACATACAGTGTTATATTAGTTTCAGGTATACAGTATAGTGATTCAACAATTCTGTATATTACTTAATTCTCATCATGATAAGTGTACTCTTTTGCTGCATCTATTTACAGGATTATATGGTTCTTATCCTTCCTCTTATTAATATGGTGTATCATGTTAATTTATTTTTGTGAATATTGAACCACCCCCAACCCAGGAATAAATCCCACTGGATCATAGTGAATAATTCTTTGAATGTACTGTTCAGTTCGATTTGCTAGTATCTTGTTGAGAAATTTGTCATCCATGTTCATCAGAGATATTGGCCTGTAATTCTCCTTTTTAGTGGGGATCTATGACTAGTTTTGGCATCAAGGTAATGCTAGCCTCACAGAATGACTTTGGAAGTTTTCTTTCCATCAATTTTTTGGAGCAATGTGAAAAAAAATAGTTATTAAATACTCTTTAATTGTCTGGTAAAACTCCCCTGGGAAGCCATCTCACCCTGTTTTTTTTCTTTGTTTGTTTTGGGGGGATATTTTTGATTATTGATTCCATTTCTTTGTTGACTATGGGTCTGTTAAAATTTTCTATTTCTTCCTGTTTCAATTTTTGTAGTTTTTACCTTTCTATTAATTTATCCATTTCTTCCATATTTCATAATTTGTTGGCATAAAATTTCTCCTAATATTCTCTAATTATTACTTGTATTTCTGTGGTGTTGTTATCTCTCCTGTTTAATTCATGATATTATTTATTTTGGTCCTTTTTCTTTTCTTTTGGATATGTGTGGCTAGGGGTTATCAATTTTCTTAATTCTTTCAAAGGAGCAGCTCTAACTTTCATTGATCTGTTCTACTGTTTGTTTTCTATATCATTTATTTCTGCTCTAATGTTTATTATTTCCCTTCTGCTGGATTTACCCTTTATTTTCTGTTCCTTTTTTAGTTCCTTTAGGTGTCAGGTTAGGTTGGGTATTTGAGCCTTTTCTTACTACTTGAGGTAGCCCTGTATTGCTATATACTTCCTTCTTAGGACCTTGTTTGCTGCATCTCAGAAGTTCTGGAATGTCATGTTTTCATTTTCATTTGCTTCCATGTGTTTTTCTTCTTTAATTTCCTGGTTAGCTCATTCATTCTTTAACAGCATTTTCTTCAACCTCCATGTTTTTGTGGTCTTTACCATTTTTTCTGTGGGTCACTTTTCATTTCATAGCACTGTAATTTGAAAAGTTGCATGGTATGGTCTCAATCTTTTTTTTTTTTTATTTCTTGAGGCCTTATTTGTGACCCAGTATGTGATCTAATCTGGAGAATGTGCACTTGAAAAGAATATGTATTTTTTCCTCTTTAAGATGAGATGTTCTGAATTTATCTGTTAAATCCATCTGTTCCAGTGTGTCATTCAAAGCCATTGTTTCCTTGATTTACTGCTTAGATGATCTCTCCATTGTTGTAAGTGGGATATTAAAGTACCCTACTATTATTGTGTTATTATCAATGAGTTTCTTAATTTTTATTATTAATTGATTAACATATTTGAGTGCTCGAATATTAGGGGCATAAATATTTACATTTGTTAGGTATTTTGTTGGATAGACCCCTTTATTAAGATATAATGGCTGTCTTAATCTATTGTTACAGGCTTTGCTTTAAAATTTACTTTGTCTGATATAAGTATCAGACTCCAGCTTTCTTTTGACATACATTAGAATGATATATAGTTCTCCATCCCCTCACTTTCAATCTGAATGTGTTTAGATCTAAAATGAGGCTTTTGTTGACAGCATATACATGGGTCTTGTTTTTTATCCATTCTGATGCCCTATGTGGTTTTTTTAAACTTTTTAAAAAGTATTTATTTTTGAGAGAAAGAGAGAGAGAGACAGAGCATGAGCCGGGGAGGGGCAGAGAGAGAGGGAGACACAGAATCTGAAGCAGGCTCCAGGCTCTGAACTGTCAGCACAGAGCCCGATGCGGAGTTCTAACCCATGAACCATGAGATCCTGAACTGAGCTGAAGTCGGACGCTTAACCGACTGAGCCACCCAGGAGCCCCTGCCCTATGTGCTTTTATTGGAGCATTTAGTACATTTACATTCAGTGTGATTAGTGGTAAATATGAATTTCCTACCAGTGTATTACCTGTAATACATTGTAAAGTCATTGTTTCTGGAGATTTTCTGAGTTCCTTTCTAGTCTTTGTTGCTTTTGGTCTTTCATTCCCACTCAGTCTCCTTTAATATTTCTTGCAGGGTTGGCTTAGTGGTCACAAACTCCTTTAGTTTTTCTTTGGTAAACTCTTTACATCTCCTTCTATTCTGAATGTCAGTATTGCTGGATAAAGTATTTTTGGCTGCATATTTCATTCAGCACATTGAATATACCATGCCACTCCCTTCTGCCCTGCCAGGCTTCTGGGGAGAGAGCTGCTGCTAACTTATATATCTTTCCTGGTAGGTTAGGGATTCCTTTACCTTTGTTTCTTTCAGGATTCTTTCCTATCTCTGTACTTTGCAAATTTTTACTATGATATATTGGTGTTAGACTGCTTCTGTTGACTTTGATGGTAATTCTTTGTGCCTCCTGGATTTGGAAGTCTGTTTCTATCCTCAGATTAAGGAAATTTTTAGCTACAATTTACTCAAATAAGCATTCTTCCCCCTTTTTCCATCTCTTCTTCTTCTAGGACTTTTAGGATACAAATGTTATTAGACTTTATGGAGGTTCTGAGTTCCCTAACTCTATCTTCATGGTCTAGTATTTTTCTTTCCCTCGTCTTTTCAGTTTCTTTATTTCCCATAATTTTATCTTCTCTATCACTTATTCATTCTCTGCTTCTTTCATCCTTGTGGTCATTATTATATATAGTCAGTTTTGAAACTCAGTTATAGCATTTTTTTAAATTTTTGCATGACTAGTTTTTAGGTCTTTATCTCTGCAGTCAGGGTCTCTCTGATTTTTTCTATGCTTTTCTCATCAAGCTCAGCCAGTATCCTTATGATTGTTGTCTTAAATTATGGTTGAGGCATATTACTTATATGTGTTTTGATTAGCTCCCTGGCTGTGACCTCTTCTTGTCCTTTCTTTCGGGATGAATTCTTCAATCTTGGGATTTTTCCTAGGTCTCTGTCTTTTATGTGTTAGGAAAGCCTTGCCTAGTTATATTTCCACTAGATCTGAAGCAGCACCCTATGATCTGTAGACCTGTTGTGTATTGGGGTTTTGTGCTGGTCTTCTAGTGAAGGGGTCTACTACAGCTGTGGCTCTTAATCACACTTGCTCTAATAAAAAAGGCACCTGCAGAGCCCATGGGGCTAGGGCTTGGTGTAAGTGGTTTAAGCTTCCACTATGGGGCGCTGTGACTGACTGAAGTGGATCTGTGCTGATAGGAGGGGGAAAAATGGAGTTAGGCAGAGTTTTTTACCTGGAGAGAGGAATTCTTGCCTGTTGCTCTTCAGGAAGCTCTCACAGAAGAGCAAAAAATCTCCCCTCTTGTGTCCCAGGCTTCTGTCAAATCCATGCCTTTCCCCTGTTTGTGTCTGAACCATTTTCCCCACCCCACTGCACAGTGCTCTTGTGTTTTATCTCAGGCACATGGCTGGGTTTCAAAACTCCAGATTTTAGGGACCTGGCATGGTTCAGGCTGCAATGATTTTCTAGGCTATAGTCTCGCTTCCCTAATTATTGATGCTGGCTTATCCCAGAAAAGTAGTTGCATGACAACACAGGGGCTTAGAGTTCATGGTAAAGTGCATCCAAATGCTGTTTCCCAGTTTAGCTGCCCTCAGCAGGCACTTCTGTTGCTATGCTGATGAAGGAGAAAACTCCATGGCACCTGCCTTGCTTTTTGTCCTCTGAGATGCAGCGCCACCTCTCCCAAATGCACCACAATAAGGGGACCTGTCTCTCCCAGTGTGATCCAGTGGGATCCCCAGACCATGCTGTCTGCTCCAGGCCCTATACTCTCCTCTTCAGGAGTGCCACTATGCCCACCAGGCTCGACTCAGACCATGGCAGGGACTCCTGAAACTTTAGACTTTGAGCTTTGCTGTTTGTAAATACTTTGTGATAAGCAGCCCCTCTTGTCTTCCCAGTCAATGATTTTGGGAAAGTGCTTTTCTTGTTCAATCCCCTGCTCCTCTCTGTGTCTCTGTCTCTGTCTCTCTGTCTTTCATCTCTGTGATCAGGGCTCCCCCACCTCCACAGCACCTGTGATTCTTTTCTCCCTTCAATTCATCTCTCTGGACACCTCCAAAACTTCTAGTTTTGTTCCTTTAGCTGTGCAGTTTGTTTTCTCAGTCCACAGATCAATTTCTTGGGTGTTCAGAATGACTTGGTATTTATCTAGCTGTGTTCAAGGGGTGAGGAAAGCACAGGGTCCTCCTACTATCCATCATTTTAACTCATTCTCTTCTCTATGTGTTCTTTGAAAGACTGCCTATTTGGGTCCTTTGCCCAGTTTTAAATTTGGTTATTTGTAGGTGTTTTTGTTTTTGTTTTTGTTTTTGTTTGCTATTGGGTTGTAGGAGTTACTTATATTTTTTGGATATTAAACTTATATCAGATATATGGTTTGCAAATATTTTCTCTCATTCTATATGCTACTTTTTTTGTTTTGTTGATTGTTTCCTTTCCTGTGCAGAACATTTTCAGTTTTATGTAATCTCACTTGTTTTTGCTTTTATTGTTTGTACTTTTTGTGTTATATACAAAATATCATTACAAGATGAATGTCAAAAAGTTTTTTCCCTATTCTTCTTCTAGGTGTTTTACAGCCTCAGATCTTATATTTAAATATTTAAGCCATTTTGAGTTGATGTTTGTGTATAGTGCAATTCTTCTGTATGAGGATATTCAGTTTTCCCACTACCACTTATTGAAAAGACCATCCTTTCCCCCATTTTGTATTCATGGTGCCTTTGTCAAAATTAGTTGACTATATATGCATGGGTTTATTTCTGAGCTCTTTATTTTGTTCCATTGGTCTATGTATTTGTTTTTTATGCCAGTAATATTCTGTTTTGACTAATACAGTTTTGTAACATAGTTTGGAAACAGGAAGTGTGATAACTTCAGCTTTGTTCTTCTCTTTCAAAAATGCTTTGGCTATTTAGGTTCTTTTGTGGTTCCATATGAATTCTAGAATTGTTATTCATGTGAAAATGTTATTAGTATTTTTATAAGAATTTAATTGTATCTGTAGATAACTTTGGGTAGTATAGAAATTTTAATTAATATTATTTCTTCCAACCCATGAACATGGATATTTTTCCATTTATTTATGTCCTCAATTTCTTCTATCATTATTTTATAGTATTCAGTGTACAGATCTATCACCTCCTCAGTTAATGTATTCCTATGTGTTTTATTATTTTTGATAATTATTCTTATCTTTAAACAGAAAAAGTACAGCTTGTTTAAATCTATTTTTCACAAATACATTTTGAACACTGTAACTGGAAGTTCAGTCATGACAATAAGAAAATTTTTAAAAATGAAGAATTGACCTATTAGCTAGGATTTTGCTACATCCATAAGTCACATGCTATCCCTTTAATACTGCTTCCAGAGTTTGTCATTTGACATAAATCAATGTGACCTTTGTAATTACTAACATTTCTATTAGCAAAGAATAATAATTTGCAGCTCAGCAATTTCGTATGTAATCAATAGTAACCAATCTGCAGGGGAAAATCACACTGTAAATTTTACAAACTAATAACCTAAATGTTGATACACATTAGTTAGTTGATCTATAAAA
This sequence comes from Prionailurus bengalensis, assembly GCF_016509475.1. NCBI lineage: Eukaryota > Metazoa > Chordata > Mammalia > Carnivora > Felidae > Prionailurus > Prionailurus bengalensis. Next base: position 70,900,518 of record NC_057361.1, read on the forward strand.
AAACATTTTCAAATCTAATTCAGAGATATTATAACTATGTCTTGGGTATTTGTCAGCAAATCAATAACTAGAAACAACAAAAAATTATAGCAATATAGTTCTTCTGTTATTTCCTTAACTTTGTTTTAATCTATTATTCATCCAATGGTGATATATGGAGAGTCCTCTTTAGTTTTAAGTATTATTTGAAGTCACTGAATTCTTAAAATGAGATTATAAATTATGAGTTTTTCCTTCCTAGTAACTTACATCATAGTTAGAAATCAAAACTTGAACTCAAGGGTTATAATCAGATAACTTTAGGGTTCAGAATGGTATCTTAAATAATTGAAGCAGGCCAGATATATAAAAATAAGAAGTGACTGGGAAAGTTGTGGACCAGGAGTCATGGGCTTGCCTAAATGTATTCAAATTCAAATGTATTTTTTTAATTTATTTTTTAAAATTTACATCCAAGTTAGTTAGCATATAGTGCAACAATGATTTCAGGGGTATATTCCTTAATACCCCTTACCCATTTAACCCATCCCCAATCCCACAACCCCTGCAGTAACCCTCTGTATGTTCTCCATAAGAGTCTCTTATGTTTTGTCTCCCTCCCTGTATTTATATTATTTTTGCTTCCCTTCCCTTATGTTCATCTGTTTTGTATCTTAAACTCCTCATGTGAGTAAAGTCATATGATATTTGTATGTCTCTGACTGACTAATTTCGCCTAGCATAATATCCTCTAGTTCCAACCACATAGTTGCGAATGGCAAGATTTCATTCTTTTTGATTGCCGAGTAACCACAACCACATCTTCTTTATCCATTCATCCATCAATGGAACTTTGAGCTCTTCCCATACTTTGGCTATTGCAGGTATGCTGTTTTGAAGGGGCACATGCACCCCAATGTTTATAGCAACACTATCAAATTCAAATGTATTTTAAAAGATTGTACCATGCTGGTCAATCATAAAAAGTTTTAGAATCAGATTAGACTCACCAACTACTAAAATAAGGCAATAGAGCACCTGGGTGGCTCAGTCGGTTAAGTGACCAACTTCAGCTCAGATCATGATCTCACTGTTCATGGGTTCGAGGCCCGCATTGGGGCTTTGTGCTGACAGCTCGGAGCCTAGAGCCTGCTTCGGATTCTGTGTCTCCCTGTCTCCCTGCCCCTTCCCCTCTAATGCTATGTCTCTCCCTATCAAAATAGAAATTTTTAAAAAGATAATAAATAATAAAATAAAATAAGGCAATAGATGATTGTCCAAGAATTAAGTGCACACAAAAAACTAAAGTATTGTAAATTCAAAAGAAATTAAACTGTTAATCTGAAAATTTTTTCATAGAGTAAAATATAATCTGGATTTAGAAGATTTTGATGGACAAAACTGGGTAAGGTCATATAGGCAGGGAGAAATATTTTAATTTTGTCCCATCCCTTAATATCTGACATTTTCTTTTAAACTTGTCTTCTTGGGAATTTATGAAAATATTATTCTTAGTTCAAATTAAAGGCAAATATTTGTTGTTATCTATAATATTCAAAACAACTTTTACCCTCCCCCCCCAGATTATATCCAAATGATGTCAAGAATTATTTCCAATAAATAACTGAACTTATAGGAGGGGTTAAACATAGTTGGCTAAATTTAAACACTAACATTTAAATAGTTTAAGGTAATACCAGTGAAAACATATACTTGTGATGTATTTTTCTTGAATAAGTATCCATACACATTAAAAATATCATAAATTAATATACTGTAAACTTTATTCTTGAGATATTTTATAAAAATGTTTATGCTTTTCTCTTTCAAGCCCCTCTAGCCTACGTGAAGTTGAATTCACATTTTAGAAAAAGTAATTCCAATGAGATAATTTGATATGACATGAAGTCTCAAATGAAGACATTTTATTGTTTTTAAGTTTATATTTAAATTCCAGTTAGTTAACATACAGTGTAATATTAGTTTAACATGTAACATGTAATGATTCAACACTTCCATACAGCATCTGGTGTTCATCCCAATAAGTACAATCTTTAATCCCCATAACCTATTTCACCCATTATTCTACCCTCTAGTTTGTTCTCTATAGCTAAGAGTCTGTTACTTAGTTTGCCTCTTTCTATTTTTTTTTACCTTTCAGTCATTTGTTTCTTAAATTCAACATATGAGTGATATATTGTATTTTTCTTTCTTTGACTAACTTATTTCACTTAGCATGATACTCTTCTGCTACATACACATTGTTGGACATGACAGGATCTCATTCTTTTTATGGCTGACTCATATTCCATTATGTATCCACCACTTCTTTCAATCCATTTATTAGTCCATGGACACTTGGGCTGTTTCCGTAACTTGGTTATTGTAGAAAATGCTGCTATAAACATTAGTGTGCATGTATCCATTTGAAATAGTATTTGTGTAATATTTGGGTAAATTCCTAGTAGTTCAATTGCTGGAACATAAGGTAGTTCTAGTTTAACTCTTTGAATAACCTCCATATAATTTTCCAGAGTGGTTGTACCAGTTTCTATTTCTACCACCAGTGTAAGGTTTCCTTCTCTCCACATCCTTGCCAACTCCTGTTGTTTCTTCTGTTGTTAATTTTGGCCATTCTGACGGGTGTGAAGTGACATCTCATTGTAGTTTTGATTTGTATTTCCCTGATGATAAGTGATGTTGAGCACCTATTCATGTTAGCCATCTGAATTTCTTCTTTAGAAAAATGTCTATTCATGTCTACTGCCCATTTCTTAATTGGACAGTTCATTATGTGGATGTTGAGTTTTATAAGTTCTTTATATATTTTGTATACAAACCCATTATCATATATGTCATTTGCAAATATCTCTTCACATTCCAAAGGTTGACTTTTAGTTTTGTTGACTATTTCCTTCACTGTGAAGTTTTGGGGTTTTTTGTTTTTCTTTTTTTGAGGAAGTTACAATAGTTTGTTGTTGTTGTTTTTGTTGTTGTTGTTGTTTTTGCTTTTGTTTCGTTTGCTTCAGGAAACATCTACAGAGAAGTTCGTATGTCTGAATATCAAAAAGGTTACTGTCTGTATTTTCTAGGATTTGATGTTTCAGGTCTCATGTTTAGGTCTTTGATCCATTTGAATTTACTTTTGTGTATGGTGTAAGAAAGTGGTCCAGTTTCATTCTTTTACATGTTGCTGTCCACTTTTCCCAACACCATTTGTTGAAAAGACATTTTCCCATTGGATATTCTTTCCTGCTTTGTTGAAGATTAATTGGCCATATAGTTGTGGATTCATTTATAGGTTTTCTATTGTAATCTAATTATTTATGTGTCCATTTTTGTGCCACTACCATGCTGTTTTGTTCACTATAGCTTTGCAATATAACTTGAAGTCTGGAGTTATGATGTCTTCAGCTTTGCTTTTCTTTTTCAAGGTTGCTTTGGCTATTTGGGTTCTTTTGTGGTTTCATACATATTTTAGGATTGTTTGCTGTAGTTCTGTTAAAATGCTGTTGGTGGTGGTGGTTTGATAATGATTTTATTAAATGTGTAGATTATTTTGGTAATATAGACATTGTAACAATATTTCTTCTTCCAATCCACGAGCATAGATGGAGCATTCCATTTTTTGGTGTCATCTTCAATTTCTTTCAACAGTGTTTTATAGTTTTCAGAGTACCAGTATTTCACCACTTTGGCTGCATTTTTCCTAAGCATCTTATTGTTCTTGGTGCAATTGTAAATGGAATTGATTCCTTCATTTCTCTTTCTGCTGCTTTATTATTGGTATACACAAATGGAACAGATTTCTATACATTAACTGTGTATCATGAGACTTTGCTGAATTTGTTTATCAGTTCCAGCAGTTTTTTGGTGGAGTCTTTCAGGTTTTCTATACAGAGTATCATGTCATCTGCAAGTAGTCAAAGTTTTACATCTTCCTTGCCAATTCAACTGCCTTTCATTTCTTTTTGTTGTCTGACTGTTGTGGCTAGAACTTCCAGTACTCTGTTAATTAACAGTGGTGGGAGTGGACAACCTTGTCTTATTCCTGACTATAGAAGAAAAGCTGCCAGTTTTACTCCATTTAGGATGATATTAGCTATGGGTTTTTCATAGATGGTCTTGATTATGTTGAGGTATGTTCCCTGTATCCCTACTTTGTTGAGGGTTTATATAATGAATGGGTGTACTTAGTCTAATGCTTTTTTGGCATCTATTGAGATTATCATATGGTTCTTCTCCTTTCTTTTATTAATGTGGTGTATCACATTGATATATTTGCCAATATTGAGCCACTCTTGCAACCCAAGACTAGATCCCACTTGATTCTACTGAAATATTGTTTTGTGACGGAGAAAGAGAGCGAGAACAAGCACAAGCAGGAGAGGGGAAGAGGGAGAGGGAGAAAGAGAAACTTAAGCAGGCTCCATGCCCAGCATGGAGCCAAACAAGGGACTTTATTTCATGACTGTGAGATTATGGCCTGAGATGAAATCAAGAGTCAGATGCTTAACTGAGCCACCCAGGCATCCATGAATGATTTTTTAAATATATTGTTGGATTTGGTTTGCTAGTATTTTATTGAGAATTTTTACATCCATGTTCAACAGGGATATTGACCTGTAGTTCTCTTTTTTAGTGTATCTATCTGGTTTTGATACCAGGATAATACTAGCCTCATAGAATGAGTTTATAAGTTTTCCTTCCTTTTCTATTTTTTGGGAATAGTTTGAGAATATGTATTAACTTCTTTAAATGTTTGGTAGAATTCTCCTATGGATCCACCTGGTCCTGGACTTTTGTTTGTTGAGAGATTTTTGTTTACTGATTCAATTTATTTGCTGCTTATCAGTCTGTTCAACTTTTCTATTTCTTCCTGTTTCAGTTTTGGTATTTTATATATTTCTAGAAATTTTCCTTTTCTTCCAAGTTGTTCAATTCCTTGGCATATAGTTTTTCATAATACTCACTTCCATTGTATTTCTGTGGTATTGGTTGTTATTTCTCCTCTCTCATTTGTGATTTTATTCATTTGGGTCCTTTTCTGTCTTTTTCATAAGTGAAGATAGAGGCTTATCAATTTTTTTTTTCTAAGAACCAGCTCCTAGTTTCATTGATTTGTTGTTTTGTGGTTTTTTTGTTTCCTTTCTATATCATTTATTTCTGCTTTAATCTTTATTAGCTCCTTCCTTTCCCTAGCTTTAAGCTTTGGTTATTGTTCCTTTCTAGCTATTTTATGTGTAAGGTCAGGTTGTTTATTTCCTAAACTGTTGAAGGAACTATTCCCCTGCTGGGCTAAAAGACTTTTTTGCACTTTACTTTTTTTTTTACATTTTTAAAATATAAAATCTTCCTTTGCTCTTGGGTCATACAAAAACAGATCATAGGCTGGATTTGGCCGGCAGGGCATAGAATACTTGGATATTCTGGTTTCTTTCTTTGAAATTGAATAGCAAATGGGAATTCTTACAAGTGATGCTTTCCCAAAGTAAACCTCTAGGGAAATGTACCATGTACAATGATGGGGATAGTTTACCAAAAGGAGGACCATTTAAGAGTTAAGTTTCATAACTACAGACCTTACTTCGTTTATTTCTTTTTTAGATTTTAAAAAAAAATTTATATTTATTTATGAATACAATTTATTGTCAAATTGGCTTACATACAACACCCAGTACTCATCCCAACAAGTGCCCTAACAATGAATATTTTATTTATTTTTGAGAGAGTGCAAGCAGGGGAGGGTCAGAGAGAGGGAGACAGAGGATCTGAAGTGGCTTTGCACTGACAGCAGTGAGCCAGGTGTGGAGCTTGAACTCATGAACTGCTAGATCACTGGGGACAAAGTCAGATGCCCAACCAACTGAGCTACTCGGGTGCCCCTGGATCTTACTTCTTTTAGAAAGTAAAGGGGATTCTCCGGGCGCCTGGGTGGCGCAGTCGGTTAAGCGTCCGACTTCAGCCAGGTCACGATCTCGCGGTCCGTGAGTTTGAGCCCCGCGTCGGGCTCTGGGCTGATGGCTCAGAGCCTGGAGCCTGTTTCCGATTCTGTGTCTCCCTCTCTCTCTCTGCCCCTCCCGCGTTCATGCTCTGTCTCTCTCTGTCCCAAAAATAAATAAACGTTGAAAAAAAAAATTAAAGAAAAAAAAAAAGTAAAGGGGATTCTTACTGTGCTCTAAAACTCCCTATTTAAGCCTTGGCATCCTCGAAATTTTTCAAATCACATGCTATGACTTCCTTATCATATAATTGCATTAAGATTAACATTAATTACACAAAAATACTTTTTATTTAAAAAAAACATTATGGAGCAAAACCTTTCTATATAGCTTATTAACCGAACCTTTTTGTTATCTTCACATTCCCCATGCACCTAGAAGTTTGCCTGGGAGTCAGCTGTTAGACTCTGAGGCCTAGATAACAGTGAGTCTATTTCTTTTAGAACAGTGGCTAACTAGAATACAATTATATATTGTAGGTGTGTGGCCATGGCACTGATGTCATCAGATCAGGAAATGGTCTAATAAATTTATTCTTCTTAATGGCTAAAGTAATCTGTTGAGATTATTCGATAAAATTACAACTTTGTTCTATATAAGATGCAGTAAAAATAGATATAAATAAAGGAAAATGTGGATATAAACCTTTGGACAGAGTTTTACGGACTTAACTAAAAATCAGTTTAGTGTACAGTATAAAAGTGTACATTAATTCTTTTTTTTAATGTTTATTTATTTTAAGAGAGAGAGTGTGAGTGGGGGAGGGGTAGAGAGAGAGAGGGAGACACAGAATCAGAAGCAGGCTCCAGGCTCTGAGCTGTCCGCAGAGCCCAATGTGGGGCCTGAACCCACAAGCCTCAAGATCATGACCTGAGTCAAAGTCAGACGCTCAACCGACTGAGCCACCTAGGCACCCCAAAACTGTACATTAATGCTTTAGAGGAAAGAAGCAACTTTCTAGAAAGAGGGGGAGCTTTTTACAGATTCATTAGTTGGAGACATTTATTTAACAATCTAATTGAATTTAGTTTTCATAGCATTTTTTTTCTCTCAATTAGAAATCAGTACTGTTCAGAATTACAGTTCTCAGGAAAGCATAGCCTTAGAGATAAAGATAGATTAGCTTTTACAAAGTTTTAATTAATTTATAAATATCTTTTACCCTCTTTTGATGTTAGTTGAAGTTTAATCACCTAGCAGAAAATATTTATTTCAAAAGTGTCACCTCTGGAAAGTGGTATTACTAGGAAGAACACTTAACCCTTCTGATACTCTACACCATCTTTTAAAGTATTCTTACTAAAGAAGATATTTGGTTTAGTTTTCCAAAAAGCAGACATAAATGTTTGTTATAGTCAAAGTCCCCAAACATCAGGAAGTATGACAATCCTAAATAACCACTGTGAATTCCATATTTATTGTGTTTTCTGTTAGATTTTTTTATCAGTGTAGTAGAATATGTAGCTGCCTTTGGTTCTTTTGGAAAGAATAGAAACATTATCTATATAGTTCCTGAGGAGGCCAGGTATCCTGATAAATCCAATACATGAAAGGATATTAGTTGCAAATTCATAAAGGCAAATATTATTTTATTAAGCATATATTATTTTTAGTTGAATAAAGTTTGCTTATATTTTTCCTCACCCTTTAATTTTTTGTCTTGACTTTCAAACTAATGAAAACTAGTGAATTGGAGTCATAATAGAAAAGCTATTACTATGATTTGAGACTAGGAGTAAAAGAAATTCTGAGTACTGGCATGTTTTAGACGAATGTTTAGAAGCACATGAAATTTATGTCTTATCTACTTCTCCTAGGGTGTGAAAATTTCAGTATTGTTCATGTTTGCCATATAAATCAACATTGCATTTCCTTTACACGTTATGTCTTACCAGTTTTCATAGTGAGTGTTTTCTCTTAATCGCTAGTTCATGTGAGCCTCACAGTTGTCTGCTGAGACAGGACATTCTAAATCTTTTGTTATAATCAATTATAGAGTATATTAAACCTCATGGAATTTTTTTTCTTATATCATACCTAAATGTCATGTTATAAGTCTATTTTTTGCACGGGTTTTATTGAAAATGGAGTAAATCTTTTGTGTAGATAAAACTCATTTTGTTCATTTCTTTAACTTTCTCTTCTCCTGTGCTTGGACTCCTTATTTGTCTAAAAGACACATTTTTAAGGTATGTTATATGTGAAGGCTAACAATAAAATATTAACAACAACTATGATGTCCCTGAAGGCTCCTTTTGGTTGAAAGAAACAGAACCCCATTCATACTACCTTGAGAAAAACCAAAAGGAGGGTGATAAGAACTTAAGTCAAGGATCATCATTACCATAGAGAACTCAAGGACAGAAAGTAAATATTTAGGAGGAACTGGAATCAGGAACCCATGTAAAAATGTTTTCGTCTGTCTAGAGGCATATGATATGTGGTTTCAACTTCCTTTATGTATGGCTGTTTTATTCTTCACATTCTCTGCTTCTTGACTTTTTTCTACTTCTCTAGGCATATGACAGACTGTTTTCTCGTAGTGCCTGAGAATGCCTGTCCACACTTCAAACACAGCAGAAAAACACCTGAATTCTAACTCTAAATCCCAAGTAAAGAGAATCTACTCCAATTTGGGTAAAATTCCAGCTACCTACAACCAAGAGACTGGGTAACAGTACCAATGCAGCATTGGGAATGGCCATTAGTTCTTGGAAAGGTAGAGGCTAGGAACACACCTTACAACATATCTATCATGTCTGCCCTTATACTTAAATATTAATTCTGGAGTTTTACTTTGGAAGAGGTTCTCACTATGACTTTCCCTCAAGCACAAGTGAAGCTAATGAAGTGATATACTCCCCTCAATCAAAATTACTAAGTGTGCTATTTTTCATGGTAAATGCAACTGAGAATTTATAACTTGGTTTATGATTGATTTTGCTTTTACAGCCAATAACTACAACTAATTCATCAAGTGAACTTATATTCTCACTTCAAGATGTGTCCCTTCCAATTGAAATAGTACCAGAAAAATTTGAATATTTTTCCCCAGAAAGGCTCAACACTCCAAGGTAAGCCTCACTAAAAACCAGATCTACAACCTTAACTTGGTGTAGAATATAGAAAGTTTGTTTTATTTTCCATTACATTATTAACATGATATTCAAGTCCCAAAATAATGATTCATTGATTAGAAAGGAACAAGAAAATAGTACATTTCAAGAGAGTGTCCTAGGCAGGTTATTACTTTCAGCTGTAATGGAAAACAGTTAATATAAGGGTAAATGCAAGTGTAAAATCTGCTTACACTGATACTATTCCAATTTGTTCACAAGAATGTTGGTGGTGTTTCTTACTTTCTACAACCTGATAGAAATGTGTACTCTATAGTATTTTCACACAGAAAGGTTTTCAACAGAGAAAACATTTAACATTTGATGAATATTTTTAAGGTGTTCATGTTTGTCTTTCTTTAAGTAATGAAGGAGCAATTGTGATGTCACATGATGAAGGAAGCAAGTCTGAAACAGAAGCTTCTGATACAAAAATTTCTGAAATTTCAACGGGTTCTTTGGACTATAAAAGTCTCCAAGACCTAAAAATAATTGAAAGTGACACCCCCTTGCTGGAATCTGGCTCTGAAAGATGTGTGATTGATTCTGACTCTGATAGAGGCATTGGTTTGGACTCTGACTTAGAACAGCACTCAAAAGACTCTGATTCAATAATATGGGGAATGGACTCAGACTCAGAAAAATGTCTCATGGACTCAAACTCTGTGAAACATCTGCAAGAAGCAGAAAAATACCAGGTGGCTTCAAGTTCTATGAAAGACCTGATGGAGTCAGAGCAACAGCTAGTGGGAGTTGAACAATGCCAGATGGACTCTGACTCTTTGAAACACTGGATGGACTCAGATTCAGAAAAATGTTTGGCAGACTCTGACTCTGAAAAATATGGGTTGAACTCAGACAGTGAAAGACCTGAGATGGATTCAGACTCAGAAAAATCCCCTATGGCTTCTGCATCTGTGAAACACCCGCTAAAGGCAGAAAAATGCAAAATAGCTTCAGATTCTGTAAAAAGCCTGATGGAATCTCCGAAAATGTTGATGGAGACCAAACAACACTGGATGCTCTCTGCTTCTGAGAGGTATGTGATAGACTCAGACATGGATAGAGATGAAATGGACTCAGCTTCTGCATCGTCAGTATGTCTGATGGGGGAAGAAAAACACCAGGAAAAGATAAGATCTAAGAGATATATAATGGAATCTGATTCTGAACCATGTGAGATGGACTCAGACTCAGAAAGATATGGGCTAGCCTCAACAGCTGTGAAATGTGTCATGGATGCTAAAACATTCCAGTTCAGCACTGATACTGAGGGATGCAGGATGGATTCTTGGTCTGAAAGACATACAAATGACTTAGATTCTGAAAGCCCAGAGATGGTCTCTGATTCAGTGAAACACACAATTAAGGCTGAAAATTGCCAGAGGGCCTCTGACTTGGAAAGTTTATGGATGGGCCTCAGGTTTGAATCTAAAAGATGCTGGACTGACTCTGAAAGACAAAAATTGAACTTTGACTATGGTAGATGTTGGGATAGCTCTGGAAGATATCAATTTAGGTCCGAAAGAATTCAGCATAGCTCTGGAAAATGTAGGGATGACCCTCAAAAAAGTTGGGATAGCTTTGAAAGACATCAAATAGACCCCAATTCTGGAAAATATCTAGCAGATTCTGAAAATAAAAGACATAAAAATGAGTTTGAAAGTGAAAGACTCATGATGGATATGGCGAAGGAACAGTGTCTGATATTTGAAAATAAGAGACTTCAAACAGATGAAGACAAGAAAAGGTATCTCATAACATCTGACAGTGAACAAGAGCACAAGATTGTATTTCACAATGAAAGACACCCCGTTTACTCAGAAAATGAAGCACAAAGGCTTGGTGCTCGCAAGAAGGATAATCGTCCTCAGGGTAAGCCTAAATATGTGTGACTTTTGAAAGTATAATTAATAACATGGTGACAATTACAAAATGTCAGTAGCTTTAACGGGTTTGGGCCTGAGATCATTTCATCAGAAGCTCAGAGAAAAGGTATCTTCATTCTAGATTTCCATTCACTTTTGAAAATTAGGCAAATAGGAGCACCTGGCTCGCTCAGTCAGTAGAGCATGTGACTCTTGATCTTGGGGTTGTAAATTGAAGCCCCATGTTGGGTGTAGAGGTTACTTAAAATCTTCAATAAAATTAGACAAATCATCTCTGTTTATCTACTTCATAAAAGAATAAAAATTAGAGAATTATTAGCAAATATGGTTATTTGTGCCTAGAAAACAGCATGCTAAATTTTGCTCCGATTGTTCTGGAATGGGTCAGTAGAAATTGCTCGTAAACTTTTCCCCATTAGTTGGTGTGAAAAGTAGTATCCAAGCCTAACGATACAGACATCCAGCTTAACTTGCTTCTCTCAAAATTATTATAAAAGCTGCATAATTCTCAATAAATAGTTGGCATTTACCTTGTTAGTCACATTTACTTTTACTTCACACTACATCATTATAATTCTCCATTTCCTAAACCATTGCATTAAGGTATGCTTAAAACAAAGGAACTATTATCATTTCATAAAATGTTTTTCTTTGTATTATTCATTTTCCACAGAGTCCTTTAGCTACAATTCAAAGGAGAAAAAAAAACTAAGAACTTGACCCCTAAACATTCAAAAGAGATTTTACCTCTGAAAATATAACAAGAAATTTTGTGCTTCAATAAACTCTTCAAAAATAGATCATTTGAAATAGTATATATTTAATGTATGATAAAGTTTTCCTATTTTAATATGCTATTTATACAGGAGTCTTTGAAATTTATCCTATATAATACTGACTTTTACATGTTATATTCTTTTAAGTAGAACAGGTTATTGAATCCAATAAAAATATACTATATATTTTTGGGCATTTACTAACACAAAGTGTTATCCAGGGGTTTCCTTGATTGTCAGACAGGTACATTTATCCTCAAGCCATTAATTCAGTTGGATTAACTGTGCAATATTTTATTTGAACAGTCAGAGGAAAATATTCATCTCATTCTTTATATTCCCTAACAAAAATAATCTGGTTTCAATTAGAAATGAAATTCTATTGGAAAAGATTAAGGAGTGTAAGAAATGAATTTCTGAGATCCTCTTACAATGCAACATATTGGTAGGGTGGTGAAAGAAGTATGCTACCTTTCATGAAGAGGGGGAAAACCCTTAAAACAATGTTTTTATTGGATTTGAATTTGGTAACACTAAGTTGAGTTATCTCCTAACCAAATATCATTCTCTTCTAACAAGGCAATATTAGTGATTCTTTAAGAGTTGTATAAATTAGCATGGAGGGTATAAAGATTAACATTTCACATTCAGCTTCAGTTTTGATATTTTCAAACAATATCTAATAAATGTCCAGTGAAATAGCATAACTACTTCTAAAGAACTCAACTGCACTGTTATTGATGTGCTTTGTAAAATTTTGCCAATCAAGTGCTTACCATATGCTCAGCATACAATAAAAACATAAATGTATAATACCTTAAATTTCTATAACACCTTTCAGCCTTCCAAAGTCCATTAATATGAAAATAACAACCATCTAATATTGTCAAGCACTGTGCTACACAAGTCACATGCATTATTACATCTAAACCCATCCTTTACATAATACCTAAGCTTTATACAACACTGCTAGGAAAAACTCTAAGCATTGTATGCATACTAATCTGTTAGTACCAATTCACCAGAACCAATTAATGAATACTAATTCACAAGTTTTACATGTGTGAATTCATTAAACCCTTACAGCAATCTAGGACATAGGCACGTTTATCATTTCTAGTTGACCAATGAAGAAACTGAGGCACAAAGAAATTATATAATTAACCAAGGTAACATAATACATGGCAGTCAAGATATGAACCCATGCTCCAAAGTCTGTGCTATTAAACATGAAGACATCTTTCAGCTAAGGAGAATATATACTATCCCAGGGTGCCTGGGTGGCTCATTCAGTTAAGCGTCCGACTTCGTCTCAGGTCATGATCTAACAGTTTGTGGGTTTGAACCTTGTATTGGGCTCTGTGCTGACAGCTCAGAGCCTGGCGCCTGCTTCGGATTCTGTGTCTCCCTCTATCTCTGCCCCTCCTCTGCTCTCTCTCTCTCTCTCTCTCTCTCTCAAAAATAAATGAACAGTAAAATAATTCAGAAGAACATGAATTATTCCAATTTTATAGTGAGAAAAATGAGGCTATAACGCTCAAAAGAGTTGTGCTGGACTTTGATACTGGATTTATCTGCCTCCAGAGCCTGAGTTTTTAAGTATGTTGCTTATATCTCAACTCTTGTTTAACCTCATATTCTTTTTTGTAATTTTTATTTATTTACTTTTAATTTATTTAGATTCAAGTTAGCTAACATACAGTGTAGTATTTGTTTCTGGTAAAACACAGTGATTCATCACTTACATATAACACCCAGTGATCATCCCAATAAACTTCTCCCATAATATCCATCTCCCATTTCGCCCATCCCCCCACACACCTCCCTCCAACAACAGTGTGTTCTCTATATTTGAGAGTCTCTTATGGTTTGCCTCCACTCTGTTTTTATCTTATTTTTCCATCCTTTCCCTTATGTTCATCTGTTGTGTTTCTTAAATTCCACATATGAGTGAAATCATATATTTGCCTTTCTCTGCCTGACTTATTTCACTTAGCATAATACAATCTCGTTCTATCCACATTGTTACAAATTGTAGATTTTGTTCTTTTTTATCACTGGTAGTATTCCATTGTAAATATATGACACATTTTCTTTATCCATTTATCAGTGGATGTACATTGAGGGTCTTTCCATAATTTGGCTATTATTGATAGTGCTTCTATAAACATTGGGGTGTATGTGCCCCTTCAAATCAGCATTTTTTGTATCCTTTGGATAAATACCTAGCAGTGCAATTGCTGGGTCATAGGGTAGTTCTATTTTTAGTTTTTGAGGAGCCTCCATACTGTTTTCCAGAGTAGCTGCACCAGTATTCATTCCTACCAACAGTGCAAAAGAGTTCCCCTTTCTCCACATCCTCGCTAACATCTATTATTTTCTGAGTTGTACATTTTAGCCATTCTGACAGGTGTGAGGTGGTATCTCAGTGTGGTTTTGATTTGTATTTCCCTGATGATGTGCAATGTTGAGCATCTTTTCATGTGTCTGTTATCTATCTGGATGTCTTCTTTGGAAAAGTGTCTATTCATGTCTTCTTCCCATTAATTCATTGTATTATTATTATTATTATTATTTTGGTGTTGAGTTTGGTAAGTTCTTTATAGATTTTGGATACTAACTCTTTATCTGATATGTCATTTACAAATATTTTCTCCCATTCCGTTGGTTGCCTTTTTGTTCATTGTTTCCTTAGCTGTGCAGAAACTTTTTATCTTGACGAAGTCCCAATAGTTCATTTTGTTTTTATTTCCCTTGCCTCTGGACGCATGTCTAGTAAGAAGGTGCTGTGGCCAAAGTCAAAGAGGTTGTTGCCTGTTTTCTTCTGTAGGATTTTGATGGTTTCTTGTCTCACATTAAGGTATTTCATCCATTTTGAGTTTATTTTTGTGTATGGTGTAAAAAGTGGTTCAGTTTCACTCTTCTGCATGTTGCTGCTGTTCAGTTTTCCCAGCACCATTTGCTGAAGAGACTCTCTTTTTTCCATTGGATACTCTTTCCTGCTTTGTTGAAGACTTTTGAAGAAGTTGGCCATACATTTGTGGGTCCATTACTGGGTTCTGTATTCTGTTCCATTGATTTATGTGTCTGTTTTTGTGCCAGGACCATACTGTCCTGATGATTACAGATTACAACTTTGTAATACAGCTTAAAGTCCAGAATTATGCTGCCTCCAGCTATGGTTTCCTTTTTTAACATTACTTTGGCTATTTGGGGTCTTTTGTGGTTCCATACAAATTTTAGGATTGTTTGTTCTAGCTCTGTGAATAATGATGGCGTTATTTTGTAAGGATTGCACTGAATGTGTAGATTATTTGGGGTAGTATAGACTTAACAGTACTTGTTCTTAAAATCCATGATTGCAGAATGTTTTTCCATTTCTTTCTGTCTTCCTCAATTCCTTTTATTAGCTTTCTGTAGTTTTCAGCATACAGACCTAACCTATTTGGTTAGGTTAATTCCTAGGTATCTTATGGTTTTGTATGCAATTGTAAATGGGATCGATTCCTTCATTTCTCTTTCTACTGTTTCACTATCGGTGTATAGAAATGCAACAGATTTCTGTATGTTTATTTTATATATTGTGATTATTCTGAATTCATGTATCAGTTCTAGTAGCTTTTTGATGGAGTCTTTTTGGTTTTCCATGTAGAGTATCAAGTCATCTTTGAAGAGTATAAGTTGGACTACTTCTTTGCCATTTTGTATGCCTTTTATTTCTTTTTGTTGTCTGATTGATGAGGCTAGGATTTCTAGTACTATGTTGAACAACAGTGGTGACAGTGGACATATCTGTTGTGTTCCTGACCTTAGGGGGGAAGCTCTCATTTTCCCCCATTGAGGATGATATTAACTATGGGCCTTTCATATATGCCTTTTATTATGTTAACACATGTTCTTTCTACCCCTACTTTCATGAGGGTTTTTATCAAGAAAGGATGCTGTGTTTCATCAAATGCTTTTTCTGCATCTATTGAAAGGATTGTATGGTTCTTATGCCTTATTTTATTAGTGTAATGTATCACATAGATTGATTTGTGAATACTGAACCAGCACTGAAGCCCAGGAATAAATCCCAATTGATCATGGTGAATAATTTTTGAATTTGGTTTGTTAGTATCTTATTGAGAATTTTTGTATGGAAGTTCATCAGGGATATTGGCCTGTAATTCTCCTTTTTTTTTCTAAAATTTATTGACAAATTGGTTTCCATACAACACCCAGTGCTCATCCCAAGAGGTGCCCTCCTCAATACCCATCACCCACCCTCTCCTCCCTCCCACCCCCCATCAAACCTCAGTTTGTTCTCAGTTTTTAACAGTCTCTTATGCTTTGGCTCTCTCCCATTCTAACCTCTTTTTTTTTTTTCCTTCCCCTCCCCCATGGGTTCCTGTTAAGTTTCTCAGGATCCACATAAGAGTGAGACCATATGGTATCTGTCTTTCTCTGTATGGCTTATTTCACTTAGCATCACACTCTCCAGTTCCATCCACGTTGCTACAAAAGGCCATATTTCATTTTTTCTCATTGCCATGTAATATTCCATTGTGTATATAAACCACAATTTCTTTATCCATTCATCAGTTGATGGACATTTAGGCTCTTTCCATAATTTGGCTATTGTTGAGAGTGCTGCTATGAACATTGGGGTACAAGTGGCCCTATGCATCAGTGCTCCTGTATCCCTTGGATAAATTCCTAGCAGTGCTATTGCTGGGTCATAGGGTAGGTCTATTTTTAATTATCTGAGGAACCTCCACACTGCTTTCCAGAGCGGCTGCACCAATTTGCATTCCCACCAACAGTGCAAGAGGGTTCCCGTTTCTCCACATCCTCTCCAGCATCTATAGTCTCCTGATTTGTTCATTTTGGCCACTCTGACTGGCGTGAGGTGATACCTGAGTGTGGTTTTGATTTGTATTTCCCTGATAAGGAGCGACGCTGAACATCTTTTCATGTGCCTGTTGGCCATCCGGATGTCTTCCTTAGAGAAGTGTCTATTCATGTTTTCTGCCCATTTCTTCACTGGGTTATTTGTTTTTCGGGTGTGGAGTTTGGTGAGCTCTTTATAGATTTTGGATACTAGCCCTTTGTCTGATATGTCATTTGCGAATATCTTTTCCCATTCCGTTGGTTGCCTTTTAGTTTTGTTGGTTGTTTCCTTTGCTGTGCAGAAGCTTTTTATCTTCATAAGGTCCCAGTAATTCACTTTTGCTTTTAATTCCCTTGCCTTTGGGGATGTGTCGAGTAAGAGATTGCTACGGCTGAGGTCAGAGAGGTCTTTTCCTGCTTTCTCCTCTAAGGTTTTGATGGTTTCCTGTCTCACATTTAGGTCCTTTATCCATTTTGAGTTTATTTTTGTGAATGGTGTCAGAAAGTGGTCTAGTTTCAACCTTCTGCATGTTGCTGTCCAGTTCTCCCAGCACCATTTGTTAAAGAGGCTGTCTTTTTTCCATTGGATGTTCTTTCCTGCTTTGTCAAAGATGAGTTGGCCATACGTTTGTGGGTCTAGTTCTGGGGTTTCTATTCTATTCCATTGGTCTATGTGTCTGTTTTGGTGCCAATACCATGCTGTCTTGATGATGACAGCTTTGTAGTAGAGGCTAAAGTCTGGGATTGTGATGCCTCCTGCTTTGGTCTTCTTCTTCAAAATTCCTTTGGCTATTCGGGGCCTTTTGTGGTTCCATATGAATTTTTGGATTGCTTGTTCTAGTTTCGAGAAGAATGCTGGTGCAATTTTGATTGGGATTGCATTGAATGTGTAGATAGCTTTGGGTAGTATTGACATTTTGACAATATTTATTTTTCCAATCCATGAGCAGGGAATGTCTTTCCATTTCTTTAAATCTTCTTCAATTTCCTTCAGAAGCTTTCTATAGTTTTCAGCATACAGATCCTTTACATCTTTGGTTAGATTTATTCCTAGGTATTTTATGCTTCTTGGTGCAATTGTGAATGGGATCAGTTTCTTTATTTGTCTTTCTGTTGCTTCATTGTTAGTGTATAAGAATGCAACTGATTTCTGTACATTGATTTTGTATCCTGCAACTTTGCTGAATTCCTGTATCACTTCTAGCAGACTTTTGGTGGAGTCTATCGGATTTTCCATGTATAATATCATGTCATCTGCAAAAAGCGAAAGCTTGACTTCATCTTTGCCAATTTTGATGCCTTTGATTTCCTTTTGTTGTCTGATTGCTGATGCTAGAACTTCCAGCACTATGTTAAACAGCAGCGGTGAGAGTGGGCATCCTTGTCGTGTTCCTGATCTCAGGGAAAAAGCTTTCAGTTTTTCCCCGTTGAGGATGATGTTAGCTGTGGGCTTTTCATAAATGGCTTTTATGATCTTTAAGTATGTTCCTTCTATCCCGACTTTCTCAAGGGTTTTTATTAAGAAAGGGTGCTTGATTTTGTCGAAGGCCTTTTCTGCATCGATTGACAGGATCATATGGTTCTTCTCTCTTTTTTTGTTAATGTGATGTATCACGTTGATTGATTTGCGAATGTTGAACCAGCCCTGCATCCCAGGAATGAATCCCACTTGATCATGGTGAATAATTCTTTTTATATGCCGTTGAATTCGATTTGCTAGTATCTTATTGAGAATTTTTGCATCCATATTCATCAGGGATATTGGCCTGTAGTTCTCTTTTTTTACTGGGTCTCTGTCTGGTTT
Organism: Prionailurus bengalensis; assembly: GCF_016509475.1. Lineage (NCBI taxonomy): Eukaryota > Metazoa > Chordata > Mammalia > Carnivora > Felidae > Prionailurus > Prionailurus bengalensis. The sequence continues at coordinate 70,918,956 of NC_057361.1, forward strand.
AGGAATCAAAGTAATACTGGCTTCATAGAATGAGTCTGGAAGTTTTCCTTCCCTTTCTATTTCTTGGAATAGCTTGAGAAGGATAGGTATTATGTCTGCTTTAAACGTCTGGTAGAACTCCCCTGGGAAGCCATCTGGTCCTGGACTCTTATTTGTTGGGAGATTTTTGATAACCGATTCAATTTCTTCGCTGGTTATGGGTCTGTTCAAGCTTTCTATTTCCTCCTGATTGAGTTTTGGAAGCGTGTGGGTGTTCAGGAATTCGTCCATTTCTTCCAGGTTGTCCAATTTGTTGGCATATAAGTTTTCATAGTATTCCCTGATAATTGTTTGTATCTCTGAGGGATTGGTTGTAATCATTCCATTTTCATTCATGATTTTATCTATTTGGGTCATCTCCCTTTTCTTTTTGAGAAGCCTGGCTAGCGGTTTGTCAATTTTGTTTATTTTTTCAAAAAACCAACTCTTGGTTTCGTTGATCTGCTCTACAGTTTTTTTAGTTTCTATATTGTTTATTTCTGCTCTGATCTTTATTATTTCTCTTCTTCTGCTGGGCTTAGGCTGCCTTTGCTGTTCTGCTTCTAGTTCCTTTAGGTGTGCTGTTAGATTTTGTATTTGGGATTTTTCTTGTTTCTTGAGATAGGCCTGGATTGCAATGTATTTTCCTATCAGGACTGCCTTTGCTGCGTCCCAAAGCGTTTGGATTGTTGTATTTTCATTTTCGTTTGTTTCCATATATTTTTTAATTTCTTCTCTAATTGCCTGGTTGACCCACTCATTCGTTAGTAGGGTGTTCTTTAACCTCCATGCTTTTGGAGGTTTTCCAGACTTTTTCCTGTGGTTGATTTCAAGCTTCATGGCATTGTGGTCTGAAAGTAAGCATGGTATAATTTCAATTCTTGTAAACTTATGAAGGGCTGTTTTGTGACCCAGTATATGATCTATCTTGGAGAACGTTCCATGTGCACTCGAGAAGAAAGTATATTCTGTCGCTTTGGGATGCAGAGTTCTAAATATATCTGTCAAGTCCATCTCATCCAATGTCTCATTCAGGGCCCTTGTTTCTTTATTGACCATGTGTCTAGATGATCTATCCATTTCTATAAGTGGGTGTTAAAGTCCCCTGCAATTACCACATTCTTATCAATAAGGTTGCTTATGTTTGTGAGTAATTGTTTTATATATTTGGGGGCTCCTGTATTTGGTGCATAGACATTGATAATTGTTAGCTCTTCCTGATGGATAGACCCTGTAACTATTATATAATGTCCTTCTTCATCTCTTGTTACAGCCTTTAATTTAAAGTCTAGTTTGTCTGATATAAGTATGGCTACTCCAGCTTTCTTTTGGCTTCCAGTCGCATGATAAATAGTTCTCCATCCCCTCACTCTCAATCTAAAGGTGTCCTCAGGTCTAAAATGAGTCTCTTGTAGACAGCAAATAGATGGGTCTTGTTTTTTTATCCATTCTGATACCCTATGTCTTTTGGTTGGCACATTTAATCCATTTACATTCAGTGTTATTATAGAAAGATACGGGACTTGCGGCAAGATGGCGGCTTAGGAGGACGCTGGGCTCACCGCACGTCCTGCTGATCACTTAGATTCCATCTACACCTGCCTAAATAAACCAGAAAACCACCAGAGGATTAGCAGAACAGAGTCGCTGGAGCCAAACGCAGATGAGAGGCCCACGGAAGAGGGTAGGAAGGGCGGCGAGGCGGTGCGCGCTCCACGGACTGGCGGGAGGGAGCCGGGGCGGAGGGGCGGCTCGCCGGCCAAGCAGAGCCCCCGAGTCGGGCTTGCAAAAGCGGAGGGGCCGGGCGGACTGTGTTCCGACAGCAAGCGCGACTTAGCGTCTGGGAGGTCAGAAATTAACAGCTCTGCTCGGAAAGCGGGAAGGCTGGAGGACAAAGGGAGGGAGAGCTGCTGAGCCCCCTGACAACAGAGCTCAGTTTGGTGGGGAACAAAGGCGCTCGCCAGCGCCATTTCCCCCGCCCATCCCCCAGCCGAAATCCCAAAGGGAACCGGTTCCTGCCAGGGAACTTGCTCGCTCCGCGCAAACACCCAACTCTGCGCTTGTGCGGAGCCAAACCTCCGGCAGCGGATCTGACTCCCTCCCGCTGCCACAGGGCCCCTCCTGAAGTGGATCACCTAAGGAGAAGCGATCTAAGCCTGCCCCTCCTGCCCCCAAGCACCTTGCCTACCCACCCCAGCTAATATGCCAGATCCCCAGCATCACAAGCCTGGCAGGGTGCAAGTAGCCCAGACGAGCCACACCACCCCACAGTGAATCCCGCCCCTAGGAGAGGGGAAGAGAAGGCACACACCAGTCTGACTGTGGCCCCAGCGGTGGGCTGGGGGCAGACATCAGGTCTGACTGCGGCCCCGCCCACCAACTCCAGGTATACACCACAGCACAGGGGAAGTGCCCTGCAGGTCCTCACCAAGCCAGGGACTATCCAAAATGACCAAGCGGAAGAACTCCCCTCAGAAGAATCTCCAGGAAATAACAACAGCTAATGAGCTGATCAAAAAGGATTTAAATAATATAACAGAAAGTGAATTTAGAATAATAGTCATAAAATTAATCGCTGGGCTTGAAAACAGTATACAGGACAGCAGAGAATCTCTTGCTACAGAGATCAAGGGACTAAGGAACAGTCACGAGGAGCTGAAAAACGCTTTAAACGAAATGCATAACAAAATGGAAACCACCACAGCTCGGCTTGAAGAGGCAGAGGAGAGAATAGGTGAACTAGAAGATAAAGTTATGGAAAAAGAGGAAGCTGAGAAAAAGAGAGATAAAAAAATCCAGGAGTATGAGGGGAAAATTAGAGAATTAAGTGATACACTAAAAAGAAATAATCTACGCATAATTGGTATCCCAGAGGAGGAAGAGAGAGGGAAAGGTGCTGAAGGGGTACTTGAAGAAATCATAGCTGAGAACTTCCCTGAACTGGGGAAGGAAAAAGGCATTGAAATCCAAGAGGCACAGAGAACTCCCTTCAGACGTAACTTGAATCGATCTTCTGCACGACATATCATAGTGAAACTGGCAAAATACAAGGATAAAGAGAAAATTCTGAAAGCAGCAAGGGGTAAACGTGCCCTCACATATAAAGGGAGACCTATAAGACTCGTGACTGATCTCTCTTTTGAAACTTGGCAGGCCAGAAAGAATTGGCAAGAGATTTTCAGGGTGCTAGACAGAAAAAATATGCAGCCAAGAATCCTTTATCCAGCAAGTCTGTCATTTAGAATAGAAGGAGAGATAAAGGTCTTCCCAAACAAACAAAAACTGAAGGAATTTGTCACCACTAAACCAGCCCTACAAGAGATCCTAAGGGGGACCCTGTGAGACAAAGTCCCAGAGACATCACTATAAGCATAAAACATACAGACATCACAATGACTCTAAACCCATATCTTTCTATAATAACACTGAATGTAAATGGATTAAATGCGCCAACCAAAAGACATAGGGTATCAGAATGGATAAAAAAACAAGACCCATCTATTTGCTGTCTACAAGAGACTCATTTTAGACCTGAGGACACCTTTAGATTGAGAGTGAGGGGATGGAGAACTATTTATCATGCGACTGGAAGCCAAAAGAAAGCTGGAGTAGCCATACTTATATCAGACAAACTAGACTTTAAATTAAAGGCTGTAACAAGAGATGAAGAAGGACATTATATAATAATTACAGGGTCTATCCATCAGGAAGAGCTAACAATTATCAATGTCTATGCACCAAATACAGGAGCCCCCAAATATATAAAACAATTACTCATAAACATAAGCAACCTTATTGATAAGAATGTGGTAATTGCAGGGGACTTTAATACACCACTTACAGAAATGGATAGATCATATAGACACACGGTCAATAAAGAAACAAGGGCCCTGAATGAGACATTGGATGAGATGGACTTGACAGATATATTTAGAACTCTGCATCCCAAAGCAACAGAATATACTTTCTTCTCGAGTGCACATGGAACATTCTCCAAGATAGATCATATACTGGGTCACAAAACAGCCCTTCATAAGTTTACAAGAATTGAAATTATACCATGCTTACTTTCAGACCACAATGCCATGAAGCTTGAAATCAACCACAGGAAAAAGTCTGGAAAACCTCCAAAAGCATGGAGGTTAAAGAACACCCTACTAACGAATGAGTGGGTCAACCAGGCAATTAGAGAAGAAATTAAAAAATATATGGAAACAAACGAAAATGAAAATACAACAATCCAAACGCTTTGGGACGCAGCAAAGGCAGTCCTGATAGGAAAATACATTGCAATCCAGGCCTATCTCAAGAAACAAGAAAAATCCCAAATACAAAATCTAACAGCACACCTAAAGGAACTAGAAGCAGAACAGCAAAGGCAGCCTAAGCCCAGCAGAAGAAGAGAAATAATAAAGATCAGAGCAGAAATAAACAATATAGAAACTAAAAAAACTGTAGAGCAGATCAACGAAACCAAGAGTTGGTTTTTTGAAAAAATAAACAAAATTGACAAACCGCTAGCCAGGCTTCTCAAAAAGAAAAGGGAGATGACCCAAATAGATAAAATCATGAATGAAAATGGAATGATTACAACCAATCCCTCAGAGATACAAACAATTATCAGGGAATACTATGAAAACTTATATGCCAACAAATTGGACAACCTGGAAGAAATGGACGAATTCCTGAACACCCACACGCTTCCAAAACTCAATCAGGAGGAAATAGAAAGCTTGAACAGACCCATAACCAGCGAAGAAATTGAATCGGTTATCAAAAATCTCCCAACAAATAAGAGTCCAGGACCAGATGGCTTCCCAGGGGAGTTCTACCAGACGTTTAAAGCAGACATAATACCTATCCTTCTCAAGCTATTCCAAGAAATAGAAAGGGAAGGAAAACTTCCAGACTCATTCTATGAAGCCAGTATTACTTTGATTCCTAAACCAGACAGAGACCCAGTAAAAAAAGAGAACTACAGGCCAATATCCCTGATGAATATGGATGCAAAAATTCTCAATAAGATACTAGCAAATCGAATTCAACGGCATATAAAAAGAATTATTCACCATGATCAAGTGGGATTCATTCCTGGGATGCAGGGCTGGTTCAACATTCGCAAATCAATCAACGTGATACATCACATTAACAAAAAAAGAGAGAAGAACCATATGATCCTGTCAATCGATGCAGAAAAGGCCTTCGACAAAATCCAGCACCCTTTCTTAATAAAAACCCTTGAGAAAGTCGGGATAGAAGGAACATACTTAAAGATCATAAAAGCCATTTATGAAAAGCCCACAGCTAACATCATCCTCAACGGGGAAAAACTGAAAGCTTTTTCCCTGAGATCAGGAACACGACAAGGATGCCCACTCTCACCGCTGCTGTTTAACATAGTGCTGGAAGCTCTAGCATCAGCAATCAGACAACAAAAGGAAATCAAAGGCATCAAAATTGGCAAAGATGAAGTCAAGCTTTCGCTTTTTGCAGATGACATGATATTATACATGGAAAATCCGATAGACTCCACCAAAAGTCTGCTAGAACTGATACAGGAATTCAGCAAAGTTGCAGGATACAAAATCAATGTACAGAAATCAGTTGCATTCTTATACACTAACAATGAAGCAACAGAAAGACAAATAAAGAAACTGATCCCATTCACAATTGCACCAAGAAGCATAAAATACCTAGGAATAAATCTAACCAAAGATGTAAAGGATCTGTATGCTGAAAACTATAGAAAGCTTCTGAAGGAAATTGATGAAGATTTAAAGAAATGGAAAGACATTCCCTGCTCATGGATTGGAAAAATAAATATTGTCAAAATGTCAATACTACCCAAAGCTATCTACACATTCAATGCAATCCCAATCAAAATTGCACCAGCATTCTTCTCGAAACTAGAACAAGCAATCCAAAAATTCATATGGAACCACAAAAGGCCCCGAATAGCCAAAGGAATTTTGAAGAAGAAGACCAAAGCAGGAGGCATCACAATCCCAGACTTTAGCCTCTACTACAAAGCTGTCATCATCAAGACAGCATGGTATTGGCACCAAAACAGACACATAGACCAATGGAATAGAATAGAAACCCCAGAACTAGACCCACAAACGTATGGCCAACTCATCTTTGACAAAGCAGGAAAGAACATCCAATGGAAAAAAGACAGCCTCTTTAACAAATGGTGCTGGGAGAACTGGACAGCAACATGCAGAAGGTTGAAACTAGACCACTTTCTCACACCATTCACAAAAATAAACTCAAAATGGATAAAGGACCTAAATGTGAGACAGGAAACCATCAAAACCTTAGAGGAGAAAGCAGGAAAAGACCTCTCTGACCTCAGCCGTAGCAATCTCTTACTCGACACATCCCCAAAGGCAAGGGAATTAAAAGCAAAAGTGAATTACTGGGACCTTATGAAGATAAAAAGCTTCTGCACAGCAAAGGAAACAACCAACAAAACTAAAAGGCAACCAACGGAATGGGAAAAGATATTCGCAAATGATATATCAGACAAAGGGCTAGTATCCAAAATCTATAAAGAGCTCACCAAACTCCACACCCGAAAAACAAATAACCCAGTGAAGAAATGGGCAGAAAACATGAATAGACACTTCTCTAAAGAAGACATCCGGATGGCCAACAGGCACATGAAAAGATGTTCAGCGTCGCTCCTTATCAGGGAAATACAAATCAAAACCACACTCAGGTATCACCTCACGCCAGTCAGAGTGGCCAAAATGAACACATCAGGAGACTATAGATGCTGGAGAGGATGTGGAGAAACGGGAACCCTCTTGCACTGTTGGTGGGAATGCAAATTGGTGCAGCCACTCTGGAAAGCAGTGTGGAGGTTCCTCAGAAAATTAAAAATAGACCTACCCTATGACCCAGCAATAGCACTGCTAGGAATTTATCCAAGGGATACAGGAGCACTGATGCATAGGGCCACTTGTACCCCAATGTTCATAGCAGCACTCTCAACAATAGCCAAATTATGGAAAGAGCCTAAATGTCCATCAACTGATGAATGGATAAAGAAATTGTGGTTTATATACACAATGGAATATTACATGGCAATGAGAAAAAATGAAATATGGCCTTTTGTAGCAACGTGGATGGAACTGGAGAGTGTGATGCTAAGTGAAATAAGCCATACAGAGAAAGACAGATACCATATGGTCTCACTCTTATGTGGATCCTGAGAAACTTAACAGGAACCCATGGGGGAGGGGAAGGAAAAAAAAAAAAAAAGAGGTTAGAATGGGAGAGAGCCAAAGCATAAGAGACTGTTAAAAACTGAGAACAAACTGAGGGTTGATGGGGGGTGGGAGGGAGGAGAGGGTGGGTGATGGGTATTGAGGAGGGCACCTTTTGGGATGAGCACTGGGTGTTGTATGGAAACCAATTTGTCAATAAATTTCAGAAAAAAAAAAAAAAAAAAAAAAAAAAAGAAAGATACGGGTTTAGAGTCATTGTGATGTCTGTATGTTTTATGCTTGTAGTGATGTCTCTGGGACTTTGTCTCACAGGGTCCCCCTTAGGATCTCTTGTAGGGCTGGTTTAGTGGTGACAAATTCCTTCAGTTTTTGTTTGTTTGGGAAGACCTTTATCTCTCCTTCTATTCTAAATGACAGACTTGCTGGATAAAGTATTCTTGGCTGCATATTTTTTCTGTCTAGCACCCTGAAAATCTCGTGCCAATTCTTTCTGGCCTGCCAAGTTTCAAAAGAGAGATCAGTCACGAGTCTTATAGGTCTCCCTTTATATGTGAGGGCACGTTTACCCCTTGCTGCTTTCAGAATTTTCTCTTTATCCTTGTATTTTGCCAGTTTCACTATGATATGTCGTGCAGAAGATCGATTCAAGTTACGTCTGAAGGGAGTTCTCTGTGCCTCTTGGATTTCAATGCCTTTTTCCTTCCCCAGTTCAGGGAAGTTCTCAGCTATGATTTCTTCAAGTACCCCTTCAGCACCTTTCCCTCTCTCTTCCTCCTCTGGGATACCAATTATGCGTATATTATTTCTTTTTAGTGTATCACTTAATTCTCTAATTTTCCCCTCATACTCCTGGATTTTTTTATCTCTCTTTTTCTCAGCTTCCTCTTTTTCCATAACTTTATCTTCTAGTTCACCTATTCTCTCCTCTGCCTCTTCAAGCCGAGCTGTGGTGGTTTCCATTTTGTTATGCATTTCGTTTAAAGCGTTTTTCAGCTCCTCGTGACTGTTCCTTAGTCCCTTGATCTCTGTAGCAAGAGATTCTCTGCTGTCCTGTATACTGTTTTCAAGCCCAGCGATTAATTTTATGACTATTATTCTAAATTCACTTTCTGTTATATTATTTAAATCCTTTTTGATCAGCTCATTAGCTGTTGTTATTTCCTGGAGATTCTTCTGAGGGGAGTTCTTCCGCTTGGTCATTTTGGATAGTCCCTGGCTTGGTGAGGACCTGCAGGGCACTTCCCCTGTGCTGTGGTGTATACCTGGAGTTGGTGGGCGGGGCCGCAGTCAGACCTGATGTCTGCCCCCAGCCCACCGCTGGGGCCACAGTCAGACTGGTGTGTGCCTTCTCTTCCCCTCTCCTAGGGGCGGGATTCACTGTGGGGTGGTGTGGCTCGTCTGGGCTACTTGCACCCTGCCAGGCTTGTGATGCTGGGGATCTGGCGTATTAGCTGGGGTGGGTAGGCAAGGTGCTCGGGGGCAGGAGGGGCAGGCTTAGATCGCTTCTCCTTAGGTGATCCGCTTCAGGAGGGGCCCTGTGGCAGCGGGAGGGAGTCAGATCCGCTGCCAGAGGTTTGGCTCCGCAGAAGCGCAGAGTTGGGTGTTTGCGCGGAGCGAGCAAGTTCCCTCGCAGGAACCGGTTCCCTTTGGGATTTCGGCTGGGGGATGGGCGGGGGAGATGGCGCTGGCGAGCGCCTTTGTTCCCCACCAAACTGAGCTCTGTTGTCAGGGGGCTCAGCAGCTCTCCCTCCCTTTGTCCTCCAGCCTTCCCGCTTTCCGAGCAGAGCTGTTAATTTCTGACCTCCCAGACGCTAAGTCGCGCTTGCTGTCGGAACACAGTCCGCCCGGCCCCTCCGCTTTTGCAAGCCCGACTCGGGGGCTCTGCTTGGCCGGCGAGCCGCCCCTCCGCCCCGGCTCCCTCCCGCCAGTCCGTGGAGCGCGCACCGCCTCGCTGCCCTTCCTACCCTCTTCCGTGGGCCTCTCGTCTGCGTTTTGCTCCGGCGACTCTGTTCTGCTAATCCTCTGGCGGTTTTCTGGGTTATTTAGGCAGGTGTAGATGGAATCTAAGTGATCAGCAGGACGTGCGGTGAGCCCAGCGTCCTCCTAAGCCGCCATCTTGCCGCAACTCCTGTAATTCTCATTTTTAATGGTGTCTTTGGTTTTGGAATCAATGTAATAATGCTGGCTTCATAGAATGAGTTTGGAAAGTTTCTTTCCATTCCAATTTTTGGAACAGTTTCAGAAGAATAAGTATTAACTGTCCTTAAATGTCTGGTGGAATTGTCCTGGGGAGCCTTTGGCCCAAGACTCTTATTTGCTGGGACATTTTTGATAACTGATTCAATTTCTTTGTTGGTTATGGGCCTGTTCAAATTTTCTATTTCTTCTTGATTGAGTTTTGGTAGTGTGTGTGTGATTGTCTAGGAATTTGTCCATTTCCTCCAGATTGTATAGTTTGCTAGCATATAATTTTTCATAGTATTCTCTTATAGTTGTATTTCTGTGGTGTTGGTTATGACTCTCCTCTTTCATTCCAGATTTTATCTACTAGGGTCCTCTTTCATTTCTTTTTCATAAGTCTCATTAGGGGGTTATCAATTTTGCTTATTGTTTAAAAAAATATCCTGAAATTTCATTGCTCTGTTCTACCATTGTTTTCTTTGTTTCTTTGTTTCTATATTGTTTATTTCTTCTTTAATCCTATTATTTCCCTTCTTATGCTGACTTTAGGCTTTCTTTGCTGCTCCTTTTCTAGCTCCTTCAGGTATAAGGCTAGGTTATGCATTTGAGACCTTTCTTGCCTCAGGAGATAGTCCTGAATTGCAATGTACTTTTTTCTTAAGACTGTGTTTGCTCTATCCCAAAGGGTTTAAGCTGTCATGTTTTCATTTTAATTTCCATCCATGTATCTTTTTTTATTTCTTCTTTAAATTCCCGGTTAACCCATTAATTCTTTAGAAGGATGTTCTTTAACCTCCATGTATTTAAAGGCATTCCAAATTTTTTCTTGTGCTTGACTTCAAGTTTCATAGCATTATAATCTGAAAATACGCATGTTATTATCTCTATCTTTTTGTACTTGTTGAGGGCTGATTTGTGACCCAATATGTGATCTGTTCTGGAGAATGTTCCATGTGCACTCAAGAAGAATGTGTATTCTATTGCTTTAGGATGAAATGTTCTTAAGATATCTGTTAAGTCCATCTGGTCCATTGTGTCATTCAAATCCATTGCTTCCTTGTTAGTTTTCTGCTTAGATGATCTGTCCATTGTTGTAAGTGTTGTATTAAAGTCTCCTACTATTATGGTATCATTCTCAATGAGTTTCTTGATGTTTGTTATTAATTGATTTATATATTTGGGTTCTTTCAAGTTGGGGACATAAATATTTATAATTGTTAGATCTTCTTAATGGATAGACCCATTAATTATGATATAATGCCCTTCTTCATTTCTTGTTACAGTCTTTGGTTTAAAATCTAGTTTGTCTGATATAAGTATGGCTACCTCAGCTTTCTTTTGACCTCCATTAGCATGATACATGGTTCTCCATCCCCTTATTTTCAATATGCAGGGTCCTTAGGACTAAAATGAGTCTTTCCTAGGCAGCATATGAATGGATCTTTTTTTTTAAATCCATTGTGATACCCTGTATCTTTAGATTGGAGCACTGAGTCCATTTACATTAGTGTGATTATTGAAGTATATGAATTTAGCGCCATTGTGTTATCTGTAGAGTTAGTGTTTTTGGTGATGTTCTCTGCTTCTTTGTAGTCTTTTCTGCTTTGGCCTTTTTTTTCTCATGCAGAGAGTGCCCTTTAAAATTTCTTACAGGGCTGGTTTAGTGGTCATGAACTCCTTTCCTTGTTGTTTGTCTGGGAAAGTCTTTATTTCTCCTTCTATTCTGAGTGACAGCCTTGCTTGATAAAGGAATCTTGGCTACATATTTTTTCCTATTCATCACATTTAATATTTCCTGCCACTCCCTTCTGGCCTGCCAAGTTTCAGTGGATAGGTCTGCTTCTAAATTTATGTGTCTACCTTTATAGGTTAAGGACCTTTTGTCCCCAGCTGCTTTCAGAATTCTCTCTTTATCTTTGTATTTTGCCAGTTTCACCAAGATATGTTGTGGTGTTAACCTGTTTTAGTTGATTTTGAAGGGAGTTCTCTGTGTCTCTACGAATTGAATGCTTGTTTCCTTCCCCAAATTAGGGAAGTTCTCAACTATAATTTATTCAAATAAACCTGTCCCTGTTTCTTGCTCTTCTTTTGTGCCTTCTGTGTTATGGATATTGTTTTGAGTCACGGAATAACTTAGTTCTCTAAGTCACCCTTTATTATTTATTAATTTATTTTCCTTATTTTTTCAGAGTAATTATTTTCCATAATTTTATCTTCTATTTCACCTATTCCCTCCTCTGCTTCTCCCATGCTTGCTGTCACTGTATCTAGTTTATTTTGCATTTCAGTTATAGCATTTTTAAATTCATCCTGACTAGTTCTTAGGTCTTTGATATTTGCAGCAAGGGTTTTTCTGGTGTTTTCTATGATTTTTTGAAGCCGAGATAGTAGTCTTATGAATGTTCTAAATTCCTGTTCAGATACATTGTTTATATCTGTTTTGAGCAAGTCCATGACTAATTTCTTCTTGACCTTTCTTTTGGGGAGAATTCTTCATTCTTGTCATTTTGGCTCAGTGTCTGTCTTTTGAGTGTTTTACAAGTTTGTTATATTCCCTACATCTGAGAGTACTACTATATTTAAAAGGAGTCATACACTGTCCAGGGCCTGGCACTCCAGGAAGTGTTTCAGGTGTATGCTGTGTGAACTCTGCTGTTGTGTTTTGGCTACTCTTTCCCACTGGTCAGTCTTCTGCAGAGCTCCTCCTTGCTTGTACTGGTGGAGTGTTTGGACCTTTAACTAGGTGTGCTTTGATTTGCTTGTTGAAGTAACCCTGGGGGCAAAAAGGGAGGGGAGCCTTATACTAAAAAGAGAAAAGGAAAAGGAACAAGAAAATGTGAATAAAAAATCTATAAGGCTTACTCCAAGGAGAAATAAAGCAAAAAAAAAAAAAAAAAGAAAAAAAAAAGAAAAAAAAGCAAAAGAAAGGAGAAAAGACGGGTAAAGAGTAAAAAAGCCTGATCCAAAATAAAAAGAAAAGATAAAAGGAATGAGAGAAAACAAATCAGAAACCATGAGCTTAATTTCCAAAAAAAAAAGAAAGGAGAAGGAGGTAAAAAAGAAAATACACAGTTGTCTGTTGGTGCCTGAGGGGTGGTGGTTGTGCTGGTCTGGAGGAGAGACTGACTGTGTCATCTCAGAGTCAGTCTTGACCCAGTAAATAATCAGGTGCCAGTCACAGAGGTGGCAGGGTTTGGTGTACGTGTGTCTTGCCTCCACTGGGGGCTGATGTGTTCCTTTCTGAAGTTCCACCATGTTGGTGTTAGGGGGAAAATGGCACCACCCCAATCTCTCATCACCAGACCAGAGATATCCACCTCTGCTATTCAGGCAGCCCTCACAGTATAGTGAGAGAAATCAGCTCTCCCTTCGCCAAAACTCTTGCACTTTTTCATTGGTGCAGGCTGGGATTCAAAATCCAAAGTCTTAAAGGACCCAACACAGTGTGCATCTCCTCCCCTCCTCGGGAGTAGAGCCTCTCCATCCTGCTGATGAAACACCTTTAGATGGCAACATCAGGGTCTTTTGTCTTTGGGGAGGCAATAAACCTTATTTCAAAAGTACTTCAGGAAAGAGACTGTTCTTTCCCAGGGCACCCTGGAGATCACTTCACGACACTATACAGTCCCGGGCCAGCTCCCCTCTCCAGGAGCATGTGCAACAGCTCTGCTCCTAACAAAGTCACAAACTTCCAAAACCTCAGAGTTTGAGCTCCAAAAGCTGTTTGCAAAAAAGAACTGAGATACTCGGTACTTCTTGTTCCCCATTCCATGGTCCAGAGAGGTTTTCCTCCTGTGCTAACTCAATGAGACACTTTCTCAACCCCTCTCTTTTTCTATTTTTTGTCTCTCCACATAAAGGGTTCCTCCCTTCTGCGGCTCCACCATTTTCTCTCCCCCAATTCACATTCACGCACCTCTCATCTGCCATGCTGTCTCCTTGTAACTTTGGAGATCCTTCTGCCACTCTGCAACTCTATTTACTCAATATTCCAAGTAATCTTACCTCAAAACAGCTGTGTTTGAGGGACAAGGAAAGACCAGGGTCCTCCTACTTATGCACCATCTTAACTCCTCCCCTAATGTCACATTCTTCTTATTTAGAAAGAGCTACTACAGTAAAGAATTATTATTTCTGCTTTAAAAAATGAGAAAAATGAGATGCAAGCAGACTACGTTCCTAAATGTCACATAGGTAATTAGTGGTTAGGCTAGAGTATAGAAACTAGTCTACTGTTATCTCAACTACATCTGTGACTTCATGAAGTTTATAATCTAACTGAGGAAACATTCCACATGAAACCAGTCAATTAACTACACTTTACATGAGCCTAATTTTTTTTATATAAAAGTCTTTGGCACACTTTAAATATTTGCATTTAGACTGTATTTAATATGTGGATTATTATTAACGTAAAGCATGCACTTGGGTATAGTCAATCCATAGGTGAAGCCCTTTCATATATAAATCAAAAGTTTGCTAGCTGCTTTCACCCATCTTCAGATGTTCTATATGGAAAACATAAACTGATAGAACATACTTGAACATCATAAAGGCCATATATGAAAGACCCAAGAATGGATGCTGTATTTTGTCAAATGCTTTTTCTGCATCTATTGAGAGGATCATATGGTTCTTATCTTTTCTTTTATTAATGTGGTTTGTCATATTGATTGATTTGCAAATATTGAACCAGCCCTATAGCCCAGGAATAAATTGCACTTGATCATGGTGAATAATTCTTTCAATGTACTGGTGAATAATTCTTTCAATGTATGGTTGCATTCAATTTGCTAGTATCTTTTTGATAATTTTTGCATCCATGTTCAGCAGGGATGTTGGCCTTTTTAAGTGAGGTCTTTGGTTTTGGATCAAGGTAATGCTGGCCTCATAGAAGGAGTTTGGAAGTTTACCTTCCATTTCTATTTTTTGGAACAGTTTGAGAATAATACATGTTAACTCTTCTCTAAATGTTTGGTAGAATTCCCCTTGGAAGTCATCTGGTCCTGGACTTTTGTTTTTTGGGACATTTTTTATTACTGATTCATTTCTTTGCTCCCTACAGGTCTGTTCAAATTTTCTGTTTCTTCCTGTTTAAGTTTTAGTAGTTTGTATGTTTCTAGGAATTTATCCATGTCTTTGAGATTACCCAGTTTGTTGGCATATAATGCTTCATAATATTCTCATGACTATTTATATTTCTGTGATATTGATTATCAATACACTCTTCTTTTTTAAAAATTTTTTTTAATGCTCATTTATTTTTGAGACAGAGACAGAGCATGAATGGGGGAGGGTCAGAGAGAGAGGGAGACACAGAATCTGAAACGGGCTCCAGGCTCTGAGCTGTCAGCACAGAGCCTGATGCGGGGCTCGAACTCACAGACCGTGAGATCATGGCCTGAGCCGAAGTCGGATGCCCAACTGACTGAGCCACCCAGGCGCCCCAGCAATACACTCTTCTTAAAGTCAGAGATTGCATTGTGTCTTCCCCTTATCTATGCTTTCTATGGTAAAGAGACAGAAGAAATGACTTTGCTGCATTTCCTAGGCCAAAAATTAAGTTGTTTTGCTCCTCTGACTATGGATTCTAAATAATATTTTTAAATGAATAGTTGTTTATAAAACAGTTTTTTATCTTTTTTACACACTGCTTTTCCTGGGAACAGTATAAATCTCATTAATAATATTAACTAGTTTACTCAACTTCTATGTCTGTTATAATTATATTTAGAATTTATCTTGCACCTTAAAATTTTACACCAAGTACTATCACTTTGGGATTATTGAATTGAATTCTCCGTTCCATTTGACATGAGAATATTTCCATATCCTACATATCCTGTTGTTAGCCATTTTTGTCTCATTAAAAAATTGTGGTAAAGGGGCGCCTGGGTGGCTCAGTCGGTTGAGCGGCCGACTTCGACTCAGGTCATGATCTCGCGGTCCGTGAGTTCGAGCCCCGCGTTGGGCTCTGTGCTGACAGCTCAGAGCCTGGAGCCTGTTTCAGATTCTGTGTCTCCCTCTCTCTGACCCTCCCCCATTCATGCTCTGTCTCTCTCTGTCTCAAAAATAAATAAACATTAAAAAAATTTTTTTTAATTGTGGTAAAATATGCATAAAATAAAATTTAGTATCTTGATCATTTTTAAATGTACAGTTTAGTGGTAAGTTCAGATTGTTGTGCAACCAGTCTGCAGAACTCTTTTCATCTTGCAAAACAAACCTTATACCCATTAAACAATAACTTACCATTTCCCTTTTTCCTCAGTCCCTGGCAACCACAATTCTACTTCCTTTCTCTATGATATTTTTAAGTTTCTATTTGTGTTCCAGTTAGTTAACATAGTGTAATATTAGTTTGAAGTGTGCAATTTAGTGATTCAACCTTCCATATAACACCCTGTGCTCATCACAAGTGCACTTCTTAATCCCCATCACCTATTTAGCCCATTCCCCTACCCACCTCACCTCTTATAACCATCAGTTTGTTCTCTGTAGTTAAGCATATGTTTATTTTCTTTATGATTTTGACAAAGCATCTCATATAAGTATTTATTTCATATATAGTATTTGTGTATATCTGCTTGCCTTCTTGAAGTCAGCATAATGTCCTTGAAGTTCATCCATGTTGTTGCATGTGTCAAAATTTCCTTCCTTTTTAAGGATAAATAGTATTCTATTGTATGGATATACCTGAATTTGTTTATCCATTCATGTCTCCCTGGATAGATGTTGGTGTTGGGTAGCTTTCATCTTTTGGCTATTGTGAATAATGTCACTATAAATATGAGTGGTAAATATCTCTTTGAGATCCTGCTTTCATTTTGGGGGGTATATAATCAAAGGACAATTGTTGGATCGTATGTTAATTATATATTTTTTTCATTTTTTTTGAGGATTTGTCATACTGTTTTCTATAATGGCTGTACCATTTTACATTCCCACTAACAGTGCACAAAGGTTCCAATATCTGTACCATTTCACATCCTCACCAATAATTGTTTTTTTTTTCAATTTTTCAATTTTATTTAGTTTTAGAGAGAGAGAGAGAGTGCATTAGTGAGTGAGAGGGGCAGAGGGAGAGAGAAAAAATCTTGAGCTGACTTCATGCTTAGCATGGAGCCCAACACAGAGCTTGATCCCATGACCCTGGGATCATGACCTCAGCTGAAATCAAGAGTTGGACACTCAACTGACTGAGCCACCCAGGTGCCCCTGTTTTTTGTGCAGTAGTCATCCTAATGGGTGCTTTTTAGGAAATTTTATGCCAATATTTCATTTATTAGGACATGAACTGGCTATGAAAGTTTTTAGAAAAACTTAACTGAGAATATTCTGAATTTTTATGTGAGGTAACTATATCAATAGCATATGGTGGAATATTTTTAACTTCATCTTCAATATTGCTTTAATAAGCTCCATGAAAATTGGAAAGAGGATCTCCATTAATTTGAATAAAAATAGTACTATCATAAACCTTAATTCACTGCAGAATCATATAATGTTTCCTTTCTACAATCTTATTAGAAATTGGAAAATAGTTATGTCTATTTAATGTTTACAGGTTTTTGGAGGCCTGTTTTCTTGTCATCTCCATTTAGCCAAAGAAAGAGAACTGAAGAACAAAAGTCTGTACAACAAATTGATAACAGAGGTGAGTATATTCGATAGAAATTGCCAAATGATTTTAGATATTTTCTATCAATATTTAGAAAATTTTAAGCCAGGATTTGTTGTATCAGGGATCCCCAAGGCAATATCTTAATACAGTCATTTTCTAGGAGTATACACTGGACTCAACATACAGTAGTACTCAAAGCTAAAATTTACTACATCAAAAGATCACACGATAAAATCAGTAATGAGAAAAGGCGCATAGAATGAAGACTATCAGGAAGCAGGTACAAGGTTTCAAGAGTCCACACTTCCAACGGAGTCATACGAAATTCATTTAATTCATCTAGCAAGTTATGACAACATCTGTGAGATGTTGCCTACCAGGGAAGCTCATTAAATTCTCAGTTTCCAGAAAATTAAAAAAACAGATTTATTGTGCTATAACTCACCCATTCAACATGGTTCAGTGGTTTTAAGTATACTCACAGATATGTGCAGTCATCACAAAAATCCCTTTTGGAAAAATGTTATCACCATAAAAGGTAATCCTATACTCTATATTTATCATCTGCCTACCTCTCCCATTTCCTTTATCCCTAAGACACCACTAATGTGCTTTGTGTCTATATAGATTTTCCTATCTTGGACATTTTTTATGAGTACAATAATATAATACAGGGCCCTTTGCGACTGCATTCGTTCAATTAGTACAATGCTTTCAAGGTTAGTCCATATTGTAGCATGTTTTCATTTCTCTTAATTATATGCATAGGAGAAAAATTGCTAAATAACATGGTTACTCCATGTTTAATTGTCATGCTGTTTTCCAAAGTGACTACATAATTTTACACTCCCACCATCATTGTATGAGGATTCCTATTTATTCACATTCTTGTAAACACTTTTCATTATCTGACCTTTTTATTTTAACCTTCCTTGTGGTATGAAATGTTATTAATTTATGATTTTTATTTGTAAGTCCCCAATGACTAATAATGTTGAACATATTTTTATGTGCTTTTGACCACTGTAGATCTTCCTTGGATAGATATCTATCCATACAAATATCTTTTATAGTCTATATTTTTATTATTTTTTTGTTAGTGAGTTGTAAGTTCTTTATTCTGAATACATGTTTTTTATCAGATATACAATTTGCAAACATATTATACCATTCTGTATTGTCTTTTTATTTTCGGATGGTGTCCTTTGAAATACAAAACTTTTTAACTTTAATACAGTTAAGATTATTTATTCTTTTCCTATTATTGTTCATAATTTGGGTGTCATATCTAATAATTATTTGCCAAATCCAAGATTGTGAAGATTTATAACTATGTTACTTCCTAATAATGTTATAGTTTAAGTTCGTACATTTAATTTCTTGATGCATTTTGAGTTATTTTTTTCTGTATAGTGTGATGTGAGGGAACAATTTAATCTTTTGAATGTGACAGTCCAGTTGACTCAATACCACGTGATGAAAAGACTATTTTTCTCCATGGAATGGTATTGGCTCCTTGTCAAAAATCAGTTGACCAGAGATCTGTAGTTTTATTTCTGTATCTCAGTCTTATTCCACTGATCTATAAGCCTATCTTGTGCTTTACCACATTGTCTTAATTACTGTTGCTTTGTAATACATTTTTAAAATGGAAGCATGAGTACTCCTACTTTGTTCTTTTTAAAGACTGTTTTGCCTATTTTAGGTCCATTAAAATTACACGTAAAATTTTAGGATCAACTTGTTAATTCATTAAAATAAGTCAACTTCTATTCTGATAGTGATTGTGTTGATCTGTAGATTAATTTGTGAATTATTGCCATGCCAACAATATTATGTCTTCTGATACATAAATATAGAATATTTCCATTAATTTAGATCTTTTAAAATTTCTTCAGTGTTTTCCAGTTCTCCCAGCACCATTTGTTAAAGAGACTGTCTTTTTTCCATTGAATACTCTTTCCTGATTTCTCAAAGATTAGTCGGCCATACATTTGTGGGTCCAATTCTGGGGTCTCTATTCTATTCCATTGGTCTATGTGTCTGTTTTGGTACCAATACCATACTGTGTTGATGATTACAACTTTGTAATAGGGGCTAAAGTTTGGGATTGTGATGCCTCCCGCTTTGGTTTTCTACTTCAATATAACTTTGGCTATTTGGCGTCATTTGTGGCTCCATAGAAATTTTAGGATTGTTTGTTCTAACTTTGGGAAGAATTCTGGTGCAATTTTGATTGGGATTGCATCAAATGTGTAGGTTGCTTTGGGTAGTATTGACATTTTAACAATATTTATTCTTCCAATCCATGAGCACAGAATGATTTTCCATTTCTTTGTATCTTCTTCAATTTCCTTTATAAACTTTCTATAGTTTTCAGCATACAGATCTTTTACATCTTTGGTTAGGTTTATTCCTAAGTATTTTATGGTTTTTGGTGCAATTGTGAATGGGATCAGTTTTTTTTTATTTCTCTTTCTATTGCTTCATATAAAAATGCAACCGATTTCTGTACATTAATTTTGTATCCTGTGACTTTTCAGAATTCATGTATCAGTCCTACCATACTGATGGAGTCTGTGGAGTCTGTGTTTTTTTCAATGTAAAGTATCATGTCATCTGTGAAAAGTGAAAGTTTGACATCATCTTTGCCGATTTTGATGCTTTTCATTTCATTTTGTTGTCTGATTGCTGATACTAGGACTTCCAACACTGTGTGAAACAACAGCAGTGAGAGTGGACATCCATGTCGTGTTCCTGATCTCAGGGGGGAAACTCTCACTTTTTCCCCATTGAGGATGATATTAGCTGTGGGCTTTTCATAAATGGATTCTATGATGTTTAAGTATATTCCTTCTATCCTGACTTTCTTGAGGCTTTTCATCAAGAAAAGATGCTGTATTTTGTCAAACGTATTTTTCTGCATCTATTGACATGATCATATGGTTCCTATATTTTATTTTATTAATGTCATGTATCACATTGATTTGCAAATATTGAACCATCCCTGCCCAGGAATGAATCCCACTCGATCATGGTGAATAATTCTTTCCATGTGCTGTTGAATTTAATTCTCTAGGATCTTGTTGAGAATTTTTTCTTCCATATTAATCAGGGATATTGGCCTGTAGTTCTCTTTTTTTGGTGGGTCTGTCTTTTTTGGGAATCAAAGTAATGCTAGCTTCATAGAATGAGTCTGGAACATGCAGAAGAATGAAAATAGACCACTTTCTTATACCATACACAAAAATAAACTCAAAATGGATGAAGGACCTGAATGTGAGACAGGAAACCATCAAAACCCTAGAGGAGAAAGGAGGAAAAAACTCTTTGACCTCAGCTGCAGCAATTTCTTACTCAACACATCTCCAAAGGCAAGAGAATTAAAAGCAAAAATGAACTCTTGGGACCTCATGAAGATAAAAAGCTTCTGCACTGCAAAGGAAACAATCAAAAAAACTAAAAGGCAACCAACGAAATGAGAAAAGATATTTCCAAATGATATATCAGACAAAGGGCTAGTATCCAAAATCTATAAAGAGCTCAAAAAACTCCACACCTTAAAAACAAATAATCCAGTGAAGAAATGGGCAGAAGACATGAATAAACACTTCTCTAAAGGAGACATCATGTGTCAGACACAGACACATGAAAAGATGCTCAACATCACTCCTCATCAGGGAAATACAAATCAAAATCACACTTAGATACCACCTGACGTCAGTCAGAGTGGCTAAAATGAACAAATCAGGAGACTATAGATGCTAGCAAGGATGTGGAGAAACGGGAGCCCTCTTGCACTGCTGGTGGGAATGCAAACTGGTGCAGCCACTCTGGAAAACAGTGTGGAGGTTCCTCAAAAAGTTAAAAATAGAACTACCCTATGACCCAGCAATAACACTGCTAGGAATTTGCCCAAGAGATTCAGGAGTGCTGATGCATAGGAGCACATGTACCCCAATGCTTATAGCAGCACTTTCAACAATAGCCAAACTGTGGAAAGAGCCTAAATGTCCATCAACTGACGAATGGATAAAGAAGATGTGGTTTATATATACAATGGAATACTACTTGGCAATTAGAAGAATGAAATCTGGCCATTTGCAGCAACATGGATGGAACTGGAGGGTATTATGCTAGGTGAAATAAGTCAGTCATAGAAATATACCATATGTTTTCACTCATATGTGGATCTTGAGAAACTTAACAGAAGACCATGGTGGAGGGGAAGGGGAAAAAAAGTTACAGAGAGGGAGGAAGACAAGCCATAAGAGACTCTTAAATACTGAGAACAAGCTGAGGGTTGATGGGGGGGTGGGGGAAAGGAGAACATGGGTGATGGGCAGGGAGGAGGGCACTTGTTGGGATGAGCGCTGGGTGTTGTATGGAAACCAACTTGACAATAAATTATATTAAAATTTTTTTCTTCTATGTTTTGTAGTTTTTAAAGTGTAATTTTTAACATATTCTATTAAGTTTATTGCAAATTTTTATTCTTTCTAATGCTATTATAAATTGAGTTTTTAATTATATTCTTTCATTCTTCATTTCAAGTATACAGAAATATAATTGATTTTTTTCATGTTATTACTTAAATTCCAGTGAGTTAACATACAGTGTACTATTGGTTTCAGGCGTAGAATTTAGGGATTCATCACTTTCACAGTACACATCACAAGTGCCCTCCTTAATACCCATCACCCATTTCAGCCTTCCACCTGACCACCTCCCCTCTAGTAGCACTCAGTTTATTCTCCTTAGGTAACACTATGTTTTATGGTTTGCCTTGCTTTCTATCTTTTTTTTCCCTATGTTCATTTTTTGTTTATTTCTTACCTTCCACATATGAGTGAAATCAGGTGGTATTTGTCTTTCTCTGACTTATTTCACCTAGCATAATACTCTTTAACTCATTCCACATCATTGAAAATGGCAAGATTTCATTCTTTTTGATGGCTAAGTATTATTCCACTGTGTATATATACTACAGCTTCTTTATGCATTGATCAGCTGATGGACATTGAGGCTCTTTCTATAATTGGTTATTATTAATAATGTTGATATAAACATCAGGGTACATGTATCCCTTTGAATCACTATTTTTGTATCCTTTGGGTAAATACCCATTAGCACAATTGCTAGATCATAGGGTAGTTCTGTTTTTAATTTTTGAGGAACCTCTATACTGTTCTCCAAAGTGGCTGCACCAGTTTGCATTCCCACCAACAGTTATAGAGTGTTTCCCTTTCTCTGCATCCTCGCCAACACCTGTTGTTTCCTGTGTCGTTAATTTTAGCCATTCTGACAGGTGTGAGGTGTTATCTCATCATGGTTTTGATTTGTACTTTCCTGATGATACGTGATGTCGAGGATATTTTCATATGACTGTTAGCCATCTGGATGTCTCCTTTGGGAAAATGTCTATTGATATCGTCTACCATTTTTACTTGGATTATTCATTTTTTGGGTGTTGAGTTTTATAAGCTCTTTATATATTGTGGATACTAATCCTTTATCAGATATGTCATTTGCAAATATATTCTCCTATCCTGAAGGCTTTTAATTTTGTTGATTTCTTCCTTTGCTGTGCAGAAGCTTTTAATCTTGATGAAGTCCCAATAGTTGTTTACATACCTCGTAAGAAGTTCTTACAGCCTATGTCAAATAGGTTACTACATATGTTCTCCTCTAGGATTTTAATGGTTTCCTGTCTCACATTTACGTCTTTCATCCATTTTTAATTTATGTTTGTGTATGGTGTAAGAAAGTGGTCAAGTTTCATTATTTTGCATGTTGCTTTTGAGTTTTGCAAACACCATTTCTTGAAGAGGCTCTTTTCCATTGGATATTCTTTCTTGTTTTGTCAAAGATTAGTTTACCATATAGTAGTGGGTTTTTTTCTGGATTTTCTGTTGTGATCTATTGATCTATGTGTCTATTTTTGTGCCAGTACAATACTATGTTCATCACTACAGCTTTTTAATATAACTTAAAGTCCAAAATTGTGATGCCTCCAGCTTTGCTTTTTCTTTTTTTTTTTAATTTTTTTAAATGTTTATTTACTTCTGGGAGAGAGAGAGAACACAAACAGGGGAGGGGCAGAGAGAGACGGAGACACAGAATCTGAAGCAAGCTACAGGCTCTGAGCTGTCAGAACAGAGCCCAATGTGGGGCTTGAACTCATAAATGGTGAGAACATGACCTGAGCCGCAGTCAGACGCTCAACCAACTGAGCCATCCAGGCATCCTTGCTTTTCTTTTACAAGATTGCTTTGGCTGGTCAGGGTCTTTTGTGGTTCCATACAAAGTTTAAGATTGTTTGTTCTAGCTCTGTTAAAAAAATGTTTTTGGTGTTCTGATAGGGATTGCATTAAATATGTAGATTGCTTTGGGTATAATAGACATTTTAACAATATGTGTTCTTCCAATCCACGAGCATGGAATGTTTTCCTATTTTTTTATGTCATCGTCAATGTCTTTCAGAAGTGTTTTATATTTTTCACAGTACAGATTTTAACTCTTTTGTTAGGTTTACCTAGGTATGTTTAGTTTTACATGCAATTGTTAATAGGATTGTTTCCTTGATTTCTCTTTCTGCTGCTACATTTTTGGTGTATAAAAATGCACCAGATTTCTGTATATTGATTTTTATCCTGCAACTTTACTGAATTAATGTATCAGTTCTAGAAATTTTTTGGAGGTATCTTTAGTTTTCTATACAGAATATCATATCATATGCAAATACTGAAAGTTTGAATTCTTCCTTGACAATTTGGGTGCCTTTTATTTCTTTTTGATATAAGATTGCTGAGGCTAGGACTTCCCAGTACTATGTTAAATAGTAATGGTGAGAGTGCTCATCACTGTTTTGTCCTTGACCATAGAGGAAATGCTCTCAATTGTTTTCCATTATGGATGATATTAGCTGTTTGTCTTTCATATATGGCCTAAATATCCTGAGGTACGTTCCCTCTATCCTTAATTTGCTGAGTGCTTTTATCATGAATGGAAATTATATTTTGTCAATTGATTTTTCTTCATCTATTGAAAGGATCATATGGTTCTTGTCCTTTGTTACATTATTGTGATGTGTCACATTAATTGTTTTGTGAATATTGAACCATCCTTGCAGCCCAGGGATAAATCCCACTTGATCTTGGTGAATGGTTCTTTTAATTTATTGTTGAATTTGGTTTGCTAATTTTTTTCTTGAGAGTTTTTGCATACATGTCCATCAGGGATATTGGCTTGCAATTCTCTTTTTCAGTGGAGTCTTTGGTTTTGGAATCACGGTAATGCAGACCTCATAGAATTTGAAGTTTTCCTTCCATTTCTATTTTTGGAATAGTTTGAAAATAGATATTATTTTTTAAATAATTGGTAGAATTCACTTGTGATGCCATCTGACCCTGGACTTTTGTTTGTTGGGAGATTTTTCATACTGATTCAATTACTGGTTATTGGTCTATTCAAGTTTTCTATTTATACCTGTTTCAGTTTGGGTAGTTAATGTTTCTAGGAATTTATCCATTTATTCCAGACTGATTTGGTGGCGTTAATTTTTCATAATATTCTCTTATAGTTGTTTATATTTCTGTTATTTGGGTTGTGATCTCTCCTCTCTCCTCTTTCATTTGAGATTTTATCTAGTTGGGTCCTTTATCTTTTCTTTTTGATCAGTCTGACTAGGGGATCATCAATTTTATTAAATTTTCAAAAACAGATTCTGGTTTCAGTGATCTGTTCTACTGATTTTTTTCTACATCATTTATTTCTGCTCTAATCTTTATTTCCCTTCTTCAACTGGCTTTAAGCTTTATTTGTTTTTCTTCTTATATATGTTTTAGGTGTAAGGATAGGTTGTGTATTTGAGATTTTTCTGACTTCTTGAAGTAGACCTCTATTTCTATATATTTCACTCTCATGACCATTTGTGCTGCATCTGAAAGATATTGGGACATTGTGTCTTCATTTTCATTTGTTTCCATTTTCTTTTTATTTCTTGTTTAATTTCCTTGTTGAACCATGCATTCCTTAGTAAGATGTTTCTTAACTTCTATATATTTGTGGTCTTTCCAAATATTTCTTGTGATTGACTTCAAGTTTCACAACACTGTGATCAGAAAAATATGCATGGCACTTTTTGTACTTTTTGGGGTCTGATTTGTGACCTAGCATGTGATCTATTCTGGAGAATGTCCTATGTGCACTTGAAAAGAAAGTGTATTCTGCTGTTTTAGGATGAAATATTCCGAATATATGTTAAGTCCATCTGTTCCAGTGTGTCATTCAAAGTAATGGTTCCTTGTTGATTTTCTGCTTAGATGATCTGTCCATTGATGTAAGTGGGGTGTTAAAGTCCCCTATTATAATATTTTTATTATCAATGATTTCCTTCAGGTTTTTTATTGTTTCATATATTTTAGTTGTTCCAAGTTAAGAGCATTGATATTTACAATCATTAGATCTTTGATACTCACCTTTATTATGATATACTGCTCTTCTTCATGTCTTGTTACAGTCTTTGGTTTAAAATATAGTTTGTCTGACTTAAGTATTGCTACTCCACCTTTCTTTTGCATGATAATTGTTTTTCCATCCCCTCACTTTCAATCTGCAGAGGTCTAAAATGAATCTCTTGTAGGCAGCATATACATGGGTCTTGTCTTTTTTTTATCCATTCTGACATCTTATGTCTTTTGATTGGAGCATTTAGTCCACTTACATTAAAAGTGCTTATTGATTGATATGTTGTTAGTGCTATTTTATTACTCATTTTGTCATTGTTTCTGGAGTTTTTCTCTGTTCCTTTTTAGTCTTTGTCACTTTTGGTCTTTCTGTCCCACTTAAAGAGTCCCCTTTAATAATGCTTACAGGGCTGGTTAACTAGTCATGAACTCCTTTAGTTTCTGTTTGGGGAATTATTTATGTCTCCTTCTATTGTGAGTGATAGCCTTGCTGAATAGAGTATTTTTGGCTGCAGTTTTTTCACAGTCATCATATTGCCACTCGTGCCACTCCCTTCTTGCCTATCAAGTTTCTGTGGAAAGACCTGCTGCTAACCTTATGGGTATTCTCTTGTAAGTTAGGGACTTTCTTTGTCTTCCTGTTTTTTTTTAATGTTTTTAATGTTTATTTTTGAGAGAGAGAGAGCGAGCGGGAGAGGGGCAGAGAGAGAGGGAGACACAGAATCCGAATCAGGCTCCAGGCTCTGAGCTGTCAGCCCAGAGCCTGACATGGGGCTCGAACTCACGAACCATGAGATCATACCTGAGCTGAAGTCAGACGCTCAACTGACTGAGCCACTCAGGCGCCCCTTTGTCTTCCTGTTTTAAGATTTTTTCTTTATCACTATATTTTGCAAATTTAACTACAGTATGTCTTGGTGTTGACCTGCTTTTATTTATTTTGATGGGAGTTCTCTGTGCCACCTACATTTGGATGTCTGTATCCTATACCAAATTTTCAGCTATTATTTCCTCAAACAGACCTTCTGCCTTCTTTTCCTTCTCATCTTCTAGGACTCCTATGATACAAATGTTATTACGTTTGATACAGTCACTGACTTTCCTAATTCTACTCTCATGATCCAAAATTTTTCTTTCCACTTTTGTTCAGTGTCACTATTTTCCATAATTCTATCCTCTATATCATTTACCTGTTCATCTTCTTCCTCCATCCTTGTGGTCATTACAATCAGTTGGTTTCAAATGTTGGTCATTGAATTTTTCATTTAGGTCTGATCTTTTTTTTTAGTTCCTTTATCTCTGCAATAAGGGTCTTCCTGATGTCTTCCATGCTTTTCTCAGGCCCAGCTAGTATTCTTATGGTTGTTGCTTTAAATACTGGATCAGGCATATTACTTCTATTTGTTTCAGTTAGATCCCTGGCCATGACCTTATCTTGTTCTTTCTTTTGGGATGGATTCCTCTGCCTTGCCATTTTGTCTAGGTCTCTGTCTTTTTCTGTTAGGAAAGCCTGTTATGTTTCCTGATCCTGAGAGAAATGACTTTATGAAGAAGAGGTCATATAATGTCCTAGGTCTAATGCGTTCTGAAGTGTCTCTGGTGTGTGCTGCATGTACTCTGATGTTGTTTTGACTGCTCTATTTCTGTGGTCATTAATCTGCCGTTTATTCTTGCCTGAAATTAGGAGTGTTTTGACTTTGGCCAGAGTGTGGCAAAATTTAACTAGATATGCTCTGGTCTGCTTGTTCAAAGAGACCTGATGTTACTTCTACTAGAACTTAAGCTTTGCAGAACCCTACAGTCAGGAGAGGTGGTGCTTGTGGTGATTTGTGCTGGTCTTCTGGGGAAAGGTCCTGCTACACTGATCCATAGGCACACTTGCCTGAGAAAAGCAGTACCAGCAAACTCAGGGTTGTGACCTGGTGTAAGCAGGCTAGGCAGCCAGTGTTGGCACAATGCTGTTTATGGAAGTTGGTTTCTGCTTAGGTGTAGGGTAGGGAAATGGCACCAGCCAGCACCTTTGTCCCTAGAGAGAAGGGTTTGTGCTAGGTGCTCTCAGAGAAGCACTTTCAGAGGAGCAAATAATTTTCCCTCAAGTATCACAGGCTTTTTTTCAGATCGCTCATCTTACACTGTCTGTCTCTTGGTTACTTGCCTGCTTGGAACAGCCCAGGGCTCTTGGGCTCTATCTCAGCCATGCCTGTTTATTTTTAAAATTCCAACCTACAGGGGCTTGGTGTGGCAGGGACTTATGCTTGTCCTCTAGGAAAGGGTCTTGCCACACTGGAACTGATGCATGTTTGATCCAAAAGGGCAATTTTTACAGAGTACAGGGCCATGGTATTTGGAGTAAAGCAGGCTAAAGTGCCAGTTTCCCAGTCAACCACCCTCAAACACTGTCTCTGCACCAATGCTACAGGATAGAGAGGGAAAGGCTACCCTCTAGTTTTTTGTCTCCAGAGAAGCTATGCTACCTCTCACAGATACACTCCAAAAAGTCTGGAGTAGACTCTCCCTGTGCAACTTAGGGAATCCTCATAGCATGCAGTCTATCCTGGAGTTTCTAGCCTTCCTCTTCTTCAGGAGTAGGGCAGTGTCCTTATGTCTGTATCCTAGCCAAGCCTGAGGACCACTAAAACTCCAGTCTTTGATCTCTGCTGGTTAGAAAAACTCATGAAAAACAGCCCTTCTCATTTTCCAAGCCAATGGCTTTAGGGAAGTGTTAGCCTTGTGCATATTGCTGTATGCTCCACTCTCTCTCACCTCTCTTTACAACCAGGGCTCCCTCCCCTCCACAGGACACGTGATCCTTTTTCTCCCCAAACCACATCTCCACACTTTCTGCCTTCCTCAAAGTGGCCTCTTTTCTCCCTCTAGTTGCGCAGTTTGTTCTGTCAGTCCTCTGGTTGATTTCTTTGGTATTCATAATGATTTGATAGTTATCTAGTTGTGTTCAAAGATGATACAAGCATCAAGTCCTTCTACTATGCCACGATCTTAGCTCCCCTTCTAATACAATTGATTTTTGAATATTGATCTTGTATCTTGAAACTTGGTGAAATCCTTCATAAGTACTAATCGTTTTTAATAGATTACTCAAAATTTTCCGGGTATACAAGTATATTATCTGTGAATAGAGATAATTTACCTCTTCTTTTCCAATCTGGATGCTTTTCTCTTTCTCCCCTAATTTCTCTAGCTAAAACCTCCAGTACAATGTTGAAGAGAAGAGAGAAAAAAGTGAAATCCTTGTCTTGTTCCTCCTTCTAGATGAAGAAAACTCAGCCTTTCATCATTAAGTATTATGTTAGTTTTTGTTTTTTCTAGTGGCCGTAGATAATATTGTGGAAATTTCCTTCTATTCTTAGTTTGTTGAATGTTTTTGCCATGAAAGGTTATAGAAAGTTGTCAGGTGAATTTTCTGCATATATTGATAT
Source organism: Prionailurus bengalensis (assembly GCF_016509475.1). NCBI lineage: Eukaryota > Metazoa > Chordata > Mammalia > Carnivora > Felidae > Prionailurus > Prionailurus bengalensis. The sequence goes on from NC_057361.1 coordinate 70,947,916, forward strand.
GATCATGTGATTTTTTTATTGTATTGATATGGAGTATCACATTAACTGATATTTGCATATAAAATTGATTTTGCATTCCTGGAATAAATTCTATTTATTCCTCTAAGTATAATCCTCTAAGTATGCTGCTGAAGTCTGTTTCCTGTTTTCTCTTCTTTTGTTGAGAATTGTTTAGATCTATATCCAAAAGAAATATTAATCTATATATAACTTTCTTTTATTGTGATTTTTTCATCTGGTTTGTTATCAGGGTAATTCCAACCTAACAGGATGTGTTAGGAAGTGCTATTTCTTCTTTTGTGTAATGGAACAGTTTGAAAAGGATTGGGTTAAATCTTTAAATATTGATAGAATTCATCAGTGAAATAATCTGGTCCTGTGCCTTTCTTTGTTGGGAGGATTTTGATTACTGATTCAATCTCTTTGACTGCATATAATATGTCTATTCAAAACTTTTATTTTTACTTAAGTCAGTTTTGGAATTTTGTGTGTTTCTATGAATTTGTCTGTTTTATCTAGGTTATCTAATGCATTTTTATGCAATTGTTCATGGTATTCCCCTATAATCTCTTTCATTACTGTAAAGTCTTCAGTAATGCTCCACTTTCATTTCTGTATTTAATACTTTGAGACATCTCTCTTCTTTTTTTTAGACTTCTCTCTTCTTAATAAGTTTATCTAAAGACGTTCAAACTTTGCTAATCTTTTCAAAGAGGTAACTTTTTAAAAATGTTTAATTCCAGTACAGTTAGCATACAGTGTTATATTAGTTTCAGGTGTACAATATAGTCATTCAACAATTCCATACTTCACCCAGTGATCACTAAAACAAGTGAGCTACTTAATCCTCATCATCTATTTTACCCATCCTGCTACGCACCTTTCCTCTGCTAACCATTAGTTTCTTCTCTATAGTTAAGAGTCTGTTTCTTTGTTTGCCACTCTCTCTCTCTTTTTCCCTTTGTTTGTTTGATTTGTTTCTTAAATTCCACATATGAGTGAAAACATATGGTATTTGTCTTTCTGTGACTGACTTACTTCACTTAGCATTATGCTCTCTAGCTCCATCCATGTCATTGTAAATGGCAAGATTTGATTCTTTTTTATGGCTGAATAGTATCCCATTGTATATATATTTATATGCACATCACTTCTTCTTTATCCATTCATCTATGGATGGAAACTTGGGATGCTTCCATTGTCTTTTTTAAATAATGTTGCATGTATACCTTTGGATTAGTGTTTAATTTGGGGGGGAAATGCGCAGTAGTGAAACTCCTAGATAGCAGTAGGATAGTTTTAATTTTAACTTTGTGAAGAAGTTCCATACTACTTTCCACATTACCCGCACCAGTTTGTATTCCCATCAACATTTCACAACTGTTCCTTTTTCTCCACGTTCTTGCCAAAGGTTGTTTCTTGTGTTTTTGATTTTAGCCTTATGACAGGTGTAATGTGGTATCTCATTGTAGCTTTGATTTGCAGCTCCTTGATGTTCAGTGATGTTGAACATCTTTTCATGTGTCTGTTGGCCATCTGGATGTCTTCTTTGAAAAAATGTCTCTTTATGACTTCTGCCTATTTTTAAAATTAGATTGTTTCTTGGGTATTGAGTTAAATACATTCTTTGTATATTTTGGATACTAATCCTTTATCAGATGTCACTTGCAATTATCAACTCCCATTCAATAGGTTGCCTTTTAGTGTTGTGGGTTGCTTCCTTTGATGTGCAGAACATTTTAATTTGATGTAGTCTCAATAGTATATTTTTGCTATTATTTCCCTTGCCTAAGGAGAAATGTCTAGGAAAAATGTCTGTATGACTCATAGCCAAGACATTACTTCCTGTGCTCTCTTCTAGGATTTTTATAGTGTCACATCTCACTTTTAGGTCTTTGATCAATTCTAGTATATTTTTGTGGATGGTGTAAGAAAGTGGTGCTGTTTCACTCTTTGGTATGTGCACAGTTTTCCCAACACCATGTGCTGAAGAGACTGTCTTTTTCCCATTTGATATTCTTCACCACTTTGTCAAAGATTAACTGACCCTACAATTGTGGGTTTATTTCTGGGTTTCTATTCTGTTCTGTTTATCTATGTGTTTATTTTTGTACAAGCACCATAGTCTTTTGATTACTATAGTTTTGTAATATAACTTGAAGTCTGTAATTCTGATATATTCATTTTGCATTTCTTTTTTCAAAATTACTTTAGCTATACAGAGTCATTTGTGGTCCATATAAATTTTAGAATTGTTTTAGTTCTGTAAAAAAAATGCTGCTGGTATTTTTATAGGAATTGCCTCGGATTGCTTTGGATAATATAGACGTTTTAACAATATTTTTTCTTCTAAATCCATGAGCATGAGGTGTCTTTCCATTTCTGATTGTCATCTTTGATTTCTTTCACCAGTTTTTCATAGTTTCCAGAGTACAGGTCTTTTACATCTCTAGTTAGGTTAATTCCTAGGTATCTTATTTTGTTTGGTGTAATTTTAAGTTGAATTTATTCTTTAAATTCTCTTTTTGCTGCTTCATTTTTTGGTATATATAAATGAAACATATTTCTGCATATTGATTTTGTATCCTGTGAATTTACTGAATTCATTTATCATTTCTAATAGCTTTATGGTGGAATCTTTAGAGTGTCCATATATAGGTTTTCATGTCATCTGCAAATAGTGGTTTGACTTATTCCTTACCAATTTGGATGACTTTTATTTATTTTCTTGTCTGATTGCTGTAGCTAAAACTTCCAGTGCTGTGTTGAAGAAAAGTGGTGAGAAAGGAAATCCTTGTCTTGTTCCTGACCTTAGGGTGAAAGCTATCAGTTTCTCACCATTGAGTATGGTTTTTGCTGTGGATATTTTATATATGGCCTTTGTTATGTTGAGGTATGTTTTCTCTAAACCCACTTTGTTGAGGGTTTTTGTTGTGCATGGGTGTTATACTTCATCAGATGTTTTTTTCTGCATCTATTGAACTGTTTATTTGGTTTTTATCCTTTCTCTTATTGATGTGAAGTATCACATTGATTGCAAATACTGAACCACCTGTGCATCCTGGGAATAAATTCCACTTAATTGTAGTGAATAATTGTTTTAATGTACTATTGGATTCTGTTTCCTAGTATGTTTTTTTAAGAGATCGTGTGAGTGGGGAAGAGGGGCAGAGGGGGATAAAGATAGAGAAAGAGGGAGGGATAGAGAGAGAGAGAGAGAGAGAGAGAGAGAGAGAGAATTCCAAGCAGACTCCACACCTAGTATGGAGCCCCACATGAGGATTGATCTCACAACTGTGAGATCATGACCTGAGCCAAAATCAAGAGTCGGAGGGTCATCCATCTGAGTCACCCAGATGTACTGGTTTCCTAGTATTTTTTTGAATATTTTTGCATGTATTTACCAGAGTTATAGGCCTGTAGTTCTCTTTTTTGGTGGTATCTTTATCTGGTTTTGGTATCAGGATAATACTGAACTCATTGAATGAATTTGGAAGTTTTCATTCTTCCTTTTTTTGGACTCGTTTAAAGAGAATAGGTATTAATGGTTCTTTAAAAGTTTGTTAGAATTTGCTCATGAACACATTTGGTCCTGGACTTCTGTTTGTTGTCAATTTTTTGATTACTGATTCCATCTCCTTGCTGGTACTTAGTCTGCTCAAAAAAACTTCTTTTTTTTCCTTTTCAGTTTTGGTAGGTTATATGTTTCTAGGAATTTAACAATTTCTCCTAGGTTGTTGAATATGTTGGCAAATAGTTTTCATAATATTCTTGTACAATTGCTTGCATTTATGTGGTGTTTGTTGTTATTTATCCTCTCTTATTGGATATTTTATTTATTTGAGTCCTTTCTCTCTCTCTCTCTTTCTCTCTCTCAAAATGTCTGGCTGTTTATCAATTTTATTGATTTTTACCAGCTCCTGGCTTCCTTGATCTGTTCTATTATTGTTGTTGTTGTTTTTACTTCTATATCATTTATTTCTGCTCTAATCTTTACTATTTCCTTCCTTCTGTTGGTTTTGGGGTTTGTTTTTGTTTTTCTAGCACCTTTAGGTAGAAGGTTAAGTTGTTTATTTGAGATTTTTCTGCTTCTTTAGGTAGACCTGTGTTGCTATAAACTTCCCTCTTAAAACCATTGTTGTTGCATCACAAAGATTTTGGCCCATTGTGTTTTCATTTTTGTTTGTTTTCATATACTTTTTAATTTCTTTCTTTGATTTCTTGGTTGACCCATTCATTGTTTCATAGCATGTTATTTGACCTCCATTTATTTATTGCCATTTTGTCACTTGTTTTGTGGTTAGTTCTGTAGTTTTTCTCTGATCATTTCTTCTCTTGATCTCTTTCATGGTTTTCTGGCTTTCTTTAGTGATATACATGGATTACTTTTTCTTTATAGTTTGCATATCAATTACTGCTTATTGATTTTTTGTGGTTTGTATATACCATCTTCTGAATATAGCAATCTGTATTAACTTGATGGTTGCTTAAAGTTTGAGCCTTTTATTTACTCCTCTCCCTTCCACATTTTAGGTAAATTTAATCATATTTTATATTCTTTTATTTTGTGAATCCCTTGACTGATTTTTTACATATACTGATTTTTACTGTTTTTATGCTTCAACTTTTTATACTCTTACTCAAAGAGTATCCTTTAATATTCTTTGTAAAGTTGATTTAGTGGTCATGAACTTCTTTAAGTTTTGTTTGTCTGACAAACTCTTTTTTTCTTTTCTGAATAATAGCCTTTGTGGATAGAGTATTCTTGCTGCAGATTTTTCCTATTCAGCACTATGAATATATCATGCCACTCCCTTCTGGCCTGCACAATTTCTGATGAAACACCTGCTGATAGCCTTATGGGGTTTTCCTTGTATGTAACTGTTTTCTCTTATTGATTTTAATGTTTTATCATTACTTTTTGCCACTTTAATTATTATGTGTCTTTATGTGGACCTCCTTGGGTTCATTTTGTTAGGGGATCTCTGTGCCTCCTGGATCTGGATATTTGTCTTCTTCCCCAGATTAGGGAACTTTTAAGCCCTTACTTTTTCAAATAAATTTTCTACCCCTTTTTTCTCCTCTTCTTCTGAGATACCTATAATGTGAGTGTTATTACACTTGATAGAGTCACTGAGTTCCCTAAGTTTATTCTTATTTTACATAATTTTTCCCCTCATTTGGTCAGTTTGATCAACTTCCATTACTTTGTTTCCTAGGACATTACTTGTTCCTCTGCTTCCTCTAGGGTCTTATCTATTCTATCACATGTATTTTTAATTTCATTTATTGTATTCTTCATCTTTGGTTGGTTCTTTTTTAACTCTTTGTTAACTCTCATTTATAACCTCTACTCTTTTTCAAATACAGTTAGTATCTGTATGATCATTACTTTAAATTCTTTAGCAGGTATATTTTTTATATCTATTTTACTTAAATATCTTGCTGTGGTTTTGCCCTGTTCTTTCATTTGGGACATATTCCTCTGTTTCCTCATTTTTTCTAACTCTCTGTTCTGTTTCTGTGTATGAGGAAAGTCAGCCACATCTCCTACTCTTGAAGGTAAAAGAGGTCCTGTAGTGCCCTGCAGTGCAGTGTCTCCTATTCCCTAGGACCTGGTGCTTCAGGGAGTTTCTCCTCTGTGTGTTGTGTATGTCCTGCTGTTTAATCTTGGCTGCTTTTTGCTTCAGTCCAGTTGTCTGAAGAAGCTCTCTTTGCCTGTTGTGGGAGTTCTTTGGTCACCAGCTGGGCGGGATATATTTTAACAAAGTGTGTGCTGGTCTGCTTGCCCTAAGAGACCTGCCATTGCTGTCTATGCTGCTGCCACTGCCTCCACCTCCACTGCTGCTTCTGCCATAGGAACTGAGGTCCCACAAAATGCTCTTGTTGGGACATAAGTGTTGGTGTTTTTGTGCTGGTCTTCTTGGGGAGGGAGCCCACAGCAACAAAATTGTAGAAAGCATGGCTGGGAAGTGTGGATCTACCAAATTATGGGGGCTGGGAGCTTGGTGTAAACACGTTAGGTAAGGAGTGTTGGTGCTCTGCTATTTCCCACAGATGGTTGTGTGTTTATGCTGGGGTTGAAGGAGGGAAATGGCACCTGACAATTCCTTTGTTCCTGGAAGGGTCTCCTCAAGATCTTTGTCCAGGCCATGCTTTGAGATGAATAAATAACTTCCCTCTTATCTGCCCCTGGTGGAATTTTTCAAACTGGTGCTTCCAAGCTGTATCTCTGCCAGCTGTATGTGGAGTTGTCTCCTTAAGGGTGAGAACTCTTCTTCTTAATTCTATAGCAGCTCCTTCAGAACCCAGCTGCTGATTTTAAGGTTTTAAGTCCCACTGGTTGTATGAACTTAGGAGATTTGGCCCCTCTTGCTTTCAAACCCAAATGTGATGGGGATACATTTTCCCTGTGTGTGCTTTCTGGTATAATAGTCTGTGTTTTGCCCTACTCCCATGGTCCCTACTGCAGTCACCCATGGTCCATTTCCCTCCCAAACTGCATCTATGCCCTTCCCACTTTTTTTTCTTTTTTTTCTTTTTTTAATTTTTTTAACGTTTATTTATTTTTGAGACAGAGACAGAGCATGAACGGGGGAGGGTCAGAGAGAGAGGGAGACACAGAATTTGAAACAGGCCCCGGGCTCTGAGCTGTCAGCACAGAGCCTGACGCGGGGCTCGAACTCACAGACTGTGAGATCATGACCCGGGCTGAAGTCGGATGCTCAACCGACTGAGCCACCCAGGCGCCCCCCCTTCCCACTTTTTTGATGTGGCATCTTCTCTACCATTAGCTGTGGAGTTTGTTCTTCCAGTATTCAGGTGATTTTCTGGGTTATTTATACTGATATGAGTGTTATATAGTTGTATCCATGGGACAAGTTGAGCTTAGACTCCACCATCTTCCCAGTCTTTTTCCTATGTAAACTATTTTGATTTGAGGGATGTTTTTATGGGTTTATACATATACTAAATTTACTGAATTGTACAGTTTAAATATGTGTAGTTTTTCTGTGTCCACTGATAACTTAATAAAGCTGTTAAAAAATTAAATGTTTCCTCAGTCACACTAACTACATTTCAAGTGTTCAATAGGCAAATGTGGCTAATGGCTACTATATTGGACAGCCCAAGAACTGGAAAAGAGGGAATAAAGATCCAAGTATCAGGCTATATATAATTTTTGTTTAACGTTTATTTATTTTTGAGACAGAGAGAGACAGAGCATGAACGGGGGAGGGGCAGAGAGAGAGGGAGACACAGAATCGGAAGCAGGCTCCAGGCTCTGAGCCATCAACCCAGAGCCCGATGCGGGGCTCGAACTCACTGACCGCGAGATCGTGACCTGAGCTGAAGTCGGACGCTTAACCGACTGAGCCACCCAGGTGCCCCTCAGGCTATATATAAACCAAACAGTTAAATAGCCAAGTATCAGATAAGATAAATATGAATCAAACAGTTAAATAGAAGAAATAAATGCAAATGTATTAATAAATACATGAAATTTAGTTGGAAAAAATTTCACAAACCTTCATTAAATTACAGAGATTATAAGACTGAATTGAGAAACAAGACACAAGTCACACTGTTTAATAGAGACACAATTGATATATAAGAACAAATATATGTTGAAACATTTTAATGAAAAATATATACCATGCTAATATTAACCTGAAGACAGCTTGTGTGGCTGATTGATATCAGATTAACTAGAGATCAAAACCAAGTTCACTGCCAAATAAAAATAAGTATATTTAATAATTACAAAATGATACTATGTGTCAAAGACATTATTTTCTTAAAATTGTGTGCACTTAATAACATAGCTTCAAAATATATAAGGCAACAATTGAAAGTGCTAAAAGAATAGACAGACTTGCAATTTTGGTTGGAAGTTTTAACACTCCTCTATTAAATATATCACAACTTAGGACAAATTGGCATAAAAATAAAACCACATCCAAAGCAGAAGAAATAGAAAAGCTTTGTGTGAAACAAAATATTGAAATTTTATTTTTTAAAGTTTTTGTTTGTTTTATTTTATTTATTTATTTTAGAGAGAGTAGGGGAGGGGGGTAGAAGGAGGAGAGAAAAATCTTAAGCAGACTACATGCTCAGTATGGAGCCAGACATGGGGCTTGATCCCAGGACTGTGGGATCATAACCTAAGCTCAAATCAAGAGTTGGCTGCTCAACCAACCCACCCAGGAGACCCAGGAATCGAAATTTTAATTAAAAAAATCTTTCCATAAATAAAATTCTTGCTCAGGTGGTTTCACTAGTGTAACTTAACAAGCATTCAAGGAAGAAACTAATCAAATCTTACACAAATTATTTCAGGGAATAGAAAAAGGGAAGCCCTCCCACCCTTGTTTTACTAGGATAGCATAACTCTGACACCAAAACTTGACAAATATATGACAAGAATGAAGAATTACATAACATTATCATTCACAAACATAGATGCAGAAATCCTAAACAACATATCAGCCAATTAACTCAGCAAACTATTAAAAGACTTTGCATCATGACTAGTTTATTCTAGAAATATAAGGCTGATTTAACATTCAAAAATAAACTAATAATTTATCACATAGCAAAATATAAAAGAAAAATTTTTAGGTGATCTATAAGAGATTCCTAAAAATGATTTGAGAAAATGTAGCACACATTATTTTTAAAATTTGAGTAAATTATGGCCCCATTACCTCCTCATCAGGCCTGGCAACCTCTAATCCGCTTTCTATCTGTAACTTTCTCTATTCTAGATATTTCTAAATAAAAATGAAATATTATTGTATGTGACCTTGTAGGTCTGACTTTTTTTGGTTTAGCATGTTTTTGAGGTTCAAATATTATAGTATGTATCAGTATTTTATTCCATTGTATGTATATTCAACATTTTGTTTATCCTTTCACCTGTTGATATTAATTGAATAGCTTCCATGTTTAACTAAGTGAAATGCTGTTATGAATATTTAGGTATGTGTTTGTTTGAATACCTATTTTCAATTCTTTAGAGTATATACCTATGAATATGGATAGCTAGCTACACACACATGCACACACACACACACACACACACATACAGACACACACTATATTAGTGGTAATTATACTTTTTAATTTTTTGAGGAACATCCAAATTGTTTTGTACAATGGTTCTACCATTTTGTATTCCTAGTAGCAATGTATGAGTGTTCCAATTTCTCTCCAACACTAGTTATTTTCTTTTTTTTTTTAATTTTAGCCATCTTATTGAATGTGAACTGGTATATAATTATGGTTTTGATTAGCATTTTCTTAATAAAATTAAACATCTCTTTATGTGTTTCTTGAACATTTGTGTGTCTGCTTTGGAGAAATGTTTATTCAAGTCATTTGCCATTTTATTGCTGAGAAAGTATTTGTTTCTGTGTCTTTTTATTTTTACCTTGAATATTTTTTATTAAAGTCTGAATAACATATAACATTATATAAGTTTCAGGTGTACAACATATTGATTCAACATTACTCAGCAATCACCACAGTAAGTGTAATCACCATCTGTCACCAAACAACATTATTACAATACTACTGACTATATTAGCTTTACTGTAATTTTTATTTTCATGAGTTACCTATTTTAAAAATGGAATTTTGTACCTCTTAGTCCCCTTTGCTTATTTTACCCATCCCCCACCCAACTCCCTTCTGGCAAGTGAGTTTGTTCTCTGAACTGGATGTTTGACCAAAGAAAACAAAAACACTAATTCAAAAATATATATGCACCACCAGGTTTATTACAGCATTATTTACAATAGCCAAGATATGGAAGCAATCCAAGTGTCCATGAATAGATGAATGGATAAAGAATATGTGGTGTATATATAACCAATGGAATATCAATCAGCCAAAAAAGAGAATGAAATCTTGCCATTTATGATGACATGAATGTACCTAGAGGGTAATATGCTAAATGAAATAAGTCAGAAAAAGAAAGACAAGGAACTAAGTGGTGTAGCAAGAAAATGCTAAGCTTGCCTTGTCCCTTGAACACAGCTTAGATAACTTTCAAATAATTCCAAATACTTAAGAAATAGGCCTGAAGACTAATAGAACAAATAAAAAAATAGAGAACCTTGGTCACAGAGAAAGGCAAAAGAATGTAGAGTGCACAGGGATAGGCACAAGGAGAAAAATTCCCCAAAGCCTTTGGTTGGGAGAAGTAGAGGGACTGAATTTTATGAGTTTTTGCAAGCAGTGGGGCTCAAAGACTGAGTTTTAGATATACCTAGGCTTGGCTGAAATACATATCTCAGGATGCTGTTCTGCTCTTGGAGAAGATACAAATAGCCTTCAGAAAGACTAGATGATGTGAGGGTCACCTAAAGGGGCACAGTGAGAGACTGCACTTTTTGGAGCATTTGTGACAGGTGGCATTGCCTCTCTGGGGACAAAAGAACCAGTAGGTGCCATTCCCCCCACTTCCTCCCCACAGAATAGGCTCAGAGACACCTGCTGAAGGCAGCTACTTGTAAACTGACTGTTTAGACTGTTTTGCTCCAAATCCTATGTCCCTATACTCTGGCACATCTGCCCTTCTTGGTCAAACCTTCATCAGTCTCAGTGCAGCAAGACCCTTCTTCAGATGACCAGTATGGATCCCTGCCACACCAGGTCCCTGAAGTTTGGTGTTTTAAAAGTCAGCATACCTGGCTAGGGTAGAGCCCAAAGGTACACTGCACTGCTCCAGGCAGGTAACCAACCCAGAAACGGACAGTGTGAAATCAACAATCTGAAAAATGCCTATGATGCATTAGGGGAAATTATTCATTACTCAAAGTGTTACCCTAAGAGCACTCTAGCACAGACTCCCCTCTCCTGGGAGTTTTATTTCCTTCCCCTGCCCCCTCAACAGACCCAACTTCAGTAAACAGCACAGTACCAACACTGTTTGCCTAATCTGTTTATTCCAAGTCTCATCTTGCTGCCCTCTGCTGGAAGTGATTTTCTCTGCCTAAAAGCCAACACAGTGGGCCCCTTTCCCAGAAGACCAACACAACTTCCTCCCCCCAACACACACCACATCTACTGACAATAGAGTTCTGCAAAGCTTCAGCTCCAGTGGAAATAGCATCAGGTCTCTTTTAACAAGTAGACCAGAACACACCTAGATGAAACTTGCCACACTCTGGCCAAGGTCAAAACACTTCCCATAGCAGGCAAGGAGAAACTCTGCAGACAACTGACCACAGTGATAGAGCAGCTAAAACACAGCAGTAGAGTGCATGCAGCACACACCAGAGACATTTCATGAAGGGCCAGGCCCTGGACATTTTATGACCTCTTCTTCATAAAGCCATTGCTCTCAGGAGTAGGAAACGTAACAGGCTTTCCTAACAAACAGAAGAAGACAGAGACCTAGACAAAATGCCAAAACAGAAGAATTCATCCCGAAAGAAAGAAGCGAAGATAATGGCCAGGGATCTAATGGAAACAGATATAAGTAATATGTCTGATACAGAATTTAAAGCAACAATTATAAAAATGCTAGCTGAGCTTGAGGAAAGCATGGAAGACATCAGGGAGACAGACCCCTTACCACAGAGGCATAAAAGCTAAAAAACAATCAGGCTGAAATGAAAAATAGAATAACCAAGATTTAATGCTGACTGGATGTGATGACCACAAGGATGGAAGAAGCAGTGCAAAGAATAAGTGATGTAGAGGATCAAATTATGGAAAATAATGACACTGAACAAAAGGAGAGAAAAGTCATGGATCATGAAAGTAGACATAGGGAACTCAGTGACTCCATCAAATTTAATAACATTCATATCATATGAGTCCCAGAAAAGAAGAGAGAAAAGGGGCAGAAGATGTATTTGAGGAAATTAGAGCTGGAAACATCTCTAATCTGGGAAAGGAAAAAGACATCCAAATCCAGGATGCACATGGAACTCCCATCAAAATCAACAAAAGTTGACCAACACCAAAACATATTGTAGTTAAATTTGCAAATTATACTGGTAAAGAGACTGTTAAAAACTGAGAACAAACTGAGGGTTGATGGGGGGTGGGAGGGAGGAGAGGGTGGGTGATGGGTATTGAGGAGGGCACCTTTTGGGATGAGCACTGGGTGTTGTATGGAAACCAATTTGTCAATAAATTTCATATATTAAAAAAAAAAGTTCAACTGCAGTAGAAAAAAATAAATAAATAAATAAATTATTACTTAAAAAAAAATCCTAAAAGCAGCAAGACAAAAAAGTCCCTAACTTTCAAAGGAAAACTAATAAGGTTAGCAACAGGTCTCTCCACAGAAACTTGGCAAACCAGAAGGGAGTGGCATGATATATTCAATGTGCTGCATGGAAAAAAATCTTCAGCCAAGAATACCTTATCCAGCAAGGAAGGGTATAGAAAGAGACATAAAGAGTTCCCCAAACAAAAACTAAAGGAGTTTGGGACCACTAAATCAACCATGCAAGAAAACCAAGACCATTAGTGACAAAGACTAGAAAGGAACAGAGAAAATATCCAGAAACAACAAAAAAAGTAATAAAATGGCACTAAATACATATCTATCAGTAATTACTCTGAATTTGAATGGATTAAATGCTCCAATCAAAAGACATACAGTGTCAGAATGGATAAATACAAGACCCATCTATATGCTGCCTGCAGAAGACTCATTTTAGGCCAAAAGACACCTGCAGATTGAAAGTGAGGGGAGTGGAAAAATATTTATCATGCAAATGAAGGTGAAAAGAAAGCCAGAGTAGCAATGCTTATAGCAGACATACTAGATTTTAACATATTTTTTGAAGTTTATTTACTTTGAGAGAGAGATAGTGAGTGGAGAAGGGGCAGAGAGAGAAGGATAGAGACAGAATCCCCAGCAGGCTCCTCACTGCCTTCACAGAGCCCAACTCAGGGCTCAAACCCATGAATCGCCAGATAATGACCTGAATGAAAACCAAGAGTCAGACACTTAACGAACTGAACCACCCAGGCTCTCCAGACATACTAGATTTTAAACCAAAGTCTTTAACAAGAGATGAAGAAGAGCATTATATCATAATAAAGGGGACAAGACAACAAGAATATCTAATAATGGTAAATATCTATGCCCCCAACTTGAAACCCAAATATATTTTTTAAATTAATAACAAATATAAAGGGGAGGAAGAGTTAAAATGTCATAGTAGGGGGACCCATGGTTGCCTTGTTCCTTGAACTCAGCTAGATCAACATCAAATCCTTTTGAACACCTAGGATAATTGATCTGAGGGATTTAGAGAACAATATAATTAGAGGGAAAGAACATGGCGGGTAAGAGGTGCAGAGACATGAACTGGGGGAGAGAAAAGCTGTGGTGCTGTGGAGGAGAGGGAGCCCTTTTCATGGAGAGAAGACAGAGAGGGGGAGAGATGTAAGCATGTTGGGCCCATATAAGAAAAACACTCCCTGATACCTATTGACTAGGGAATCAAGAAGAACTATCACAACTTTTTGCAAACAGTGGAGCTCAAACTCTGAGGTTTTAGAAGTCCTGCTCACAGGCAGACAGTGGTGTTCCTGGGAAGAAGGATGGCAGAAGCCTGGGAGTGGACAGTGGACAGTGGACAGTGTGGTGTGGAGATCCCCTTGTTCACACTGGGAGAGAACATTCTTCTTCCTGGAGAACATTTAGAAGAGTGTATATTGCCTCTCCAAGGACAAAAGACGTCATTGAGTGGGCATCATTTAGTGGCCATTTAACAACAGGGGACAGAAGTTCAGAGGGCAGAAGTGCAGACGTCAGATTACCTGGTTGCAGCTTTTTGCTGTGCTTCACCATAAATTCCAGGCACTTTCACTGTCATGAAATGGCTTTTCTGGGGCAGAATGTTGCCAGGTGCAGTGCTGCAAGGCTCTCCTCCAGAGGAGAGGAGCTGGTCTATGCCTTGCCAGGTACTTTATGATTTGGAGGTTTGAATCCAAATAAGGCAACAGATATAAAACACAGGAAAACTGTGGCATGGGCATGCCTACTACCCAGGCACAGACAGGTTGAGGGCAGGGATCTAACAGAAGCATGGGACATAGGAGGGGACATTGTTCACTTTACTGTGAGGGTTTCCTGAACAGTGGTGGGTGTGAACTCCCCTCCCCAGGGATGAGAGAGCAGGGTGACACCATCTTCCCCTCGTTGCCCACCAGCACGGTCGGAATTCAGTGAGCAACGGAGAGCCCTCAGTAGAGCCTGAAGCTGCTTACAGAAAATCACCCACTGGCGCCCTGCAGGGACATCTTTACTGGGGCTAGTCTGACTGTGAACCAGCGCAGTGGGCTTCTCCCCCAGAGGACCAATACAGGCCCCCTGTATGCACCAAGTCTACTGATCATAGAGTGCAGCAAAGCATCACCTTCAGTTCCAGTGGAAATTGGACCAGGCTTTCTTTCTTTTTTTTTTTCCTTTGGAATCGAGCTTATAGGTTTTTGTTGTTTATTTGTCTGTTTTTTCATTTCCTTTTCTTGTTTTTTGTTTTTGAATCAGGATTCTCTTTCTTTTCATTGGAATCAGGCTTATAGGTTTTTGTTTGTCTGTCTTTTTGTTGTTGTTGTTGTTGTTGCTGTTGTTGTTCCTTTTCCTTTTCTTTTTCTTTTGGATCAATCACTTTAATCAGGCTTATTTTAACAAACATATAAAAGCACACCTAGTTAAAGGTCCAAATACCACCCACCACCATGGAAGCAAGCAAGGAGGAACTCTGTGGAGGACTGACCTGTGGGAAATAGCAGCCAAAGCACAACAGCAGAGTAAAAACAATATACACCAGGAACACTTCCTGAAGTGCCAAGTCCTGGACAGTGTATACTCCTTCTTAATATCTCATTACTCTCAGGAGCAGGAAACACAATTGGCTTTCATAATACTCAAAATACAGAAAGCTAGACTAAATGACAAGGTAGAAGAATTCTCCCCAAAAGAAAGATCAAGAAGTCACAGCTGAGGATTTGCTCAAAACAGATAATTATAAACAAAAAGGAAATCATTGATAATAATATAATAATAGTAGGGGACTTTACCACCACACTTGTATGAATGTACAGATCATATAAGCAGAAAATCAAAAAGGAAATCATGGCATTGAATGACACACTGGGCCTGATGGATTTAACAGATAAATTCAGAACATTTCATTCTAAAGCAGAATACACATTCTCCTCAAGTGCAAATGGGACATTCTCCAGAATACATCACATACTAGGTCACAAATCAGCCCTCGACGAGTACAAAAAGATTGATATCATACCATGCATATTTTCAAACCACAACACTATGAAGCTTGAAGTCAATCACAGGAAAAAATTGTAAGGATAACAAATACATGGAGGTTAAAGAACATGGCACTAAAGAATGAATGGGTTCAACTAGGAAATTAAAGAGGAAAAAAACACATGGAAACAAATGAGAATGAAAACACATTAGACCAAAAATTTTGAGATGCAGCAAAAGTGGTCATAACAGGGAAATATATGGTAAAGTAGGCCAACCTCAAGAAGCAAGAAATATCTTAAATTAACAACCTAACCTTACAAATAAAGGAGCTAGGAAAAGAACACCAAATAAAGCCTAAAGCAAGCATAAAAATGTAAATAATAAAGATTAGAGAATAAATAAATGGTATAGAAAAAAAAGTAGAACAGATCAATGAAATCAAGAGCTGGTTCTTGGGAAAAAATTAATAAAATTGATAAACCCCTAGAACCAGACTTATCAAAAAGAGAAGATAACTCAAATAAATAAAATCACAAATGAGAGAAGAGATATCACAACCAGCACCACAGAAATATAAACAATTATAAGAGAATATTATGAAAAAATATGCACTACCAAATCATACAATATGGAAGAAGTGCATAAATTCCTAGAAACATATAAACTGAACAAAGTAGGGGTAGAGGCAACATACCTTGGCATCATAAACACTATATATTTAAAAACTCACAGCTAATATCCTCAATGAGCAAAACCTGAGAACTTTTCCTCTATTGTCAGGAACAAGATAGGGATTCCATTCTCACCACAGTTCTTGAATATTTCCTGGGTGTCCTAGCCCCAGAAATGAGACAACCAAAAGGAACAAAAGGCATCTAAATTGTCAAGAAGTCAAAACTTCCCTATTTGCATATGGCATGATACTTTGGATAGAAAACCCAAAATAATCCACCAAAAAATTGCTAGAACTGATACGTGCATTCAGGAAAGTCGCAAGATACAAAACCAATGTATAGAAATCTATTGTATTTCTATACACCAATAATGAAGCAGCAGAAATAGAAATCATGGAATCAATCCTATTTACAATTGCACCAAAACCCGTAAGATACCTAAGAATACAACTAGCCAAAGAGGTAAATTATCTGTATTCTAAAACTATAAAACACTGATCAAAGTAATTGAAGATGACAAAGAAATGGAAAAATATTCCATGCTCATGGATTGGAAGAACAAATATTGCAAAAATGTCTATACTACCCAAAACAAACCACTTTTAATGCAATCTCTTTTAAAATACCACCATCCTTGGAGCGCCTGGGTGGCTCCATCGGTTGAGCATCTGACTTTGGCTCAGGTCATGATCTCACAGTTTGTGAGTTCGAGCCCTGCATTGGGCTCTGTGCTGACAGCTTGGAGCCTGGAGCCTGCTTCGGATTCTATGTGTGTGTCTCTCTCTGTCCCTCCCTCGCATGCACTCAGTCTCTGTCTATCTCTCTCAAAAATAAATAAATATTAAAAAATAAAATAATAAAATAAAATACCACCAGCCTTTTTCACAGAAGTAGAGCAAAGAATCCTAAAATTTCTGTGATACAGAACCAAAAAAGACCTTACATACAAAGAATCCTAAAATTCTGTGATACAGAACCAAAAAAGACCTTACATAGCCAAAGCAATTTTGTAAAAGGAAAGCAAAGCTGGAAGCATCACAATCCGGACTTCAAGTTATATTAATAAGCTGTAATGATCAAGGTAATATGGTACTAGTACACAAACAGACACATAGATCAATGAAACAGGATAGGAAACCCAGAAATGAACCCACATATATGTGGTCAGCTAATCTTTGAGAAAGCAGGAAAGCATATCTAATGGAAAAATGACAGTCTCTTCAACAAATGGTATTGGGAAAACTGGATAGCAACATGCAGTTGAATGAAACTGGACCGCTTTCTTACACCATACACAAGAATAAATTGAAAATGGATGAAAGACCTAAATGTGACACAGGAAACCATCAAAATCCTAGAGGAGAACAAGCCATAAGCTGTGACATAAGCCATAGCAACTTGTTACTAGATATGTCTCCCGATGCAAGGGAAACAAAAGCAAAAATTATTGGGACTTCATCAAAATAAAAGCCTTCTGCACAGTGAAAGAAACAATCAACAAAACTAAAATGCAACCTAAGGAATGGGAGAAGATGTTTGCAAATGACATATATGATAAAGGGTTACTATCCAAAATCTATAAAGAATTTACCAAACTCAACACCTAAAAAAAAATCCAGTTAAGAAATTAGCAGAAAACATGAATAGACATTTTTTTCAAAGACCTGCAGAAGGCTAGAAGACACATGAAAAGATGCTCAACTCTGAAACACAAATGAAAACTACAATGAGATGTCACCTCACACTTTTTAGAATGGCCAAAATTAACAACATAGGAAACTGCATGTGTTGGCAGTGATATAGAGAAAGGGGAACCCTCTCATAATTTTGGTTGAAATGCAAACTGGTGCAGCCATTCTGGAAAACAGTATGGATGTTCCTCAAAAAGTTAAAAATAGAAATAACTACAATGCAGTAATTGCACTGCTAGGTATTTACCCAAAGAATACAAAAATACTGATTCAAACATACATGCACCCTGATGTTTATAGAAAAACTATCAACAACAGCAAAATTATGAAATGTCCATCAACTGATAAATGAATATATATATATATATATATATGGATATATGAAGGGATATATATATATATAATGGAATATTACTCAGCCATAAAAAATGAAATCTTGCCATTTGCGGGGCACCTGGGTGGCTCAGTTGGTTAAGCATCCAACTTCAGCTCAGGTCACCATCTCACTGTTCCTGAGTTCTAGCCCCTCATTGGGTTCTGTGCTGAGAGCTCAGAGCCTGGAGCCTGTTTCAGATTCTGTGTCTCCCTCTCTTTCTCTCTGCCCCTCACCCACTTGCACTCTGTCTCTTTTTTTTGTCTCAAAGATAAACATAAAAAATAACAGAAGTCTTTCCATTTGCAATGATATGGATGGAGCTAGATAGTATTATCTTAAGTGAAATTAGAGAAAGACAAATACCATATGGTTTAACTCATATGTGGAATTTAAGAAACGAAACAGAGGATCATACATGGGGGAAAAAGAGAAGCAAACCAGAAAACAGACTATTATCTATAGAGATGAAACTGAGGGTTGCTGGAGAGGAGGTGGGCTGGAGGGGGTGTTAAATGGGTGATGATTATTTAGGAGGACACTTGTGATGAGCAGTATGTGTTGTATGTAAGTGATACATCACTAAATTCTACACCCGAAATTAAAAGGAAAAAAAATAAACAGGAAGACAAGTACCATATGATTTTATTTATATGTGGAATCTAAAAGAGAAAATAAATGAACAAACAAAAGCCAGTTTTTTATTGAGTTAGTTTTTGTTGTTGGGTTGTATATTAGGTTCTTAAGTCTGCCATAACAAAGTGCCACAAACTGAGTGGCTTAGGAAAAAAAAAACATTATCTTATATGTCTGGAAGCTAAAATTAAAAAATCAAGTTTTTAGCGGCACCATACTCCTTCTCAATGCTCTAGAAAGAGGATTTTTTTCCTTGCCCTTTCCAGCTTCTGGTAACTGCAGGTGTTTGTTGGCTTGTGGCAGCATAATTTCAGTATCTGCCTCCATCTTCACTTGATGTTCTCTTTGTGTCTTCTCACATAGTCTTCGCTCATTATCTCTGTGTTCAAATTTGCCCTTTTTATGAAGACACAAGTCATATTGGATTAGAGAACACCCTAGTAACTTCATTTTAACTTAATTACTTCTGTAAAGACTCTATTTCCAAATAAGTTCACATTCAAGGTACTGGGAGTTAGGAGTTCAACATACCTGTTTTAAAAGATACAATACAACCCATAACAACTTGTATTAGTTTTTGTATATTCTGAATGCTAGAAACTTATTAGAAATATAATTTGCAAATACTTTTTTGGATTCTATAGGTTGTCTTTTCATTTTGTTGACAGTGGACTTTGATACCAAAAAAAAATTTATTTTTTTATTTTAATTGAAGTATAGTTGACATCCAATATTATATTAGTTTTAGGTGTACAACATAGTGATTTGACAATTATATACATTATAAAATGCTCACCAAAATAAGTGTAGTTACTACCTATCACCATACAATACTATTACAATATTATTAATTATATTCCCTATGCTCTACTTTTTATCCCCATGAGGTGTTTATTTTATAACTAGAAGTTTGTATCTCTAAATCTCCTTCACCTATTCCACCTATGCCCCATTCTCTACACCCTGCCAACCACCACTTTGTTCTCTGTATTTATCACTCTGGCTTTTGTTAATTTCTTTGTTTTTAGATTCCATGTATAAATGAAATCACATGATACTTATCTTTGTATGACTTCTTTCACTTAGCATAATACCCTCTAGGTATATCCATGTTGTTCTTAATAACAAGATTTTATTCTTTTTAATAGCTGTGTAATATTCCAGTGTGTGTGTGTGTGTCTGTGTGTGTGTGTGTGTGTGTGTGTGTGTGTGTGTATCACATCTTTATCCATTCATCTATCAGAGAGGACACTTGGGCTGTTTCCATAATTTGGCTATTGTAAATAATTTTGCAATAAACATATGGGTGTATGCACCTTTTGAATTAGTGTTTTCATATTCTTTGAGTAAATACCAAGTAGTGTGATTACTGGATAATATGTTAGTTCTATTTTTAATATTTTGAAAAACTTCCATACTGTTTTCCACAGTGGCTGAACCAGTTTGCATTCCCACCAACAATGGAAAATGATTCCTTTTTCTTTACATCCTCACCAATACCAGTTATTCTTCTATTTTTGATGTTAGCCATTCTGACAGGTATGAGGTGATATCTCATTGTGGTTTTGATTTGCATTTACCTGATGATGAATGATGTTAAACATCTTTTCATGTGTCTGTTGGCAATCTGTTTGTCTTCATTTGCAAGTATCTTCTATTCAGTAGTTTGCCTTTTAGTTTTGTTCATAGTTTCCTTTGCCATGCAGCTTTTAATTTTTATGTAGTTTCAATAGTTTATTTTTTTCTTTTCTTTCTGCCGCGTCAGGAGACATATCTAGAAAAATGTTATGGGGAATTTCAGAGACATTACTGTCTGTGCTATCTTCTAAGATTTTATGGTTTCAGGACTCACATTTAGGTCCTTAATTCATTTTGAATTTATTTTTATGTATAGTGTAAGAAACTGGTCCATTTTTATTCTTTTCATGTAGCTGTCCAGTTTTCCCAACACCATTTTTGAAAGACACTGTCTTTTTCCCATTGGATATTATCTCCTGTTTTGTCAAAAATTAATTGACCATATAGTTGTGAGTTCACTTCTGGATTTTCTATTTTGTTCCATTGATCTGTTTCTGTTTTTGTACCAGTATCATACTGTTTTTCTCACTACAGCTTTGTAACATAACTTGAAGTCTGAAATTGTGATTCCTCCCACTTTGCTTTTCTTTTTCAAGATTGCTTTAGCTCTTCAAGGTATTTTGTGATTCCATATAAGTTTTAGGATTATTGGTTCTAGCTGTGTGAAAAGTGCTGATGGTATTTTGATAGGGATTGCATTAAATCTGTTTATTGCTTTGGGTAGGATAGACATTTTAACAGTATTTGTTCTTCCTATCCATTAGCATGGAAAATCTTTCCATTTGTGTCATATTCAATTTCTTTCATTATTGTTTTATACTTTTCAGAGTAAAGGTCTTTCACATCCTTGGCTTAGTTTATTCCTAGGTATTTTAATATCCTTGGTGCAGTTGTAAATGGGATTGTTTACTTAATTTCTCTTTCTGCTGATTCATTATTAATGTATAGAAATTCAACATATTCCTGTACATTGATCTGTGTCCTATAACCTTACTGAATTTATCAGTTATAGTAGTTTTTTGATGGAGTCTTTAGGTTTTTTTGTATTTAGTATCATGTTATCTGCAAATAGTGAAATGTTACTTCTTCCTTACCAATTTTGATGCATTTTATTCCTTTCTCTTGTCTCATTGCTGTGGCTAGGACTCCCATTGCTATCTTGAAGAAAAATGATGGAAATGGACATCCTTGCCTTTTTCCTGACCTTGGGGGAAAAGCCCTCTATGGTTTTTCACCATGGAGTTTGATGTTAAACTGTGGTTTTTTTCATACATGGCCTTTATTATGTCAAGGTATGTTTCCTTTAAACCTACTTTGTTGAGGGCTTTTATCATGAATGGATGTTGTACTTTTTGAAATGCTTTTTCTGCATCTATTAAAATTATCATGTTTTTCTTTCTCATATATATGTGATCTATCTCATTGATTGATTGGTCAATGAATCACTCTTACATCCTGGTACACACTTGGTGGTGGTGAATGATTTTTTAAAATGTACTGTTGGATTCAGTTTGCTAACATTTTATCCAGGAGTTTTTCATCTCTCTTCATCAGAGATATCAGCCTGTGGTTCTTTATGTTACTGTCTTTACATGTTTTTTTGCTGGGAATGGCCAGCAAACCCTAGGCCGACAGATGAAAGATTACACTTTGCTGAGAAAGAGAGAAGGCATGGGGGGCAATGTTCACAGATGAAGACCCCCTTTGCCTCAGTCACATTCTCATTTATTGCAGTGTCATGCCAATCACAAGTCTCAGTTGGGTTGTTGTGTACAGAGGGCATATAACATTTTGGGCATGCAAAAACAAAGGGTGCATGACTTAAAGGTGAACAATCATAAGAGACTAATGAAATCATAGATATACAACAAGGATCTATGTGTCCTATTGTTTTGCTAAATTTTGTATACAATGTATAGATGATGGAGTTCCCCAAGGACTGCAGAAATACCTGGGAGGGCCTTCCCAGGGAATTCCACAGTCAGGGCAGTTGCCACAGGCCTCCAGCATTCCAAGAGACCCACGCCTCTCCCAAGCTTAACTGCAACCCACTAGAAATCTCTGTGTTACATTTTAGCTAGCCAAGCATTGTGTATAATCTTGTCATCCTCAGTAATAACCCCAACAGTTTTTGGTATCAGGGTAATTCTGGCCTTACATGATGAATTTGGGTATTTTTCCTCTTCTTTTTTTTTTGGAATACTTTGAGAATAATAGGTATTTTTTGTCCTTTACGTGTTTGTTAGATTTTACCTGTGAATTCTAGTCCTGGACTTTTGTTTCTTGGGAGTTTTTTTTTATTATTGATTAAGTTTCATTGCTGAATTTAGTTCAGATTTTCTATCTATTATTGAGTTTGGGGAAGTTATATATGTTTCCAGAAACTTATCCATTTGTTCTAGGTTAGGACATAATTTTGGTTAGTACTCTTTTATGAGCCAATACTTCTGTGGTGACAGTGTTACTTTTCCTCTTTAGTTTATTGTTCTGTTTATATCTTTCTTTTCTTGTTATGAATATGGCCAGGGATTTATCAATTTTGTTTATCTTTTCAAAGAACCAGCTTTTGGTTTCATCAGTTTGTTTCTGTCTTTTGTCTCTGTGTCATTTATTTCTGTTCAAGTCTTTATTTCTTTCCTTCTACTCACATTGGGCTTTGTTCTTCTCTTTCTAGTTTCTTTAGGTGTAAGGTTAGGTTTTTTATTTTAATTGTTTCTTGTTTTTTGAAGTAGGTCTATATTGCTATATGTTTCCCTCTTACAAATGCTTTTGCTGCATCCTGAAGATTTGGAACCATTGTGTTTTCATTTTCATTTGTTTCCATGTATTTTTAATTGTTTTCTTTGATTACTTTGTTGACTCATTAGTTGTTTAGTGTTATGTTGTTTAGCCTCCACACGTTTGTGTTCCAATCATTTTTCTTGTGATTTATTTCTAGTTTCATACCATTGTGGTCAGAAAAGATGCATGGTATGATTTTAATCTTAAATTTATTGATACTATTTTATGGCCTATCATGTGATCTATTCTGGAGAATGTTCTGTGTGCACCCCAAAAGAACTTGTATTTTGTCATTTTTGGTGGAATGTTCTGAATATATCTGTTATATCCATTTAATCTAATGTGTCAAAGACGCTATTTCCTTAGTGATTTTCTTCCTTGATGATCTATTGATTGATGTTGTGAGATGTTTAAGTCTCTTACTATTACAGCATTATCATCAAGTTCTTTCTTTGTGTCCTTTAATATCTGCTTTATGTAATTAGGGTCTTCAGTGTCAGATGCATAGATATTTAAAATTGTTATATCCTCTTCTTGGGTTGATCCCTTTAACATTATGTACTGTCCTTTTCTGTCTTTTGTTATAGTATTTGTTTTAAAATCTACTTTTTTTCTGACATAAGTACTGCTGCCCCAGATGTTTTGCTTCCATTTGATTGGTAAATGTTTTTCCATCCCTTCACTTTCTGTGTATGTGTATGTGTCTTTAGGTCTGAGATGAGTGTTTTGTAGGCAGCATATAGATAGATCTTGTTTTTTATCCATTCCACCACCTTATGTTTTCTTATTGGAGCATTTAGGCCTTTTACATTCAAAGTAATTATTGGTAGGTACGTATTTATTTTCATTTTGTTATTTGTTTTCTGATTGCCTTGCAGTTCTTCTCTGTTCCTCTTCTCTTGCTCTCCTTATTGTGATCGATGATTTTCTGTAGCAGTATATTGGCTTTCTTTCTCTTTATTTTTTGGGTATCTATTATAAGTTTTTGGCTTGGAGTTACCATGAGGTTCTTATATAGCATCCTAAGTACATAGCAATCTGTATTAAGTGGATGGTCATTTAAGTTCAAACATATTCTCAAAAAAGAACTTCTTTCTTCTTTTACTCTTTCCTCCACTTTTTATATATATGCTGTCATATTTTACATCTTTTTATTCATAATTTTCTCTTGTCTAATTATGGCCATTTCTTTTCCACTGAAAGTCCCTTTACCATTTCTTGTAATCCTGGTTTAGTAATGATAAACTCCTTTAACTTATCTGGAAACTCTATTTCTCCTTCAAATCTGAATGATAATCTTGCTAGGTAGAGTATTCCTGGTTGTAGCGATTTTTTCCCTTTTAGCAGTTTGAATATATCATGGCATTCCCCTCTGACTTGCAAAGTTTCTGCTGAAAAATAAGGTAATAGCCTTATAGTTCCCCTTTTGGTAACTTTTTGTTTCTCTATTGCTGCTTTTAAAATTCTCTCTTTACCTTTACCTTTGACATTTTGATTATTATATATCATGTTATAGATTTCATTGAGTTCACCTTATTTGGAATCCTCTATGCTTCTTAGACATAGGTATCTATTTCCTTTTCTTTTTGTATTAAATATATTGTCAAATTGGTTTCCACATAACACCCAGTCCTCATCCCAACAGGTGCCCTCTTCAATGCCCATCACCCACTTTCCCGTCTCCCCCACCCCCTATCAACCCTCAGTTTGTTCTCAGTATTTAAGAGTCTCTTATAGTTTGCATCCCTCCCTCTCTCTTTTTCCCCCTTTCCCTCCCCCATGATCTTCTGTTAAGTTTCTCAGGATCCACATATGAGTATAAGCATATAGTATCTGTCTTCTCTGAATTATTTCACTTAGCATAATACTCTCTAGTTCCAACCACATTGCTGCAAGTGGCAAGATTTCATTCTTTCTCATTGCCATGTAGTATTCCATTGTATATATAAACCATATCTTCTTTATCCCTTTGTCAGTTGATGGACATTTAGGTTCTTTCCATAATTTTGCTATTGTTGAAAATGCTGCTATAAACACTGAGGTACATGTGCCCCTGTGCATCAGCACTCCTGTATCCCTTGGGCAAATTACTAGCAGTACTGTTGCTGGATCATAGGGTAGTTCTATTTTTAATTTTTTTGAGGAACCTCCACACTGTTTTCCAGAGTGGCTGCACCAGTTTGAATTCCCACCAACAGTGCAAGAGGGTTCCCCTTTCTCCACATCCTCGCCAGCATCTATAGTCTCCTGATTTGTTCATTTTAGACACTCTGACTGGCATGAGGTGGTACCTCAGTGTGATTTTGATTTGTATCTCCCTGATGAGGAGTGACATTTAGCATCTTTTCATGTGTCTGTTGGCCATCTGGATGTCTTCTTGAGAGAAGTGTCTATTCATGTCTTCTGCCCATTTCTTCACTGGATTATTTGTATTTCAGGTGTGGAGTTTGGTGAGTTCTTTATAGATTTTGGATACTAGCCCTTTGACTGATATGTCATCTGCAAATATCTTTTCCCATTCCGTTGTTTGCCTTTTAGTTTTGTTGATTGTTTCCTTTGCAGTGCAGAAGTTTTTATCTTTGCTGAGGTCCTGATAGTTCATTTTTGCTTTTATTTCCCTTGCCTTTGGGGATGTGTCGAGTAAGAATCTATTTCCTTTTCTATGTCAGGGAAGTTTTCAGCTATTATTTCCTCAAATAAGGTTTCTACTCCTTTTTCTCTTTCCCTTCTGGGAATAATTTGAATTTTTGTTCATTTGATGTTGTCCAAGTGATCCCTTAACGTGTCTTTATTTTTTTAATTATTTTCTCTTTTTACTGTTCAGCCTGAATGCTTTCTATTGCCCTTTTTCCACGTTGACTCAGGGTCATATGTATTGATGATACACTTGGCAGCACAGATGAAGCTGAAATGGGTGCAAGCTAGGTGCCCCAGGGCGTTCCGTGGAGAAGGTGTCCTGGTGGGGCAGCTGGAGCTGAGGCAGTGTGTAAGCTGGGATGTTCCTGAGCTTTTTGTACAGAGGACACCCTGGCAGAATAGCTGAAACTAAAGTGGGTGCAAGATGGGGGTCCACAGGTTCTATGCATATAGAGTACCTGGATACAGTATCTGATGCTGATGTGGATACAAACCAGGGTGTTCCAAGACTCTCCACACAGAGGGTACCCTTAAGGGGGGACAGAAGCCATTCCAGGGTACAGTTTTGGAGTTTCTCGGGAGGTACCCTGATAGGAAAGATGAAGCTAAATCAGCATGGGCTGGTGGGGTCCCTAGAATCCATGGACAAAATGTGTTCTGACTGGATAGCTGAAGGTAAGTCGAGTAGAACCTGGGATGCCACAAGTTGTTTAGCACAGGCGTGCCTTGTCCTGGTAACTGGAGATGAGGCTGTTATGGCCAGGTGTGTTCTTGGGGTCTTTTCACACAGGGTCCCCTGGTGGGGGTCACTGAAACTAATGCAAACACAGGTCAAGGATTCCCAGAGTATTTTGTGCAGAGAGCACTTTAGCAGGGTGGCTGGATATGAAACAGATGTCTAAGATGTTCCAGAGCACTCTGCATGAGGAGTGCCCTAGCAAGCTGTCTAAGGCCAAAATGTTGTGGGCCTGAAGTTTTCCACAATGCTTTACACGTGTGTCACCTTGATGCAAAGGCTGAGGTTGTAGTGAGCACTAGCCAGGAGTGTCCTGGCATACACCAACCTCTCTGTGGTAACCTTGGTGAGGTAACTGGGGCTGGTATTGGCTATGGGCCACAGAGGTGGCAGGCAGATTAGGGCACCCGGACTATGCACTGTACTTTCAAGGTAGGGGGGAGTGTAGGCCATTTCCATAAGGCCTTCCCACCTGAAGAAAGTTCCAGTAGCTCCTCCAGCCATTTGGCAGAATTCTAGTTCTGCCTTTTTTATATGCTAGTGGCTGTTTTAAACTGTGGCTTTTGAAACAAGAGAAAAAAGGGGGAAAGAGAAAAGAAAAAAGTCAAGAAAAAAAACAGCTTTATTCACTCACTCACTCATTCATTCATTCGGTCGTGGGCCCAGCTGGGACTGGTATGGACTTGCAGACCTGGGACTTGCTGACGTGGTAAGCTGGTTTCTCTGACCATTCCCATAGCTCCTCTGCCCTTTTGCCCAGCGCAGCCAGAGCTGGTGTGAGTTTGTGAACCCTGGACTCACTGAGGTGGCAATCCAGTTATGGCATCTATACCCTGTTCAGGTATGCACTTTTAAGGTGGAAGGGGAATGTAAACCTGTAATTCTCCAGTCCCTATGACCCAGAGAACTTTTCAACAGTTCTTCTAGCTGTTTTGTGGAGTTCTGGAGTTGTCTCTTATATGTTAGTTGCTCTTTTAATTGCAGTGTTTTTTTCTATGCCCAAGGATAGAGGAGTCTGTTCCCAGTCCCTCATTACTATCACTCCCCACTACAGTTCCCAGAGTGGAGGGTGGGGGTTTTCTCTGTTACCATGTCTCCATCTTTCTTGATGTTCTTTGTGCCTCTCTATTTTTTGTTGTACAGAAGCTGTTTAGTCAGCCCACAGTTCTTCAGGAGGAATTATTCTATACACATGTGCAATTTGATGTGTTCCATGAAGGAGATGAATTCAGGGTCTTTCTACATTGTCATCTTGGACTGGAACCTGAATGTAGCATTTTTAATTCTCAAGTATATTTGTTAGTGCTAAAAGTCTTGGAGTACCTAAGTGACTCAGTTGGTTAAGCACCCAACTCAATTTCGGCCCAGGTCATGATCTCACCAGTTTGTGAGTTTGAGCCCTGTGTCAGGCTCTGCACTGACAGTCTGGAGCCTGCTTAGGATTCTGTCTCCATCTCTCTTTGCCTCTGTCTCTTTCCCTCAAAATAATTAAATAAACTTAAAAAAATCTTTATTCCACCTTTGTACCCTCTTTTATAACTTTCTTCCTTCTCAGGTCTTTTTAATTCTGTCTATTGCTTATTCAAACTGTTGTCCCTTGACCCTGGTTGCTGTGGACAATGCTTGTTTCTTTAAATGCTTTTAGTAAAATCTATCCAGGACGCTCCTCAGCCATGGGAATGCTCCAAGTTGGGCAAGGAAAAATGAAGTTCTTTCAGCAATCCATCAGGGAGCCAACAGACAAGTTGAAACTCACAGCTACAACTCTGTAAAAATACTAAATATCTTGCTCCCTCTCATAATAGCAACTTTCACTGTCAATGAAGGCTGTCATCCTCACTGTCACCATTGATCTGCAGTGGAAGATAACTGAGCAGTTTAAATGCCACGGCACTTTTTATTACAAAGCAACAGCTTTCTTCATCAAGCTTTGTTTTGATTTTTGTAAGTTTTTTATTCCGTATTTCTTTCTTTTTTTTTTACTAGTTTAATCTGGTTTTTTATTTGAAGAAATCACATTCACATTTAGTGCTTTCTTTGTTAATAATAAAAAAGTAATGATGCAGAAGCACATATGGCATACTAATTTAGTAAGGGATGGTGTATCCCAAATAAAGTGTAACTTTTTACGAAAGGAAAAGGCAAACTATCGCCTGTAGGCCAAATCCTGCCTGCTGTCTATTTCTTTTTTTCCCCACTATTTTTTAAATATGAAATTTATTGTCAAATTGGTTTCCATACAACACCCAATGCTCATCCCAAAAGGTGCCCTCCTCACTACCCATCACCCACTCTCCCCTCCCTCCCACCCCCACCCCCCATCAACCCTCAGTTTGTTCTCAGTTTTTAAGAGTCTCTTATGGTTTGGATCTCTCCCACACTAACCTCTTTTTTTTTCTTCCCCTCCCCCATGGACTTCTGTTAAGTTTCTCAGGATCCACATAAGAGTGAAAACATATGGTATCTGTCTTTCTCTCTATGACTTATTTCACTTAGCATAACACTCTCCCGCTCCATCCACGTTGCTACAAAAGGCCATATTTCATTCTTTCTCATTGCCACGTAGTATTCCATTGTGTATATAAACCACAATTTCTTTATCCATTCATTGATTCCGTATTTCTGAAGAAGTTGATTTTAATAGCTTTTGCTACCTCATGACTTGCTTTGCAGAGGTATGGAGTCCTGTAGTGCCTTTTTACTACTCCAGTTTTAGTGATATCAGCCCTCTTGTGTAGTTTTTAAAAGTAAGGTATTTTGAAATATCATTAGTAAGAAAAACTAAAAAAAAACTCAATTATATGTGTTCTGATTTCTATATAACAAAATTATAAGCTTATCAATGTTTTTTTTTTAAACATTTACTAAAGGGACACCTGGGTGGCTCAGTCAGTTAAGCGTTCGACTTTGCCTCACGTCATGATCTTACAATTTGTGAGTTTGAGCCCCATATCGGGCTCTGTGCTGACAGCTCAGAGCCTGGAGCCTGCTTTAGATTCTGTCTCTCCCATTCTCTCTGCCCCTCCCCCACTGATGCTCACACTCTCTCTCTCTCTCAAAAATAAATAAACATAAAAAAATTTTAAATAAACATTTATTAAAAATTGAGAATCATGAAAATTCGGTAAATGGAAGAACTCTCTGTAAAAGCACTGCTGTCTTTTTACTATCTTCATATTTAATTTCTAAATCTATGCCTAACACTAAAGAAATTAACAAACACTTCTTTTTTTTTGTTTTGACTACTGACAGTGTTTTTATCCACCCAATAAAATAACGTTGTAATCCCACCCACACCCCTTACCATCCACACCTGTTGGCACCAGCCCAGAACAGCTCCCCACCCCCAACCCCCTCTGATGTGGCTGGAGCTTGAGGCTTACAGGGCCAAAAACACTGCAGACTGGAGACTGGAACAACTTGGAGATGGTGGATAATAGCTATTCGAGTCTGCAATTAAAAATGGTATTTGTTGTTCTCTGACGTATTTCACTTAGAATAATACTCCCTAGCTCTATCCATGTCATTACACATGGCAAGATTTCATTCTTTTTAATGGCTGGGTAATATTCTTTATATATATATATATATATACACACACACACACACACACACACCCCATATCTTCTGTATCCATTCATCAGTTAATGGACATTTTGGCTCTTTCCATAATTTGGTTATTGTTGATAATGCTGCTATAAAACACTGGGGTACATGTATTCCTTTGAATTTGTATTTTTGTCTCCTTTTTGTAAATACCCAGTAGTGAAGTTGCGGGATCCTAGGGTAGTTCTAATTATTTTCCAAGTTTTTATTTCAATTCCAGCTAGTTAACATACATACAGTGCAATATCAGTTTCAGGTATAGAATTTAGTGATTCATCACATACATACAACACCAGGTGCTTATCACAAGTGCCCTCCTTAATACCCATCATCTGTTTAACCCATCCTCCCTATGCCCTCTTCCTCTCCAGTAGCCATCAGTTTCATCTGTATAGTTAAAAGTCAGTTTCTTGGTTTCCCTTTCCTTTTTTCCCCTATGCTTATTTATTTTCTTACTTAAATTCTGCATATGAGTAAAATTCCATGGTATTTTTCTTTCTCTTATTTCACATAGCATAATACTCTCACATTGTTGGCAAATGGCAAGATTTCATTCATTTTTTATGGCTGAGTAATGTTCCATTGCATATATATATATATATATATATACCACATCTTCTTTATCCATTCATTAGTCAATGGACATTTGAACTCTTTCCAAAATTTGGTTATTGTTGATAATGCTGCTATAAACATTCTGGTGTATGTATCCCTGTGAATTAGTATTTTGTGTCCTTTGGGTAAATACCTAGTAGTACAATTGCTTGATCCTGGATAGTGATATTTTTAACTTTTTGAGGAACCTTAATACTGTTTTCCAGAGTGGCTATATCCATTTGCATTCTCACCAACAGTGTAAGAAGTTTCCCTTTTCTCCACATCCTCACCAACACCTGTTGTTTCCTGTGTTGTTCATTAGCAATTCTAACAGGTGTGATATGATGTCTCATTATAGTTTTGATTTGTATTTCCCTGATGATGAGCATTGTTGAGCAGCTTTTCATATATCTGTTAACCATCTGCATGTCTTTTTTGGAAAAATGTCTATTCATGTATTCTGCCCACTTTTTAAATGGATTGGTTTTTAGGTATTGAGTTTGACAAGTTTTTGTATATTTTGGATAGTAACCCTTCATCATATATGTCATTTGCAAACCTATTCTCCCATTCCTTAGGTTGTCTTTTAGTTTTGTTGACTGTTTCCTTCACTGTTCAGGTTTTTATTTGGATGAAGTCCCAATAGTTTATTTTTGCTTTTGTTTCCCTCACCTGTGGAGACGTGTCCAGTAAGAAGTTGCCACAGCAGATTTCAAAGAAGTTACTGCCTGTGTTCTCCTCTAGGTTTTTGATGGTTTCTGGTCCCACATTTAGGTCTTTCATCCATTTTCAATTTATTTTTATGTATGATGTAAGAAAGTGGTCCATTTTTGTTCTTTTACATGTTACTGTCCAGTTTTGCCAGCACCATTTGTTGAAGAGACTTTTTTCCATTGGACTTTCTTTCCTTCTCTATCAAAGATTAATTGACCATATAGATGTGGGTTGATTTCTGGGTTTCCTATTCTGTTCCATTTATCTATGTGTCTGTTTTTGTGCCAGTATCATACTGTATTGATCACTACGGCTTTGTAATATACCTTGAAGTCCAGAATTATGATGCCTCCTGCTTTGCTTTGCTTTTTAAGTGTTGCTTTGGCTATTTGGGGTCCTTTGTGGTTCCATACAAATTTTAGGATTGTATGTTCAAGCTTTGGGAAAAATGCTGGTGGAATTTTAGTAGGGATTACATTAAATGTGTATATTTCTTTGGGTAATACAGACATTTTAACAATATTTGTGCTTCCAATCCATGAACATGGAATGCTTTTCCATATGATTTCACTCATATGTGGAATTTAAGAAACAAAACAAACAAGCAAAGGGAAAAGAGAGAGGCAAACCAAGAAACAGACTCTTAATTATAGACAACAAACTGATGGATACCAGAAGGGGAGTAAGTGGGAAAATGGGTTAAATATGTAATGGGTATTAAGGAATGCACTTGTGATGAGCACCAGGTGTTGTACATGAGTGTTGAATCACTGTATTGTAAACCTGAAACTAATATTACACTGTGTGATAACTAACTAGAATTTAAAGAAAAACTTTTAATAATGGCTTCCAATAAAACTACATTGCAAAAAATGGGAAAGAAACAGAATGGAAAGAATAAAAAAGTAGAAGAGGCATGCCCAGAAGAAGTTTGGTGGAAAAAGTACTGAACCAATGTATAGTGAAAGGGAAGATGGAGTATTTCCTGAAGTGTAAAGGACTTACAGATGCTAATAATACTTGGGAACCTGAATAAAATTTAGATAGTCCAGAGTTAATTGAAACATCGTTTTTAAAAACAATAATGTTTATTTTTGATAGACTGAGAGACAGAGTGTGAGAGAGGCAGAGAGAGAGCGAGACACAGAATCCAAAGCAAGCTCCAGGCTCTGAGCTGTCAGCACAGAGCCCTATGCAGGGCTCAAACTCACAAACCATGAGATCATGACCTGAGCCAATATTGGACACTTGATAGACTGAGTCACCCAGGCGCCCCAAAGCATTTCTTAATTATCAAAAAGCTGACAAAGAAAAATATGGTACACAAAGAAAATATCTGACAGTGAATCTGATGATAAGAAAGCAAAGGAGAAAGGGATGCTGCTGCTAAGTCAAGAGATTTTGCCATAAGTCTTGATCCTGAATGAATAATTCATGCCACAGACAGCAGTGAAAAATTAATACTGCTCATGAAATGAAAGACTCAATGAGGCAGACTTAGTTCTGGCAAAAGAGGCAAATATAAAGTGTCCTCAATTATAATTGCTTTTTGGGGGTGCCTGGGTGGCTCAGGTGATTAAGCATCCAACTTCAGCTCAGGTCATGATCTCACAGTTTGTGAGTTTGAGGGCTGTGTTGGGCTCTGTGCTGACAGCTCGGAACCTGGAGCCTGCTTTGCATTATGTGTCTCCCTCTCTCTCTGCCCCTCCCCTGTTCATGCTATCTATCTATCTCTCAAAAATAAACATTTGAGACTTTCCACCTTGCTGAGTGTGGCAGCTCGAGGGGCCTTCACCACGCACTGGGTCCTCACAGAGGACAGGAAGATCCAGCAGCAGTTCCCGTGCATTTCCAAACCATTGTGTGCATTTTTAAAAAACACAACTGAAGATGGTGATTCCTGGGGGACTCAGAGGGGGAGATGGCAGCATAGGAAGACACTGGGCTCACCTCGTCCTGCTGATTGCTTATATTCCATCCACATCTGTGTAAATAACCCAGAAAACCACCAGAAGGCTAGCAGAAAGGACTCTCAGGAGTGAAGCATAGACAAAAGGACCACAGAAGAGGATATGAAGGGCGGAGAGGCAATGCATGCTACACGGACTGGTGGGAGGGAGCCAGAGCAGTGGAGGGGAACCCCACCACGCAAGGCAGAGCCGCTGAAGCCTGGTTTGCAAAAGCGGAGGGGCCAGACTTTGTGAGTTCTGACAGCCAGCGGGACTTAACATCTGGAATGTTAAAAGTAAACAGCTCTGCTCTCAGAGAGTAGGGAGGGCAAGAGAACACCAGGAGGGAGAGTTGTTGGTCCCTGGAAGACAGAGCTCAGCTCTGACGGGGAACAAAGGCACTGGAAAGAGCCATCTCCCTCTCCCATCCCCCAGCCAAAATTCCAAAGGAACCAGTTCCCATCACTGAACTTGCATCGCACAAATGCCCAATGCTGTGATTCTGTGGATCCATCCCTCCGATGGGCCTGCCTCCCTCCCAGTGCTGCAGGGCCACTCACACAGGGGACCACTGAAGGCAAAGCGAGCTGAGCCTACCTCTCCCACCCCTGTGCAACTTCTGGATCCACCCCGGCTAATACACCAGATCCCATAGAAGCAACACCACAAGCCTGGCAGTGTGCAAGTAGCCCAGACAGGGGCCACACCACTCCACAGTGAGTCCTGCCCCTGGGAGAGGGGAAGATAAGGTACACACCAGTCTGACTGTGGCCCCAGCAGTAGGCTGTGGGCAGATATCGGGTCTGACTGCGGTCCTGCCCACCAACACAAGTTTTGACAACTCATCTTTGACAAAGCAGGAAAGAACATCCAATGGAAAAAAGACAGTCTCTTTAACAAATGGTTCTGGGAGAACTGGACAGCAACATGCAGAAGGTTGAAACTAGACCACTTTCTCACACCATTCACAAAAATAAACTCAAAATGGATAAAGGACCTGAATGTGAGACAGGAAACCATCAAAACCCTAGAGGAGAAAGCAGGAACAGACCTCTCTGACCTCAGCCGTAGCAATCTCTTACTCGACACATTCCCAAAGGCAAGGGAAATAAAAGCAAAAATGAATTACTGGGACCTTATGAAGATAAAAAGCTTCTGCACAGCAAAGGAAACAACCAACAAAACTAAAAGGCAACCAACGGAATGGGAAAAGATATTTGC
This sequence comes from Prionailurus bengalensis, assembly GCF_016509475.1. NCBI lineage: Eukaryota > Metazoa > Chordata > Mammalia > Carnivora > Felidae > Prionailurus > Prionailurus bengalensis. Next base: position 70,982,359 of record NC_057361.1, read on the forward strand.
AAATGACATATCAGACAAAGGGCTAGTATCCAAAATCTATAAAGAGCTCACCAAACTCCACACCCGAAAAACAAATAATTCAGTGAAGAAATGGGCAGAAAACATGAATAGACACTTCTCTAAAGAAGACATCCGGATGGCCAACAGGCACATGAAAAGATGTTCAACATCGCTCCTCATCAGGGAAATACAAATCAAAACCACACTCAGATATCACCTCACGCCAGTCAGAGTGGCCAAAATGAACAAATCAGGAGACTATAGATGCTGGAGAGGATGTGGAGAAACGGGAACTCTCTTGCACTGTTGGTGGGAATGCAAATTGGTGCAGCCGCTCTGGAAAGCAGTGTGGAGGTTCCTCAGAAAATTAAAAATAGATCTCCCCTATGACCCAGCAATAGCACTGCTAGGAATTTACCCAAGGGATATAGGAGTACTGATGCATAGAGGCACCTGTACCCCAATGTTTATAGCAGCACTCTCAACAATAGCCAAATTATGGAAAGAACCTAAATGTCCATCAACTGATGAATGGATAAAGAAATTGTGGTTTATATACACAATGGAATACTATGTGGCAATGAGAAAGAATGAAATATGGCCTTTTGTAGCAACGTGGATGGAAGTGGAGAGTGTTATGCTAAGTGAAATAAGCCATACAGAGAAATACAGATACCATATGGTTTTACACTTATGTGGATCCTGAGAAACTTAACAGACACCCATGGGGGAGGGGAAGGGGAAAAAAAAAGAGGATAGAGTGGGAGAGAGCCAAAGCATAGGAGACTGTTAAAAACTGAGAACAAACTGAGGGTTGATGGGGGGTGGGAGGGAGGGGAGGGTGGGTGATGGGTATTGGGTAGGGCACCTTTTGGGATGAGCACTGGGTGTTGTATGGAAACCAATTTGACAATAAATTTCATATATTGAAAAAAAAAAAAGAAAGCTGAGTAGCCATACTTATATCAGACAAACTAGACTTTAAATTAAAGGCTGGAACAAGAGATGAAGAAGGACATCATATAATAATTACAGGGTCTATCCATCAGGAAGAGCTAACAATTATTAATGTTTATGCACCGAATACAGGAGCCCCCAAATATATAAAACATTTACTCACAAACATAAGCAAACTTATTGATAAGAATGTGGTAATTGCAGGGGACTTTAATACCCCACTTACAACAATGGATAGATCATCTAGACACAGGTTCAATAAAGAAACAAGGGCCCTGAATGATACATTGGATCAGATGGACTTGACAGATATATTTAGAACTCTGCATCCCAAAGCAACAGAATATACTTTCTTCTCGAGTGCACGTGGAACATTCTCCAAGAGAGATCAAACGCTGGGTCACAAAACAGCCCTTCATAAGTATACAAGAATTGAGATCATACCATGCACACTTTCAGACCACAATGTTATGAAACTTCAAATCAACCACAGGAAAAAGTCTGGAAAACCTCCAAAAGCATGAAGATTGAAGAACACCCTACTAAAGAATGAATGGATCGGATTCGGCGGCAAGATGGCGGCTTAGGAGGACGCTGGGCTCACCGCACGTCCTGCTGATCACTTAGATTCCATCTACACCTGCCTAAATAACCCAGAAAACCGCCAGAGGATTAGCAGAACAGAGTCGCCAGAGCCAAACACGGACGAGAGGCCCACGGAAGAGGGTAGGAAGGGCGGCGAGGCGGTGCGCGCTCCACGGACTGGCGGGAGGGAGCCGGGGCGGAGGGGCGGCTCGCCGGCCAAGCAGAGCCCCCGAGTCGGGCTGGCAAAAGCGGAGGGGCCGGGCGGACTGTGTTCCGACAGCAAGCGCGACTTAGCGTCTGGGAGGTCAGAAATTAACAGCTCTGCTCGGAAAGCGGGAAGGCTGGAGGACAAAGGGAGGGAGAGCTGCTGAGCCCCCTGACAACAGAGCTCAGTTTGGTGGGGAACAAAGGCGCTCGCCAGCGCCATTTCCCCCGCCCATCCCCCAGCCGAAATCCCAAAGGGAACCGGTTCCTGCCAGGGAACTTGCTCGCTCCGCGCAAACACCCAACTCTGCACTTAGGCAGAGCCAAACCTCCGGCAGCGGATCTGACTCCCTCCAGCTGCCACAGGGCCCCTCCTGAAGTGGATCACCTAAGGAGAAGCGATCTAAGCCTGCCCCTCCTGCCCCCGAGCACCTTGCCTACCCACCCCAGCTAATACGCCAGATCCCCAGCATCACAAGCCTGGCAGGGTGCAAGTAGCCCAGACGAGCCACACCACTCCACAGTGAATCCCGCCCCTAGGAGAGGGGAAGAGAAGGCACACACCAGTCTGACTGTGGCCCCAGCGGTGGGCTGGGGGCAGACATCAGGTCTGACTGCGGCCCCGCCCACCAACTCCAGGTATACACCACAGCACAGGGGAAGTGCCCTGCAGGTCCTCACCACGCCAGGGACTATCCAAAATGACCAAGCGGAAGAACTCCCCTCAGAAGAATCTCCAGGAAATAACAACAGCTAATGAGCTGATCAAAAAGGATTTAAATAATATAACAGAAAGTGAATTTAGAATAATAGTCATAAAATTAATCGCTGGGCTTGAAAACAGTATACAGGACAGCAGAGAATCTCTTGCTACAGAGATCAAGGGACTAAGGAACAGTCACGAGGAGCTGAAAAACGCTTTAAACGAAATGCATAACAAAATGGAAACCACCACAGCTCGGCTTGAAGAGGCAGAGGAGAGAATAGGTGAACTAGAAGATAAAGTTATGGAAAAAGAGGAAGCTGAGAAAAAGAGAGATAAAAAAATCCAGGAGTATGAGGGGAAAATTAGAGAATTAAGTGATACACTAAAAAGAAATAATATACGCATAATTGGTATCCCAGAGGAGGAAGAGAGAGGGAAAGGTGCTGAAGGGGTACTTGAAGAAATCATAGCTGAGAACTTCCCTGAACTGGGGAAGGAAAAAGGCATTGAAATCCAAGAGGCACAGAGAACTCCCTTCAGACGTAACTTGAATCGATCTTCTGCACGACATATCATAGTGAAACTGGCAAAATACAAGGATAAAGAGAAAATTCTGAAAGCAGCAAGGGGTAAACGTGCCCTCACATATAAAGGGAGACCTATAAGACTCGTGACTGATCTCTCTTTTGAAACTTGGCAGGCCAGAAAGAATTGGCAAGAGATTTTCAGGGTGCTAGACAGAAAAAATATGCAGCCAAGAATCCTTTATCCAGCAAGTCTGTCATTTAGAATAGAAGGAGAGATAAAGGTCTTCCCAAACAAACAAAAACTGAAGGAATTTGTCACCACTAAACCAGCCCTACAGGAGATCCTAAGGGGGACCCTGTGAGACAAAGTCCCAGAGACATCACTATAAGCATAAAACATACAGACATCACAATGACTCTAAACCCGTATCTTTCTATAATAACACTGAATGTAAATGGATTAAATGCGCCAACCAAAAGACATAGGGTATCAGAATGGATAAAAAAACAAGACCCATCTATTTGCTGTCTACAAGAGACTCATTTTAGACCTGAGGACACCTTTAGATTGACAGTGAGGGGATGGAGAACTATTTATCATGCGACTGGAAGCCAAAAGAAAGCTGGAGTAGCCATACTTATATCAGACAAACTAGACTTTAAATTAAAGGCTGTAACAAGAGATGAAGAAGGACATTATATAATAGTTACAGGGTCTATCCATCAGGAAGAGCTAACAATTATAAATGTCTATGCGCTGAATACCGGAGCCCCCAAATATATAAAAAAATTACTCATAAACATAAGCAACCTTATTGATAAGAATGTGGTAATTGCAGGGGACTTTAATACACCACTTACAGAAATGGATAGATCATCTAGACACACGGTCAATAAAGAAACAAGGGCCCTGAATGAGACATTGGATCAGATGGACTTGACAGATATATTTAGAACTCTGCATCCAAAAGCAACAGAATATACTTTCTTCTCGAGTGCACATGGAACATTCTCCAAGATAGATCATATACTGGGTCACAAAACAGCCCTTCATAAGTTTACAAGAATTGAAATTATACCATGCTTACTTTCAGACCACAATGCCATGAAGCTTGAAATCAACCACAGGAAAAAGTCTGGAAAACCTCCAAAAGCATGGAGGTTAAAGAACACCCTACTAACGAATGAGTGGGTCAACCAGGCAATTAGAGAAGAAATTAAAAAATATATGGAAACAAACGAAAATGAAAATACAACAATCCAAACGCTTTGGGACGCAGCCAAGGCAGTCCTGATAGGAAAATACATTGCAATCCAGGCCTATCTCAAGAAACAAGAAAAATCCCAAATACAAAATCTAACAGCACACCTAAAGGAACTAGAAGCAGAACAGCAAAGGCAGCCTAAGCCCAGTAGAAGAAGAGAAATAATAAAGATCAGAGCAGAAATAAACAATATAGAAACTAAAAAAACTGTAGAGCAGATCAACGAAACCAAGAGTTGGTTTTTTGAAAAAATAAACAAAATTGACAAACCTCTAGCCAGGCTTCTCAAAAAGAAAAGGGAGATGACCCAAATAGATAAAATCATGAATGAAAATGGAATGATTACAACCAATCCCTCAGAGATACAAACAATTATCAGGGAATACTATGAAAACTTATATGCCAACAAATTGGACAACCTGGAAGAAATGGACGAATTCCTGAACACCCACACGCTTCCAAAACTCAATCAGGAGGAAATAGAAAGCTTGAACAGACCCATAACCAGCGAAGAAATTGAATCGGTTATCAAAAATCTCCCAACAAATAAGAGTCCAGGACCAGATGGCTTCCCAGGGGAGTTCTACCAGACGTTTAAAGCAGACATAATACCTATCCTTCTCAAGCTATTCCAAGAAATAGAAAGGGAAGGAAAACTTCCAGACTCATTCTATGAAGCCAGTATTACTTTGATTCCTAAACCAGACAGAGACCCAGTAAAAAAAGAGAACTACAGGCCAATATCCCTGATGAATATGGATGCAAAAATTCTCAATAAGATACTAGCAAATCGAATTCAATGGCATATAAAAAGAATTATTCACCATGATCAAGTGGGATTCATTCCTGGGATGCAGGGCTGGTTCAACATTCGCAAATCAATCAACGTGATACATCACATTAACAAAAAAAGAGAGAAGAACCATATGATCCTGTCAATCGATGCAGAAAAGGCCTTCGACAAAATCCAGCACCCTTTCTTAATAAAAACCCTTGAGAAAGTCGGGATAGAAGGAACATACTTAAAGATCATAAAAGCCATTTATGAAAAGCCCACAGCTAACATCATCCTCAACGGGGAAAAACTGAAAGCTTTTTCCCTGAGATCAGGAACACGACAAGGATGCCCACTCTCACCGCTGCTGTTTAACATAGTGCTGGAAGTTCTAGCATCAGCAATCAGACAACAAAAGGAAATCAAAGGCATCAAAATTGGCAAAGATGAAGTCAAGCTTTCGCTTTTTGCAGATGACATGATCTTATACATGGAAAATCCGATAGACTCCACCAAAAGTCTGCTAGAACTGATACAGGAATTCAGCAAAGTTGCAGGATACAAAATCAATGTACAGAAATCAGTTGCATTCTTATACACTAACAATGAAGCAACAGAAAGACAAATAAAGAAACTGATCCCATTCACAATTGCACCAAGAAGCATAAAATACCTAGGAATAAATCTAACCAAAGATGTAAAGGATCTGTATGCTGAAAACTATAGAAAGCTTCTGAAGGAAATTGAAGAAGACTTAAAGAAATGGAAAGACATTCCCTGCTCATGGATTGGAAAAATAAATATTGTCAAAATGTCAATACTACCCAAAGCTATCTACACCTTCAATGCAATCCCAATCAAAATTGCACCACCATTCTTCTCGAAACTAGAACAAGCAATCCTAAGATTCATATGGAACCACAAAAGGCCCCGAATAGCCAAAGGAATTTTGAAGAAGAAGACCAAAGCAGGAGGCATCACAATCCCAGACTTTAGCCTCTACTACAAAGCTGTCATCATCAAGACAGCATGGTATTGGCACCAAAACAGACACATAGACCAATGGAATAGAATAGAAACCCCAGAACTAGACCCACAAACGTATGGCCAACTCATCTTTGACAAAGCAGGAAAGAACATCCAATGGAAAAAAGACAGCCTCTTTAACAAATGGTGCTGGGAGAACTGGACAGCAACATGCAGAAGGTTGAAACTAGACCACTTTCTCACACCATTCACAAAAATAAACTCAAAATGGATAAAGGACCTAAATGTGAGACAGGAAACCATCAAAACCTTAGAGGAGAAAGCAGGAAAAGACCTCTCTGACCTCAGCCGTAGCAATCTCTTACTCGACACATTCCCAAAGGCAAGGGAATTAAAAGCAAAAGTGAATTACTGGGACCTTATGAAGATAAAAAGCTTCTGCACAGCAAGGGAAACAACCAACAAAACTAAAAGGCAACCAACGGAATGGGAAAAGATATTCGCAAATGACATATCGGACAAAGGGCTAGTATCCAAAATCTATAAAGAGCTCACCAAACTCCACACCCGAAAAACAAATAACCCAGTGAAGAAATGGGCAGAAAACATGAATAGACAGTTCTCTAAAGAAGACATCCGGATGGCCAACAGGCACATGAAAAGATGTTCAGCGTCGCTCCTTATCAGGGAAATACAAATCAAAACCACACTCAGGTATCACCTCACGCCAGTCAGAGTGGCCAAAATGAACAAATCAGGAGACTATAGATGCTGGAGAGGATGTGGTGAAGCGGGAACCCTCTTGCACTGTTGGTGGGAATGCAAATTGGTGCAGCCGCTCTGGAAAGCAGTGTGGAGGTTCCTCAGAAAATTAAAAATAGACCTACCCTATGACCCAGCAATAGCACTGCTAGGAATTTATCCAAGGGATACAGGAGCACTGATGCATAGGGCCACTTGTACCCCAATGTTCATAGCAGCACTCTCAACAATAGCCAAATTATGGAAAGAGCCTAAATGTCCATCAACTGATGAATGGATAAAGAAATTGTGGTTTATATACACAATGGAATATTACATGGCAATGAGAAAGAATGAAATATGGCCTTTTGTAGCAACGTGGATGGAACTGGAGTGTGATGCTAAGTGAAATAAGCCATACAGAGAAAGACAGATACCATATGGTCTCACTCTTATGTGGATCCTGAGAAACTTGGCAGGAACCCATGGGGGAGGGGAAGGAAAAAAAAAAAAAAAGAGGTTAGAATGGGAGAGAGCCAAAGCATAAGAGACTGTAAAAAAACTGAGAGCAAACTGAGGGTTGATGGGGGGTGGGAGGGAGGAGAGGGTGGGTGATGGGTATTGAGGAGGGCACCTTTTGGGATGAGCACTGGGTGTTGTATGGAAACCAATTTGTCAATAAATTTCAGAAAAAAAAAAAAAAAAAAAAGAATGAATGGATCAACCAGGCAATTAGAGAAGAAATTGAAAATATATGGAAACAAATGAAAAGGCAAATACAACAATCCAAATGCTTTGGGATACAGCGAAGGCAGACCTGAGAGGAAATTACATTGCAATCCAAGCCTAACTCCAGAAACAAGAAAAATTTCAAATACAAAATCTAATAGCACACCTAAAGAGAAGCAGAATGGCAAAGACACCCCAAACCCAGCAGGAGAAGAGAAATAATAAAGAATAGAGCAGAAGTAAACAATATAGAATCTAAAAAAAATTGTAGAGCAGATCAGTGCAAACAAGAGATGTTTTTTTTGGAAAAAAAAAAATTGATAAACTTCTAGCCAGGCTTCTCATTAAGAAAAGGGAGATGACCCAAATAGATAAAATCATGAATGAAAATGGAATTATTACAACCAATCCCTCATAAATACAAGCAATTATTGGGGAATACTATGAAAAATTATATGCCAACAAACTGGATAACCTGGAAGAAATTGGCAAATTCCTAAGCACCCATGCACATTGAAAACTCAAGCAGGAAGAAATAGAAAACTTAAACAGACCCACGCCAGGGAAGGCATTGAATCAGTTATCAAGAATCTCCACCCTGGGGGCGCCTGGGTGGCTCAGTTGGTTAAGTGGCCGACTTCGGCTCAGGTCATGATTTTGCGGTCCGTGAGTTCGAGCCCCGCGTCGGGCTCTGTGCTGACAGCTCAGAGCCTGGAGCCTGTTTCAGATTCTGTCTCCCTCTCTCTGACCCTCCCCCATTCATGCTCTGTCTCTCTCTGTCTCAAAAATAAATAAACGTTAAAAAAATTTTTAAATAAAAAAGAATCTCCACCCCGCAAAAAGGCCCAGGACCAGATGTCTTCCATGGTAATTCTACCAGACATTTAAAGCAGAGATAATATCTATCCTTCTCAAGCTGTTCCAAAAAATAGAAAAGGAAGGAAAACTTCCAGACTCATTCTATGAAGCTAGCATTATTTTGATTCCTAAACCACACAGAGACCCAGTAAAAAAAGACAACTACAGGCCAATATCCCTGATGAATATGGATGCAAAAATTCACAATAAGATACTAGTAAATCCAATTCAACAGCACGTAAAAAGAATTATTCACCATGATAGAGTGGGATTCATTCCTTGGCTGCAGGGCTAGTTCACCATTCGCAAAGCAATCAATGTGATACATCACATTAATAAAGAAAATAAAAGAAAAAAACCATTTGATCCTGTCAATCGAGGCAGAGAAAGCATTTTACAAAATTCAAATCCTTTCTTAATAAAAACCCTAGAGAATGTCGGGATAGAAGGAACATACTTAAACATAGAGGCCATTTATGAAAAGCCCACAGCTAATATCATCCTCAATAGAGAAAAGCTGAGAGCTTCTCCCCTGAGATCAGGAACATGACAGGGATGTCCACTGTCACCACTGTTGTTTGACATAATGTTGGAAGTTCTAGAATCAGCAAACAGACAACAAAATGAAATCAAAGACATCAAAATTGGGAAAGACAAAGTCAAGCTTTCGCTTTTTGCAGATGACATGATGTTAGACATGGAAAACCTGATAGACTCCACCAAAAGTCTGCTAGAACTGATACATGAATTCAGGAAAGTCACAGGATACGAAATCAATGTACAGAAATCAGTCGCATTCTTATACATTAACAATGAAGCAACAGAAAGACAAAGAAACCGATCCCATTCACAATTGCACCAAGAATCATAAAATACCTAGTAATCAACCTAACCAAAGATGTAAAAGATCTGTATACTGAAAACTATAAAAAGCTTATGAAAGAAATTGAAAAAGACATAAAGAAATGGAAAAACATTCCGTGCTCATGGATTGGAAGAATAAACATTGTTAAAATGTCAATACTACCCAAAGCAATCTACACATTCAATGCAATACAAATCAAAATTTCACTGGCATTCGTCTCAAACCAGAAAAAAAATAATCCTAAAATTTGTATGGAACCAAAAAAGACCCAGAATAGCCAAAGTAATATTGAAGAAGAAGACCAAAGTGGGATGCATCACAATCCCAGACTTTAGCCTCTACTACAAAGCTGTAATCATCAAGACAGCATAGTATTGGCACAAAAACAGACACATAGACCAATGGAATAGAATAGAGACTCCAGAATTGGACCCACAAAAGTATGGCCAACTAATCTTTGACAAAGCAGGGAAGAATATCCAATGGAAAAAAAGACAGTCTCTTTAACAAATGGTGCTGGGAGAACTGGATAGCAACATGCAGAAGAATGAAACTAGATCACTTTCTTACACCATTCACAAATATAAACTCCAAATGGATGAAGGACCTGAATGTGAGACAGGAAACCATCAAAAACCTAGAGGAGAAAGCAGGAAAAAACCTCTCTGACCTCAGTCGAAGCAATTTCTTACTTGACTCATTTCCAAAGCAAAAATGATAACTTGGAGCCTCATGAAGATAAAATGCTTCTGCACTGCAAAGGAAACAATCAACAAAACTAAAAGGCAACCAACGGAATGGGAAAAGATATTTCCAAATGACATATTGGATAGAGGGCTAGTATCTAAAATCTTTAAAGAACTCACCAAACTCCACACCTGAAAAACAAATAATCCAGTGAAGAAATGGGCAGAAAACATGAGTAGACACTTCTCTAAAGAAGACATCCAGATGGCCAACAGACACATGAAAAGATGCTCAACATCACTCCTCATCAGGGAAATACAAATCAAAACCACACTCAGATATTACCTCACGCCAGTCAGAGTGGCTAAAATGAACAAATAAGGAGACTATAGATGCTGGAGAGGATGTGGAGAAATGGGAACCCTCTTGCACTGCTGCTGGGAATGCAAACTCGTGCAGCCACTCTGGAAAACAGTGTGGAGGTTCCTCAAAAAATTAAAAATAGATCTCCCCTATGACCCAGCAATAGCACTGCTAGGAATTTACCCAAGGGATACAAGAACGCTGATGCATAGGGGCACTTGTACCCCAATGTTTATAGCAGCACTTTCAACAATAGCCAAATTATGGAAAGAGCCTATATGTCCATCAACTGATGAATGGATAAAGAAATTGTGGTTTATATACACAATGGAATACTACTTGGCAATGAGAATGAATGAAATATGGCCTTTTGTAGCAACGTGGATGGAACTGGAGAGTGTTCTGCTACGTGAAACAAGTCATACAGAGTAAGACAGATACCATATGTTTTCACCTTTTTGTGGACCCTCAGAAACTTAACAGAAGACCATGGGGGAGGGGAGGAAAGAAAAAAGTTAGAGAGGGAGACAGCCAAACTATAAGAGACTCTTAAACACTGAGAATAAACTGAGGGTTGATGGGGGTGGGAGGGAGGGGAGGGCGAGTGATGGGCATTGAGGAGAGCACCTTTTGGGATGAGCACTGGGTGTTGTATGGAAACAAATTTGACAAAAATTTTCATATTTAAAAAATAAAAAATATTAAAGAAAATAAACACACCTGTAAACATAAATAAATAAATAAATAAATAAATAAATAAATAAATAAAATTTTAAAAATTATTATTGCTTTTTATGATGAGAGACTAACTTGACATTCTGGTCCCAAAGTGAAGTTCAGTGATTGCTTGTGTTTCTGTGGGTCTTGATTTTAATTTATTAGTGTGAATAGATAACATTCTAATAAAAATCAAGTTTTATTTTCAAGTAGTATTGGGGAAGCTGTTCGGGTTTTTTGTTTTTGTTTTTGTTTTTGCATCTACTAGTTACTTTGAACAAGTAAAGGCTTTCTGTAATTACTTTATCAGAAAATAGTATTTGAAACCATGGTATATTATTCCCCTGCATTCGAGAACAGTTTTTCTAAATACTGGGAGAAATATTCATAGATGTTATTCAATCAGAATTTGTGTTTAACTCCTATACACCTAAGGACCATTCTGATTTTTTTTTTGGTTTTTTAGGCGTCTGTGTGTGTGTGTGTGTGTGTGTAAAAATATATACGTAGAAGTTTTCTTTTCTTTCCTTCTTTCTTTTTTTTTAACATTCACTAAAACAAAAACAGCACTTAACCATGGATAAGCCCATGTTTCTGGAATAGCAGCATTTTCAGAAACTTTAGAAATAAATCACTTAAAGTTAAATTGAAAATTCCTGAAGCTTTAACCTTTCAAGTTTTGTAACTAATTGGACAACTTAAATATAATGTAAACAATTTAAATTGGACAGTTTAAAAGCAGCCATATTAGTATCCATATCCAGATCTATAGTCATTTAAATACAAGTTTATTTGCAAGATCCTTGAAAGGAAAATGTTATCACTACCAACAACCTCCCCACCCAAATGAGAAAACTAATCAAGTCCTGGTGTGTTTTATTTAGGTAAACAAAACTTAAATGGACATTAAATGTTCCTCTTAGCACACCATTCCTTTTCAAGAAGTTGAAATCCCTGTGCTATATTGACTAAAAGGTCATGATTCATGAAATATCTAAGACTTCATTTATGGAAACCTAATAATAACCAGATGGTTAGAGATGTTGGCAATTTAAGACCTGCTGGAATAAATGGGTAAACAAACTTCTGTAATCTAAATTCTTGACCTGCATTTTTATTCTTTACCTCACCTCCTTCCTTACATGTAGGTTCAATCTTCTCAGTATTTGAGTTACTGGTTCAGCAGAAACCAGAAAAAAAAACTTTGTAGTAATCAGAACGTTCTCCAACTGTATATATTGTTTACTTTATTGTAAATACTGGTAAACAGTGGTCAATAAATATTTTTCTATTCTTTTACAAAATAAAATAAAATAAAATAAAATAAAGTAAAATAAAATAAGATAAAATAAAATACAGTTGCCTCCTTTCATTTGAATATCAAGTCTTTTTTCAAAGTTAATGACATGAGTATCAATTACATATCATTCAAGCTATCACAATTATAGTAATAATAATTGTCAATTTGTAGGAATTTGCACTTGTCATAATCTTGCTGTGTCTATAGTTTGTTTTGATAACTATTTCTTTAATTATATTTAAATAAATACCTTTTTTAGTAACAACATTTTATGATGAATCAGCTTTATTTTCACTCTATGAAACAGTGTGGGAAATATAGCTATTGGACTTCTTGGAACAATAGTACTGTAATTCTGTATATAAATTTAAAATGCCTAAAATTTAGTCCTTATAACTATTCTTCCCAACTTTCAGAATATTAGAAAATTAACATAATAGTTCAAAATTGGCTACTAGTCATTAGGTATATAAGATTCACAAAAGGAAAAACTAGTACAACAATCTCCACAATATTATATTTTTGTATCTTGAGAGAATAGAAATACCTAACATTTATAGAGTAATCATCTAACCCATACAACAGCTTTAAAAGGTAGATATAATTATAATTGTTTTAGGCTGAAGAAACGATGGCTTTTGAATTTTGTATAACTTGCCCAAATCATATCACTAACACATGATAGAACCAAATTCTCAAACACAGGCTGTTTGAAAACCAGCGATCTTTCTTACACACATAATATTGAGTCCTCTAAATCACATAAAAACCACTATTATTCTCTGATAATGTCATTAAGAGTCTACTATGTTGTCATTTATTCATTTCTATCTCCTCCTTTAAAAGGCATAAAAAGAGTACTTCTGATTGAGATCTCCACTATACACCCAATGCATTCTGTGCTGTAGCCACACCAAACTCTGCAAGTACAGTTAATCATGTATAAATAAGTTGATTTTTATTTTTCTTATGCATATGAACATATCCTTTGGCTTTTGGAAGTCAGAAATACATCTTCAGGCTTTAAATGAGAGATACTTTCTTGATTATAATTTAAGTTCTCTATCTCTATAGAGCAGCCTGAGTACTGCTGTCAGATATGCATCTCACTCTTAGTTTTAAGATATTAGTTTTAAGATAGTTTAAGATATCAATTTAGTGATATAACTCTCATATTTGATATGACATTTTTCAGTTTTCTTTTCTCATCCAGTTTAAGAACCTTGTATACCTTGAATACCCATATACTTCCAATTTGTTTTACAGCCATATTGTTTATAATTGTTTTAGTATATTTGACTATTATCTTGAATGTGAATAAGTACTACAAATAGCAAAGTTACATCACTTTTTTGTTTCTGTCAGGCTCTAAACCCCTGTCACTAATTTATAATAATAGCAGTGTATGAGTAAAATATATAATACGTGCTGTTGAATACCAGACATTAATACCACTTTCCTTCAATATTTATTTATACATTGCTTGGGATAGAAAATCTGTAGTTGTGCTTCTAGTATTTACTATAAAACATACAAATACTATCAACATCTCATGTGTTTTGCATTACATGAGCACCAGTGAATGCTATCATGTTATCAAAAGCAACATAATGACTTCATGTATTTACAAGAATATGAGCTCCTTTTCTTAGAAATAAATCTGTGAGGGTTATACAGTAAAAAAAAAAAGTTTCATTGTAGATACTGTCATATGTAGTATACACTATTGAATACTTTTCAGAATGTATCTAATTTAAGTTGTCTCTTTTATAAATGCCTAAAGAGTATGCAATTAAAAATTTATCTTAAGGATTCTATATGCCATTAAAGGAAAGTTTATGAAAAGACATATCTTCTTCTCTGTAAAAAGTCACTATCAATTTCTAAGTGGAAACTACCACCCAACATTTTTTGACTCTTTCCCAAGTATGATTTTATGTTTAGTGCCAAAACATAACAAAAATGTCTTTAAGACCTTGAGGAAATGGTAGAAGGAGGTCTTCTTTTGTTGCTTTTTATTTTTTTCTTGCCCATTTACCTAGAAAACAATGACATTTACTGAATTTTTTAGTTCAGTTTTATTGGTAAATGTCTATATTTTCAGAATCATGTTCCAATGAGTTCATGATAGCTACAGAAATTTATCCTTGATAATATCAGAAAAATTTGCAATTTTGACATACATATCAAGCCAAAGAAAATTTTTGTCTCCAAGCATGGAGATGGTATAAATTACAGGGATTATATTCCAGTAAATAATAAATAGCTAGTATTTCTGGAAGCAAAATGAAAAAGATAATGCAGATCTGTGGTAACCAAACTTTCTAAAGTCAGTTTTATTTTGGACACATTGTGCCAATGAATTCCTGTTAAATGAGTTATCTCCTTAAAAATAAGCTCTCTGAATCTGAGCAGTATAGAAATATAAGATGAATTTTTTTTCATTTTTTATTTGTTAATAAGAAATATAAGATAAAATCTTTCATTTTTTTATTTATTAATAAGCTCAAGATGACACCTACTTGAGCAGAAAATTTAGGATTATGGCCTCCTTTTGAAATACCAGTTAACAATAATCTATTGAATAAAATGGCATTTTTTCTTTGCACATATTTGTGTTGTAATGTGAATGTCAAGGTAAAACTTTATTATTTATTTGTTATTTTTGCTCATGTTTTATTCTCTTCCTAGCAGTTTCCAGAATTCAATTTGTAAGATATCTGAGTGATGACAAGATTGTGAGATTTAAAGAAGTGTCTCCAACTATCATTGGCAATCAAAAGTCACAGCAAAAGCTAAAGGAAGAGCACAGCCAGAGCCTTTCAGACCCAAACACATTCACAGATAACAAGTATCACAGAAACAGAAGGCACAAAATTTCTGTCTGTAAAAGTTGTTGCAAGGACTATCAATTCCCACAAAATTTTCAGAGTTCCCAGTCTCAAATGAATCCTCTTAATCTTCTAAATGCTGAGGATTATACCTCCAAAGTCTCAGCACTTCTCTGCCACCCTATGTCCATGACCCCTCAGTATGCTGTACACCCCAAGACTCACAGAAATAACACATATTCTTTAGACACTGGGGCTCCTATATGTTCCAAATGTTTTATGGAAATCGGTAATTCTCCTTTTCATAAATGTCTTGTAAACTCTGATGATGATTCAGACCCTGATTCTTCTTTACATCTCCAAATTCCCTTGGATTCTAAATATTCTCTGAACCTCAAATCTATTAGATATCACAAGACTTCTTGGAATAGCCCTTTATCTCGATCCCTGGATCCTAAGCATTCTGTGGGCTTTTGCTGTCCTTTACACCGAGAAGATTCTAAATATTCCTTGGGCTCAAGTTGTTATTTACATTGTGAAAGTTGCTCAGCTGTCCAAAATCACATAGGCTCTACTGCTACCCATACCTTTCCCATGAATCCTCAAAATACTGTGAGCTCCCATAGTACACTTGGCCCAGACAATGTTATCAACACCAGCAATGTTCCTGGCCTTGAAAATGAGGGCATGTTTAACCTTACTGCTAAACTTGAAAATGAGGCCAAACCTGACAATGATACTAAACTGATTACTGCTAGAAGCCTCAAAGATAAGGCCAGTGCCAATGACGAGCCTGTTCTCAAATATGAGACAGAACATGAAGATGAGACAGACTCTGAAGATGAAAAAGATTCTGAAAAGGAAATAGACTCTGAGGATGAAAACAACACCAAAGATAAGAAAGATCCCAAAGATAAGTCTGACCCTGATGACAGTAATTCCAAAGATAGCAATGCTGAACATAATGCAGACACAAACAGTGGATCTGATCCTGGTGGTGATGCTGACCCTACAAGTGGAGCTGATTCCAACGGTGATGGTGACTCTAACAATGGAACTGACTCCCACAATGAACCTGACTCTAATATTGATGATGCCACTAAAAATGATGCTAATTCCAAATACAGCACTGATTCTGATGGGGGAAAACATACCATTAATTCAGACAATACCCCTGGCCTAGACAATTGTGTTGATCAGGACTGTACTGTTAACTCCAGCAATGGCACTAGTACAAACTCTACCTCTGTGCTGCAGAATGGAACTGGCCTGAACTACACTTCTTGTTCCAATAATGGTTCTGGCACTAACAATGCCACTGGATCAGGCAATGACATTTGCCCCAACAATGGTACTAGCCCCAACAATAGACATGGCTCTAAAATCAATATATCTGGCCTCCAAAACAATGCCCCTGACCCCCAAAATATCGTATCATGTCCCAACAGCCTTGACTCCAGCAACAATGACTCCCGCCTCAAAATCAATGGTCCTGGCCTGAACAACAATAGCCCTGGCCCCAATGACAATGGCTCTGGCCTTAAAATTGACCCTGGATCTAACTATAATGTCAGGCCTAGTAGTGCTATAAGCCACAATAGTGCTATTAGTTCTAACAAGGATGCTGACTCCACGTATGATGCAAAACCCACCATTGCTGCTGGACACAACTATGCAGCTGTCCCAAACTATGACTCAGACCATGACTGTGTCTCAAGATTTACCCATGCAGTAGGTTCTAGCCCTCTAGTCAACCCCAACTATATTGCCAAAAACAGTTATGCTGCCAGACACAGCTCTACAACTACTACTGCCAATGTCATTGACACTAGCAATACAACTAGTTGTAGTGGTGCTGTTAGCCCTAGCTATACTGCTGGCACCAACTGTGCCTCAGGCATTAACCATGACCTTAGATTGATTCATGCCTTTGAATCCAACTTTGTCACCAACTCCAACTATGATGCCACAAATACTCATGATGTTCATAATTCCACCAGTATAAGCAATATTAATAATCTGTCTGAGCCTGAATTAGAAATTGGTACCAGTCCCTCCATTCCTAATATTGTTTATGCTAACTCCCCCACTTTTGCTGCTGGCACAAACTATACTTCCACTCCTGAAAGTTTGATCACCTCTGAATTTTCTGATTCATCTAAGCTTGGTATAAATTATACAGTTGTTGAAAGCCACAAATTTGGTGCCTGCCTCAAGGACTCTTCTGGCTCCATGGATTCTTCTAGCTTTAATCATACCACTAAGTCCAAGGATGTCCTTGATGCCAAGGAAGTTGGCTTTTTAAAAGATTTATCAAAGATCCAGAATCCAATTGGTGTCAAGTATCCTGCCGATTTAAACTTTCACTCCAATTCAAGTATTCCACTCCCTATTTTTGACATTATAGTAGAAGCTGAACCACCAGATGTTGTGAAGTTTGCTGTATCATCAGGGGCTGTGAATCTATTTTTTAAGGTAAGTTTATATAAATGTAGACTTTGATTTTCTTCTCCATTTCCTACAATTCAGAGTGTTAGGTCACTGAACAGGACCAAGAGACTTCCTTTTTAAAATTTACTTGAATATGTAAGCCATGGAAGAGAGGAGAAAAGATGTCCAGTATTACTTATTTTTTGACTCCTGTAGCCAGAAACATGGTTTTCCATTTGAAAGATACATGTGCTATACAACTGGTAAATAGAAACATGGCTTTGATTGCACTGTGGCTGGCTCATATACTACCTCCATCAAGGTTACAAATAGCCAAGTATTGGTTTCATCCCTCTATTTGCATAAAGAGTAAAGTTAAATGAATCTTAAATACCATAAATCAAGACATTTGAAACTACTATCTCCAAAATTCCCATTTTATAAGGAAGCTGGCAAAAGTATTATATTCTAACTTATGATTTAAATAAATATAATTTTACTAAGTTTTTTCACATATTAAGAAGCAAAGAACCCTAAACTTTTTTTACTTTTGACTTAAAATTTGCTTTATCTTATTTCTCCTGAAAATAAGTAACATTATATTTTTAATCTTTATCAAATATTTCTTCTAGAACTCTGAATTGTATGCACAAACTAAGATTGCTATATGTTTGCAAAACTATTTTTGATACCATCAACTAATATTCATTCTGATGAAGCTATACCAACATACTGTCATTGAGACATAATTAAGTTGGTATATAATTGAATTTTAGTCTTATTAGACACCGTAAACAAATACATTTAATTTGGATTGTAGGTCTGTGTGCCTAAATGTGCAACTTGAAAAAAATTACTTTGTTTTCTAATAGATGTGTAATTGAATATAAATGTACATTTTAAAATAAAACATATATTCTTATAGCCAAGTGAAAGTACAAAATTGGTATCTCTCTAGTGCTTTTACTTTAATAGAGAACAATTTTGTGATTTTTCCAAGAGAACCACCTCTCTGGAAACAGTTGTAAATACCTAGTATAGTTGTATTACTCCACCTTATATAAATTTAAGGGTAATATCCAATAAGTAACAAAAATAATATTGTTAAGATACAAGCTTCAACACCAGAAAAAAGAGATACTTTTCCTAGTTGTTTTATACAAATGAACTTTTATAGTAGTATGAAAACTTTTGAAGTATGTTTATTTTATTGCTTTGATGTTTTTGGATTAGTGAAAATATGGTTATGATAAGTTCTAGTTTACTAGTTAAGGAACACTTTGCAGTTTGAATCCTAGTATATAAGAATTGTTTCCTAAGTATGGGTATGTGAAACATATCATGTTAATTTTAAATGAAAATTATCTTCAAAGTAAGGCATTTCCCTCTCCCCAAAAAATAATCATGTTTTTCAAATAGAGGATGTACACAAACAGAGAATTCTTCCCTCAGAGCCTTTGTATTTCCACATTTTCCTGGTTTATCACATCCTTTTCTATATCTCCATCACAAACAACTACAATGAGGATAATGGAGGTATGTTCCCCATTAAAACAAATTAAGAAGTGAGAGAAACTCATTTTAAAAGCTATAAAACTTTTCTACTAACCATAAATGAATCAAACAACCAACTTAACATAAGAATATATAGTCAAGCCATTTGTACCATCTTCATTCATTATTTCAATAGGCACTTAATAATTAAGCAGTGTAGAAGGCTCAAAAAATATGCAAAGTAAAAAACATAGTGCCCTTTAAAGTGCTTTTAACATTTTCTACCTTAATGGGAAAACAAGTGGCTATTGGAGAATATAAACTATGTGAAGACAAATAAAATGGCATCTCACTGAGTTTCAAGAATGTTTAGAAAACATTTTCATTGTTCAGATCACATGTCACCAATGTATTAAAATAGTTGGAAATATGTGTGCATTAATTATTATACTGTGTTGAACTTTTCAGAAATAACCAAACAAGGTCACAACTCTTGAAACTATCTTCCTTTTTGTGAGAGTTAACATTGACTTCCATGGATAGTGGTTTTAGAACCATGTTATTAAAATCCTAGTATCATTTAATAAGTTATCTAGAAATTATTTACAATTCTGAAGAAACAATATGATTCCATATAAAATAGATAAGAGTAATACCCTATCTTAAACTTTTAAAATAGATTTTATTTATAAAAACTCATGCAAGCGTTTAATTAGTTGAAGTTCTTGACAGCATCCAATGTACTTAATAAAAATTGCATTGGGGTCATAAAAGAAGTGGTAATCTCTGATTTATTATATACTTTAAAAAAATAAAAAAATGATTCAGTAGTGATATGGAAGAAATTTTTCATATAGTATAGTCTACTATAACCAGAGTGTTTTAAATACAGAGGTATACAAGTCTTCTTAGTGACAGATGTCTGAGCATATCAAATGTGTTATGCTTTTTGTACCAAAGTTCTCTTAAATTGGTATTTCTAGTAATTGTCTCAAAATTAAGTCTTTTGTTTATAAATATCTTGAATATTTGAGGAAGTCTACAGGTAAGTCTTGGTTCAGGAGAGGCTAAATTCATAGTATAATGTTATCAAATGGATTAACTGAAGTGGCCAGAAGTTTTCATATTTTAATTTCAAAATGGTCCATGCAAGTGTATCATTTCCTTTCTGATCATAGAGCCATTAAGATACATAAAGAGGTTTAATTCTTCTGCTTAATATTCATTGAAGTAAATCTTGTTTAAACCTAACCTTTAGGCATATTTATGTATATTGTACCAATATACTACAGATAATCAAAGCAATGCCCTGCCTTGTAGCTTCTTAATTATGTTTGCATACAGATAAACAGTTTTTCTATTTCTA
Organism: Prionailurus bengalensis; assembly: GCF_016509475.1. NCBI lineage: Eukaryota > Metazoa > Chordata > Mammalia > Carnivora > Felidae > Prionailurus > Prionailurus bengalensis. Next base: position 71,002,746 of record NC_057361.1, read on the forward strand.
GCTTTTAAAAAAGTGATATGTTGTGTTTTGTTACAGTGGGAGACAAGCTTTCTGGGGATTTTCAATCTAAAATAACAACAAACCATCTCCTATCCAAATATACTGTCAACTTGCTCAAGGTCTTTTAATTGCTGAATTTCTTTACTGAGGTCATCTGTGCATCAAACCTTTCCATAAATTCACTCCTTTATACATCAATTTGATCATTTCTTCATAATACTAAAGTGTTTCCCAGGTATCCTATTGCTGGATTCCTTGTTAGATAAGATAGGGTCCTGAAAGTGTTTAATCAAAATATGGTGAACTAAGTTGGCATCTCTTTTTGAAATGAATTAGTAAAAGATCTCAAATTGAATGTAACTGAATAAATAATATCAAGAAAATAAAAGTGTTCCTCCTGCCAACCATGTGTTCTTCTCATTGTTCTCTGAATAGTTTGGGAAAAAAACAATTGTTGGTTTGTTAAAAGATCAAAGTCTTAGATTGAATCCAGCCTTCTCCCTTTATCTGCACCATGTATAGTTCTATGACCCAACCACAAATATATAATGACCCAAGTGAGCAGTCCAAAGCAAAACCAGTTATCCCAAGTTCAAAGTAAAGTGCACTTTATTACTGCCACCATTACCAAAAATCTGTGCCAATGACCTTCTTTCTGTAGGAATTTCAAAGTTATATATTTTTACTGATGCCTCACGAGTCTTTGGCCTAGCCTCCTCAAATTTAACCACAGGATCAATGATGAATCTTATCTGAGGAGATAAAGAAAAACAGACAACATCAACTTGAGTCCAAAAATTGGTATAGACAAACTTAGGAGAACTTTAAGACTATCACTCAACATCATAAATTTTAAATAATTGACTAAAGAGACATTTTATTCTCAAAAAGATTTCACTAGATTTTCAAATATCACAAATGTTTGCTACAGTGACACCAGTGTAGATGTGGTGCATTCAACAGCTGCAGGGTCTGTGCAATATGCCATGTTTCCAGGTTTGGAAACAAAACTGAGGCAGCTGTGTCTGAATTTATTTCATCTTCTACTTGAGGGACAATTAATAAACTACATTTTCCAAAGTTTTTAAGTCTGAGTTTGGATGTATTGGGTATCAAAGACAATAAATGTGAAATGATTAAATAAGCAAAGTATGAAATTTCAGTTTTTGTCTCTCATGAGTCATGTCAACCAATCCACTTCTAAAGATACCTAGATTCATTAAGTGGAATGTTTATGGGATATAAACTGTTGACCCATTGTAATAGAGTCCCTTAGTAAAATGAAGAATGTTGATAAGAAGGTAGTAGCAAGAGGGGGTTATATTTGAGGTAAAGACAAAGGAAATAATGTCATATGGAGAAAGAGGGATATTGTGGAATAATAAACATGATTGCAGTAATCTTTGTTTTTTTTTACCATATCATTGAATCCCAATGTGTTCTAGCTAGTCCAAGTCCATTTGAAAAAATATTTTTCTTCTATACCATCCTTTGTATTTCCTGACCTGTCCCTATCTCATCACACACACACACACACACACACACACACACACACAAACAGAAAGAGAGAGAGAGACAATTACAGACTTTTTAAAGTTTCAAATACCAAGAATATAAGCATGCTACATTAACAAATGCTCACTTGTTCACCACCAGTTTCTGTTTTTCCTGTTCTGAGGTCACTTTAACACCCTGATATACTAACTCCATTCAGAAAGTAACAAAGCTGTCAAGCTGTTCAAAGTGTACTTCCTGATTGCTGATTCTTGAAAGTGAGTCTCCTAATGTATCCACTACCACCTCATTTTTACCCTGTTACAAAGAACCTATACAAATACACACACATGCACGCACACACACACACATACACACCATTGATAATTTGTTCTGCTTTTGTGTCACTTTGAGAACCACAGCCATCTGAATTTCTACAGTGATTTTAGTAAGAATATCATTTTTATTACAAATAATACTTTTTATAAGAAGTTGGGAACAATCTGTTTGTTCACACTTACTATCTTGGTACTCCCTGAATAAAAGAATGACCGATCAAGTTGTAAATGAAGTAGAAACAATAGAAGAAACAAGCACCAGCACTATCTTATTTCATCACATAAATATTATACCACAAATGGACACTGTTCACAGCCAAGAAGCATAGTTCATCTTACATGACTACACAGTGATAGATAATGAGACAAACAAAATTTTATCCTAGGCCTAGATATGACCATTTATAGATAGTTGCAAAAGGCTCTGAATCAGAATAAGATTGCTAATTTTGAGAGTTTAAAGCAAAAGTGCCAAAAAAATCAGTTCTCAGTATATTTCCATGGCTTTCTACTAGTCTTTTTTTTTTTTCAACGTTTATTTATTTTTGGGACAGAGAGAGACAGAGCATGAACGTGGGAGGGGCAGAGAGAGAGGGAGACACAGAATTGGAAACAGGCTCCAGGCTCCGAGCCATCAGCCCAGAGCCTGACGCGGGGCTCGAACTCCCGGACCGCGAGATCGTGACCTGGCTGAAGTCGGACGCTTAACCGACTGCGCCACCCAGGCGCCCCTCTACTAGTCTTGAATATATTTTAGAAATAGAATATGTTACATAACAAAGACATCAATGTTGAAATTAGAAAATATATAAAAATACATAAACTTCAATGCAAGTCTTCAGGCAGCCACTTCATAACCAACATTTAATAGCACTTACTGTCTGACATGCATTCTTGAGTTTTACATGTAATAGTTCATTTAACCCTCTCAAACAACCTGATGAAATTACATCGTTTTCTTTATTCTTATTTTACAAATGAGGACTACATTATGTAGTAAAGTAGCCTTTTTATGATCACACAACTACAAAGTGAAAAAAGAATCAGAGTCTATAATGAAAAATTTAGAGTTAATTTTATATATTGAAAATAACATGTAATTAAGGGTGTCATGCGTAGTAAATATTGTGTTAACCTAATGTTATCAGAAACCCAGGTTACAGTCTTATAGTTGTGATTATTAGATAATCAAAGTAATTTTTTGGGCATGGGTCTGTAGCTTTCAAGGGTCATGATATCTAATATTTTATATTAAATAATGAAAATTATTCTGATAAAAATATTTTTTTTCTTTCATTACAACTTTTAACTCCCAAGTTTCTTTTTATCCTATTGTTGCAGCTCAACCTCCAGACAGGTAGCAGATAAAACCTTGACCCTTGATTAGTGAAAAGAATACCTTGAAATGGAAAGGACATAAGCACAGCCAAGAAGGTTTGAGGATATGAGCAAATAACTTCAAAAATTGCAGCAATCCCTGAGCAATGTTTATTATATGTTTATTAGTTTATCCCTTCCTCATTGCATGTCCATGGGGCAACAATGTTGCTGCAAAATACCATGTGACAATCACCCCATTCATCCTATTTGCTTCTGGCAGATTCTGAAATAAGAAAAAAGACACATTGTTTTCCTTTCTAGCCAGTATATAAAAATTATTTTGTATTGTTAACAATTTAAAAGTGCAGTTAGATTTTCCATCCATAAATTCTCTTCATCTTTTGTATAAGTCTCTGTCTCCAGAAGATGATCTTAACTTTTAGTAAATCTCATGACAGATGTTTTTAATATTGTGATGTCCAATCTAGATTTGATATCAGCCATAATCAATTGTTATTTTATTGTTAATGTTGTTTATTATTGTTATTGTTTTATGAATGTGGTGCACATAATTAAAATAGTTGAGACTCATCAGTATCTTGGAGTCTTAACTTACAATTTATCCCATTTAACCTTGCTAAACTAGAAAAATTGATAACATATGTCATTTACCAAGAAGTTTTAGATATGAATGAATTGGATGCAATAAAGCTGTCTCTGGAGCTGCCGTAAAGCAACTCAAAAAATGTTACAGATTTTTTATAGCTCATGGAAAAAAGCTGAAAATATAGTGAATTAACTAAAAGAAGCCTACATTTCTTTCCTTTACAGTTAGAAACAAGGGCTGAGTTGCCAGGTTTACTAAAAAAAAAAACAAAACAAAAACAAAACAAAACAAAACAAAACACTTTTTGTGACGAATTAACACCAGATACACTTTGAGGACTACAGGACACACAGGCAATCAAGCCTGATGACCTACCAAAAATTTTTATAAGACCTCCACTCTCTCCGTATGCCTCATTTTTATTATTGAAATTCAACCCTCTGCTCCACCGAGTTGAATCTCCCGACTTTTCCCCTACATTGACTTACTTGTATATATAGGCACCATATTCTTTTTGGTACCTTCCCTCAACTCAAAATCTATCTCATCCATAAATATTGCTCCTTCTATTTTCAAGTTTCTATTCTTAAAGTCAGCTGAGAAAGATCATTGCACATTTGGGGAAACCACCCATAGTTTGGTATGCGTATAATACCTGGTGTGATGTGCTGATGAAAAGTTAGATTGGAAAAACAAGCAAGAGAGGTGCCTGGGTGGCTCAGTCAGTTAAGCATCAGTCTGGCTCAGGTTATGATGTCGCAGTTTGTGAATTTGAGCCTCACATGGGGCTCTGCACTAATAGCGCAGTGCCTGCTTCAGATCCTCAGTCTCCCTCTTTCTGTGTCCCTCTCTCCAAAAAATAAAAACATTTTTTAAAAAAACATTTTTTAAAAAGTAAGCAAGAAAATTGTTTGCCATATTAGAAAATTTAGACCTCATCCCAGAGGTAATGGGTAACCTTTAAAAAGTTTTAAGCATGGTAGCAATGTTACTGCACTTTAGAGAAATAACTCTGGTGGTGGTGTGAAGGATGGGTTTAAGGAGAAGGGACAGGGAAAAAGAAGGATAGAACATCTGTTAAGACACAGTTATGGTGGTCCAGAATCTAATTCCAAAGAGCTTGAAATAAAACAGTAAGTAGTAAGAATGAAGAAGAGAATACACATTTGAAAGCTATTAAGACAAAAATGGCTGGAATACTGGATTATTTGATGTGGGAAGAAAGGAAGTAGTAAAAGCTTAGTTCAACTCCCAGCTTTCTGATTTGGGAAGATGATGGTGCCACTAAGCAAGTTGAAATATAAAGAAGGAGAATGGACATGAGGTGGTGGCAGTGATACCAGTTTGTGACAAATTAAGATTGAGATTCCTGAGTAACAATTAGGTGCTGATGTTCAAAATTCATCTAAAATAAGCCCTGACCTTTAATATACCCCAGATGTAGAAGAAGGGGAAAAACCATGTTTATTGACATTGCATTTATATGTAGGGTTAGCAATTGCATGAATCATTATCAAAATATTTGATCTTAACAATTACCCTTTAGAGTGATCCTCACATGTAATAGTAGCTTCATTGTATATGAAAATACGGAAACAAAGTTTCAAAAGACAATATATGTTGTTCAAGCTCAAATACAAGACGATACAAGTTCCAAGAACTTGGAACTGGAACACTTATATTTGTATGGCAGTGATGATTTCCAGAAAGTAACCCATGGATCAGAAAAAAAAATGCTTGTAACAAATTCTATTTAATGCTAGAATCAATATTGTGTTCCTTTATGCTAAAGATGAAAACCCTCAAGAAGAAAGTAACAATTTAAATGTTTACATAAAACAACCACTATATATGTAATTAATTTTTGTAGATTACTGCTTTATCTGCATAGATATAAATTACCTAAAAAATAAATTTCCTTTTTTCACCTAATTTTTTTATTGTGGTGAAATGCACCTAACATAAAATTTACCATCTTAACCAATTTTAAGTGTACAGTTTAGTGCTGTTAAATATAATCATAATGTTATCCAGCCATCATCACCATCCACCTTTATAAATCTCTTTATCTTGTAAAATTGAAACTATATATACTTTAAACAATAACTTAAAATCCACCCCCTTCCACAGCCCATGTCAACCACCATTCTATTATCTGTCAATGTGGTTTGGACTACTCTAAGTACCCCATATAGTGGAATGATACAGTATTTGTCTTTCTGTGACTGGCTTCTTTCACTTAGCATAATATCCTTAAGGTTCATCTATGTTGTACTATATATGTCAGAATTTTCTTCCTTTCTAAGGCCAATAATATTCCACTGTGTATTTATACCAAATTTCGCTTATCCATTCATCCAACAATGGACACTTGTGTTGCTTCCATGTTTTAGATTTAATGACATAATTCTGTTAACAAACATGGAAGTACTATATCTCTTCTAGACTCTGCTTTCAATTCTTTTGAGCATATACCCAGAAGTGTAATTGCCTCATCATATGGTAATTCCATTTTTGTATGTGTGTGGAACTGCTTTATTGCTTTCCACAGCAGCTGTACCAATTTACATTCCCACCAATAGTGCACAAGAGTTTCAATGTCTCCACATCCTGGGCAATACACGTTATCTTCTGTTATGTTTTTTTGTGTTTTTTTAATGGGTCCTGTCCTAATGAGTGTGAAATGGTGTATCCAAATGAAGCTTTGATTTGCATTCCCTTAATGATTGGTGATCTTGAACATCCTTTCACGAACTTATTGGCCATTTTTACATATTCTTTGGAGAAATGTCTATTTAAATATTTTGCCCATTTTTAATCATTATTTGTGTTTTTATTAAATTTTAGGATATCTCTATATAATTGTGGATATTAATCACTTGTCAGATATATGATTTGCAAATATTTTCTCCCATTCTGTTGGTTGCTTTTTTATTCTGTTGACATCATCTTTTGATGCACATTTTAAATTTTTTTTCATGAAATCTAATTTGTCTGGTTTTTCTTTTGTTGCTTGTGCTTTCAGTGTTATACTCAAGAAATCACTTCCAAACCAATGTCATGAAGCTTTTGCCTTTTTTCTTATAAGAATTTTATAGTTTTAGGTCTCACATTTAGGTTTTTATCATTTTTGAATTATTATATGTGGTATTAGGTAAAGGCCCAATTCCATTCTTTTGCATGTAAATAACCAATATTCCCAGCACAATTTCTTGAAAAAACAGTTCTTTCAAGGGGCGCCTGGGTGGCTCAGTTGGTTGAGCATCTGACTTTGGCTCAGGTCATGATCTCGTGGTTTGTGAGTTCGAACCCCGCATCGGGCTCTGTGCTGACAGCTCAGAGCCTGAAGCCTGCTTTGGATTCTGTGTCTCCCTCTCTCTATGTCTAAATAAATAAAACATTAAAAATATTTTTTCAAAAAAGACAGTTTTTCATCATTGAATGATCTTGACAGCCTTATCAAAAATTACTTGACGATGTATGCAAAAATTTATTTCTGGCTTCTCTAATTTTTTCATTGGTCTGTATGTTTGTCTTTATGAGAGTGACATACTGTTTTGATTCCTGTAACTTTGCAGTAAGTTTTGAAATCAGGAATTGTGGGTCCTCCAGCTTTGTTCTTTTTTAAGATTATTTTAACTATTTTGGATCCCTTGAGATACCAGATGAATTATAGGATGGGTTTTCTAGTTTTGAAAATAAAATCATTGGGATTTTATAGAGATTTCCTGAATCTATGTATCACTCTGGGTAGTATTCATATCTTAACAGTACTTTTTAATATTTATTTATTTATTTATTTATTTATTTCTGAGAAAGAGACAGAGAGAGAGAGAGCATGAGCAGGGAAGGAACAGAGAGAGAGGGGGACACAGAATCTGAAGCGGGATCCAGGCTCTCAGCTGTCAGCACAGAGCCTGATGTGGGACTCAAACTCACAAACTGTGAGATCATGTCCCAAGCTGAAGTCAGTTGCTTAACTGACTGAGCCACCCAGGTGCCCCGACATCTTAACAGTATTAATGCCACCAATCTATGAACAGTTTTGTTGCCATTTATTTATGTCTTCTTTAATTTTTTTCAGTAATGTTTTGTAGTTTTTACTGTACAAGTATTTAACTTCCTTGGTAAAGTTAATTCCTAACTTTTCATGTTATTTTAAGTGGAACTTTCTTGAGTAACTTTTTAAATTGTACATTGTTAATGCCTAGAAATGCAATTGATTTTTGTGTTACTTTATATCTTGCTACATCACTGAAATCATTTATTAGCACCAGAGAGGTTTTTTTTTTTTTTGAGTGTGGAGTCATTAAAGTTTTCTATATATAAGATTATGTTATCTGTAAACAGATAATTTTACCTCTTTTTTTTCAATTTGGATGCATTTTATTTCTTTTTCTTGTATAATTGCTCTGGCTGCAGCTTCCACCACTATGCTGAATAGAAGTGTTGACAGATGGCATCCTTTCTGTATTTCTGATCTTAGAAGAGAAGTTTTCAGTCTTTCACAATAGAGTATGATTTTTGCTCTTGGTTTTTCATATATGGATTATATTATATTAATGTAGTTTCCTGCTATCCCCAGTATAGTATATATTTTTAACATAGAAGGGTGTTGAATTTTGTCAATTGATTTCTACATTAAACAAGATGATCATGTGATTTTTCCCATCAATCTGCTAATATGGTACAGTATATTGACCAATTTTCATATGCTGAAATATCCTTGAATTCAAAGAATAAATCTTACTTGGTCATGATGTAAAATCCTCTTACTATGTTGCTGAATTGTTCCCTACTATTTTGTTGAGGATTTTTGAATTAGTGTTCATAAGGGATATTGATATGTTTTTCTTTCCTTGCATTTTTTTTTCTGACTTTGGCATCGGGATAAAACTAGCCTTACAGAATAAGTCAGGAAGTGTTCCTTCCTTTTAATTTTTTTAGAAACATTTGAGAAAGATTGTCATTAATTCTTTAAAAGTTTGGTAGATGAACACTGGGTGTTGTATGTGAACAATGAACCACTGAATCTACCCCCAAAACCAAGACTACACTCTATACACTTTGTGTGAGCCAATTTGACAATAAATTCTATTTTTAAAAAAGAGGGAAAAATTTAAAAATAAAAAATAAATTGTGGAGAAACAAAAAAGAAGTTAGGCAGAATTCACAAGTGAAGCCATTAGGTCCATGGTTTTAACTGGTCAGAAGAGTCTTATTGATTCAATCCCCTTACTAGTTATAGATCTATTTAGATTTTCTGTCTTCATGATTTATTCATGGTAAATATTAGGTTTCCAGGAATTTGTTCATTTCATTTAGGTTATCAATTTGTTTGCATACAATTGTTCATAGTACTCTCTTATAATCTTTATTTATTTAGAATTTGTAGTACTGCACCAAATTTCATTTTTTATTTCAGCAACTTGAGTCTCTTTTATTAGACAACCTAGCTAAAGGGTTTTCAATTTTGTCAACTTTTTAAAAGAACTAACATTGTTTTTTTTCCTATACATTTTCTTTTCTCTAGTTTTTTTTTCTCTAACTCTGCTGTAATCTTTATCATTTCCTTCTTTCTGCTACCTTTACTTTAGTTTGTTCTTCTTTCTCTAGTTCCCTAAATTACACATTTAGGTTATTGATTTGAAATGCTTCTTTTTTTTAACTTTTACATTTTTAATTTACATCCAAATTAGTTAGCATATAGTGCAACAGTGATTTCAGGAGATTTCTTAATGCCCCATAAACATTTAGCCCATCCCCACTCCCAAAGCCCTCCAGTAACACTCTATTTGTTCTCCATATTTAAGAGTCTCTTATGTTTTGACCCCCTCCACGTTTTTATATTATTTTTCCCTTCCCTTATGCTTATCTATTCTGTGTCTTGAAGTCTTCATATGAGTGAGGTCATATTATCTTTGTCTTTCTCTGACTGACTAATTTCGCTTAGCATAATACCCTCCAGTTCCGTCCACGTAGTTGCAAATGGCAAGATTTCATTCTTTTTGATTGCCGAGTGATACTCCATTGTATATATATACCACATCTTCTTTATCCACTCATCCATCGATGGACATTTGGGCTTTTTCCATACTTTGGCCATTGTTGATAGTGCTGCTATAAAAATTGGGGTGCATGTGTCCCTTCAATACATCCCTGTATCCCTTAGATGAATACCTAGTAGTGTGATTGCTGGGTCATACAGTAGTTCTATTTTTAATTTTTTGAGGAACCTCCATAATGTTTTCCAGAGTAGCTGTACCAGTTGGCATTCCCACTACCAGTGTGAAAGAGATCCTCTTTCTCTGCATCTTAGCCAATATCTGTTGTTGTCTGAGTTGTTAATGTTAGCCATTCTGACAGGTGTGAGGTGGTATCTCATTGTGGTTTTGATTTGTATTTCCCTGATGATGAGTGATGTTGACCATTTTTTCATGTGTCTGTTTTCCATGTGGATGTCTTCTTTGCAGAAGTATCTATTCATGTCTCTTGCCCATTTCTTCACTGGATTATTTGTATTTTGAGTGTTGAGTTTGATTAGTTCTTTATAGATTTTGGATACTAACCCTTTATCTGATATGTCATTTGCAAATAAATTCCATCAGTTGCCTTTTAGTTTTGCTGATTGTTTCCTTCACTGTGCAGAAGCATTTGATTTTGATGAGATCCAAAAAGTTCATTTTTGCTTTTGTTTCCCTTCCCTCTGGAGACCTGTTGAGTGAGAATTACTGTGGTCAAGATCAAAGTGGTTTTTTCCTGCTTTGTCCTCGAGAATTTTGATGGCTTCCTGTCTTACATATAGGTCTTTCATCCATTTTGAGTTTTTGAGTATGATGTAAGAAAGTGGTCCAGGTTCATTCTTCCACATTTCGCTGTCCAGTTTTCCCAGCACCACTTGCTGAAGAGACTGTCTTTATTCGATTGGATATTCTTTCCTGCTTTGTCAAAGATTAGTTGGCCATATGTTTGTGGGTACATTTATGGGTTCTCTGTTCTGTTCCATTGATCTGTGTGTCTATTTTTGTGCCAGTACCATACTGTCTTGATGATTACAGCTTTGTAATACAGCTTTAAATCCAGGATTGTGATGCCTCCCACTTTGTTTTCCTTTTTCAAGATCACTTTGGCTATTCAGGATCTTTTCTGGTTCCACACAAATTTTAGGATTGTTTGTTCTAGCTCTGTGAAGAATGCTGGTGTTATTTTGATAGGGATTGCATTGAATATGTAGACTGCTTTGGGTAATATCGACATTTTAATAATATTTGTTCTACCTATCCAGGAGCATGAAATCCTTGTCCATTTTTTTGTGTCTTCTTGAATTTATTTCATAAGCTTTCTATAGTTTTCAGTGTATAGATTTTTTACTTCCTTCATTAGATTTATTCCTAGCTATCTTATGGTTTTTGGTGCAATTGTAAATGGTATTGATTCCTTGATTTCACTTTTTGTTGAAAAAACAAAATGCAACCAATTTCTGTGCATTGATTTTATATCTTGCTACTTTGCTGAATTCATGAATCAGTTCTGGCAGTTTTTTGGTGGAAACTTTTGGGTTTTCCATACAGAGTGTCATGAGAGGATCATGTGGTCCTTGTCCTTGCTTTTTATTGATGTGATGAATCACATTCATTGTTTTGCAGATATTGAATCAGCCCTGCATCCCAGGTATAAACCCTCTTGGTCGTGGTGAATAATTTTTTTAATATATTGTTGGATCTGGTTGAATAACATCTTGTTGAGGATTTTTGCATCCATGTTCATCAGGGAAATTGGTCTCTAATTCTCCTTTTTAGTGAGGTATTTGGTTTTGGAATCAAGGTAATGCTGGCTTCATAAAAAGACTTTGGAAGTTTTCCTTCCACTTATATTTTTTGGAACAGCTTCAAGAGAATAGGTGTTAACTTTTCATTAAAACTTTGGTATAATTCCCTTGGAGAGACATCTGTCCCTGGACTCTTGTTTTTATGGAGATTTTCTTTATTACTAATTCGATTTATTTACTGGTTATGGCTCTGTTCAAATTTTCTATTTTTCCTGTTTCAGTTTTGGTAGTTTATATGTTTCTAGTTTATATGTTTATATGTATATATGGTAGTTTATATGTTTCTTTCCTTTTCTTTTTGATCAAACTGGCTAGTGGTTTATCAATTTTGTTAATTCTTTCAAAGAATAAGCTTCTGGTTTCATTGCTCTGTTCTACTGTGGTTTTTGTTTTGTTTTGTTTTGTTTTGATAGCACTGATTTCTGCTCTAATCTTTACTATTTTCTGTATTTTGCCAATTTTATGTTTTATTTGCTGTTCTTTCTCCATCTCTTTAAGGTGTAAGATTAGGTTGTGTATCTGAGACCTTCCTTCCTTCCTTCTTTAGGAAAGCATGGATTGCTATATACTTTCCTCTCATGACCACCTTTGCTGTGTCCCAGAGGTTTTGGGCTGCATTGTTATCATTTTCATTGACTTCCATGTAATTTTTAATTTCCTCCTTAACTTCTTGGTTGTGCATTCACTCTTCAGTAGGATGTTCTTTAGTCTCCAAGTATTTGTTACCTCTTCAAATTTTTTCTTGTGGTTGATACCTAGTTTCATAGTGTTGTGGTCTGAAAGTATGCACGGTATGATCTCGATCTTTTTTACTGGTTTAAGGCTGACTGTTGTTCCAGTATGTGATCTGTTGTGGGGAATGTTCCATGTGCACTCGAGAAGAATGTGTATTCTGTTGCTTTAGAATGAAATGTTCTGAATATATCTGTTAAGTCCATCTGGTCCCATGTGTCATTCAAAGCCATTTTTTCCTTGTTGATTTTCTGTTTAGATGATCTGTCCATTGATGTAAGTGGGGTGTGAATTCCCCTACTATTATGGTATTATTATCACTGAGTTCCTTTATGTTTGTGTTTAATTTTTTAAAAAAATTTTTTTTCAACGTTTATTTATTTTTGGGACAGAGAGAGACAGAGCATGAACGGGGGAGGGGCAGAGAGAGAGGGAGACACAGGATCAGAAACAGGCTCCAGGCTCTGAGCCATCAGCCCAGAGCCCGACGCGGGGCTCGAACTCCCAGACCGCGAGATCGTGACCTGGCTGAAGTCGGACGCTTAACCGACTGCGCCACCCAGGCGCCCCTATGTTTGTGTTTAATTGATTTACATATTTGGGTGCTACCACATTTGATGCATAAGTGTTTATAATTGTTAGGTCTTCTTGGTGGATAAACCCATTGATTATGATATAATGTCCTTCTTCATTTCTTGTTACAGTATTTTAAAGTCTAGATTGTCTGACATAAGTATGGATACTCTGGCTTTCTTTTGTTGGCCATTAGCATGATAGATATTTCTCCATCCCTTTACTTTCAATCAGAAGGTGTCTTTAGGTCTAAAGTGGGTCTCCTGTAAACAGCATATAGATGGATCTTGTTTTCTTATCCATTCTGTTAACCTATGTCTTTTGATTGGAGTATCTAGCCCATTGACATTTAGAGTACAGAAAGATATGAATTTATCACCATTATGTTTATTGTAGAGCTGGAGTTTCTAGTGGTGTTCTTTGGTCATTTCTTGTATTTGTTTCTCTTGGTCTTTTTTTTTGTCTTTTCTCCCCTCACAGAGCCCCCCTTAAAATTTGTTGCAAGGTTGGTTTAGCGGTCACAATCTCCTTTAGTTTTTGTTTGTCTGAGAAACTTTTTATCTGCCCTTTAACTTTGAATGACAGCCTTGCTAGGTAAAGGATTCTTGGCTGCATATTTTTCTGATTCAGCACATTGATTATATCCTGCCACTCCTTTCTGGCCCGCCAAGTTTCTGTGGATAGGTCTGCTGCAAACCTGATCTGTCTTCCCTTGTAGGTTAAGGGCTTTTTTCCCCCTTGCTGCTTTCATGATTCTTTCCTTGCCTGAGTATTTTGTGAATTTGACTCTGATATGCCTTGTTGATGTTCGGTTTTTGTTGAATCTAATGGGAGTCCTCTGTTCCTGGATTTTGATGTCTGTGTCTTTCCCCAGGTTAGGAAAGTTTTCTTCTATGATTTGCTCACATAACCCTTCTGTCACTTTTTCTCTCTCTTTCTCTTCTGGGACCCCTATGATTCTGATGTTTTTCCTTTTTAATGAGTCAATGATTTCTCTAATTATTAAATCGTGCTCTTTTGCCTTAGTCTCCCTCTTTTTTTGTGCTTCATCATTTGCCATGTTTGTCCTGTATATCACTGATTCATTGCTCTGCATCATCCATCCTTGCTGCCGTGGCACTCATGTGAGATCACAGCTCAGTTATAGCGGTGAAAATGGCATCACCCAGCTACCCAGTCTCTAGTTTCAGAACTCTGTTCTCCCCAATCAGCAATTGCACACCCGTTCTTTGTCTTCAGCTTCCATCTACTTCCTGCTTTTACACTGTCCATGATCAAGCCATCAGGTTGCCAGGCAGCACCACCCTCCTGAGTTTTATCTCAGATGCAGCTGTGTTTCCTGAGCCCTCCTTTCTGAGACTGTGGCTTTGACACATTCTGACCCCCTGCAAGAGAGCCTCACTGAACATTGGTCAGGTGCCAACTGCACCCAGGAACGTTTGTGAGACTGTGCTGCTGCCAATGCCCAGATACTGTGGCTGGGTGCCAGCTCGTCCCAGAAAAAAATCACGTGATCATGTAGCAGCAGTGTTTCAGGGATTATGGCAAATCACACACATCTCTGGCACCAGGCTTCACCTTTAATGTCCTCACTCCAACACCAGTGGGTGTGGCCATTGTCCAGGGTCTGCTGGGACCTTTGCCCGTGGGGAGTCCACATGACTCTACCAAACGTCCTCCAAGCAGGGGATCTGCTGCTCCCCACATGGCCCATAGACCCCCTGGACTTCATTCTGCTCCTGGGGATTTGCCATTCCCACCAGAGCACCACCAGATATCGAGCTGTGGAGTTTCAGACTCTGCACTCCTGCTGTTTATAGAGTCTTAATGGAATTCAAACCCTCGCCTTTCTCCTTTCTCCCTTTTTAGTTCAGACCCTGCAGCTGTTTCCACTTTTCCACTTTCTCTCCAGCTGCTTTTGGGGAAGGGTGCTTTTCCTGTACTCTCCCCTTACTTTGTCTCCATCCTCTCCCTGAAAGCAAAAACAGCTCCCTGCCTTCCACAGCTTCTCTCTCCTCCACTTCACCTGTCCACACCATGTACCTGCTGAGTTCTGTGGTTCAGGTTGTGCAGGTTGTTGTGTTAATCCTCAGATCAGTTTCCTACTTGTACAGGATGGTTTATTGTTGATCTGGCTGTATTTCATGGATGCAAAATGCAAAAAGAACTTCCTTGCTGTTCCTGCATATTGGCTCCCCAACTCCCCCCCCCCAGAGTGTCTGATTCTTGATTTCAGCTAATTTCCTGATCCCTGGTTTGTGGGACTGAACCCTACATTGGGCTCCATGCTCACCATGCTTAAGATTCTCTCTCCCTTTGCCCCTCTCCCCTGCTTATATGTTCTCTCTCTCTCTCTAATTTTTTTTTAACTTAAAGAAATAATTCCTGATAATAAGGAATTTCTGTCATTTAGATATTTGGTTTATATATGCCTTAGAGATTTTTGTCTCTCATTTCCTAAATTACTGTATTCTTTTGTGTTTACTTGCTTTTTAATATTAAAACATTTAAATGTTTTAGTTCTTTTCAATGCATTTCATCTCTAAAATTGTGTAGAAAACCAAATATTCATTTATAAACCAAAGTTTCAAAAATACCAGTTGTTAGTTAAAAATTTTTAATAATTAACTTCTTAAGTTACATAGAAAACAAAAAGTAGAGTTCCTAACTGTTGCTACAGTAATGACTCTTAAAACTACCCATGTATTTATTTTGATTGAAATTTTATTTTTTCATGCTACTTCAAGTTAGTATGTGTGTCCTTTCATTTCACTATACAGGACTTCTTTGAGAATTTCTTGGAGAACAGGTCTAGTGGTAACAAAATCCTTCACCATTTATCTGTGAGTGTCTCATTTCTCTCTCACTTTTGAAGGACAGGTTTGGAAGATACAATTTTCTTGGTTAACAGTTTGTTTTCAGTTAACATTTTGAATATATTAGCTCACTACCTTCAAGCCTCCAAAGTATCTTACAAATAATCTGCTGTTAATCTTATGGAAGTTCTCTTGTATGTTATGTCACTTCTCTTGCTTTGCACCTTTTCTAACCAAACTGCTGTCGACTAGAAGTCAATCAAATAAAAGTTTTGGAAAGACCACAAATGTATTTAGGTTAAACAGCATGTAACAATAATGGGTCAACCAGAAAATCAAAGAAGAAATGTATAAATACATGGAAACAATGCAAATGAAAACACAGTGATCCAAAACCTTTGGGATGCAGTAAAATGGTCCTAAGAGGGAAGTATATAGCAACACAGGCCTACATCAAGAGATAAAAAAAATCTCAAATAAACCACCGAATATTACACATAAAGGAACTAGATAAATAACAATAAATTAAGCCTAAGACCAGCAGAATTAAGGAAATACTAAAGATTAGAGCAGAAATAAATGATATAGAACCTAAAAAACAGTAGAACAGATCAATGAAACCAGGAGCTTGTTTTTTGAATAAAATTGATTAACCTTTTGACAGGTTTACCAAAAACAAAAGAGAAAGGACCCAAATAAATACATTTAAAAATGAAAGAGGAGAAATGACAACCAACACCACAGAAATGCAATTATACGAGAATATTAGGAAAAATTATATGCAAACAAACTGGACAACATGGAAGAAATAGACAAATTCCTACACACATATAAACTACCTAAACTGGAACAGGAATAAATAGAATAATTGAACAGGCTTATAACTGGCAAAATAATTGATTTAGTAATTAAAAACCTCCCAATAGGGACACATGGGTGGCTCAGTTGGTTAAGTGTCCAACTCTTGATTTCATCTCAGGTCATGATCCCACAGTTGTTGAGATTGAGCCCTGTGTTGGTTTCTGCACTGTGAGCATGGAGCCTGCTTGGAATTCTTTCTCTCTCTCTGCCCCTCCCATGCACATTCTCTCTCTCTCTCTGTCTCTCTCTCTCTGTCTCTCTCTCTCAAAATAAATAAACATTAAACAAAACAAACAAAGCCTTCCAAAAAACAAAAGTCCAGGGCCAGATGGCTTCACAGGGGAATTCTACCAAACATTTACAGAGCAGATCATACCTATTCTTCTCAAAGTATTCCAAAAAATAGAAAAGGAAGGAAAACTTCAAAACTCATTCTATTAGTCTAGCATTACACTGACACCAAAAACAAATACTCCACTAAAAAAGAGAATTACAGGCCAATATCCCTGATGAACATGGATGCAAAAATTCTCAACAAAATACTAGCAAACCAAATCCAACAATACACTAAAAAAATCAGTCACCATGATCAATTGTGGTTTATTCCTGAGATTGAAGGGTGGTTTAATATTCACAAGTCAACCTAATACATCACATTAATAAAAGAAAGGATAGGGGCACCTGGGTGGCTCAGTCGGTTAAGCCTCTGACTTTGGCTCAGGTCATGATCTCACAGTTTGTGAGTTCAAGCTTCACATCAGGCTCTGTGCTGACAGCTTAGAGCCTGAAGCCTGTTTCAGATTTTGCATCTCCCTCTCTCCCTCTCCTTCCCCCACCCATACTCTCTCTGTCTCTCAAAGAAAGAATAAATGTTAAAAGGTTTTTTAAAAAGAAAGGATAAGGGCCTTATGATCATTTTATTAGATGCAGGAAAAAAAAAAACATTTGACAAAGTACAACATACATTCCTGATAAAAACCCTCACAAAAGTAAGCTTGGAGGGAACATACCTCAACATAATAAAGGCCACCTATGAAAAATACACAGCTAATCTTTTACTCAATGGGGAAAAAACAGCTTTTCCTGTAAGGTCAGGAACAAGACAGGGAAGTTCACTCTCACCACTGTTACTTAACATTTTATTGGAAGTTCTATCCACAGAAATCAACCAATAGAAATTAAAGCATCAAAATCAGAAAGGAAGAAGTATAAATCACACTATTTACAGGAGACATGATACTATATATAGAAAATGTGAAAGATTTCACTGCTAGAACTGATAAATGACTTCAGTCACATAATACAAAACTAAAGTACAGAACTCTGTTGCCTTTCCATACACCATAATAAAGCAGCAGAAAGAGAAAGTAAGGAAACAATCCCACTTACAATTGCCTTCAAAATAGTACAATATATAGGAATAGATTTAACCAAAGATGCAAATGACCTATACTCCGAAAACCATTATATATTGATGACAGAAACTGAAGACAACACAAAGAAATGGAAAAACATTCCATACTCATGGATTAGAAGAACAAATATTGTTATATCTATACCAATCATAGCAATTTACATATTTAATGCAATCCCTATCAAAATATCTTCAGCATTTTTCACAGAGCTAGAACAACAACAACAAAATTTGTATGGGACCATAAAAGACCCTACATAGCCAAAGCAACCTTGAAAAAAAAAAGCAAAGCTGGAGGCATCATAATTCCCGTCCTCAAGTTGTGTTACAAAGCTGTAATGATCAAAACAATATGGTACTGCCATAAAAATAGACACGTAGATCAATAGGACAGTAGAGAAACTCACAAAATGAACCTACAACTATGTGGTCAATTAATCTTCCACTAAGCAGTAAATAATATCCAATGTGAAAAAAACAGTTGCTTCAGCAAATAATGCTGGAAAAACTGGACAGCAACATGCCAAAGAATGAAACTGGACCACTTTCTTACAACATAAACGAAAATAAATTCAAAATTAATTTAAGACCTAAATTATAGACTTGAAGCCATGAAAGTCTTAGAGTAGAACACAGGCAGCAACAAATTGGCATCTATCATGGCAACCTCTTATTAGATATGTCTGCTGAAGCAAGGAAAACAGAAGCAAAAATAAACTTCTGCAACTCCATCAAGATAAAAACCTTCTTCACACTGAAGGAAACAATCAACAAAACTAAAAGGCTACCTACAGAATGGGAGATGATATTTTCAAATGACATATCTGATAAAGGGTTAGTATCAAATCTATAAAGATTTTATCAAACTCAACACCCAAAGCACAAAAAATCTAGTTAATAAATGGAAAGAAGACATGAATAGATATTTTCCAAAAGAAGACATACAGATAGCTAACAGACACATGACACATCACTCATCATCAGGTAAATACAAATCAGAACCACAATGAGATACCACCTCACACCTTTCAGAATGGCTAAAATTAACAATGCAAGAACCTACAGGTATTCTAGTGCCTGCAGAGAAAGGGAGACCCTCTTGCACTGTTAGTAGGAATGCAAACTCATGCAGCCACTCTGGAGAGCAGTGTGGAGATTATTCTTCAAAAAGTTAAAAATATAACTACCCCTATGATCCAGCAACTACACTACTAGGTATTTACCCAAAGGATATAAAAATAAAGATTAAAATGGGCCCATGAACCTCGATGATTATAGCAGCATTATCAACAATAGCCAAGCTATGGAATGAACCCAGATGTCCATCAACATATAATGAAATATTACTCAGCCATCAAAAAGAATAAAACCTTGCCATTTTCAATGACGTGGATGGAGCTTAACTGTATGATGCTAAGTGAAATAAGTCAGAGAAAGACAAATACCATATGATTTCACTCATATGTGGAATTTAAAAAACAAAACAGATGAATATATGGTGGGGGTTGAGAGAGAGAAACCACAAGAGACTCTTAAAGATAGAAAACAAACTGCGGATTGATGGAGGGAGGTGGGTGAGGGATAGTCTAGATGCATGATGGGTATTAAGGAGGGCACTTACTATGATGAGCACTGGGTGTTGTATGTATATGATGGATCACTGAATTCTCCTGAAATCAACACTGCACTGTATGTTGACTAGAATTTAAATAAAATTTTGAAAAATAAGAAATCTTCTGCACAGCGTAGTGTAGGAAAAAACAAAACTAAAAGGCCACCTATGGAATGGGACAAGGTATTTTCCACAGAAATCTTTAGTAAAAGGCGAAAGATTTATACGATCTGAAGAGAAACCAGAGTATATTGGGAGAAGGTATTTTCAAATGACATATTGGATAAAGGGTTACTATCCAAAATATATAAAGAATTTATGAAACTCAACACTCAAAAGATAAACAATCCAATTCAAAAAATGGACAGAAGACATGAATAGACATTTTCCCCAAGAATACATTCATATGGCTAACAGACACATGAAAAGATGCTCAACATCAATTATCTTCAGGGAAAGAGAAGTCAAAACCACAATGAGATGTCATCTCACACCTGCCAGAATGACTAAAATCCACAACATAAGAAACAAGTGTTGGCAAGGATGTTGAGAAAAAGGAAACCTCTTACACTATTGGTGGGAATGCAAATTTGTGCAGTCACTCTGGAAAACAGTATAGAATTTCCTCAAAAAGTTAAAAATAGAACTATCCTACAATCCAGCAATTTCACGACCATGTATTTACCTAAAAATACTAATTTAAACAGATACACACACCCCAAAATTTACCGCAGTATTATCACAGTAGCCAAATTATGGAAAGAGCCCAAGTGGCCATGGACCGATGAATGGATAAAGAAGATGTGGTATATTTGTACAATGGAATATTAGATGTAAAAAAGAATGAAATCTTACCATTTGGCAATATCATGGATAGAGCTAGAGTCTATCATGTCAAGTGAAATAAGTCAGAGAAAGACAAATTACCATATGATTTCACTCATATGTGGAGTTTAAGAAACAAAACAAGCATAGGGGAAAAAATGGAGAGGCTGGGAAACCAAGAAACAGACTCTTAACCATAGAGAACAAACTATGGCTACCAGAGGGAAGGTGGATGGAATTATGGGTAAAATACGTGATGGGTATTAAGACGTTCTCTTGCTGTAATGAGCACCAGGTGCAGTATGGAAGTGTTAAATCACTATATTGTCCACCTGAAACAATATTACATTGTATATTAACATTTAACTAACTGATATTTTTAAAAACCATTCAAAATTCCCTTTGGCTTTTGAAAGTTCTTTTTTTAATGTTTTATGTGTTTTTGAGAGCAAGCAGGGGAGGTGCAAAGAGGAAGGGAGCAGATGGTCTGTAGTGGGCTCCACATTGACAGAAGAGAGCCTGATGTGGAGGTCAAACTCACAAACCATGAGGTCACAAACTGAGCCAAAGTCAGATACTCAACCAACTGAGCCACACAGGCGCCCCTGAGAGTTTGTTTACAATGTGTGTCAGTGTGGGTCTCTGAGTTCATCTTACTTGGAGCTCATTGATGTTCTTGAATGTTTATATTCATGCATTTCATCATGTTTGGGAAGTTTCCAGCCCTTATTTATTCAAATATTTCTGCTCCTTTATGTCTCTTTTTTTCTTTCTGATACTCCCAAACTATTATGTTGTTCTGTTTGATAGTGTCTTATAAGTATATTATGACCTGTATGGTTTTCTCCAGTCTTTTTTTCTTTCTGTTCCTTACACTTGGTAGTTTCCATTGTTGTATTTTTAAGTTAGCTAATTCTTTTCTCATCCTTCTCAAATCTGCCTTTGTGTCCCTTTGTTAACTTTTTCATTTCAGTTACTGTACTTTTAAGCTCTAGAATTTTTTGGTCTCTCTTTAGGTTTTACATCTCTTTATTAATATTTCCTTTTTGTTCATACATTGTTTTCTTGAATTTGTCTACATCTTTCCTTAGTTCTTTGAGCATCTTTAAGATATTTGTTTTAAAGTCTTTGTCTAGTACACTTGTCATCAGGTCTTTTTCAGAGACTGTTTGTTTTTTTTTTTCCTTTTAATGGGACCTACTTTTCTGGTTTTTTTCCTAAGGTTTGTAATGTTTTGTGGAAAACTGGATATTTGGATATAATAATGTGATAACTCTGGAATTCAGATTCTCCCCATTGCCCAGGTTTTGATGTATTTTTTGTTTATTTTATTTTTGTTATTGTTTCAAGCTACCTCTATGTTGAGTGGTAACCTGAGTTATAAATGTAAGGTTTTCTTTAGTCTTTTCTGAGCCTAGACCCTTCCCTAGGCATGTATTATCAATTTTTAATTTTCCCTATATATGGTATTTGTTTTTGAATATCTTAGTCTTTAATGTCTAGCTTCCCAAGGAGGGAAAGAGAAAAGTAAAAGGGTGAGGAAGGTCACCAGCTCTTAAAATTCCCTAGAAGTCACTTCAGGGAGAGGAGGGACTTGCAATAATGAGGGGAAATGCAACAGCAATGTCCACCCACCTGTTTGCACCACTGTGATCAGGAAAAAACAGAAATCAAAACACATATACCTGATATCTGGAGCACAACGTCCTTTTTGCCCATTCTGGCTTCCACAAACTGTGTGATGGTTGCTTCAGAAAATCATGCACCACTGCTTGCCATGGGGCAGTAAGATACTGTGATAATAACAAATTTTTATCAAAGTTAACCACAATTTACCATCCTTCTCTTGCATGTTGTAAAATTTCAACAGAATTCAGATTTCCAAAAATAGTTACACTAGGTATATTCTGCCAGTAAAATTGTTGTCTAGGTGGGAAGACAGATTGTTGGTGCTTCCTCCTCTGCCATCTTCCCAGAATCCTCCTCCAAATTAAATTTCTTTTCAAAGAATCTCTTTTAAACAAGAATTCATACAAAGGAGTTGCGGCAAGATGGCGGCTTAGGAGGACGCTGGGCTCACCGCACGTCCTGCTGATCACTTAGATTCCATCTACACCTGCCTAAATAACCCAGAAAACCGCCAGAGGATTAGCAAAACAGAGTCGCCGGAGCCAAACGCAGACGAGAGGCCCACGGAAGAGGGTAGGAAGGGCGGCGAGGCGGTGCGCGCTCCACGGACTGGCGGGAGGGAGCCGGGGCGGAGGGGCGGCTCGCCGGCCAAGCAGAGCCCCCGAGTCGGGCTTGCAAAAGCGGAGGGGCCGGGCGGACTGTGTTCCGACGGCAGGCGCGACTTAGCGTCTGGGAGGTCAGAAATAAACAGCTCTGCTCGGAAAGCGGGAAGGCTGGAGGACAAAGGGAGGGAGAGCTGCTGAGCCCCCTGACAACAGAGCTCAGTTTGGTGGGGAACAAAGGCGCTCGCCAGCGCCATTTCCCCCGCCCATCCCCCAGCCGAAATCCCAAAGGGAACCGGTTCCTGCCAGGGAACTTGCTCGCTCCGCGCAAACACCCAACTCTGCACTTAGGCAGAGCCAAACCTCCGGCAGCGGATCTGACTCCCTCCCGCTGCCACAGGGCCCCTCCTGAAGTGGATCACCTAAGGAGAAGCGATCTAAGCCTGCCCCTCCTGCCCCCGAGCACCTTGCCTACCCACCCCAGCTAATACGCCAGATCCCCAGCATCACAAGCCTGGCAGGGTGCAAGTAGCCCAGACGAGCCACACCACCCCACAGTGAATCCCGCCCCTAGGAGAGGGGAAGAGAAGGCACACACCAGTCTGACTGTGGCCCCGGTGGTGGGCTGGGGGCAGACATCAGGTCTGACTGCGGCCCCGCCCACCAACTCCAGGTATACACCACAGCACAGGGGAAGTGCCCTGCAGGTCCTCACCACGCCAGGGACTATCCAAAATGACCAAGCGGAAGAACTCCCCTCAGAAGAATCTCCAGGAAATAACAACAGCTAATGAGCTGATCAAAAAGGATTTAAATAATATAACAGAAAGTGAATTTAGAATAATAGTCATAAAATTAATCGCTGGGCTTGAAAACAGTATACAGGACAGCAGAGAATCTCTTGCTACAGAGATCAAGGGACTAAGGAACAGTCACGAGGAGCTGAAAAACGCTTTAAACGAAATGCATAACAAAATGGAAACCACCACAGCTCGGCTTGAAGAGGCAGAGGAGAGAATAGGTGAACTAGAAGATAAAGTTATGGAAAAAGAGGAAGCTGAGAAAAAGAGAGATAAAAAAATCCAGGAGTATGAGGGGAAAATTAGAGAATTAAGTGATACACTAAAAAGAAATAATATACGCATAATTGGTATCCCAGAGGAGGAAGAGAGAGGGAAAGGTGCTGAAGGGGTACTTGAAGAAATCATAGCTGAGAACTTCCCTGAACTGGGGAAGGAAAAAGGCATTGAAATCCAAGAGGCACAGAGAACTCCCTTCAGACGTAACTTGAATCGATCTTCTGCACGACATATCATAGTGAAACTGGCAAAATACAAGGATAAAGAGAAAATTCTGAAAGCAGCAAGGGGTAAACGTGCCCTCACATATAAAGGGAGACCTATAAGACTCGTGACTGATCTCTCTTTTGAAACTTGGCAGGCCAGAAAGAATTGGCACGAGATTTTCAGGGTGCTAGACAGAAAAAATATGCAGCCAAGAATCCTTTATCCAGCAAGTCTGTCATTTAGAATAGAAGGAGAGATAAAGGTCTTCCCAAACAAACAAAAACTGAAGGAATTTGTCACCACTAAACCAGCCCTACAAGAGATCCTAAGGGGGACCCTGTGAGACAAAGTCCCAGAGACATCACTACAAGCATAAAACATACAGACATCACAATGACTCTAAACCCGTATCTTTCTATAATAACACTGAATGTAAATGGATTAAATGCGCCAACCAAAAGACATAGGGTATCAGAATGGATAAAAAAACAAGACCCATCTATTTGCTGTCTACAAGAGACTCATTTTAGACCTGAGGACACCTTTAGATTGAGAGTGAGGGGATGGAGAACTATTTATCATGCGACTGGAAGCCAAAAGAAAGCTGGAGTAGCCATACTTATATCAGACAAACTAGACTTTAAATTAAAGGCTGTAACAAGAGATGAAGAAGGACATTATATAATAGTTACAGGGTCTATCCATCAGGAAGAGCTAACAATTATCAATGTCTATGCACCGAATACCGGAGCCCCCAAATATATAAAACAATTACTCATAAACATAAGCAACCTTATTGATAAGAATGTGGTAATTGCAGGGGACTTTAATACACCACTTACAGAAATGGATAGATCATCTAGACACACGGTCAATAAAGAAACAAGGGCCCTGAATGAGACATTGGATGAGATGGACTTGACAGATATATTTAGAACTCTGCATCCCAAAGCAACAGAATATACTTTCTTCTCGAGTGCACATGGAACATTCTCCAAGATAGATCATATACTGGGTCACAAAACAGCCCTTCATAAGTTTACAAGAATTGAAATTATACCATGCTTACTTTCAGACCACAATGCCATGAAGCTTGAAATCAACCACAGGAAAAAGTCTGGAAAACCTCCAAAAGCATGGAGGTTAAAGAACACCCTACTAACGAATGAGTGGGTCAACCAGGCAATTAGAGAAGAAATTAAAAAATATATGGAAACAAACGAAAATGAAAATACAACAATCCAAACGCTTTGGGACGCAGCAAAGGCAGTCCTGAGAGGAAAATACATTGCAATCCAGGCCTATCTCAAGAAACAAGAAAAATCCCAAATACAAAATCTAACAGCACACCTAAAGGAACTAGAAGCAGAACAGCAAAGGCAGCCTAAGCCCAGCAGAAGAAGAGAAATAATAAAGATCAGAGCAGAAATAAACAATATAGAATCTAAAAAAACTGTAGAGCAGATCAACGAAACCAAGAGTTGGTTTTTTGAAAAAATAAACAAAATTGACAAACCTCTAGCCAGGCTTCTCAAAAAGAAAAGGGAGATGACCCAAATAGATAAAATCATGAATGAAAATGGAATTATTACAACCAATCCCTCAGAGATACAAACAATTATCAGGGAATACTATGAAAAATTATATGCCAACAAATTGGACAACCTGGAAGAAATGGACGAATTCCTGAACACCCACACGCTTCCAAAACTCAATCAGGAGGAAATAGAAAGCTTGAACAGACCCATAACCAGCAAAGAAATTGAATCTGTTATCAAAAATCTCCCAACAAATAAGAGTCCAGGACCAGATGGCTTCCCAGGGGAGTTCTACCAGACGTTTAAAGCAGAGATAATACCTATCCTTCTCAAGCTATTCCAAGAAATAGAAAGGGAAGGAAAACTTCCAGACTCATTCTATGAAGCCAGTATTACTTTGATTCCTAAACCAGACAGAGACCCAGTAAAAAAAGAGAACTACAGGCCAATATCCCTGATGAATATGGATGCAAAAATTCTCAATAAGATACTAGCAAATCGAATTCAACGGCATATAAAAAGAATGATTCACCATGATCAAGTGGGATTCATTCCTGGGATGCAGGGCTGGTTCAACATTCGCAAATCAATCAACGTGATACATCACATTAACAAAAAAAGAGAGAAGAACCATATGATCCTGTCAATCGATGCAGAAAAGGCCTTCGACAAAATCCAGCACCCTTTCTTAATAAAAACCCTTGAGAAAGTCGGGATAGAAGGAACATACTTAAAGATCATAAAAGCCATTTATGAAAAGCCCACAGCTAACATCATCCTCAACGGGGAAAAACTGAAAGCTTTTTCCCTGAGATCAGGAACACGACAAGGATGCCCACTCTCACCGCTGCTGTTTAACATAGTGCTGGAAGTTCTAGCATCAGCAATCAGACAACAAAAGGAAATCAAAGGCATCAAAATTGGCAAAGATGAAGTCAAGCTTTCGCTTTTTGCAGATGACATGATATTATACATGGAAAATCCGATAGACTCCACCAAAAGTCTGCTAGAACTGATACAGGAATTCAGCAAAGTTGCAGGATACAAAATCAATGTACAGAAATCAGTTGCATTCTTATACACTAACAATGAAGCAACAGAAAGACAAATAAAGAAACTGATCCCATTCACAATTGCACCAAGAAGCATAAAATACCTAGGAATAAATCTAACCAAAGATGTAAAGGATCTGTATGCTGAAAACTATAGAAAGCTTCTGAAGGAAATTGAAGAAGATTTAAAGAAATGGAAAGACATTCCCTGCTCATGGATTGGAAAAATAAATATTGTCAAAATGTCAATACTACCCAAAGCTATCTACACATTCAATGCAATCCCAATCAAAATTGCACCAGCATTCTTCTCGAAACTAGAACAAGCAATCCTAAAATTCATATGGAACCACAAAAGGCCCCGAATAGCCAAAGGAATTTTGAAGAAGAAGACCAAAGCAGGAGGCATCACAATCCCAGACTTTAGCCTCTACTACAAAGCTGTCATCATCAAGACAGCATGGTATTGGCACCAAAACAGACACATAGACCAATGGAATAGAATAGAAACCCCAGAACTAGACCCACAAACGTATGGCCAACTCATCTTTGACAAAGCAGGAAAGAACATCCAATGGAAAAAAGACAGCCTCTTTAACAAATGGTGCTGGGAGAACTGGACAGCAACATGCAGAAGGTTGAAACTAGACCACTTTCTCACACCATTCACAAAAATAAACTCAAAATGGATAAAGGACCTGAATGTGAGACAGGAAACCATCAAAACCTTAGAGGAGAAAGCAGGAAAAGACCTCTCTGACCTCAGCCGTAGCAATCTCTTACTCGACACATCCCCAAAGGCAAGGGAATTAAAAGCAAAAGTGAATTACTGGGACCTTATGAAGATAAAAAGCTTCTGCACAGCAAAGGAAACAACCAACAAAACTAAAAGGCAACCAACGGAATGGGAAAAGATATTCGCAAATGACATATCGGACAAAGGGCTAGTCTCCAAAATCTATAAAGAGCTCACCAAACTCCACACCCGAAAAACAAATAACCCAGTGAAGAAATGGGCAGAAAACATGAATAGACACTTCTCTAAAGAAGACATCCGGATGGCCAACAGGCACATGAAAAGATGTTCAGCGTCGCTCCTTATCAGGGAAATACAAATCAAAACCACACTCAGGTATCACCTCACGCCAGTCAGAGTGGCCAAAATGAACAAATCAGGAGACTATAGATGCTGGAGAGGATGTGGAGAAACGGGAACCCTCTTGCACTGTTGGTGGGAATGCAAATTGGTGCAGCCGCTCTGGAAAGCAGTGTGGAGGTTCCTCAGAAAATTAAAAATAGACCTACCCTATGACCCAGCAATAGCACTGCTAGGAATTTATCCAAGGGATACAGGAGCACTGATGCATAGGGCCACTTGTACCCCAATGTTCATAGCAGCACTCTCAACAATAGCCAAATTATGGAAAGAGCCTAAATGTCCATCAACTGATGAATGGATAAAGAAATTGTGGTTTATATACACAATGGAATATTACATGGCAATGAGAAAAAATGAAATATGGCCTTTTGTAGCAACGTGGATGGAACTGGAGAGTGTGATGCTAAGTGAAATAAGCCATACAGAGAAAGACAGATACCATATGGTCTCACTCTTATGTGGATCCTGAGAAACTTAACAGGAACCCATGGGGGAGGGGAAGGAAAAAAAAAAAAAAAGAGGTTAGAATGGGAGAGAGCCAAAGCATAAGAGACTGTTAAAAACTGAGAACAAACTGAGGGTTGATGGGGGGTGGGAGGGAGGAGAGGGTGGGTGATGGGTATTGAGGAGGGCACCTTTTGGGATGAGCACTGGGTGTTGTATGGAAACCAATTTGTCAATAAATTTCCGAAAAAAAAATAAATAAATAAACAAACATTAAAAAAAAAAAAAAAAGAATTCATACAAAGGATGTTTTCTTAACTATGTACTCGCAAAGCATATGCAGAATATATTGACTTGTCTTAAAATCCTCTCCATTGTCCAAAATAAGTTTTAGAAACACTTGACTTGATCCCTGTGAAAAAAATTTTTCTTTGAAATTAATCAAGGAAATTCACAATATATAAAAAAGAAAACTATTTCCCATGGCTCTAATATTCTTGCTGGTATCTGTCATCTAATGTTTGATAAATTTTTATTTAAATATTTTGGCATAGTAGTTTAACTTAATGAAATCCAAACAAAAGAAAATATGTCTTTTACTCAACTTAACAGAAATGATGTATTATCAAAGATATGATTTTTGTCTCAGATATATCCTCTCTGGTGTTCACCCTCAAAAGCCCTACCTAAATTTAAAGTCGCTTTATTCCATGATTTTCTACATGTATGGGGTAATTTAGTATTTAATTTCCACTTGAAAAGTCAAGATGAACACCTTGAATCTGTTGGGGAAATTTATATCCAACACTTTGGAGCCAAAGATATATATTTGGTACCCATTTCCATCACTTATTTGGGAAAATTTGTCTCTAAGAACCTTCTATTATTTCTCAGCAAAACTGGAATGAAAATGCCTGCCTCATTGAGCTACTATAAGTAATGAGAAAATGTAAGTAGCATGGCTACTCCAGTGCTTTGCATATAATAAAATCTCAAACGTTGGTTACGCACATATGCTGGTCACTACGATATTAATTATAAATAAAATAAGGGTAAATAAAAGAGGAAGAAGCTAAGATGGCAGCATATTAGAAGGATCATAGGCTTGCCTCATCCCTCCTACACAACTAGATAACTATCAAATCATTCTAAATACCCAAGAAATCAACCTGACGACTGACAGAACAAACTACACAACTAGACAGAGAGAGGAGGCTACATTGAGGAAGGTAGGAAGTGTGATGACATGGTTTGGGGCAGAAAAAGATCACCTGTGATGCAAATGGAAGGTATCCATGGTCATGGAGAAAGGCTAGAAAAAGAGGAGCACACAGGGGAACAGAGGAATAACACTTCTCCAAAGCTATTAGCTAGGAAAATGGGAGGGGCTGATTTTCATGAGTTTTTGCAACCAACGGGCTTGAAGAGTGGTGTTTTCAAGACCACTGGGCTTGGCTTGGATAGAACCCTGAGGGCAAAGTCTTATTCCTGGAGAGAGGGTGGGAAAACAACCTGGGGAAATACAGAATGGGGTTAAAGAACTGAGGAACACCTGAAGCACACAGAGAAGAGATTGTTCACTCCTCTTGGAGAGCCATACTGAGAGGTGACATTCACAGAGACACCTCTCCAGGGACAAAGGAGCAAGCAGCACCTTTTATCTCCCCATACCCTCAACATAAGTTCACAGCCACCTGCAAAGTGCAGCTGAACCTGACACTGGCTGCCTAGCCTGCTTGTTTCAGGTCCCATGCCCTTGCTCTCTTACACAGCTGCCCTTGTTGGTCAAACCTCCCTCAATCCCAGTGCACAGAGTCACTTCCTAGGAAGACCAGCATAGGCCCCTGCACACACCATGTCCCTAAAGCCTGGAGTTTTAAAAGTCAGAAAGCTTGGCTGAGATAGAGACCAGAGGGCACCTTGCTGCTCCTAGAGAGTAGGAGATCTGGAAACCCAGAAGATAACATGGAAACGTCCATCTGAAAATCACCTGGGATACACAAGGGGAAATTGTTCACTCTTCTCAGGAATTCCCTGGGATCAATAAGCATTGAGACCCCTCTCCAGGGACAAAGGAGCTGGATAGAGCCATTTCATTCCCCAACCCTCAACATAAGTGTAGAACCACCCACCTGTGGTAAACAGCACAGTGACAACACTGGCTGCCTAACCTGCTTACACAGGGACCCACACACCTGCGCTCTACCAGTAGTACACTTCCCAGGCAAGTTTGCTTCAGTTCCAGTGAAGAAGTCTCTTTCCCCACAAAACCAGTAGAAATCGCCACTGACACCATGTCTCCAGACCAGACAGTAGTGGAAGGCTTCAGTTATAGTGGAAGTAGTATCATGTCTCATTTAACAAGCAGACCAGAGCAAACCTAGGTAAAACTCACCACACTGGCCAGAAATCAAACATTGCCCACTGCAGACAAAGAGCCTCTGCAGACAACTGACCTGAAAGAAAGAGTAGCAAAAACACAGTAGCATAGTGCATGCAGGACACATCAGAGACATTCCTTGAAGAGCCAGGATCTAGATAGTATATGACTTCTTCTTCATAAAGCCATCATTCTCAGGACAAGAAACATAACAGGCTTTTCTAACAGAGATAAGACAGAAAAAGACAAAATGTCAGGACAGAGGAATTCATCCCAAAAGAAAGAACAAGAAAAGGTCATGACCAAAGATATAAATGAAACAGGTATGAGTAACATGGCTATGGAGAACTTAAAGCAATAGTCATAAAGATACTCACTAGACTTGAATAAAGCATGGATGATTTCAGGGAGGCCCTTACCATACAGATAAAAGGGTTAAAAAATAGAAGTAAAGAATGCAATAACTGAGATTGGACACAGGCTTGATGCAATGAACAGAAGGCTGGAAGAAGCAGAAGAATGAATAGGTGATATATAAGGTAAAATAATGGAAAATAATGAAGCTGAAAAAAAGAAAGAATTCTGGAATATGAGGGTAGATTAAGGAACTCAGTGACTCCATTGAACATAATAACATTCATATCACAGAAGTTCCAGAAGAACAAGAGAGAGAAAATGGGGCAGATAAATTTTTTGTGGAAATAATAGCTGAAAACTTCCCTAATCTGGGTAAGGAAATAGACATCCAGATCTAGGAAGCACAGAGAACTGCTATCAAAATCAACAAAACCTGGCCAACACCAGAACAGAATGTAATTAAATTTGCAATATATAGTGATAATAAAAATCCTAAAACCAGCAAGACAAAAGAAGTCCATAATGTACAAGGGGATACCCCTAAGGCTAGCTGCAGATCTCTCAACAGAAACTTGGCAGGCCAGCATACAGAATGAGAAAGATCTGCAGCCTAGAATACTCTATCCAACAAGGCTATCATTCACAATAGGAGACATAAAGAGTTTCCCAAACAAAAAAAATAAAGGAGTTGTGACCACTAAACCATCCCTGCAATAAATATTAAGGGGGAATCTTTGCAAAGTAAAGACAAAAACTGACAAAGACAAAAAATGAACAGAGAAAATCTCCAGAAACAATGACAAAACAGGAAAAAATGTCACTAAATACATTTCTATCAATAATTACTCTTAAAAGGGGCACCTGGGTGGCTCAGTCGGTTAAGCGGCCAACTTCAGCTCAGGTCATGATCTCGCGGTCCGTGAGTTCGAGCCCTGCGTCAGGCTCTGTGCTGACCGCTCAGAGCCTGGAGCCTGTTTCGGATTCTGTGTCTCCCTCTCTCTCTGACCCTCCCCCATTCATGCTCTGTCTATCTCTGTCTCAAAAATAAATAAATGTTAAAAAAATTTAATAATTACTCTTAATGTAAATGGACTACATGCTCAAATAAAAAGACATAGGGTATCAGAATGAATAAAAAAAGACCCATCTATATGCTGCCTAAAAGATACTCATTTTAGACCTAAAGACTCCTCCAGATTGAAAGTGAGGAGATTGCGAAATATTTATCATGCAAATGGACACCAAAAGAAAGCAAGAGTAGCAATACTTATATCAGAAAAAACTAGATTTCAAACCAAACAGTAACAAGACATGAAGAAGTGAGCTATACAACAATATCAAATAATTTTAAATATGTATGCCCCCAAATTGATGCAACCAAATAAATAAAACAATAACAAACGTAAGGGAACTCATTGATAATAATACAATAATAGTGGAGGATGTTAATACCCCATTTACATCAATGGACAGAGGAAGTAAACAGAAGATAAAAGAAAAAGAGAGAAATGGCTTTGAATGAGACAGTGGACCAGGTAGACTTCACAGATATATTCAGAACATGTCATCTTAAAGCAACATAATACACATTATTTTTGAGTGCATATGGAACACTCTCCAGAATAGATCACATACTGGGTCACAAATCAGACCTCAACAAGCACAGATAGATTGAGATCACATCATTCATATTTTCTGACCACAATGCTATGAAACTTGAAGCCAACCACAATAAAAAATTTGGAAAAACAACAAATACATGGTGGTTAAAGAACATACCAGTAAAGAATGAATAGGTCACCAGGAAATTAAATAAGAAGTTTAAAAATACGTGAAAAGTAATAAAAATTAAAACGTGATGGCCCAAAACATTTTTGGTGCAACAAAAGTAGTCCTAAGAGGGAAACATATAGCAATACAGACCTATGTCAAGAAGCAAGAGAAATCTCAAATAAACAACCTAACTTTATTCTTAAAGGAGCTAGGGAAAAAATTAAGTCTAAGGAAGAATAAGATGGGAAATAATAAAGATTAGAGCAGAAATATATGATATGGAAACTTAAAAAAGTAGTAGAACAGATCAATGAAACCAGGAGCTGATTCTTGGAAAAAATTAGTAAACTTGACAAACCCCTAGCCAGACTTATCAAAAAGAAAAGAGAAAGGACAGATAAATAAAATCACAAATGAGAGAGGAGAAATCACAACCAACACTACAGAAATACAATCAATTGTGAGAGAATATTATGAAAAACTGTATGCTACCCAATCATACAATCTGGAAGAAATGGATAAATTCCTAGAAACATATAAACTACCAAAACTGAAATAGAAAAAAATACAAACGAACAGACCAATAACCAGCAAAGAAAATAAATCAGTAATCAAAAATGTTCCAACAAACAAAATTTTAGAGCCAAATGGCTTCATAGGGGAATTTTACCAAACATTTACAGAAGGGTTAATACCTATTCTTCTCAAGGTATTCCAAAAAATAGAAATGGAAAGAAAACTTCCAAATTCATTCTATGAGACCAGCATTATCTTGTTTCCAAAACCAGACAAGACTCCACTCAAAAATAGAACTACAGTCCAATATCTCTGATGAACAGGGATACAAAAATTCTCAAGAAAATACAAGCAAATCGAATCCAACAATATATTAAAAGAATCATTCCTCACGATCAAGTGGAATTTATTCCTGGTCTGCAAGGTTGGTTCAATATTAGCAAATCAATCAACCTGATACACCACATTAGTAAAAGAAAGGAAAAGAACTATATGACCCTCTAAATAGATGCGGAAAAAGCATTTGACAAAGTACAATATCCATTCATTATATAAACTGTCAGGGTGCCTGGGTGGCTGGGTTGGTTAAGCGTTTGATTGTTGGTTTCCACTCAGGTCATGATCTCACGGCTTCATGGGTTCAAGCCCTGAATCAGGCTCTGCACTGGCAGTGTGGAGCATTAAGAGATTTTCTCTCTCTTCCCTCATCTCTGCCCCTCCCCAACTCATGCTGTCTCTGTCTCTTTTAAACTAAATTAAAAAAAAACTCAACAAAGTAGTGATAGAGGGAACTTACCTCAAATTCATAATGGCCATATATGAAAAAAACACAGCTAATATCAATCTCAATGGGGAAAAACTGAGAGCTTTTCCTCTATGGTCAAGAATAAGACAGGGAAGTCCACTCTCATTACTGTTATTTAACAGAGTCTTGGAAGTCCTAACCTCAGCAATCAGATATCAAAGAGAAATAAAAGACATAAAAATTCACAAGGAAGAATTCAAATTTTCCCTATTTACAGATAACATGATACTCTATATAGAAAACCCTAAAGACTCCACCAAAAAATTGTAGAACTGATGCATAAATTCAATAATGTCACAGGATACAAAATCAATGTATGGAAATCTGTTGCATTTCTATACACCAAAAATGAAGCAGCAGAAAAAGAAATGAAGGAATTGATCCCAGTTGCAACTGCACCAATCACTATAAGATACTTAGGAATAAACCTAATGAATAGGTAAAAGACCTGTACTCTGAAAACTATAAAAACACTGATGAAAGAAACTGAAGATGACAAAAAGAAATGAAAAAAAAAAACATTCCATGCTCATGGATTGGAAGAACAAATATTGTTAAAAGGTCTATACTACCCAAAGCAATCTACACATTTACTGCAATCCCTATGAAAATACCACCAGCATTTTTCAGAGCTGGAACAAACAATCCTAAAATTTTAATGGAACCACAAAAGATCCCAAATAGCCAAAGAAGTCTTGAAAAAGAAAACAGAAGCTAGAAGCATTACTGTTCTGGACTTCAAGTTATACTACAAAATTGTAATGATCAATGCTTTAGGGTGTGGGCAAAAAAATTGACACAGATTAATATAACTAGAAAACCCCAAAATTAACCCGCAAGTATATGGTCAATTAATCTTCAACAAAGCAGTAAAGTATATCTAATGGAAAAAAAAAGACAGTCTTTTCAACAAATGGCATTGGGAAAACTGGACAGCAACATGCAAAACAATGAAATTGGATAACTTTTATACACAATACAAAAAATAAATCCAAAATGGATTAAGGACCTAACTGTGATACAGGAAACCATAAAGTCTTAGAAGAGAACACAAGCAGTAATTTCTCTGAAATCAACCATAGCAACTTTATACCGGGTATGTTTCCTGAAGCAAAGGAAACAAAAGGAAAAATAAACTATTGGAACTTTATCAAAATAAAAACCTTCTGCACAGCAAAGTAAGAAGTCAATAAAACTAAAAGGCTACCTAAGGAATGATAGAAGATATTTACAAATAACATATTTGATTAAGGGTTAGTATCCCAAATCTATAAATAACTTCTCAAACTCAACACCTAAAAAACAATCCAGTGAAGAAATGGGCATGAGACATGAATAAACATTTTTCCAAAGAAGACATACAGATTGCCAATATACACATGAAAATATGCCCATGATCAGGGAAATAGAAATCAAAACCGTGAGCTATCATCTCACACTAGTCATAATGGCTAAAATTAACAACACAGGAAACAACAGATGTTGGTGAGGATGTGGAGAAAGTGGAACCCTCTTACACTGTTGTTGGGAATGCAAACTGTTCCTGCCACTATGGAAAACAGTATGGAAGTTCCTCAAAAAAGTTAAAAATAGGGGCGCCTGGGTGGCGCAGTCGGTTAAGCGTCCGACTTCAGCCAGGTCACGATCTCGCGGTCCGTGAGTTCGAGCCCCGCGTCAGGCTCTGGGCTGATGGCTCGGAGCCTGGAGCCTGTTTCCGATTCTGTGTCTCCCTCTCTCTCTGCCCCTCCCCCGTTCATGCTCTGTCTCTCTCTGTCCCAAAAATAGATAAACGTTGAAAAAAAATTTTTAAAAAAAGTTAAAAATATAACTACCTAATGATCCAGCAATTACACAGCTAAGTATTCACCCATGATACAAAAATACTAATTCAAAGGGATGCACACACCCTGATGTTTATAGCAACATTACCAACAACAGCCATATGTTTATAGCAACATTATCAACAACAGCCAAATTATGGAAATAGCCCAACTGTCCATCAACTGAATGAATGGATAAAGAAGAGGTAGTTTTAGATATATAGATATAGATATATAGATACATACACAATGGAATATTACTCAGCCATTAAAAAGAAAGATATCTTGCCATTTACAATGACATGCATGGAACTAGGGTCAATTATGCTAAGCAAATAAGTCACTCAGAGAAAGACAAATGCCATATGATTTCACTGATATGTGGAATTTAAGAAACAAAGCAAGAGATTAGAGTGGGGAAAAAAGAGAGAAACAAACAAAAAGACTCAACTATAGAGAAAAAAAAACCTGATGGTTACCAAAGGGGAAGTGGGTGGTATGGGTTAAAAAGGTGATAGGGATTAAGGAGGGCACTGGTGATGAGTACCAGGTATTGTTTGTAAGTGTTGAATCACTAAATTCTACACCTGAAACTAATATTATGCTGTTAACTATCTTGTATTTAAATAAAAACCAAAAGAGTATACATGGAAGAGGTTGAGTAAAGAGATGAATATCAGGGTGAATTTAAGACAGTATAATGAGGTGCAGGGAAAGAACACTTGACTCAGCCAGCATAAGGCAACCTAGCTTCTGGTCCAGACTCCAGATTCTACTGATAATAAATGCAGAACTTTGGTCAGTTCACATATATGAGTCTTAGTACAATGAGGGTGATAGAATAAATAGATTTAAAGGGGACTTATAGTTCCCATATTTTATGGTTCTGGTTAAGGTGTGACTAGGCAAAGAGATTTTTCTTTCTACAGAAAAATAGGCAGTATTAGCAAGAGCACAGGGAAGCACTGTAGGCATGGAATGGTGAGGTGACAGATCTGACTGCAACAGAGGAACAGGAAAATTCTGATAAAATAATGTTGTTAGGGCACTGCCAAATTGTCCTGGACTATCATGATAAGAGGACTGCACTCAATTTAATGAACATCAAAATCAATTAGATTCTTTTTTTAATGTTTATTTATTTTGAGAGAGAGAGAGAGCACGAGCAGGGAAGGGGGAGAAGAGAGTGAGAGAGAATCCAAAGCAGGCTCCACTCTGTCACCACAAAGCCAGACACAGGTCTTGAACTCACAAACGGTTACATCATGACCTGAGCTGAAATCCAGAGTTGGACACTTGACCAACTGAGCCATCCAGGTGCCTTATCAATTAGATTCATGAGTTGAGGAATAACTAATGAAAATACTATTGGGAGAAAATTATTCCAGGGGTTAATTTAAATAAAATAGACTATAAAGGCAGGCTGTTGTAATTTCAAACTCAAATCTTCCCTTAAGAGGATAATCTAATAATTCAATCATCAATTGACATTTAGCATATTGTCCCCCAAAAAAAGGTGGAGTAGCCATACTTATATCAGACAATCTAGACTTTAAAATAAAGACTGGAGCAAGAGATGAAGAAGCGCATTATGTCATAACTAAGGGGTCTATCCACCAAGAAGACCTAACAATTGTAAACATTTATGCTCCGAATGTGAAAACACCCAAATATATAAATCAATTAATCACAAACATAAACTTATTGGTAATACCACCATAATAGTAGGGGACTTCAATATCCCACTTACAACAATGGACAGATCATCTAAACAGATAATCAACAAGGAAACAATGGCTTTGAACTGGTTAAGGTGTACACTGGACCGGATATATTCTTAGCAGATAACAGACTTAACATATATTCAGAACATTTCATCCTAAAGCAGCAGAATACACATTCTTCTCCAGTGCACATGGAACATTCTCCAGAATATAATACATACTGGGACACAAATCAGCCCTCAACGAGTACAAAAATATCGAGACCATACCATGCATATTTTCAGACCACAATGCTATACAACTCAAAATCAACCACAAGAAAAAATGTGGAAGGGTAACAAATACGTGGAGACTGAAGACATCCTACTAAACAATGAATGGGCTAACCAGGAAATAAAAGAGAATATTTTAAAAGTACATGGAAGCCAATGAAAATAACACCACATCCCAAAACCTCTTGGATGAAGCAAAGGCAGTCATAAAAGGGAAGTATATAGCAATCCAGGCCTTCGAAAAGATGGAAGAAAGGTATCAGATACACCACTTAACCTTACACCTTAAAGAGCTGGAAAAAGAACATCAAATAAAACCCATAACCAGTGGAAGACAGAAAATAATAAGATTAGAGCAGAAATCAATGCTATAAAAAAAAAAAAGTAGAACAGATCAATGAAACCAGAAGATGGTTCTTTTTTTCCTACTTTTTTTAACGTGTATTAATTTTTGAGAGACAGAGAGAGAGTGCAAGCAGGGGTGGGCAGAGACACAGAATCTGAAGCAGGATCCAGGCTCTGAGCTGTCAGCACA
This sequence comes from Prionailurus bengalensis, assembly GCF_016509475.1. Classification (NCBI taxonomy): domain Eukaryota; kingdom Metazoa; phylum Chordata; class Mammalia; order Carnivora; family Felidae; genus Prionailurus; species Prionailurus bengalensis. The sequence continues at coordinate 71,041,058 of NC_057361.1, forward strand.
GAGTCCGATACGGGCCTTGAACTCACAGACAGTGAGATCATGACCTGAGCCGAAGTCGGACACTCAATTGACTGAGCCACCCAGGCGCCCCTATCGTGTCATCTTCTAATAGTGAAAGTTTTACTTCTTCCTTACAGATTCAGATACGGTTTATTTATTTTTGTTTTCTGATTGCTGTGGCTAGGACTTCCAGTACTATGGTAAATAATGGTGGTGAAAGTGAACATCCCTGTCTTGTTCCTGACTGTAAAAGAAAACATCTCTTTTTTTGCCCATTGAGGATGACATTAGCTGTGGGGTTTTTTGTATATGGCCTTTATTATATTAAGATAAGTTTCCTCTAAACTTACTTTGTTGAAGGTTTTTATCATGAGTGTATGATGTACTTTGTCAAATACTTTTTTTTCATCTATTGAAATAATTATAAGCAGGGTTTTGGAAAGATGGCAGTGAAGTGTAAGGACCCTTGTTTCCTCTTATACCATGAAGATAACTAGATAACTATCAAATCATCCTAAATACCCCAGAAATCAACCTTAAGGCTAACCAAAAAACTCCACTATTAAAAAGAGAAAAGAGGGGTGCCTGGGTGGCGCAGTCGGTTGGGCGTCCGACTTCAGCTCAGGTCACGATCTCGTGGTCCGTGGGTTCGAGCCCCGCGTCGGGCTCTGGGCTGATGGCTCAGAGCCTGGAGCCTGTTTCCGATTCTGTGTCTCCCTCTCTCTCTGCCCCTCCCACGTTCATGCTCTGTCTCTCTCTGTCTCAAAAATAAACGTTAAAAAAAATTTAAAAAAGAGAGAAAAGAAGGTAAGAAGTGTGGAGATGTGGTTTAGGGGAGAAACAAATCACAGATGTGCTGCAGAAGGGAGGGAGCAGTGGTCACAGAGAAAGGTGAGACAGAGTAGAGCACACAGGGAAATGCACAAGGAAAACATTTCCCCAAAGCCATTGGGTGGGAAAACAAGAGGGACTGATATTCACGACTTCTTGCAAAACTTATGGAGCTTAAACCCTGGTCAGCAGGCTTGGCTAGGATAGAACCCTGAGGGCACTGCTCTGCTCCTAAAGAAAAGACAGGCAAACAACTCTGGGGCAGAGAGCTTGAAAACAGGGATTTTTAGAAACCTAGGTCATACAGGGGAGAGATTATTCATTCCTCTTGAAGTGCATCTCTGAGAAGCAACATTCACGGAGATGCCTCTCTGGGGATATAGGAGCTCTGGTGAGTCACCTCCCCCGCCCCTCAGCATAAACACAGAACCACCCCTGGGAAGACTCGCAGCGCCAATGCTGGCTGCCTAACTTCCTTACATCAAGCCTCACTCTTCTATGCTCTGGTGGGACTGCCCTTCCCAGTCAAGCTTGCCTCAGTCAAACCAAGGAGGACCCTTATCCCAGAGAACAAGCACAAAACCCTGCCCACAGCATATCTCTAAAGCCTGGAGTTCTAAAGGTCAGCAGGCTTGGCTGAGATGGAGCCTAGAGGGGCATGGCAGGGCTCCTAGAGAGAAAGCAGGCAAAAACAATACAAGACAAACAAACAAAAACAAAACAACACAAAACAAAAAAACCCGGAGGCATACAGCATGGAAACAATGATAAGAAAAACACCTGTGACACACAGGAGTGAGATTATTAGCTCTTCTCAAAGTGCTTCCCTGAGAGGAAACCTTTACAGAGACGGCTTTCCAGGGAAAAAAGGAGTTTGCTGGTACCACTTCCCTCCCCTGTCCTTCATCATAAGCACAGAACTACCTGCCAGAAGCAGCTCGGTGCCAACATAGGCTGCTTAACTTGCTTACACCAAGTCCTACACCTCTGCACTCTGATGGGGCTGCCCTTCTCAGTCAAGCTTGCCTCAGACCCAGTGCAATGGGCCCCTTCAACAGAAGACCAGCAGAAATACCTTCCTACAATACATCTACCAACAAGGGAGTTCTGCAGAGCTTCAGTTCTAGTGGAAGTAGTATCAGGATGTATTTAACAAGCAGACCAGAGTATACCTAGTTAAAACTCACCACATTTTGGTCAAGGACCAAACACTGCCCATTACAGACAAGGAGAGACTCTACAGATGACTGGCCTGAAGGATAGATCAGACAAAACACAAAAGCAGAGTGCACACAGCACACACAAGAGACACTCCCAGAAACACCAGGCCCTGGAAAATACATGATATCTGCAAAACACTTAAAGAATTAATACCTATTATTTTCAAACTATTCCAAAAAATAGAAAAGGAAATAAAATTACCAAATTCATTCTATGAGGCTTGAATTTCCCTGATACAAAACACAAAGACTCCACTAAAAAGAGGGCTAGAAGCCAATATCCCTGATGAACACAAATGCAAAAATTCTTAAAATACTAGCAAGCTGAATCCAACAATACATTAAAAGAATCATTTACCACAATCAAGTGGAATTTATTCCTAGGTTGCAAGTGTAGTTCAATATCCACAAATCAATCAATGTGATACACTACATTAATAAGAAAGGATAAGAACCATATGACCCTTTCAATAGATGAAGAAAAAGCATTTTCCAGAGTACAACATCCACTCATGATAAAAACCATCAACAAAGTAGGTTTAGATGAAACATACCTCAATGCAATAAAGGCCATATACAAGAAATCCACAGCTACTATCATCCTCAATGGAGAAAAACTGAGAGCTTTTCCTCTATGGTTAGGAAAAAGACAAGATTGTCCATTCTCACCACTGTTATTTAACTAATACTGGAAGTTGTAGCTACAGCAGTCAGAAAACAAAAATAAACAAAAGGCATACAAATTGGCAAGTAAGAAGTGAAACTTTCACTATTTGCACAAGACATGATACTATATACAGAAAACCTGGAAGATGCCACAAAAAAAAATTGCTAGAACTGTTACACAAATTCAGTAAAGTCGCGGGATACAAAGTCAATGTAGAGAAATCTTTTGCACTTCTATACATCAATAATGAATCATGGTTATGGATTGGAAGAACAAATATTGTTTAAATGTATATGTTACCCAAAGCAATCTATGCATTCAATGCAATTTCTATGCAAATACCGCCAGCATTTTTCACAGAGCTAGACCTCAAGTTATATTACAAAGCTGTAGTGATCAAAATAGTGTGGTGCTGGCACAAAAATAGAAACACAGATCAATGGAACCGAATAGAAAAGACAGGAGCCCCTGGGTGGCTCAGTTGGTTAAGTGTCTGACTTCAGCTCAGATCATGATCTCCCAGTTCGTGAGCTCAAGCCCCACGTAGGTCTCTGGGCTGACAACTCAGAGCCTGGAGCCTGCTTCTGATTCTGTGCCTCCCTCTCTCTTTGCCCCTCTCCTGCTTGCATTCTGTCTCTCTCTCTTTCTCAAAAAATAAATAAACATTAAGGAAATATAGAAATGGGGCACCTGGGTGGCTCAGTCACTTGAATGCCCAACTCTTGATCTCAGCTCAGGTCATGATCTCATGGTTCATGACACTGAGCCCTGTGTCAGGCTCTGTGCTGACAATGCAGAGCCTGTTTGGGATTCTCTCTCTCCTATCTATGCTTCTCCCCCATAAGCATGTGTGTGTTCTCTCTCTCTCTCTCTCTCTCTCTCTCTCAAAACAAATAAATAAACTTAAAAAAAGAATAGAAAACACAGAAATGAACCCACATATATATGGTTAAATAATATTTGACAAAGCAAGAAAGAATATCCAATGGGGAAAAGACAGTCTTTTCAACAAATGGTATAAGGAAAACTGGACAACAATATGCAAAAGAATGAAATTGGACCGTGTTTTTTTCCATCATACACAAAAATAAATTGTAAATTGACTAAAGACATAAATGTGAGACATAAAACCATTAAAATCTTAGAAGAGAACACAGGAAGTAATCTCTTTGACACTGGCTGTGAAACTTATTTCTAGATATGTCTCCTTAGGCAAGGCCAACAAAAGCAAAAATAAACTATTGGGACTACATCAAAATAAAAAGCTTCTGCACGGCAAAGGAAACATGCAACAAACTAAAAGGCAACCTATGGAAAAGGAGAAGTTTTTTGCTAATGACATATCTGATAAAGGGTTAGTATCAATAATATATAAAGTACTTACAAAACTCAACACCAAAAAACAAATATTCCAATTAAAAATGGGCAGAATACATGAATGGATATTTTTGTAACGAAGATATGCAGATTTCCAACAGACACAAAAAGATTCCCAGCATCACTAATCATCAGGGAAATACATATCAAAGCCACAATGGGATACCGCCTCACACCTGTCAGACTGGCTAAAATAAACAGCACAAGAAACAACAGGTGTTGGCGAGGATGTGGAGAATGGGGAACCCTCTTGCTCTGTTGGTGGGAATGCCAACTGGTGCACCCACTTCAGAAAATAGTATAGAGGTTCTTCAAAAAGTTCAAAATGGAACTAGCCTATGATCAAGCAATTGCAATAATAATTACACAAAGAATAAAAATACTAATTCAAAGGGATAATGTTTATACTAACATTGTGTACAATAGCCAAATTATGGAAACAGCCCTTGTGTCCACTGACTGATGTATGGAGAAAGAAGTGGCATATATATACAATGGAATATTACTCATTCATAAAAAATGAAATCTTGCCATTTGCAAGGATGTGGACGGAGCTACAGTATATTATGCTAAGTGAAATAAGTCAGTCAGAGAAAGACAAATACCAAGTGATTTCAGTCATATGTGGAATATAAGAAACAAAGCAAACGAGCATAGGGAAAAAAGAGACATAAAACATGAAACAGATGCTTAAGTATAGAGAACAAACTGATGTTTACCAGAGTTGAGGTGGGTGGAGGGATAGGTTAAATAGGTAATGAGGATTCAGGAGTGCACCTGTTGTGATGAGCATATGGAGTTTTAAGTAAGTGCTGAATCACTAAGTTGTACACCTGGAACACTTATTACACTGTATGTTAACTAACTGGAATTTAAATACATACTGAAAACAAGAAAGGAGATAATAATATGGTTCTTATATTTTCTTTTATTAATATAGTGCATAATGTTGATTGATTTCAGAATAGTAAACCACCCTTGCATCCCAGGAATAAATCTCACTTGATCATTGTGAATTATTATTTTAAGCATAAAAATTTTGCCTTTTTTTTCTTTTTTAACTTTTTATTTAAATTCCAGTTAACATACAGTGTAATATTAGTTTCAGGTGTAGAATTTAGCGATTCATCATATACATAATACACCCATTGTCAACACAACAAGTGCCTTCCTTACTCCCCACCACCTATTTAACCCATTCCCCCACCAACTTCCCCTCTGGCAACCATCTGTTTGTTCTCTATAGTTAAGAATTTTATGGCTTACCTCACTTTTTTTTTCCTCCTATGTTCATCTGTTTTGTTTCTTAAATTCCATCATATGGTATTTGTACTTCTCTGGCTTGTATTTGTGTTTCTCTGACTTATTTCACATAGCATAATACTCTCTAGCTCCATTCACATCCTTGAAAATGGCAAGATTTCATTCATGTTTATGGCTGAGTAATTATACACATACATGTATATCACATCTTCTTTATCCATGAATGATTTTTTTTTATGTATTGTTGAACTCAGTTTTCTATTATTTTATTGAGAATTTTTGCATCCATGTTCATCAGGGATATTAGCCTGTAGTTTTCCTTTTCCAGTTTTCATATCAGGGTAATGCTAGCCTCATAGAATGAATATGGAAGTTTTCCTTCCTTTTCTACTTTTTTGGAATATTTTAAAAAGAATAGGTATTAACTCTTCTTTAAATGTTTGGTAGAATTTGACAATGAAGTCATCTTCCCCTAGACTTTCGTTTATTGATTCAATTTCTTTGCTAGTTGTTGGTCTGTTCCAGTTTTCTATTTCTTCCTGTTTCAGTTTTGGTAGTTTATATGTTTCTGGAAATTTACCCATTTCTTCCAAGTTTTCCAATTTGTTGGCATATACTCTTTCACATTATTCTTCTGTACTTGTATTTCTGTGGTGTTGGGTGTTTATTATTTATCCTTTTTCATGTGTGATTTTAGTTATTAAAGTCCTTTCTATTTGCTTTGTGATAAGTCCAGCTACAGAATTATTGATTCTATTAATTTTGTCTGGGAAACTTCTACTGTTTTCATTGATCTGTTCCATTTTTTTTCACTTTCTATATCATTTATTTCCACTCTAATCTTTGTTTCCTTCTTTCTGCTGACTTTAGTCTTCATTTGTTGTTCTTTTTGTAGCTCCTTTGGTGTAAGGTTAGATTATTTATTTGAGATATTTTTTGCTTCTTGATTTAGGCTTGTATTGCTATGTACTTTCTCATAGGACCACTTTTGATGCATTTCAATGTTTTTAGACTGTTGTGTTCCCATTTTTACTTCTTTCCATGTATTTTTTGTCTCTTCTTTGATTTCCTGGTTGGCCCATTCATTGTTTAGTGGAATTTTATTTAGCCTCCATGGATTTGTGGCCTTTCCAAAACATTTCTTATTGTTGACTTCTAGTTCATAGAATTGTGGTTAGAAAATATACATGGTATGATTTCAATTCTTTTTTGTATTCATTGAGGATATTTTGTGACCTAATATGTAATCTCTTCTTGGAAATGTTTTATGTGCACTTGAAAAGAATATGCATTGTGCTGCTTTAGGATGAAATGTTCTCAATATATCTGTTAAGTTCATCTGGTCAAATGTGTCATTCAAAGTTACTGTTTCCTTGTTGATTTTTTGTTTAGATGATCTGTCTGTTGATATAAGTGGAATGTTAACCTTCCCTACTTTTATTGTGTTACTATCAATTATTTCCTTATGTTTGTTATTAATTAACTTACATATTTGGGTGCTTCCAACTTGGGACAATTTACAATTATTATATTTTCTTGTTCTTTTTTTAAAAACATTTTTTCATGTTTATTCATTTTAAGTTACAGAGAGAACAGAGTGTGAGCTGGGGAGGGGCAGAAAGAGAGGGATAAAGAATCCAAAGCAAGCTCCAGGCTCCGAGCTGCCAGCACAGAGCCTGATGTGGGGCTCGAACTCACTGACTGTGAGATCATGACCTGAGCCAAAGTCGAACGCTTAGCTAACTGAGCCAACCAGATGCCCCTAGATTTTCTTGTTCTATTGTTCCATTTATGATTATATAATGCCCTTCTTTTCTCTTTTTGCAGTCTTTCTTTTAATGTCTAGCTTCTCCGATATATGTATTGCTACTCTGGCTTTCTTTTGTCATCCATTTGCATGATACATATTTCTCCATCCCCTCTCTTTCAAACTAAGGTGTCTCTAGGTCCTAAAGGATTCTCTTATAGGTGGCATATACATGGGTCTTGTTTTTTTTTCTTTTTATCCATTCTGACACCCTATGCCTTTTAAATGGAACATTTAGTCCATTTACATTCAAAGTAATTATTGACAGGCTTCTGGGAAGATGGCAGCATAGGACGCTGAGCTCACTGTGTCCTGTGGATCACTTAGATTCCACTCACACCCGCCTAAAATAACCCAGAAAATCACCAGAAGACTAGCAGAACAGATTCTCCAGAGCCAAGCATAGACGAGAGGTCCATGGAAGAGGGTAGGAAGGATGGAGAGACGACGTGTGCTACATAGACTGGTGGGAGGGAACCGGGGTGGAGGAGCAGCCCGCTGGCATAGCAGAGCCCCCAAGTCTGGCTTGCAAAAGCGGAGGGGCCAGACAGAGTGTGTTTGGACAGCAAGCAGGATTTAACATCTGGAAGGTTATAAGTTAACAGCTCTGCTCAGAGAGCGGGAGGGCTGGAGGACAACAGGAGGGAGAATTGTTGAGCCCTGGACAACAGAGCACAGCTTGGCAGGGAACAAATGCGCTTGCCAGCGCCATCTCCCTCGCCCATCCCCCAGCCAAAATCCCAAAGGGAACCAGTTCCTGTCAGGGAACATGCTTGAACTGCACAAACACTGAATGCTGTGCTTCTGTGGATACATCCCTCCAGCGGGTCTGACTCCCTCCCGGTGACACAGGGCCCCTCCTGAAGCAGATCACCGAAGGATAAGCAGGCTGAGCCTGCCCCTCCCACCCCGGTGCAACTAACGGTTCCATCCCAGCTAATATGCCAGATCACCAGTACCACAAGCTTGGAAGTGTGCAAATAGCCCAGACGGGCCACGCCAACCCACAGTGAATCCCGACCGTAGGAGAGGGGAAGAGAAGGCACACACCACTCTGACTGTGGCCCCAGCAGTGGGCTGGGGGCAGACATCATGTCTGACTGCGGCCCCACCCACCAATGCAAGTTATTCAAGACAGCACAGGGGAAGTGCCCCGCAGTCCCGCACCACTCCAGGGACTATCCAAGATGACCAAACGGAAGAATTCCCTTCAAACAAAACTCCAGGAAATAATGACAGCTAACAAACTGATCAAAAAGGATTTAAACAATAGAACAGAAAGTGAATTTAGAATAATAGTCATAAAATTAATCACTGGGCTTGAAAACAGTATAAAGGACAGCAGAGAATCTATTGCTACAGAGATCAATGGACTCAGGAACAGCCAGGAAGAGCTAAAAAAATGCTATTAATGAGATGCAAAATAAAAAGGAAACAACACAGCTCGCATTGAAGAGGCAGAGGGGACAATAGGTGAACTAGAAGACAAAATTATGGAAAAAGAAGCTGAGAAAAAGAGAGATAAAAAAAATCTGCTAGTATGAGGGGAAAATTAGAGAACTAAGTGATGCACTAAAGAGAAATAATCTACGCATAATTGGTATTCCAGAGGAGGAAGAGAGAGGGAAAGGTGCTGAAGGGGTACTTGAAGAAATCATAGCTGAGAACTTCCCTGATCTGGGGAAGGAAAAAGGCATTGAAATCCAAGAGGCAAAGAGAACTCCCTTCAGACGTAACTTGAATCGATCTTCTGCACGGCATGTCATAGTGAAACTGGCAAAATACAAGGATAAAGAGAAAATTCTGAAAACAGCTAGGGATAAACCTGCTCTAACATATAAAGGGAGACCTATAAGACTCGTGACCAATCTCTCTACTGAAACTTGGCAGGCCAGAAAGGAATGGCACGAAATCTTCCATGTGATGAACAGGAAAAATATGCAGCAGAGAATCCTTTATCCAGCAAGTCTGTCATTTAGAATAGACGGAGAGATAAAGGTCTTCCCAAACAACCAAAAACTGAAGGAATTGGTCACCACTAAACCAGCCCTACAAGAGATCCTAAGGGGGATCCTGTGAGACAAAGTACCAGAGACATCGCTACAAGCATGAAACATACAGACATCACAATGACTCTAAACCCATATGTTTCTATAACACAATGTAAATGGACTAAATGCACCAACCAAAAGACATAGGGTATCAGAATGGATAAAAAAACAAGACCCATCTATTTGCTGTCTACAAAAGACTCATTTTAGACCTGAGGACACCTTCAGATTAAGAGTGAGGGGATGGAGAACTATTTATCATGTTACTGGAAGTCAAAAGAAAGCTGGAGTAGCCATACTTACATCAGACAAACTAGACTGTAAATTAAAAGCTGTAACAAGAGATGAAGAAGGGCATTATATAATAATTACAAGCTCTATCCATCAAGAAGAACTAAAAATTATAAATGTCTATGCACCAAATACAAGAGCCCCTAAATATATAAAACAAACACTCACAAACATAGGCAACCTTATTGATAAGAATGTGGTAATTGCAGGGGACTTTAACACTCCACTGGCAGCAATGGATAGATCATCTACACAAACGGTCAATAAAGAAACAAGGGCCCTGAATGAGACATTGGATCAGATGGACTTGACAGATATATTTAGAACTCTGCATCCAAAAGCAACAGAATATACTTTCTTCTCGAGTGCACATAGAACATTCTCCAAGATAGATCACATACTGGGTCACAAAACAGCCCTTCATAAGTATACAAGAATTGAAACCATACCATGCATCCTTTCAGACCACAATGCTATGAAGCTTGAAATCAACCACAGGAAAAAGTCTGCAAAACCTCCAAAAGCATGGAGATTAAATAACACCCTACTAAAGATGAGTGGGTCAACCAGATAATTACAGAAGAAATTTAAAAATATATGGAAACAAACGAAAATGAAAAGACAACAATGCAAATGCTTTGGGACGCAGCAAACGCAGTCCGGAGAGGAAAATACATTGCAATTCAGGCCTATCTCAAGAAACAAGAAAAATCCCAAATACAAAATCTAACAGCACACCTAAAGGAAATAGAAGCAGAACAGCAAAGGCAGCCTAAACCCAGCAGAAGAAGAGAAATCATAAAGATCAGAGCAGAAATAAACAATATAGAATCTAAAAATACTGTAGAGCATATCAACAAAACCAAGTGTTGGTTTTTTGAAAAAATAAACAAAATTGATAAACCTCTGGCCAGGCTTCTCAAAAAGAAAAGGGAGATGACCCAAATAGGTAAAACCATGAATCAAAATGGAATTATGGCAACCAATCCCTCAGAAATACAAGCAATTATGAGGGAATACTAAGAAAAATGATATGCCAACAAACTGGACCACCTGGAAGAAATGGACAAATTCCTAAACACCCATACACTTCCAAAACTCAAACAGGAGGAAATAGAAACCTTGAACAGACCCATAACCAGCGAAGAAATTGAATCAGTCATCAAAATCTCCCAACAAATAAGAGTCCAGGACCAGATGGCTTCCCTGGGGAATTCTACCAGACATTTAAAGCAGAGATAATACCTATCCTTCTCAAGGTATTCCAAAAAAATAGAAAGGGAAGGAAAAATTCCAGACTCATTCTATGAAGCCAGTATTACTTTGATTCCTAAACCAGAGACCCAGTAAAAAAAGAGAACTACAGGCCAATATCCCTGATGAATATGGATGCCAAAATTCTCAATAAGATACTAGCCAATCAAATTCAACAGCACATAAAAAGAGTTATTCACCATGATCAAGTGGGATTCATTCCTGGGATGCAGGGCTGGTTCAACATTCGCAAATCAATAACGTGATTCATCACATTAAGAAAAAAAAAGAGAAGAACCATACGATCCTGTCAATCGATGCAGAAAAGGCCTTTGACAAAATCCAGCACCCTTTCTTAAATTTTTTTTCAACGTTTATTTATTTTTGGGACAGAGAGAGACAGAGCATGAACGGGGGAGGGGCAGAGAGAGAGGGAGACACAGAATCGGAAGCAGGCTCCAGGCTCTCAGCCGTCAGCCCAGAGCCTGATGCGGGGCTCGAACTCACGGACCGCGAGATCGCGACCTGGCTGAAGTCGGACGCTTAACCGACTGCGCCACCCAGGCGCCCCCAGCACCCTTTCTTAATAAAAACCCTTGAGGGTGGGTGATGGGTATTGAGGAGGGCACCTTTTGGGATGAGCACTGGGTGTTGTATGGAAACCAATTTGTCAATAAATTTCAGAAAAAAATAAAAAATAAAAAAAAATTAAAAAAAATAAAAAAAAATAAAACCCTTGAGAAAGTCGAGATAGAAGGAACATACTTAAACATCATCAAAGCCCTTTATGAAAAGCCAACAGCTAATATCATCCTCAATGGGGAAAAACTGAGAACTTTCCCCCTGAGATCAGGAACACGACAGGGATGTCTACTCTCACCACTGTTGTTTAACATAGTGTTGGAAGTGCTAGCATCAGCAATCAGACAACAAAAGGAAATCAAAGGCATCAAAATTGGCAAAGATGAAGTCAAGCTTTCGCTTTTTGCAGATGACATGATATTATACATGGGAAATCCGATAGACTCCACCAAAACCTGCTAAAACTGACACATGAATTCAGCAAAGTCGCAGGATACAAAATCAATGTACAGAAATCAGTTGTATTCTTATACACTAATAGTGAAACAACAAAAAGACAAATAAAGAAACCGATCCCATTCACAATTGCACCAAGAAGCATAAAATACCTAGAAATAACCCTAACCAAAGTTGTACAAGATCTGTATGCTGAAAACTATAGAAAGCTTATGAAGGTAATTGAAGAAAATATAAAGAAATGGAAAAATATTCCGTGCTCATGGATTGGAAGAATAAATATTGTTAAAATGTCAATACTACCCAAAGCTATCTACGTATTCAATGCAATCGCAATCAAAATTTCACCAGCATTCTTCTCGAAGCAAGAACAAGCAATCCTAAAATTCATATAGAACCACAAAAGGCCCCGAATAGCCAAAGGAATTTTGAAGAAGAAGACCCAAGCAGGAGGCATCACAATCCCAGACTTTAGACTCTACTACAAAGCTGTCATCATCAAGACAGCATGGTATTGGCACCAAAACAGACACATAGACCAATGGAATAGAATAGAAACCCCAGAACTAGACCCACAAACGTATGGCCAACTAACCTTTGACAAAGCAGAAAACAATATCCAATGGAAAAAAGACAGTCTCTTTAACAAGTGGTGCTGGGAGAACTGGACAGCAACATGCAGAAGAATGAAAGTAGACCACTTTCTCACACAATTCACAAAACTTAACTTAAAATGGATAAAGGACTTGAATGTGAGACAGGAAACCATCAAAACACTAGAGGAGAAAGCAGGAAAAGACCTCTCTGACCTCAGCCGTAGCAATTTCTTACTTGATACATCCCCAAAGGCAAGAGAATTAAAAGGAAAAATGAACTATGGGGACCTCATGAAGATAAAAACTTCTGCACAGCAAAGGAAACAATCGACAAAACTGAAAGGCAAGCAACAGAATGGGAAAAGATATTTGCAAATGACATATCGGACAAAGGGCTAGTATCCAAAATCTATAAAGAGCTCACCAAACTCCACACTCAAAAAACAAATAATCCAGTGAAGAAATGGGCAGAAAACATGAATAGACACTTCTCTAAAGAAGACATCCGGATGGCCAACAGGCACCTGAAAAGATGCTCAACATCGCTCCTCATCAGGGAAATACAAATCAAAACCACACTCAGATATCACCTCACGCCAGTCAGAGTGGCCAAAATGAACAAATCAGGAGACTATAGATGCTGGAGAGAATGTGGAGAAACGGAAACCCTCTTGCACTGCTGCTGGGAATGAAAACTTGTGCAGCCACCCTGGAAAACAGTGTGGAGGTTCCTCAAAAAATTAAAAATGGATCTACCCTATGACCCACCAGTAGCACTGCTAGGAATTTACCCAAGGGATACAGGAGTACTGATGCATAGGGGCACTTGTACCCCAATGTTTATAGCAGCACTCTCAACAATAGCCAAATTGTGGAAAAAGCCTAAATGTCCATCCACTGATGAATGGATAAAGAAATTGTGGTTTATATACACAATGGAGTACTACGTGGCAATGAGAAAAAATGAAATATGGCCCTTTGTAGCAACGTGGATGGAACTGGATAATGTTATGCTAAGTGAAATAAGCCATACAGAGAAAGACAGATGCCATATGGTTTCACTCTTATGTGGATAGTGAGAAACTTAACAGAAACCCATGGGGGAGGGGAAGGAAAAAAAAGAAAAAAAAGAGGTTAGAGTGGGAGAGAGAGCCAAAGCATAAGAGACTCTTAAAAACTGAAAACAAACTTAGGGTTGATGCGGGTGGGAGGGAGGGGAGGGGAGGTGATGGGCATTGAAGAGGGCATCTTTTGGGATGAGCACTGGCTGTTGTATGGAAACTAATTTGACAATAAATTGTATATAATAAAAAAAAACAAAAAAACAAAGTAATTATTGACAGATATGCATTTTATGTCATTTTATAACTCATTTTTTCATTGTTTCTGGAGATAGTATCTGATCCTTTCTTGTCTTGTTCCTTTTGGTATCCCCTTTGCACTCAGATTCCCTTTTAATATTTCTTGCAGTGCTGGTTTAGTGGTCACAAACTCCTTTAGCTTTTGCTTCTCTGGGAAACTTGTTCTCTACTTCTATTATGAATAACCTTGCTGGATATTCTCTTCGTGGCTGCAGATTTTTCCCATTCCCCACTTTTAATATATCATTACACTCTCTTCTGGCTTGCCAAGTGTGTGTTGAGAAATCTGCAGCTAGACTTATGGATTTTCTCGTAAGTTAAGGTCTTCTTTTGTCTTGGTGCTTCTAAAATTTAGTTTTTAACCCTGTATTTTGAAATTTAATTACAATATGTCTTGATTTTGACATGTTTTTGTTTATTTTGATAGTTCTCTGTGCTTCCTTGATTTGGATGTCTGTTTCCTTCCCCAGAGTCGGGTTGGTTTTAGCTATTATTTCCTCAAAATCTGCCCCCTTTTCTCTTTCTTCTTTAGGACTCCTATAATACAAATGTTACTTCATCCAGTTGCATCACTGAGTTTTCTGTCTCTTCTCATGTTGTGTAATTCTCATTTGTCTCTTGTTCAGCTTTATTGTTTTATTTTGTCCTCTAGGTCACTAATTAATTGTTCTGCTTCTTACAGCATGGTGTTCATTGCCTTAAGCCTATTTCTAATCTCATTTATTGCATTCTTCATATCTGATTGATTCTTTTTTAACTCCTTTATCTCTGTGGTAATGGTCTCCCTGAGTTTTTCTATTTTTTATCAAGCCCAGTAGGTATCCTTATGATTGTTTCTTTAAATTCTCTATCAGCCATATGACTTACATCTGCTTTGCCTCGATCTCTGTGCCCCTTTCTTGCTCTTTTATTTGGGATTAATTCTTCCATATTAACATTTTGTCTAAGTCTTTACCTTCTTCTGTGTGTTAGAAAAGCAAATTATGTCTCCTCCTGAATATAAGTGCCTTATGAAAAAGTGGTTATAAAGTTTCCAGGGTCTGGTGCTTCAAGGAGTGTCTCCAATATGTGATGCATGCACTCTGCTGCCATGTTTTAGCTGCTATATCCTTCAGGTCTGTCATCAGCAGAGGCTTTCTTTGCATGCTATGGGCAGTGTTTGGTCATTGGCCTCAATGTGGTTAGTTTTAAGTAGGTGTGCTCTGGTCTGCTTATGAAATGAGACCTGACACCAACTCCACCAGAACTGAGGCCATGCAAAACTTTCTTCTCAGGACACATGGTGTGGACAGGTGTTTTTGATGGTTTTCTGAATAAGGGGCCCACCTCACTTGCACTGAGGCAAGCTTTATCAGTAAAGGACAGTCCTCCCTGAGTATAAAGAATGTCCTTTATCAGTAAAGGACAGTCCTCCCTGAGCATAAAGAATATGGGACTTTTTGTAAGCAAGTTATTCAGCCAGTGTCCACTCTGAGCTGCTTCCCACAGGTGACTCTGTGTTTATGTTGAGGGGAGTGGGAAGGGAATGGTGCCAGCCAGCTCCCTTGTTCCCAGAGAGGTGTCTCTGTGAATGCTGCCTCTCAGGAATGCACTCTGAGAAGACCACATAATATCCCCACTATGTTCTCCAGATGCTCTTCATTCAGATTGCTGTTTTCACACTGTCTGTTATTTGCCAGGTTGTTTGACTTGGGCCTTTATCTCAGCCAAACCTCCCGACCTTTATAACTCTAGGCTTTAAACCCAGGTAGTTTCAAGGACTTTTAAAATCAATCCATCTCATTTTCTCAACCAATGGCTTTGGGGAAATGTTTTCCTTATGCATTCCTCTGTGTGCTTCTCTCTCTCTCTCTCTCTCTCTCTCTCTCTCTCTCTCTCTCTCTCTCTTTTCTGCAATAACAGCTCCCTCCCTTCCACAGCACCTGTGATTGGTTTCTCCTGTAAACCATGTCTCTGCACTTCCTACCTTCTTCGATGTAGCTTCTTCTCTCCTTTTAATTATGGAATTTCCTGTCAGTCTTCTGTTTGATTTCTGGTGTGTTTAGGGTGATTTGATAGTCATTCAGTTGTGTTTATGGTATTATAGGTGCCTAGGATCTTCCAACTCTGCTGCCTTCTTCCTCTCCTCTTGCACTTTCAATACTGTGTTGAATTGAAGTGGTGAAAGTGGGCATCCTTGTATTGTTCATGATCTTGAACCTAAAGCTTTGAATATTTTGCCACTCAATATATATGTTAGTTGTGTGCTTTGCATATGTGATTTTCATCACACTGAAGGAGTTTCCTTCTATTCCTTGTTTGTCAGTATTTTTATAATGAAAATGTGTTGCATTTTGTCAAATATTTTTTCTGCATCATTTGTATGATCATATGGATATTGTCCTTCATTCTTTTAATATAGTGTATTACTTGATTTTCATATATTAAACCATCTTTGCATTCAAGAATAAATCTCAGCTGGTCATGGTGTATAATCCTTTTAATGTGTTGTTGAATTCCATTTGCATGTATTTTGTTGAGGGAATTTGCATGATATTCATAATGGCTATTGGGCTGTAAGAAGTGGTTTTTGTTTTTGGCTTTGGTATAAGAGCAATTGTGGCTTTATAAAATTACTTTGGAGATGTTATCTTCTCTTCTATTTGGGGGAAGAGTTGTAAAAGAATTGATATCATTCTTTAAAAGTTTCAGGGAATTTATCTGTAAAGTCATCTAGTCCAGGGCTATTCTTCAGTGGGAAGTTTGTGATTAATGATTCAATATCCTTATTAATTATAGGTCTTATCCATATTTCCTATTTCTTCAAAATTTACTCTTGGTAGGTTGTGTCCTCATAGGAATTTTCCAATGTTTGTGCACAAATGTTCGTAGTACTTTCTTTCAAATATTTTATATCTATAAAATCAGTAGTGCTGTCCAGACTTTCACTTCTGATTTTGCTAATTTGAGTCTTCTCTTTATTTTTCTTTCTCTATATTTTTTAATATATGAAATTTTGTCAAATTAGTTTCTATACAACACCCAGTGCTCATCCCAAAAGGTGCCCTCCTCAATACCCATCACCCACCCTTCCCTCCCTCCCACCCCCCATCAACCCTCAGTTTGTTCTCAGTTTTTAACAGTCTCTTATGCTTTGGCTCTCTCCCACTCTAACCTCTTTTTTTTTTCTTTTTTCCTTCCCCTCCCCCATGGGTTTCTGTTAAGTTTCTCAGGATCCACATAAGAGTGAAACGATATGGTATCTGTCTTTCTTTGTATGGCTTATTTCACTTAGCATCACACTCTCCAGTTCCATCCACGTTGCTACAAAAGGCCATATTTCATTTTTTCTCATTGCCACGTAGTATTCCATTGTGTATATAAACCACAATTTCTTTATCCATTCATCAGTTGATGGACATATTGGCTCTTTCCATAATTTGGCTATTGTTGAGAGTGATGCTATAAACATTGGGGTACAAGTGTCCCTATGCATCAGAACTGCTGTATCCCTTGGGTAAATTCCTAGCAGTGCTATTGCTGGGTCATAGGGTAGGTCTATTTTTAATTATCTGAGGAACCTCCACACTGCTTTCCAGAGCAGCTGCACCAATTTGCATTCCCACCAACAGTGCAAGAGGGTTTCCGTTTCTCCACATCCTCTCCAGCATCTATAGTCTCCTGATTTGTTCATTTTGGCCACTCTGACTGGCGTGAGGTGATATCTGAGTGTGGTTTTGATTTGTATTTCCCTGATGAGGAGCGACGTTGAACATCTTTTCATGTGCCTGTTGGCCATCCGGATGTCTTCTTTAGAGAAGTGTCTATTCATGTTTTCTGCCCATTTCTTCACTGGGTTATTTATTTTTGGGTGTGGAGTTTGGTGAGCTCTTTATAGATTTTGGATACTAGCCCTTTGTCCGATATGTCATTTGCAAATATCTTTTCCCATTCCGTTGGTTGCCTTTTAGTTTTGTTGGTTGTTTCCTTTGCTGTGCAGAAGCTTTTTATCTTCATAAGGTCCCAGTAATTCATTTTTGCTTTTAATTCCCTTGCCTTTGGGGATGTGTCGAGTAAGAGATTGCTACGGCTGAGGTCAGAGAGGTCTTTTCCTGCTTTCTCCTCTAAGGTTTTGATGGTTTCCTGTCTCACATTCAGGTCCTTTATCCATTTTGAGTTTATTTTTGTGAATGGTGTGAGAAAGTGGTCTAGTTTCAACCTTCTGCATGTTGCTGTCCAGTTCTCCCAGCACCATTTGTTAAAGAGACTGTCTTTTTTCCATTGGATATTCTTTCCTGCTTTGTCAAAGATGAGTTGGCCATACGTTTGTGGGTCTAGTTCTGGGGTTTCTATTCTATTCCATTGGTCTATGTGTCTGTTTTTGTGCCAATACCATGCTGTCTTGATGATGACAGCTTTGTAGTAGAGGCTAAAGTCTGGGATTGTGATGCCTCCTGCTTTGGTCTTCTTCTTCAAAATTCCTTTGGCTATTCGGGGCCTTTTGTGGTTCCATATGAATTTTAGGATTGCTTGTTCTAGTTTTGAGAAGAATGCTGGTGCAATTTTGATTGGGATTGCATTGAATGTGTAGATAGCTTTGGGTAGTATTGACATTTTGACAATATTTATTTTTCCAATCCATGAGCAGGGAATGTCTTTCCATTTCTTTAAATCTTCTTCAATTTCCTTCATAAGCTTTCTATAGTTTTCAGCATACAGATCTTTTACATCTTTGGTTAGATTTATTCCTAGGTATTTTATGCTTCTTGGTGCAATTGTGAATGGGATCAGTTTCTTTATTTGTCTTTCTGTTGCTTCATTGTTAGTGTATAAGAATGCAACTGATTTCTGTACATTGATTTTGTATCCTGCAACTTTGCTGAATTCATGTATCAGTTCTAGCAGACTTTGTGGAGTCTATCGGATTTTCCATGTATAATATCATGTCATCTGCAAAAAGCGAAAGCTTGACTTCATCTTTGCCAATTTTGATGCCTTTGATTTCCTTTTGTTGTGTGATTGCTGATGCTAGAACTTCCAGCACTATGTTAAGCAACAGCGGTGAGAGTGGGCATTTCTGTCCTGTTCTTTTCCCCGTTGAGGATGATGTTAGCTGTGGGCTTTTCATAAATGGCTTTTATGATCTTTAAGTATGTTCCTTCTATCCCGACTTTCTCAAGGGTTTTTATTAAGAAAGGGTGCTGGATTTTGTCAAAGGCCTTTTCTGCATCGATTGACAGGATCATATGGTTCTTCTCTTTTTTTTGTTAATGTGATGTATCACGTTGATTGATTTGCGAATGTTGAACCAGCCCTGCATCCCAGGAATGAATCCCACTTGATCATGGTGAATCATTCTTTTTATATGCCGTTGAATTCGATTTGCTAGTATCTTATTGAGAATTTTTGCATCCATATTCATCAGGGATATTGGCCTGTAGTTCTCTTTTTTTACTGGGTCTCTGTCTGGTTTAGGAATCAAAGTAATACTGGCTTCATAGAATGAGTCTGGAAGTTTTCCTTCCCTTCTATTTCTTGGAATAGCTTGAGAAGGATAGGCATTATCTCTGCTTTAAACGTCTGGTAGAACTCCCCTGGGAAGCCATCTGGTCCTGGACTCTTATTTGTTGGGAGATTTTTGATAACCGATTCAATTTCTTCGCTGGTTATGGGTCTGTTCAAGCTTTGTATTTCCTCCTGATTGAGTTTTGGAAGAGTGTGGGTGTTCAGGAATTTGTCCATTTCTTCCAGGTTGTCCAATTTGTTGGCATATAATTTTTCATAGTATTCCCTGATAATTGCTTGTATTTCTGAGGGATTGGTTGCCATAATTCCATTTTGATTCATGATTTTATCTATTTGGGTCATCTCCCTTTTCTTTTTGAGAAGCCTGGCTAGAGGTTTGTCAATTTTGTTTATTTTTTCAAAAAACCAACTCTTGGTTTCGTTGATCTGCTCTACAGTTTTTTGTAGATTCTATATTGTTTATTTCTGCTCTGATCTTTATTATTTCTCTTCTTCTGCTGGGCTTAGGCTGCCTTTGCTGTTCTGCTTCTATTTCCTTTAGGTGTGCTGTTAGATTTTGTATTTGGGATTTTTCTTGTTTCTTGAGATAGGCCTGGATTGCAATGTATTTTCCTCTCAGGACTGCCTTCGCTGCGTCCCAAAGCATTTGGATTGTTGTATTTTCATTTTCGTTTGTTTCCATATATTTTTTAATTTCTTCTCTAATTGCCTGGTTGACCCACTCATTCGTTAGTAGGGTGTTCTTTAACCTCCATGCTTTTGGAGGTTTTCCAGACTTTTTCCTGTGGTTGATTTCAAGCTTCATAGCATTGTGGTCTGAAAGTATGCATGGTATAATTTCAATTCTTGTAAACTTATGAAGGGCTGTTTTGTGACCCAGTATATGATCTATCTTGGAGAATGTTCCATGTGCACTCGAGAAGAAAGTATATTCTGTTGCTTTGGGATGCAGAGTTCTAAATATATCTGTCAAGTCCATCTGATCCAATGTATCATTCAGGGCCCTTGTTTCTTTATTGACCGTGTGTCTAGATGATCTATCCATTTCTGTAAGTGGGGTGTTAAAGTCCCCTGCAATTACCACATTCTTATCAATAAGGTTGCTTATGATTATGTGTAATTGTTTTATATATTTGGGGGTTCCAGTATTCGGAGCATAGATATTTATAATTGTTAGCTCTTCCTGATGGATAGACCCTGTAATTATTATATAATGCCTTTCTTCATCTCTTGTTACAGCCTTTAATTTAAAGTCTAGTTTGTCTGATATAAGTATGGCTACTCCAGCTTTCTTTTGACTTCCAGTAGCATGATAAATAGTTCTCCATCCCCTCACTCTCAATCTGAAGGTGTCCTCAGGTCTAAAATGAGTCTCTTGTAGACAGCAAATAGATGGGTCTTGTTTTTTTATCCATTCTGATACCCTATGTCTTTTGGTTGGCACATTTAATCCATTTACATTCAGTGTTATTATAGAAAGATACGGGTTTAGAGTCATTGTGATGTCTGTATGTTTTATGCTTGTAGTGATGTCTCTGGGACTTTGTCTCACAGGGTCCCCCTTAGGATCTCTTGTAGGGCTGGTTTAGTGGTGACAAATTCCTTCAGTTTTTGTTTGTTTGGGAAGACCTTTATCTCTCCTTCTATTCTAAATGACAGACTTGCTGGATAAAGGATTCTTGGCTGCATATTTTTTCTGTTTAGCACACTGAAGATCTCGTGCCAATTCTTTCTGGCCTGCCAAGTTTCAAAAGAGAGATCAGTCACGAGTCTTATAGGTCTCCCTTTATATGTGAGGGCACGTTCATCCCTTGCTGCTTTCAGAATTTTCTCTTTATCCTTGTATTTTGCCAGTTTCACTATGATATGTCGTGCAGAAGATCGATTCAAGTTACGTCTGAAGGGAGTTCTCTGTGCCTCTTGGATTTCAATGCCTTTTTCCTTCCCCAGTTCAGGGAAGTTCTCAGCTATTATTTCTTCAAGTACCCCTTCAGCACCTTTCCCTCTCTCTTCCTCCTCTGGGATACCAATTATGCATATGTTATTTCTTTTTAGTGTATCACTTAGTTCTCTAATTTTCCCCTCATACTCCTGGATTTTTTTATCTCTCTTTCAGCTTCCTCTTTTTCCATAACTTTATCTTCTAGTTCACCTATTCTCTCCTCTGCCTCTTCAATCCGAGCTGTCGTCATTTCCATTTTGTTTTTCATTTCGTTTAAAGTGCTTTTCAGCTCCTCGTGACTGTTCCTTAGTCCCTTGATCTCTGTAGCAAGAGATTCTCTGCTGTCCTGTATACTGTTTTCAAGCCCAGCGATTAATTTTATGACTATTATTCTAAATTCACTTTCTGTTATATTATTTAAATCCTTTTTGATCAGCTCATTAGCTGTTGTTATTTCCTGGAGATTCTTCTGAGGGGAATTCTTCTGCTTGGTCATTTTGGATAGTCCCTGGCATGGTGAGGACCTGCAGGGCACTTCCCCTGTGCTGTGGTGTATAACTGGAGTTGGTGGGCGGGGCCGCAGTCCGACCTGATGTCTGCCCCCAGCCCACTGCTGGGGCCACAGTCAGACTGGTGTGTGCCTTCTCTTCCCCTCTCCTAGGGTCGGGATTCACTGTGGGGTGGCATGGCCCATCTGGGCTACTTGCACACTGCCAGGCTTGTGATGCTGGGGATCTGGCGTATTAGCTGGGGTGGGTAGGCAAGGTGCACGGGGGCAGGAGGGGCAGGCTTAGCTCGCTTCTCCTTAGGTGATCCACTTCAGGAGGGGCCCTATGGCAGCGGGAGGTAGTCAGATCCGCTGCTGGAGGTTTGGCTCCGCAGAAGCACAGAGTTGGGTGTTTGCGTGGAGTCAGCATGTTCCCTGGCAGGAACTGGTTCCCTTTGGGATTTTGGCTGGGGGATGGGCGGGGGAGATGGCGCTGGCGAGCGCCTTTGTTCCCCACCAAACTGAGCTCTGTCGTCCGGGGGCTCAGCACCTCTCCCTCCCTTTGTCCTCCAGCCTTCCCTCTTTCCGAGCAGAGCTGTTAACTTATGACCTCCCAGGCGCTAAGTCGCGCCTGCTGTCGGAACACAGTCTGTCATGCCCCTCCACTTTTGCCAGCCAGACTCGGGGGCTCTGCTTGGCCAGCGAGCTGCCCCTCTGCCCCGGCTCCCTCCCACCAGTCCGTGGAGCGCGCACCGCCTCGCCGTCCTTCCTACCCTATTCCGTGGGCCTCTTTTCTGAGCTTGGCTCCTGAGACTCAGTTCTGCTAATCCTCTGGCGGTTTTCTGGGTTATTTAGGCAGGTGTAGGTGGAGTCTAAGTGATCAGCAGGATGCGCGGTGAGCCCAGCTTCCTCCTATGCCACCATCTTCCCCCTCTCCTCGCCAAAATAATTTCTCCAGAGTAATTAACAGGCGTTATCTACCCAAGGAATGGAACAAATAGGAAGTTCAGGTTCTAAGGAACTGCCTTGTTTGTGCCAGTGGCCCCACGCTAGCTCTTTATTAATTGCACCACCTGGGATGCTGATAGTGAACTGAGCTTTGGAACATTTCAGGCCTGGCATGGAATGCAGTTTTTACACAAGTGTCTTGTGGTTCAGAAATCCGATTTCACAGCTTATCTTCCGTTAGATGAAAGTGTTTTTGGTGTGTCTGGAGCTGGAGTAAGTTCCTGTGGGTGCCCAAGAGCAGGGGCCTCCTCTCTCCTCTCATTAATTTGCTGATGCTTAACTGCACTGACTCAGTGGTGAGATACCGGGGAGAGAGCTCTTTCTATATTTTTAAAATTTAAATTCAGTTTGGTTAACATACAGTGCAGTGCTGGCTCCAGGAGTATAACTCAGTGATTCATCTTTTATATATGACACCCAGTGCTCATCCTGAAAACTGCTCCCCTTGATGCCCCTCACCCATTTAACACATCCCCCCACAAAGTCCCCCCCAGCAACCCTCAGTTTGTTCTCTATATTTAAGAGTCTCTTATGGTTTGCCTCCCTCTCTGTTTTTCTTATTTTTCCTTTCTTTCTCCTATATTTATCTGTTGAATTACTCAAATTCCACATGAGTGAAATCATATATGTTTTTTTTCTGACTTATTTCACTTAAGATAATACACTGTAGTTCCATCCACGTTCTTGCAAATGGCAAGATTTTATTCTATTTCAACATCAAGTAGTATTCCATTGTACATATATACCACATTTTCTTTATCCATTCATCAGTTGATGGACATTTGGGCTCTTTCCATGCTTTGGCTATTGTTGATGGTGTTGCTATAAACATTGGGGTGCATGTGCCCCTTTGAAATAGCATTTTTGTTTCATTTGGATAAATACCTAGTTGTGCAATTGCTGGGTCATAGGGTAGTTCTATTTTTAATTTTTTGAGGAACATCCATACTGTTTTCCAGAGTGACTGCACCAGTATTTGTTCCCACCCACAGGGCAAAAGAGATCCTCTTTCTCCGCATCCTCTCCAAAATCTGCTGTTGCCTGAGTTGTTAATTTTAGCCATTCTGACAGGTGTGAGGAGGTATCTCATTGTGGTTTTGATTTATATTTCTCTGGTGCTAAGTGATCTTGAGCATCTTTTCCTGTGTCTGTTAACCAGCTGGATGTCTTCTTTGGAAAAATGTCTATTCATGTCTTCTGCCTATTTCTTCACTGTATTGTTTTTTGGGTGTTGAGTTTTGTAAGTTCTTTATACATTTTGGATACTAACTCTTTATCTGATATGTCATTTGCAAAAATCTTCTCCCGACCCATTGGTTACCTGTTAGTTTGTTTCTTTTGTTGTGTAGAAGCTTTTTATTTTGATGTAAAACCAATAATTCATTTTTGTTTTTACTTCCCTTGCCTCCAGAATCATGTCAACTAAGTAATTGCTGCAGCTGAGGTTAAAGGCATTCCTGTTTTCTCCTGTAGGACTTTGATGGTTTCCTGTCTCACATTTAGGTTTTTCATCCATTTTGAATTTATTTTTGCTTATGGTGTAAGGAAGTGGTCCACTTTCTTTCTTCTGCATGTCGCTGTCCATTTCTCCCAGCACCAGTTGCTAAAAAGACTGTCTTTTTTCCATTGGATACTCTTTCCTGCCCATCAAAGATTAGTTGGCCATATATTTGTAAGTCCATTTCTGAGTTCTCTATTCCATTCCAAAGATCTATGTGTTTATTTTTGTGCCAATACCATACTGTCTTGATGACCACAGCTTTATAATGCAGCTTAAAGTCTGGAATGGTGATGTCTCCAGGTTGCTTTTCTTTTTCAACATTATTTTGGCTATTTGGGGTCTTTTCTGGTTCCATAAAAATTTTAGAATTGTTTCTTCTAGCTCTGGAATAATGCTGGTGTTATTTTGATAGGGATTGCATTGACTGTGTAGACTTCTTTGGATAGTATAGACATTTTTACAATATTTGTTCATCCAATCCATGAGCATGGAATATTTTGCCATTTCTTGGTGTATTCTTCCATTTATTTTACAAGCTTTCTATAGTTTTCAGCATACAGATCTTTTACCTGATGGTTGGGTTTATTCCTAGGTAATTTGTTATTTTCAGTGCAATTGTATTTTGGATCAATTTTTTGATATCTCTTTCTGCTGCTTCCTTATTGGTGTATAGAAACACAACCAATTTCTTTACATGGATTTTATTTCCTGCAGCATTGTTGAATTCACAAACAACACCACAGATATATAAACAATTATAAAAGAATACTATGAGAAAATGTATGCCCACAAACTGGACAATCTGGAAAAGTGGACAAATTCCTAGACACACACTACAAAAACTCAAGTAGAAAGAAATAGAAAATTTGAACAGGCTCATAACCAGCAAAGAAAGTGAACCAGTTATCAAAAATCTCCCAACAAATAAGAGTTCTGGGCCAGATGGCTTCCCAGGGGAATTCTACCAAATATATAAAGAAGAGTTAATACCTATTCTTCTCAAAGTGTTCCAAAAAACAAATGGAGAGAAAACTTCCAAACTCATCTATGAAACCAGCATTACCTTAACTCCCAAACCAGACAAAGACCCCATTAAAAAGGAGAATTAAGGGGCACCTGGGTGGGTCAGTCAGTGAAGTGTCTGACTTCAGCTCAGGACATGATCTCACAGCTAGTGGGTTCAAGCCCTGCATTAGGCTCTGTGCTGACAGCTCAGAACCTGGAGCCCGCTTCGTATTCTGTGTATCCCTCTCTCTCTGCTCCTCCCCCACTCATGCTGTTTCTCTCTGTCTCTCAAGAATAAATAAACATTAAAAAAATTTAAAAGAAGAATTTTTTTAAAAGCCAATATCCCTGATGAACTGGGATGCAAATTCTCAACAAGATAGTAGAAACTGAATTCAATAGTACATTAAAAGAATTATTTACTATGATCAACTGGGATTCATTTCTGGGCTGCAGGACTGGTTCAATATTCTCAAATCAATCAATGTGATGCACCACATTAATAAAAGAAAGGATAAGAACCAAATTTTCCTTCCAATAAATGCATAGAAAGCATTTGACAAAATACAGCATCCTTTCTTGGTAAAAACAAAAACCCTCAAGAAACTAGGGGTAGAGGGAACATACATTAACATCATCAAAGCCGTATATGAAAATCCCACAGCTAATATCCTCAATGGGGGGAAAAATGAGAGCTTTCCCCCTAAGGTCAGGAACACCACAAGGATGTCCACTCTCACTGCTGTTGTTCAACACAGTACTGGAAATTCTAGCCTCAGCAATCAGATAACAAAAAAATAAAAATAAAAGGCATCCAGATTGGCAAGGAAGAAGTCAAACTTTCTCTCTTCGCATAGAACATGATACTCTACCTGGAAAACCCAAAGACTCCAAAAAAAAAAAAAAACCGCCAGAGCTGGTTAATTCTTATTTTTTTACACAATCTAGCTAAAGTTTGTCAACATTGTTGATTTTTAGAACAGTCAACTTTGGATTTTGTTGACTTTTTATATCTCTATTTTATCTATGTTCTATTCTGTATTTCCTTCCTTCTCCTAGTTTTTAGTTTCTTCTCTTTCCATTCCTTTAAGGTGTAAAATCAGGTCATTTAAAATCTGTGTCATTTTTTGATAGAAGTGTTTACAGCTATACATTTTCCTCTTACCACCGCATTTACTGCATTCCATTAATTTAGGCATACTGTATTTTTATTTTTATATATCTGAAGATATTTTCTAATTTACCTTTTAAATTGTTCTTTGATCCATTGGATGTTTAAGAGTGGTTTAGACAGCTCATTCTTGAAATGCACCAGATCAATACTAAACCATGTTGCACACCTAGAAAACTGATATGAAGATTAACACAACAATCTGCACAACCTGAACCACAGAACACAACAGGCAAAGGTCCTGGAGGACCCTGGAGAACAAACACATTCGCTGATGTTGGAACAAGGACATTAAGGGTGAAGTCTGGTGCCAGATGTGAGTTGTGATTTACCATAATCCCTGAAACACTGCTGCTACAAGATTATGTAAACTTCTTCTGTGGCAGTTTGGCAGCTGGCTGCAGTCTCTGGGCAGCAGCAGCAGCAGCATGGTCCCATGAGAATTCCTGGGGATGGGCCAGCACCCAGGCATTGCTCAGAGAGATCCTCCTCCAGAGGGTCTGAGCGGGTCAAAGCCACAGTCACTCAGAAATGAGGGGTTGGGAAACATAGCACTATCTGAGATAAAACTCAGGAAGTAAATGCCACCTGGAAGCCTGACAGCTTGGTCATGGACAGTGTAGAAGCAGGGAATGGATGGAAGCTGGAAACAAGGAGGGTTGTTTGATTGTGGTCAAGGAGAGCACAGAGTCCCAATACTAGAGATTGGGTACCTTGGTGATGCCATTTTCAACCGTCCTGCACATGTGCATACATGCCTACAACACACCACAACCATCCACCCCAGTAAGCTAAGCAACGCCATCTAGTGGAGAACAGAGCCATTACAATAAGCCCCGCTCAATTGGGTAAACACCTTCTTGACTAACACAAGTCTCTCCACCTGCTTAGTTTATGAACTATAAAGTGCTTTATAGTTTGACTTCAATGGAAAACCAGATGTAATTTCAATCGTATTTCATTCTATTCGTTGACCCTTATATTCAATTTTTTTCTTTCCTTTTCTTATTCTTGAATGCAGAAAGAGAAAAATTTGATATTACTTTCCATTTTTATTAAAAAGATTTTTCTTTAATTTTACCTACTATATACATTACATTTTTGCAACTTATATAAATTAAATTTTACTTCCAACATTTCATTTTATTCTATTGTATTAATTTTTTCAAATTTTCAAAAGTTTTCCTCTTTCTTCCAACCTCTGGTTTTTTTCTTTTCTTATATATCTTATCTATAAACCTTAGGGTGTATGTGCCCTTCCAAAACAGCACACCTGTATCCCTTGGATAAATACCTAGTAGTGCAATTGCTGAGTCATAGGGTAGTTCTATTTTTAGTTTTTTTTTAGGACTGTTTTCCAGAGTGGCTGCACCAGCTTGCATTCCCACCAACAATGCAAAAGAGATCCTCTTTCTCCACATCCTCACCAACATCTGTTGTTGCCTGAGTTGTAAATGTTAGCCATTCTGACAGGTGTCAGGTGGTATCTCATTGTGGTTTTGATTTATATTTCCCTGATGATGAGTGATGTTGAGCACTTTTTCATGTGTTGGTTAGCCATCTGTATGTCTTCTTTGGAGAAATCTCTATTCATTTCTTTTGCCCATTTCTTCACTGGATTATTTGTTTTTTGGGTGTTGAGTTTGATAAGTTCTTTATAGATTTTGGATACAAACCCTTTATGTGATATGTCCTTTGCAAATATCTTCTCCCATTCTGTTGGTTGCCTTTTAGTTTTTCTGATTGTTTCCTTCACTATGCAGAAGGATTTTATTTTGATTTGGTCCTAGTAGTTCATTTTTGCTTTTGTTTCCCTTACCTCTGGAGAAGTGTTGAGTAAGCGGTTGCTGCAGCCAAGATCAAAGAGATTTTCGCCTGTTTTCTCCTCTAGGATTTTGATGACTTCCTGCCTTACATTTAGGTCTTTCATCCATTTTGAGTTCATTTTTGTGTATGGTGTAAGAAAGTGGTCCAGGTTCATTCTTCTGAATGTTGCTGTCCAGTTTTCCCAGCACCTCCTGTCTTACATTTAGGACTTTCATCCATTTTGAGTTTACTTTTGTGTATGGTGTAAGAAAGTGGTCCAGTTTCATTCTTCTGCATGTCGCTGTCCAGTTTTCCCAGCACCACTTGCTGAAGAAACTGTCTTTATTCCATTGGATATTCTTCCTGCTTTGTCAAAGATTTGTTGGCCATACGTTTGTGGGTCCATTTATGGGTTCTTTATTCTGTTCCATTGATCTGAGTGTCTGTTCTTGTGCCAGTACCATAATGTCTTGATGATTACAGCTTTGTAGTGTAGCTTGAAGTCTGGGATTGTGATGCCTCCTGCTTTGGTTTTCTTCTTCAAGATCACTTTGGCTATTCAGGGTCTTTTCTAGCTCCATACAAATTTTAGGATTATCTGTTCTAGCTCTATGAAGAATGCTGGTGTTATTTTGATAGGGATTGCATTGAGTATGTAAATTGCTTTGGGTAGTATCGACATTTTAACAATATTTGTTCTTCCTATCCAGGAACATGAAATCTTTTTCCATTTTTTTGTGTCTTCTTCAATTTCTTTCGTAAGCTTTCTATAGTTTTCAGTGTACAGGCTTTTCACTTCTTTAGTTACATTTATTCCTAAGTATTTTTATGGGTTTTGGTGCAATTGTAAATGGGATTGATTCCTTGACTCTCTTTCTGTTGCTTCATTGTTGGTGTATAGGAATGCAACCGATTTCTGTGCATTTATTTTATATCTTGCAACTTTGCTGAATTCATGGGTCAGCACTGGCAGTTTTTTGGTGGAATCTTTTGGGTTTTCCATAAAGACTATCATGTCATCTGCGAAGAGTGAAAGTTTGGCCTCCTCCTGGCCTATTTGGATGCCTTTTATTTCTTTGTCTTGCCTGATTGCTGAGGCTAAGACTTCTAATACTATGTTGAATAACAGAGGAGAGAGTGGACATCCTTGTCTTATTAGGGGGAAAGTTCTTAGTTTTTCCCCATTGAGGATGATATTAGCATTGGGTCTTTCATATATGGCTTTATGATCTTGAGGTATGATCCTTCTATCCCTACCTTCTGGAGGGTTTTTATGAAGAAAGGCTGATATATTTTTTCAAATGCTTTCTCTGCATCTATTGAGAAGATTGTGTGTTTCTTGTCCTTTCTTTTATTGTTGTGATGAATAACATTGGTTGTTTGCGGATATTAAACCAGTGCTTCATCCCAGATATAAATCCCACTTGGTCGTGGTAAATAATTTTTTGATATACTGTTGGATTCAGTTGGCTAATATATTGTTGAGGAATTTGCATCCATGTTCATCAGGGAAATTGGTCTATAGTTCTCCTTTTTAGTGGGATCTCTGTCTGGTTTTGGAATCAAGGTAATGCTGGCTTCATAGAAAGAGTTTGGAAGTTTTCCTTCCGTTTCTATTTTTTGGAACAGCTTCAAGAGAATAGGTGTTAACTCTCCCTTAAATGTTTGGTAGAATTTCCCAGGAAAGATATCCATCCATGGACTCTTATTTTTTGGAATATTTTTTATTACTAATTCGATTTCTTTACTGGTTGTGGGTCTGTTCAAATTTTCTATTTCTTCCTGTTTCATTTTGTACTGCGTATGTTTCTAAGAATTTGTCCATTTCCTCTAGATTGCCTATTTTATTGGCATATCATGCTCATAATATTCTCTTATTATTATTTTTATTTCTACTTTGTTGGTTGTGATCTCTCCTCTTTCATTCTTGATTTTATTTATTTGGGCCCTTTCCTTTGTCTTTTTGATCAAATTGGCTAGAGGTTTATCAATTTTGTTAATTCTTCCAAAGAACCAGCTCCCGGTTTCAATGAGTTGTTCTACTTTTTTGTTTTTTTTTTTTTCTTGATGGGATTGATTTCTGCTCTAATCTTTATCATTTTCTGTTTTCTGTGGGTTATGGGTTTGATTTGCTGTTCTTTTTCCAGCTCCTTAAGAAGTAAGGTTAGGTTGTGTATCTTAGACATTTCTTCCTTCTTTAGGAAATCCTGGATTGCTATATACTTTCCTCTCATGACCACCTTTGCCACATCCCAGATGTTTTGGGTTGTGGTGTTATTTTCATTGGCTTCCATGTACTTTTTAATTTCCTCTTTAACTTCTTGGTTGGCCCATTCATTCTTTAGTAGGATGTTCTTTAGTCTCCAAGTATTTGTTACCTTTCCACATTTTTTCTTGTGGTTGATTTTGAGTTGCATAACATTGTGGTCTGAATGTATGCATGGTATAATCTAAATCTAATTGTACTTTCTGAAGGCTGATTTGTATCCCAGTATGTGGTCTATTCTGGAGAACGTTCCTTGTGCACTGGAGAAGAATGTATATTCCACTGCTTTAGGATGAAATGTTCTGAATATATCTGTTAAGTCCATCTGGTCCAGTGTGTCATTCAAAGCCATTGTTTCCTTGTTGATTTTTTGATTAGATGATCTGTCCATTGGATAGGTGGGGTGTTGAAGTCTCCTACTATTATGGTATTATTATCAATGAGTTTCTTTATGTTTGTGATTAATTGATTTATAAATTTGGGTGCTCCACATTTGTCACATAAATGTTTACAATTGTTAGGTCTTCTTTGTGGATAGACTCCTTAATTATGATATAATTCCATTCTTCATCTCTTGTTGCAGTCTTTATTTTAAAGTCTATATTGTGTGACGTAAGTATGGATACCCTGGCTTTCTTTTCTCAACCATTAGCATGATAGATGGTTCTTCATTCCCTTACTTTCAATCTGAAGGTGTCTTCAGTTCTAAAGTGGGTCTCTTGTGAACAGCATACAGATGGATCTTGGTTTCTTATCCATTCTGTTACCCTATGTCTTTTGATGAGAGCATTTAGTCCATTGATGTGTAGAGTGAGTACTGAAAGATAAGAATTTATTGCCATTATGTTGCTTGTAGGGTTGGAGCTTCTGGTGGTGTTCTCTGGTCCTTTATAATCTTTGTTGCTTTTAGTATTTATTTATTTATCTGTTTGTTTGTTTGTTTGTTTTCATCTTCTCT
Organism: Prionailurus bengalensis; assembly: GCF_016509475.1. Lineage (NCBI taxonomy): Eukaryota > Metazoa > Chordata > Mammalia > Carnivora > Felidae > Prionailurus > Prionailurus bengalensis. Next base: position 71,072,463 of record NC_057361.1, read on the forward strand.
CCCCTCAGAGAGTCCCCCTTAAAATTTCCTGCATGGCTAGTTAAGTGGTCAGGAACCCCTTTAATTTTTGTTTGTCTAGTAAACTTTTAATCTCTCCTATTTTGAGTGACAGTCTTGCTGGATAAAGAATTCTTGGCTGCATATTTTTCCCGTTCATCACATTGAATATATCCTGCCACTCCTTTCTGGCCTGCCAAGTTTCTGTGGATAGGTCTGCTGCAAACCTGATCTGTGTTCCCTTGTAGGTTAAGGACTTTTTTCCCTTGCTGCTTTCATGATTCTTTCCTTGCCTGAGTATATTGTGAATTTGAGTATGATATCCCTTGTTGATGGTTGTTTTTTGTTGAACCTAATGGAAGTCCTCTGTACTTCCTGGATTTTGATGTCTGTGTCTTTCCCCAAGTTAGGAAATTTTTCTGCTATTTGCTCACATAACCCCTGTACCCTTTTTTCTCTCTCTTCCTCTTCTAGAACCCTTAGGATTCTGATGTTTTTACTTTTTAATGAGTCACTTATTTCTCTAATTCTTAAATTGTGCTCTTTTGTCTTAGTCTCCCTCTTTTTTTCTGCTTCATTATTCTCCATAAATTTGTCCCCTATATCGCTGATTCTCTGTTATGCTTCATCCATCCTTGCTGCAATGGCATCCATTCAAGGTAGAAGCTCAGTTATAGCATTTTTTACTTCATCCTGAATAACTTTTACTTCTTTTGACTCCCTTTTCTTTTGGCGTGAATTCCTTCATGTCATCATTTTGAAGGGAGAAAAGGAATTAATGAGGTTAAAAAATGAAATTAAAATAAATTAAAAAATTTTTAAATTAAAATTAAAAAATCAAAAACAACACACACACACAAAATCAAATAAATGATGCTATATCTTAGGTGTGTTTTGGTCTGGGTATTGAAAGTAGCTTGATAGATTATAGAAAAAGGGGAAAGAATAAAAGAAAATCATTTGAAAATTTGAGAAAATGAATACACTGAAATAGAATAAAATGAAATGACAGAAGTAAAATAGAATTTGAAAAAATGTACACAAAAGTAAAAAAATAGAAAAAAGAAAATTAAAGAAAAATACTTTTAATAAAAATTTAAAATATTTTTTTCTCTTTCTGTATTCAAGAAAAAGAAAGGAAATGAAAAAGAGAAAAAGAAAATGAAAAAAGAAAAGAGAATTGAATAGACAGACCAGCGAACAGACTGAAATATGATTGAAATTACTTTGTTTTCCCCTAGAAGTCAACTTGTGAAGTGCTTTATTGTCCGTAAACTAAGCAGGAGGAGAGATTTGTGTTCCTGAAGACCAAGGTTGGCCCTTTGGGGGGGGGGGGGGGGAGGAGGACTTAGTGTAATGGCTTTATTCTCCACTGGATGGCGCTGCTTAGCTAACTTGGGTGGATTGTTGTGACGCATGTATGCACATACACAGGAAGGTGAAAATGGCATCACCCAGCTACCCAGTCTCTAGTATCAGAACTCTGTTCTCCCCGACCAGCAATCACACACCCATCCTTTGTCTTCACCTTCTGTCTACTCCGCACTTTTACACTGTCAGTGACCAAGCCCCAGGCAGCACCTCCCTCCTGAGTTTTATCTCAGATGCAGCTGTTTTTCTCAACCCCTTATTTATGAGGGACTGTGGCTTTGACCCGTTCTGCCCTTCTGCAGGAGGGTCTCACTGAGCAATGGCCAGGTGCCAGCTATACTCAGGAACATTAGCGGGACCGTGCTGCTGCTAATGCCCAGAGATGCAGCTGGTTGCCAGCCTGCCCCAGAAAAAGTTCACACAATCATATGGCAGCAGTGTGTCAGGGATTATGGAAAATCACAACATACAGCTGGCACCAAGCTTCACCCCCAACGACCTGGTTCCAGCACCAGTGAATTTGGTTTTTCTCCTGGATCCCCTGAGGCCTTTGCATGTGGGGGGGGGGGGTGCACACAGCCTCTACCAGATGTCCTTCCAGCAAGGAAACCACCTCTCCCCCTGTGCCTGAAGGCCCCTGGACTTCACTCTGTTCCTGGGGATTCACCCTTCTCAGCAGAGCACTGCCAGGTATTCAGCTGTGACGTTTTAGACTTTGTGCTCCCCCCGTTTATAGAGTCTTAGTGGAATTTGAACCCTCTCCTTTCTCCGTTCTCCCTTTTTACTATAGTCCCTACGTCTCTTTCCACTTTTCCACTTTCTCTCCTGCTGCTTTTGGGAAGGATGCTTTTCCCATATTCTCCCCCCATCTCTGTCCTCTCTCCACAAGCAAAAACAGCTCCCTGCCCTCCACAGCTTCTCCTCCATTTCACCTCTCCACTCTGCATACCTGCTGAGTTCTGTTGTTCAGTTTGTGCAGATTGTTGTGTTAACCCTCAAATCAGTTTTTTTAAGTGTGTAGGATGGTTTAGTGTTGACCTGGCTGTATTTCTTGGACACGAGACAAAAAAAAACTTCCATGCTGTTCCACCATCTTGGCTCCTCCCCTCTAATACTGAAAGTGGTCTAGTTTCATTCATTTACATGTAGCTGTCCAGTTTTCCCAACACGATTTATTGAAGAGACTGTCTTTTCCTCTTTGTATATTCTTGCCTCCTTTATCATAGATTAATTAACCATATAAATGTAGGTTTATTCTGGGTATTTTTTTGTGCCATTAATATTTTTTAATTACTATAATATTTTTTGTTTATTTCAATTTTTTATTTTAATTCTAGTTAGTTAACATATAGTGTAATATTGGTTTCAGGCATAGAATTTAGTGATTCATCACTTATATACAGCACCCAGGGATCATGGCAAGTGACTTCTTTAATACCCATCACCCAGTTAGCCCATCCCCCACCCTCCTCCCTCCATCAACCCTCAGTATATTCTCTATAGTTAAGAGTCTCTTATGTTTTGCTTCCTTCTCTCTTTTTTCCTTCCCCTATGTTCATCTATTGTTTCTTAAATTGCACATATGAATAAAATCATATGGTATTTGTCTTTTTCTGACTTATTTCACTTACCATAATACACTCTTGCTCCCTTCCACATCATTGCAAATGGCAAGATACCTTTCTTCTTGATTGCTGAGTAATATTCCATTGTATATATACCACATGTTCTTTATGCATTCATAACTCCATAGGCATTTGGGATCTTTCCATACTTTGGCTGTTGTTGATAGTGCTGCTATAAACATGGGGGTGCATGTGCCCATTTGAATCAGTATTTTTGTATCCTTTGGGTAAATACTTAGTAATGTAATTGTTGGGTCAAAGGGTGGTTTTATTTTTAACTTTTTGAGGAACCTCCATACTATTCTCCAAAGTAGCTGCATCAATTTCCATTCCCACCAACAATGTAAGAGGGTTCCCTTTCTCTACACTCTTTCCAACATCTGTTGTTTCCTGCGTTGTTAATAGATTTAGCCATTCAGACAGGTGTGGGGTTGTATTTCATTGTTGTTTTGATTTGCATTTCCCTGATGATGAGTGATGTTGAGCATCTTTTCATGTGTCTCTTAGCCATCTGTATATCTTCTTTGGAAAAATGACTTTTGATGTTGTCTGCCCTTTTCTTAACTGAATTATTTGTGTTTTGGCTATTGAGTTTGTTAAGTTCTTTATAGATTTTGGATGCTAAACCTTAATCACATATGTTATTTGTGGTTATCTTCTCCTATTCTGTAGGCCTCCTTTTAGTTTTGTTGATTTTTTTCCTTTGCTTTGCAGAAGTTTCTTATCTTGATGAAGTCCCAATACTTTATTTTTACTTTTATTTCCCTTGCCTTAAGAGAAATGTCTAATAAGGCATTGCTAAGGCCAATGTCAAAGAGGTTGCTGCCTCTAGTATTTTAATGGTTTCCCGTCTCACATTTAGTTCTTTTATCCATTTTGAAATTATTTTTGTATATGGTGTAAGAAACTGGTCCAGTAGCATTCTTCTGCACGTTTCTGTCCAATTTTCCTAGCGCCATTTGATGAAGAGATTGTCTTTTTTCCATTGAATATTCTTTGCTACTTTGTCGAATATTAGTTGACCATATAGTTGTAGGTCCATTTCTGGGTTTTCTATTGCGTTCCATTGATCTATGTTTCTGTTTTTGTGCCAGGACCATAAAGTCTTAAAAACTACAGCGTTTTGGGGCGCCTGGGTGGCGCAGTCGGTTAAGCGTCCGACTTCAGCCAGGTCGCGATCTCGCGGTCCGTGAGTTCGAGCCCCGCGTCAGGCTCTGGGCTGATGGCTCAGAGCCTGGAGCCCGTTTCCGATTCTGTGTCTCCCTCTCTCTCTGCCCCTCCCCCATTCATGCTCTCTCTCTCTCTGTCCCAAAAATAAATAAACGTTGAAAAAAAAAAACTACAGCGTTTTAATATAGCTTGAAGTCTGGAAATGTGATGCTTCCAGGTTTGTTCTTTTTCAAGTTGGTTTTGTATATTTGGGGTGTGTCCTCTTCAATTTCTTCCATAAATGTTCTATAGTTTTCAGAGTACAGATCTTTTACTTCTTTGGTTAGGTTTGTTCCTAGGTATCTTATGGTTTTTGGTGAAATTGTAAATGGGATCAATTCCTTGATTTCTCTCTACTGCTTCATTATTGGTGTACAGAAATATGTGGATTTTGTTTCCTGCATATTTACTGAATTCCTATATCTGTTAAAGCAGGTTTTTGATGGACTCTTCCAGGTTTTGTACATAGAGTATCCTGTCATATTCAAATAGTGAAAGTTTGACTTCTTCCTTGCCATTTTGGATGCCGTTTATTTCATTTTGTTGTCTGATTGCTAAGGTTAGGACTTCTGGTACCATGTTAAATAACATTGAGGAGAGCAGACATCCCTTTCTTATTCCTGACCATAGAGGAAAACCTCTCAGTTTTTCCCAATTGAGGATTATATTAGCAGTGGGTCTTTCATATATGGCCTTTATGATGTTGGGTTTAATTCTCTCTATCCCTACTTTGTTGAGGTCTTTTCTCAAGAATGGATGTTGTACTTTGTCAAATGCTTTTTCTGGATCTGTTGAGAGGATCATATAGTTCTTATCCTTTCTTTTATTAACATAATGTATCATATTGATTAGATTTGTGAATATTGTACCACCCTTGCAACCCAAAACTAAATCTGCTCGAGCATGGTGAATAATTCTTTTAACGTATTGTTGGATTTCTTTTGATAGTATCTTGTTTAGAATTTTTGCATCCAGGTTCATCAGGGATATTGGCCTATAATTCTCCTTTATAATGGGGTTTTTGTCTGGTTTGAAATGAAGGTAATGCTGGCCATGTAGAATGGTAGTATTCCTTCCATTTTTATTTTTTGGAATAATTTGAGAAGAATAGGTATTTATTCTTCTTTAAATGTCTGGTAGAATTTCCCTGGGAAACCATCTGGCACTGGATTCTTATTTGTTGGGAGATTTTTGATTACTGATTCAATTTCTTTGCTGGTTATGGGTGTGTTCAAATTTTCGATTTCTTCCTATTTCAGTTTTGGTAGTTTCTGCATTCCTAGAAATGTATCCATTTTTTTCTAGATTGACCATTTTGCTGCCATATAATTTTTCATAATATTCTGTTATAACTATTTCTGTGATGTTGCTTGTGATCTTTCCTCATTCATTCATGATTTTATTTATTTTGGTCCTTTATCTTTTCTTTTTGATACATCTGGCTAGGGGTTTGTCAATTTGATTAATTCTTTCAAAGAACTAGCTCCTAGTTTCACTGATCTGCTCTACTGGCTTTTTGTTTATTTCTAAATCATTTATTTTGCTGTAGTTTTTATTATTTCCCTTTTTCACTGGATTTGGGCTTTATTTTTGTTCCTCTCCTAACTCCATTGTGTAAGGTTAGATTGTGTATTTGAGATTTTTCTGCCTCATAAAGTAGATCTGTATTACTATATGCTTCCTTCTTATGACTGCTTTCCTGCATCCCAAAAGTTTTGGGCTGTCATGTTTTCATTCTCATTTGTTTCTGTGTATTTCTTTATTTCTTCTTTAATATCCTGGTTAACCCATTCATTCTTCACTAGGATATTCTCTAGCATCCATGTATTTGTGGGCTTTCCAAATTTTTTCTTGTGGTTGTCTTCAAGTTTCACAGTGTTGTGGTTGAAAAATATGCAGGGTGGGGCGCCTGGGTGGCTCAGTAGGTTAAGCGGCCGACTTCAGCTCAGGTCACGATCTCACAGTCCATGAGTTCGAGCCCCGCGTCGGGCTCTGGGCTGATGGCTCAGAGCCTGGAGCCTGCTTCTGATAATGTGTCTCCCTCTCTCTCTACCCCTCCCCCGTTCATGCTCTGTCTATCTCTGTCTCAAAAATAAATAAACGTTAAAAAAAATTAAAAAAAAAAGAAAAATATGCAGGGTATGATCTCAACTTTATTATATTTGTGGATGCCTGGTTTGTGACCCAGTATGTGATCTATTCTGGAAAGTGTCCCATGTTCACTCAAACAGAATGTGTATTCTGCTGGTTTAAGGATGAAATGTTCTGAACATATCTGTTAAGACCATCTAGTCTAGTGTGTCATTCAAAGCCATTGTTTGCTTGTTGAATTTCTGCTTAGATGATTTGTCTATTGCTGTAAGTAGGCTGTTCATAACCCCTACTATTAATTTATGATTATCAATGAGTTTATGTTTTTTATTAATACTTTTATATATTTGTGAGCTCCCAAATTGGGGTATAAATATTTGCAATTGTTAGATCTTCTTGTTGGATAGACACCTCTATTATGATATAGTACCCTTCTTCATCTCTTGTTAGTTTTTGCTTTAAAATCTAGTTTGTATGATATAACTGTGGCTACTCCAGCTTTCTTTTGACATCCATTATTATGATAGATATTTCTTCATCCCCTCACTTTCAATCTGGAGCTGTCCTTAGGTCTAGAAAGAGTCTCTTATAGGCAGCATATAGATGCATCTTGTTTTTTTTCACGCATTCTTATACCCTATGTATTTTTATTGGAGCATTTAGTCCATTTATAGTCAGAATGATTTTTGATACACATGAATTTTTTGCCATTGTATTGCCTATAAAGTCATTTCTGGTGATTTTGTCTGTTTTTTCTAGTTTAAAAAATATGTTTATTTATTTTTGAGACACAGAGAAACATATCATGAGTGGGGGAGGGGCAGAGAGAGAGGGAGACACAGAATCCGAAGCTCACTCCAGATTCTGAGCTGTCAGCACAGAGCTCGACATGGGGCTCGAACCCACCAACTGTGAGATCATGACCTGAGCTGAAGTTGGATGCTTAACCAACTAAGCCACCCAGGCGCCCCTGTTCCTTTCTAGTTTTTGTTTCTTTTGGGGTTACTTTCCTACTCAAAGAGATATCTTTAATATTTTTGCAGGGCTTGTTTAGTGGTCACAAACTCATTTAGTTTTTGTTTGGGAAACTCTTCATCTCTACTTCTATTCTACATGACAGTCATGCTGGATAAAGTGTCCTTGGCTGCGTATTTTTTTTTTTTGCATTCAGCAAGTTGAATATATCACATCAATTCCTTCTGGCCTGCCAAGTTTCTGTTGATAAGTGTTTGCTGCTAACCAGATTAGTTTTCCCTTGTAATTTAGGGATGTCTTTCCTCTTTCTGTTCTCAGGATGTTTTCCTTATCTCTGTATTTTGCAAATATTACTATGATATATGTTGATGTTTTCCTGCTTTTATTGATTTTCATGGGACTTCTCTGTGCCTCCTGGATTTGAATGTGTGTTTCCTCCCCCCAGGTTAGGGAAGTTGTCAGCTATAATTTGCTCAAAAACACCTTCTTCCCCTTATTCTCCATCTTCTTCTTGTGGGACTCCTATGATGTGAATGTTTTTATGCCTTTTGGTGTCACTGAGTTCCCCAAGTGTACATTCATGATCCAATTTTTTTTCTTTCCTCTTTGTTTCAGCTTCATTGTTCTCCATACTTTTTTCTTCTATATCACTTATTCTTTCTTCTGATTCTTCCATCCTGGTGTTGATTACATAAAATCAGTTTTCCATCCTGGTTACAGCATTTTTTATTTCTACCTGGATAGTTTTTAGGTCATTTATCTTTGCATAAAGGGACTCTCTGGTATCTTCTATGCTTTTCTCAAGCTCAGCTAGTAGCCTTATGATTGTTGTTTTAAAGTCTGGTTCAGGTATATTACCAATATCTGTTTCAATTAGATCCCTGTCTGTGATCTTTTCTTATTCTTTCTTTTGGGATGAATTCCTTCAGTTCTGTATTTTGTCAAGGTGTCTGTCTTCTGTGTGTTAGTAAAGCCTGTTATGTTTTCTGTTGCTGAGATTGATGGATTTATTAAGAAGATTTCATATACTGACGAGGGCCTCGTGCTCCAGGAAATGTCTCTAATGTGTGCTGTGTGCACTCTGCTGTTGTGTTTTGGCTGCTATTTCCCTCAGGTCAATCCTCTGAAGTTTTAACTAGGTGTGTTTTGGTCTACTTATTAAAAGAGACTTGATCTCCCTATCAAAATAACACCAGCATTCTTCACAGAGCTAGAAAAAACAATTGTAAAATTTGTATAGAACCACAAAAGACCCTGAATAGCCAAAACAATCTTGAAAAAGAAAACCATAGCTGAAGGCATCACAATTCCGGACTTCAGGGTGTATTACAAAGCTGTAATCATCAAGACAGTATGGTAATGGCACCAAAAAAAAAGACACACAGATCAATGTAGCAGAATAGAGAACCCCAAAACAGACCTACACATGTATGGCCAACTAATCTTTCACAAAGCAGGAAAGAATATCCAATGGAATAAAGGCAGTCTCTTCAGCAAATGGTGCTGGGAAAACTGGACAGCAACATGCAAAAAAAATGAACCTAGACCACTTTCTTACACCATACACAAAAATGAACTCAAAATGGATGGAAGACCTAAATGTAAGACATGAAATCATCAAAATCCTCAAAGAGAAAGCAGGTAGCTTGATCTCGGCTGCAGCAACTTCTTATTCAGCACATCTCCGGAGGCAAGGGAAACAAAAGCAAAAATGAACTGTTGGAACCTCATCAACATAAAAAACTTCTGCACAGCAAAGGAAACAATCAGCAGAACTAAAAGGCAACTGACAGAATTGGAAAATATATTTGCAAATGACATATCAGATAAAGGGTTAGTATCCAAAATCTATAAAGAACATATCAAACTCAACACACACACACACACACACACACACACACACACAAATAATCCAGTGAAGAAATGGGCAAAAGACATGAATATACACTTCTCCAAAGAAGACATGCAGATGGAAAACATGAAAAAATGCTCAACATCACTCATCATCAGGGAAATACAAATCAAAACCACAATGAGATACCACCTCACATCTGTCAGAATGACTAAAATTAACAACTCAGGCAATGACAGATGTTGGCTAGAATGCAGAGAAGAGGAACCCTTTTGCACCGCTAGTGGGAATGCAAACTGGTGCAGCCACTCTGAAAAACAATATGGAGGTTTCTCAAAAAATTAAAAATAGAACTACCTTATGACACAGCAAGGGCACTACTAGGTATTTATCCAAAAATACAGGTATTTATCCAAAGGATGAAGGTGTGCTGTTTTGAAGGGGCACATGTTCCCAATTGTTTATAGCAGTGCTATAGACAATAGCTGAAGTATGGAAAGAGCCCAAATGTACATCAACAGATGAATTGATAAAGAAGATTGTGTGTATATATATATATATATACACAATATATTGTGTATGCATATATATATATATATATATATATATATACACAATGGAATATTACTTACAATCACAAAGAATCAAATCTTGCCATTTGCAACAACGTGGATGGAACTAGAGTGTATTATGCTAAGCGATATTAGTCAGTCAGAGAAAGACAAATATATGATTTCACTCATATGTGGAATTTAAGACACAAAACAGATGAATGTAAGGAAGGGAAGCAAAAATAATATAAAAACAGGGAGGGGGACAAAACATAAGAAACTCTTAAATATAGAGAACAAACTGAGGGTTGCTGGAGGGGTTTGCATGGGGGGTGGGCTACGTGGGCAAGGGGCATTAAGGAGTACACTTGTTGGGATGAGCAATGGGTGTTATATGTAGGGGATAAATCACTGGATTCTACTCCTGAAATCATTATTGTACTACATGCTAACTAATTTGGATGTAAATTTTTAAAAATTAAATAAATAATAAATGAATTTTTAAAAATAAAATAATATAATAAATAAATAAATAAAAGAGGTTTGATCCAATTTCCACTAGAGCTATAGCTTTGCAGCACTCTATCATCAGTAGACTTGGTGATTGGAGAGCATTGTGCTGGTATTCTAGGGGAAAGGCTGACTGCTACTCTGTCTCTCAGGCAAGCTTGCCCTAGAAAAAGGCACCTGCATAATGCGGGGGGGGGGAGAGGGGGGTGCTTTGTGTAAGTGGTTTAAACCTCCACTGTGTGCACTGTGCTGGTCACTGAAGTCCATCTGTGCTGAGAGGTGGAGAATAAAAATGGCGTCAGCCCACTCTTTCATTCCTGGGGAGAGGATTTCCTGCCCAGTGCTGTTCAGGAAACCATCATAGCAGAGCAGCCAATCTCCCCTCATATGTCCCAGGATCCCTAAGATCCCTGTCCTCACCTTGTCTGTGTCTGCGCCATCTGCCCACCCTGCTTTTCAGTGCTCCTATGTTTTATCTCAGGCATAAGGCTGGGTTTTAAAACTGCAAATTTTAGGGACCTGGCATGGCATGGACCTGCACTGATCCTGTGGGGGAGTGTCTCACCATCCTGTAGCTGGTGCTGGTTTGTTCCAGAGGGGCAGTCACATGAATGCACAGGGGCTTGGATTTTATTTTAAAGCATAGCAAAAGCCGGCATCCAGGTTAGCTGCCCTCACCAGGTTCCTCTGTGCCTATGCTAATGAAAGGGGCAGCTCTATGGTGCCCACCAGCTCTTTTGTCCCCTGATAGGCAGAGCCATCTCTCCCAAATACACTCCAAGAAGGAGAACTGTCTCTCTTAGTGTGACCCAGGAGATCCTCAGACTACATTGACTGCTCCCAGGCCTCTGCACTCTTCATCCACAGGAGTGGAACTATTTCTGCCATGCTTCACTACAGCGATGGCACAAATTTCTAAAAACATCAGACTTTGAGTTCTGCAGCTTATAAAACTTGTAATAATCAGCCCCTCTCATTTCCCCAATGATTAGGGGAACTGTTTTTCTCGTGCAATCCTGGGACTGCAAGCTGATCGATTTCTTCCTGATTCAGTATTAGAAGATTGTATGTTTCCAAAAACTTAACCATTTATTCTAAAATTTACAATTTTTTGGTTTATAATAGTTTATAATAGTCTCCTGTGATTTTTAAAATTTGTGTAGTATCATATGTAATTTCTCTTTCATTTTAGGTTTTATTTGGGCCTTCACTTTTTGCTTGATAAGTGTGGTTAAAGGTTTGTAAATTCTATCTTTTCAAGGAACAAGCTCTCAGGTTCATTGATGTTTTCTATTGGTTGTTTTTTTAAGTCTTTATTTCATTTGTTTCTGCCTGATATTTGTTGCTTCATTCTTTCTACTAACTTTGGTCTTTGTTTGTTCTCTTTTTTATTTTTTTTTTATATTTAAGGTTAAATTGTTTAAGATTTTTCTTGTTGCTTGAGGTTGGCCCATATTGCTATAATCTTAGAATTGATTTTGCCATGTTGCATAAATTTTGGAAAGTTATATTTCCTTTTTTGTCTCAGGTTATTTTTTGATTTCCATTTCTTTGCTTCATTGACCCATTTGTTTGTTTGTTTTTTTGTAGCATGTTGACTAGTCTCCACTTGTTTGTGTTTTTTCCAGGTTTTTTTTCTTGTAATTTATTTCTAGTTTCACTACTGTGGTCAGAAAAATCTACATGATATAATATCAATATTTTTGAAATTTATTGGGACTTATTTTGTGGCATAATATGTGATCTAATGCAGAGACCATTCTACGTGTACTTGAGAGGAATATGTATTCTGCTTCCCTTGGATGGACTGTTCTGTGTATATATATTAAATTCATTTAGTCAAATGGGACATTTAAGGCCAATATTTTTTAATTAATTTTCAGTCTTGATGATTTTTCTATTGATACAAGTAGGGTGTTAAAGGCCCTTGCTATTATGGTATTGCTGTCAATTTCCCCCATTAAGTCTGTAATATTTGCTTTATGTATTTATGTGCTCCTAAATTGTGTGCATAAATATTTATAAGTGTTGTACCTTCTTGGTAGATTGCTCTCCTTATCATTACGGAATACTTTTATGTTTCTGTTATTATAGCTTTTATTTTATGTCTATTTTGCCTGCTACAAGTACTGCTACATTGGCTTGTTTTTTTGGTTTTTGTTTGCTTATTCGTTTTTACTTATTTGCTTGAAACATCTCTCTGCCTCTCTTACTTTCAGCCTGTGTGTATTTTTAAATCTGAATTGAGTCTTTTGTAGGCAACATTTAGAGGGGTATTTTTTTTAATCCATACAGTAAGCCTATATATTTTGATTAGAACATTCTGTCCATTCGGGCGCTTGGGTATTTCAGTCTGTTCAGCGTCCAACTCTTGGTTTTGTTTCAGGTCATGTCACAAATCATAAGTTCAAGCCCTGCATAGGGCTCTATACAGAAAGTGCAGGGCCTGCTTGGGATTCTCTGTCTCCCTCTCTCACTTCCCCTCCCCCGCTCACAACTTCTGTCTCTCTCTCTCAAAAATAAACATTAAAAATAAGAAGTTTAGAGGTGCCTGGGTGGCTCCGTCGGTTGTGTTTGACTTTGGCTCAAGTCATGATCTCACAGTTAATGAGTTTGAGCCCTGCATCTGGCTCTGTGCTGACAGCTCAGAGCCTGGAGCCTGCTTGGGATTCTGTGTCTCCCTCTCTTTCTGCCCCTCCCCCACGCGTGCTTTGTCTCCCTCTCTCTCTCAAAAATAAACATTAAAAATTTTTTAAAAAATAAAAGAAATTTTAAAAAATCAAAAATAAGAATATTTAGTCCATTTATATTTTGTTTATTTTTTTTAAATATACTTGGCACACAATGTTACATTAGTTTCCAGTGAACAGCATAGTGATTCAAGTTCTCTATATGTTATGGTATGCTCATCACAAGTGAAGCTACAATCTGTCACCAAACAATGACATTATATTATTGAATATACTTCCTATGCTGTGCTTTTTGTTCCTGTGACTTTTTCATTCCATAACTGGAAGCCTGTATCTCCCACTATCGTTTACCCATTTTGACCATTTCCCCACCTACCTCCACTTTGGCAAAAAATTAGTTTGTTCTCTGTATTTATAAGTCTAATTCTCTATTTTGCTTATTCATTTGGGTTTTTTCAGATCCCCATTTAAGTGAAATCAAATGGTATTTGTCTTTTCCAGTTGTATTTTACTTTGTATAATACTACCTAGGTCCTTCCATGTTATCACAAATGTCATGATCTTGTTCTTTTTTGGCTGTAAAATATTCCAGAACACATCTTCCTTGTCTATTTCTCTACTGATAAGCACTTAGGTTGCTTGCATATCCTGGCTACTCTAAATAATGTTGCAATAAATATAAAGGTGCATGTATCATTTGAATTAACATTTTTACTTTTAAGAATTCCATACCTCACCCAGTGCTCATCACAACAATTGCACTCCCTAATACTTAGCCACCTCCACTCTGGTACCCATCAGTTTGTTCTCAATAGTTAAGAGTCTGTTTATTGGCTTGCCTCACTCTCTCTTTTTTCCTCTGAGCATTTTTATTTTGTTTCTTAAATTCCACAAATGAATGACTCATATGGTATTTGTCTTTCGCTGACCAACTTATTTCACTTAGCATTGTATTCTCTAGCTCCATTCATGTTATTGCAAATGGCAAAATTTCGTTATTTTTATGGATGAAAAATATTCCATTGTATATATATATACTAACTCTTCTTTATCCATTCATCTATCCATGGACACTTTGCTTCCATAACTTGTCTCTTGTAAATAATGTTCCTATAAACATAGGAGTGCATTTGTCCCTGAGAGTTAACATTTTTGTATTTTGGGGATAAATAGACAGTAGTGAAAGTACTGAATCATAGGATGGTTTTATTTTAAAATTTTTGAGAAACCTGCAGTGTTCCAAATGGTTGAACCAGTTTGCATTCCCACCAACAGTGAACAAGTGTTTCTTTTTCTCCACATTTTCACCAACACTTGTTGTTTGATGTGTTTTTTTTTAATTTAGCCATTCTGACAGGTGTGAGGTAATATCTCATTGTAGTTTTCATTTGAATGTCCCTGATAATGAGTGATGTTGAACATCTTTCCACGTGTCTGTTGCCATCTGAATGTCTTCTTTGGAGAAACGTCTGGTCGTGTCTTCTGCTTATTTTTTAATTGGATTATTTGGTTTTCGGTGTTCAGTTGAATAAATTCTTTACATATTTTGGACACTAATGCTTTATAAGATACGTCCTTTGCAAATAACCTCTCCACTTGACTCTTAGTTTGTTGATTATTTCCTTTGGTATATAGAAGATTTTTATTTTGATGTAGTCCCAATAGTTTATTTTTGCTTTTATTTATCTTGTCTCGGGAGACATGTCTTCTTCATTATTAAGGTATAGAAATGTAACAGATTTATTCACACTGATTTTGTATTCTGAAACTTTACTTAATTCTGGCATTTTTTCGTGGAGTCTTTTGAGTTTTCTACATATAGTATCATGTTGTCTGCAAATAATGAATATTTTACTTCTTTCTTACCAAAATGGGTGCTTTTATTTCTGTTTGTTGCGTGATTGCTGTGGCTAGGACTTACAGTAGTATGTTGAATAAAAGTGAGAGTGGACATCTTTGTCTTTTTTGTGATCTTAGGGGAAAGCTCTTAGTTTTTTCCTCATTGAGGATGATTTTCACAGTGAGTTTTTCATATATGACCTTTATTATGTTGAGGTATGTTCCCCCAAACCTACTTTATTGAATACTTTTATCATAAGTGAATGTTGTACTTTGTCAAATGCTTTTTCAGGATCTATTGAGATGATCATGTACTTTTTATCATTTCTCTTATTGATTTGATATTTATATTAATTGATTGGTGAATATTGAACCACACTTGCATCCTGGGAATAAATACCCTTGATCATAGTGAATGTTTTTTTTAATATATTATCAGATTTTGTTTGACAGTACATAGTTAAGGATTTTTATATTTGTTTCCTACAAATATATTGGCCTATAGTTCTTTTTTGTGCTGTCTTTATCTGGTATTAGTATCAGACTAATACTGGACTCATAGAATACATTTGGAATTTTTCATTCCTCTTCTATTTTTTGTAATAGTTTGAGAATAATAGGTACTAACTTTTTAAATGTTTGGTAGAATTGGCCTGTGAAGCCATCAGGTCCTGGACTTTTGTTCATTGGCAGATTTTCTTCCTTTCTCTTTCTCTCCCTCTGTCTCTCTCTCTCTTTACTGACATAGTATCCTTTATGGCAATTGGTCTATTCAAATATTCTGTTTCTTCCTGCTTCAGTTTTGGTAGGTTATATGCTCCTAGGAATTTATCAATTTCTTCCAGGCTGTCCAGTATGTTGGCATAGAGTTTTTTATAATATTCTCTCTCAATTGTTTGATTTCTGTGTTGTTAGTTATTATTTTTCCTCTATCATTTGTAATATATTTTTAACCCTTTCTTTTTATTTTTTGATGAGTCAGACTGTAGCTTTTTGAATTTTGTTTATCTTTTCAAAGAACTAGCTCTTGGTTTCATTGATGTGCTCTAGTGTATTTTTTAAAATTTCTACATCATTTATTTCTGCACTAATCTTTATTTTCTTCCTTCTGCTGGTTTTGGATTTTGTTTGTTCTTCTTTTTCTTGCACTTTAGGTGTATGTTTAGGCTGTACATTTGAGATTTTTCTTTCTTCTTGAGGAAGGGCTGTGTTGGTATAAACATAGCTCTTAAAACTGCTTTTGCTGCATCATGAAAGTTTGGACCCTTATGTTTTCATCCATTTATTTCCATGTACTTTTGGATTTCTTTTTTTTTTTTTTTTGATTTCTTGGTTAATCCACTCATTGTTTAGTAACATGTTATTTAACTTCCATGTATTTGTGCATTTTCCAGATTTTTTCTTGTGGTTGATTTCTACTTTCATAGCATTGTGTTAAGAGAAGATACATGGGGGGCGCCTGGGTGGCTCAATCAATTAAACATCCGACTTCAGCTCAGCTCATGATCTCACAGTCCATGAGTTTGAGTCCCACATCAGGCTCTGCACTGACAGCTCATAGCCTGGAGTCTGCTTTGGGTTGTGTCTCCTTCTCTCTCTGGCCTTCTCCTGTTTGCATTCTTTCTGTCTCTCAAAACTAAAATAAAAACATAAAAAAAATTTTTTTAAATAGAGAAGATACATGGTATGACTTTGTACTTTTTAAATTTGTTGAGACTTGTTTTGTGGCTGAATATGTAATCTTTTCTGGAGAAGGATCCTGGTGCACCTGAAAAGAATGTGTATTCTGCTGTCTTAGGATGCAATGTTCTGTATATATCTCTTCAGTCCACCTCGTCCAAAGTGCCTCTAAAAGCCATTGTTTCCTTGTTGATTTTGTGATTGGATGATCTGTCCATTGATGTAAGTGGGGTGTTAACATCCCTTACTATTATTGTATCAGTATTGATTAGTTCCTTTATGTTTGTTGTTTAATGTTTCATATATTTGCCTTCATGTTGGGTGTATAAATATTTACAATGGTTAAATTTTCTTCTTGATTGTCCCCTTTATTTTTATATAATGTTCTTCTTTGTCTCTTGTTACAACCTTTGTTTTAAAGTCTATTTCGTCTGATATTAATATTTCTACTCCAGGCTTCTTGTGACATTCATTTGCATGATAGATGTTTCTCCATTTCCTCACTTTCAGTCTGGAGGTGTCTTTTGGTATAAAATAAATCTCCTGTAGACAGCATATACATGAGTGTTTTTTTTTAATCCATTCTGTCAACCTATGTCTTTTGATTCATGTATTTAGTCCATTTACATTCAAAGTAATTAATAGATACATATTTATTGTCATTTTATTACTTATTTTGTGGTTGCTTCTGAAGTTTTACTCTGATATTTTTTTTCTTTCTTTCATGGTTTTCTGGTTTTCTTCCCTGATGTATTTGGATTTCTTTCTCTTTATTCTCTGCATATCTATTATTAGTTTTTAATTTTTATTTCCAATTAGGTTTGTATATAACATCTTCTGCATATAGTAGTTTATATTAAGTTGATTGTCATTTAAGTTTGAACCCATTCTCCCCATAAGAACTCATTTTTCCCCACATTTTAGGTATATTATGTCATTATTTATAACCTTTTATTTTATGAGCTCCTCAACTCATCTTTTACAGAAATATTCATTTGTGTTTCCTATTTTCGTACTGTCACCTTTGATCTCTCCTCTCCACTCAAAGATTCCCTTTAATTTTTTTTGCAGGGCTGCTTTAGTGTTCACAAACACCTTTAGTTTCTGTTTGGGTTACTCTTTATCTCTCCTATTCTAAATTATAGACTCGATGGATAGACTATTCTTGGCTGCAGAT
Organism: Prionailurus bengalensis; assembly: GCF_016509475.1. Lineage (NCBI taxonomy): Eukaryota > Metazoa > Chordata > Mammalia > Carnivora > Felidae > Prionailurus > Prionailurus bengalensis. The sequence continues at coordinate 71,090,030 of NC_057361.1, forward strand.
TTTTCCTGTTTAGAACTTTGAATATATCATTCCACTACCTATTTACTTAGAAAGTTTCTGCTGAAAAATCAGCTGATAGCCTTATGAGGTTTCCCTTGTATATAACTGTCTTCTTTGGCTTGCTGCTTTAAAAATGCTTAGTTTATCACTATATTTTGCCATTTTAATTAATACATGTCTTGGTATTGACCTACTTTTGTTGATTTTTAGGGTTCTCTGTGCTTCTTGGATCTACATGTATGTTTCATTCCCAAGGTTAAGGAAGTTTTCAGCTATTATTTATTTTTTGTTATTTGCTTTTTAGTTTTTTTAATTTAAATTTTAGTTACTTTAACATACAGTGCAATATTTGTTTCAGGGGTATAATTCAGTGATTCATCACTTGCATACAACACCCCGTGCTCATCACAAGTGCTCTCCTTAATACCCATCACTTATCTAGCTCATCCCCTACCTACCTCCCATCCAGCAACCCTCAGTTTGCTCTCTACTGTTAAGAGCCTCTTGTGGTTTGTTTCCCTCCTCCCTCTCCCCCCTTCCCATGTGTTCATCTATTTTGATTCTCAACTTCCACATAAGAGTGAACTCATATGGTATTTGCCTTTCTCTGCCTGAGTTATTTCACTTTTAGCTATTATTTCTTAAAATAAATTATCTGCTTTTGTTTCTCTGTCTTCTTCTAGAGCCCCTGTACTACTACTATTGTTACAGCTGATGGACTCACTGAGTTTGCTAAATGTATTTGCATTTCACATTATTCTTTTTTCTTTCTTTTGTTCAGCTTGATTATTTTCCATTACTCAGTGTTTTAGGTCATTTATTGATTCCTCTATTTCTTCCAGACTGTTTTTCATTCCACAAAGCATGTTTTTCATTTCATTTGCTGAATGCTTTATTTACCTCTATGTTATTCCTTATCTCTGTGTTAAGGGTCTCACTGAGGGCTTGCACTCTTTTCTCAACTCGAGTATCTTTATGACCATTATATATGTTTTTTAAAGTTTTTATTTAATTCCAGTCAGTTAACACACAGTATTATATTAGTTTCATGTGTACAATATAGTAATTTAGTATTTCCATACATCACCCCACGTTCATCACAAGTGCAGCCCTTAGTCCCCATCACCTATTTAACCCATTTCCCTACAAACCTCCCCTCTAGTAACCATTTGTTTGTTTTCTGTAGTTAAGTGTCTGTTTCTTGGTTTGGTTCTCTCTCTCTTTTTTTCCTTTTCCTCATTTGTTATATTTCTTAAATTCTACATATGAATGAAATCATATGATATTTATTTTTCTCTGGCTTATTTCACCTAACATAATACTCTCTAGTACTATCTATGACATTGCAAGAAGCAAGATTCCATTTTTTATGGCAGAGTAATATTCCATTGTGTGTGTGCATGTGCGTGCGTGCGCGCGCACGCGTGTGTGTGTGTGTGTGTGTGTGTGTATACCACACTTTCTTTATCTATTCATCAATCAGCAGACACTTGGGAAGTTTCCATAGTTTTGCTCTTGTAGGTTATGCTGCTATAAAAATCAAGTGCATATATCCATTTGAATCTGTTTTTTTTATATATTCTTTGGGAAAATCTCTAGGAGTTTAAATGTTGATTCATAGGGTGGTTCTATTTTTAACTTTTTGAGGAAACTCCATGCTATTTTCCAGTGTGGCTGCATCTGCATTTTCATGAACAGTGCAAGAGGGCTCCGCTTTCTACACATTCTCACCAACATATGTTATTTCTTGAGTTGTTGATTTTCTGACAGGTTGATATTTCATTGTGGTTTTGATTTGTTTTTCTGAAGATAATTGATGTTGAGTATCTTTTCCTGTGTCTGTTTGCCATCTGGATTTCTTCTTTGGAAAAATGTCTATACAAGTCTTCTGCTCATTTTTTAATTGGATTATTTGTTTTTTGGGTGTTGAGTTTTATAAGTTCTTTACATACTTTAGATATTAACCCTTTATCTAATATATCATTTACTAGTATTCTCTCCCATTCTTTAGGTTGCCTTTTAGTTTTGTTGATTGTTTCCTTCACTGTGTAGAGACTTTTTATTTTGGTAACTTCCCAATAGTTTATTTTGGGAAGGAAAACCTATCCAGAAAAAGTTGTTATGGCCAAATTCAAAGAGGTTACTGCCTGTGTTCTCCTCTAGTATTTTGATTGTCTACTGTTTCATGTTTAGGTCTTTTATCTATTTTGAATTTATGTTTGTGTATGGTGTAAGAAAAGTTTCATTCTTTTGCCTGTTTCTGTCCACTTTTCCCAACACCATTTTTTGAAGAGATTGTCTTTTTCCCATTGGATATTCTTTCCTGCCTTGTCAAAGAGTAATTTACCATATAGTTGAGGGTTCATTTCTGTGTTTGCTATTCTATTCTATTGATTTATGTGTCTATTTTTATACCAGTACTATACAGTTTTGATGACTACATCTTTGGAGTATATCTTCAAGTCTGGAATTGTGATATTTTAAACTTTGTTTTCTTTCTCAAGATTTCAGTGACTCTTTTAGGTCTTTTGTTATTCCATACAAATTTTAGAATTATTTGTTATAGTTCTGTGAAATATGGTATTGGTGTTTTGAAAAAGGCATTAAATCTATACATTACTTCTAGTGGTATGGATATTTTAACAATATTAATTTTTCCAATTCATAAGTAGGGAATACCTTTCCATTTCTTTGTGCTATCTTCAGTTTCTTTCATCAGTGTTTCACACTTTTTGGAGTAGAGGTCTTTAATCACCTAGGTTAAATTTATTCCTTGAAATTTTATTCTTTTTAGTGCAAGTTTAAATGAGACTTTTATTAATTTCTCTTTCTCCGACTTTATTATTAGTGTACAGAAATACTACCAATTTCTGTGTATTAATTTTGTATCCTGCAACTTTACTGAATTCTTGTATTACTACTAGTAATTTATTGGTGAAATCTTTAGGATTTTCTATGTATACTATCATGTTATCTGCAAAGACTGACAGTTTAGCTTGTTGTATACTAATACATACATTTATTTTTTTATTTATTTTCTGATTGCTGCCACTAAGAATTTCAGTAATATGTTGAATAAAAGTGACAAAAGTGGACATACTTTCTTTTTCCTGATCTTAGTGGGAAAGTTCTCATTTTTCTCCATTGGGTATGCTGTTATATGTGGGGTTTTTATATATGATCTTTATTATGTTATTGTATGCTCCCTCTCACCTTGTTTTGTTAAGAGTTTTTGTAATGAACAAATTTTAGATTTTGTCAAATGCTTTGCCAGCATCTATTGAGATGATCATATAGTTTCTATCCTGCATTTTTTGATGTACAAATCACATTTATTGATTTGTGAATATTGAGCCATCTTTGCATTCCCAGAGTAAATCCCACTTGATTGTTGTATATGATTCTCTCAACTTATTGCTGAATGTGGTTTGTTAATATTTTGTTGAACATTTCTGCATCTATGTTTATCAAGGATATTGGCCTGTAGTTTTATTTTTTGTAGTGTCTTTGGTTTTTATTTTAATGTATTTTTAAATTTTATTTATGTATTTATTTGTTGAGAAAGAAAGAGATAAAGAGAGAGAGAGAACAAGTGGGGGAGGATCAGAGAGAGAGGGAGAGAGAGAATCCCAAGCAGGCTCTGCACTGTCAACACAGAGCCCAGTGCAGGGCTTGATCTCATGACTGTGAGATCTTGACCTGAGACAAAATCAAGAGTCATATGCTTAAATGATTGAGCCACCCACGTGTCCCTGTAGTGTCTTTGGTTTTCATATCAGCATAATGTTGGTCTTATAGAATGTATTTAGGAGCTTTTCTTCCTTTTCAATTTTTTTTGGAATATTTTGGAAGGGTAGGCATTAACTGTTCTTTAAACATTGGGTAGAATTCACCTGTAAATCCCACTGGTCCTGGGCTTTTATTTTTTGGTAGTTTTAGGGTTACTCATTTTAATTTGTTATTAGTAATTGGCCTTTTCAGATTTTCTATTTTTTTTCCAGACTGTTATGGAAGTTTGTATTTGTCTAGGAATCCATCCATTTCTGCTATGTTGTATAATTTGTTACATATAATTTTTGGTAGTAATCTCTTTTAATTTATTATATTTCTATAGGGTGAGCTGTTACTTCTCCTTTCTCATTTCCGATTTTATTGATTTTAATTCTTTCTCTTCGTTCTTTGATGAATCCGGCTAAAGGTTTATCAATTTTGTTTACCTTTACAAATAACGAGCTCTTGATTTCCTTGATTTTTTTCTATTGTGTTTTTAGTCTCTGATCTCTATTATTTCCTTCCTTCTACTAACTTTGGGCTTTGTGTGTTCTTTTTTTCTTCTGGTTCCTTTAGGTGTAAAGTTAGTTTGAGTTTTTTGTTTGTTTCTTGGGGTAGGCCTATATCATTGTCGTAGACTCTAACTCTGAAGTTCTCTTTTGGCCAGCAAAAGAGTGGGATGCAGGATGAAAAGCGAGAGATGGCTAATGTCCAGGAAAAGACAAGAGCCCCAAATAAGCATCTTTGCCCCATTTTTATTAGTATCATAAGGCTTACAAACATAGTTATGGACATGCACAAAGAGATAATGAATCTTTGAACATTAACTTATGGACATGAGGGAAAGGGGGTATTGTAGATATTTCGTGTTAGGGGTCTGGGTTAATACAAAGCAAAATCCTAACCCGAGTCAGTTGGGAGGAAAATTGTTTAAAGGAGACATGAGGCACCACCTCTGTTTATCTTAACCTAGGGGATGAGACAGGTAGGGGAAGTAACTTCAGAGATAACAAGGCATGTTTCTTTTGTTAATCATTTCTGCTCTGGGCTGCTTCACCTGCAATGTAGTGGTCTATAGCCCAAATACCTGTTTACCTAACTTGGTCCTTTCCTCCTGTGAAAGCAGTTTTCTGCTATAGTACTAAATTGGGGGGTGCTTCCACCCTGAATATATAATCTTGTTTATTTCATATATCTTTGTTTTGGGTGCCTTTGCACCTCCCTATTTTTGGTTGTCTTGTCTTGTTTACCCAAACTGGGATGTGAGCATCCTATGGCTTTGTACTTCTTTATGCCTTGTTAACCCATTGGTGTAATTTCAGGGGATTCCTAAGCTTATTCTCCACATATCACTACATATTTTTCTCTTAGAACTGCTTTTGTTACATCCCAAAGATGTTGGACTATTGTGTTTTTATTTTCATTTGTTTTCACATATATTTTTTTTGTTTATTCGTGGATGGTTTCATTGACTCATTCCTTGGTTCATATCACGTTGGTTAGCCTTCACATGTTTATGTATTTCCCAATTTTTTCTTCTGATTTATTTCTAGTTTTATATTTTTATATATGGAAAATATGCACAGTATGATTTCAAACTTTTTAAAATTTATTGAGACTTGTTTTATGGCCTAACATGTCATCATCTATTCTGGAGAATGTTTCTTGTGCACTTGTAAATAACGTGTATTCTGTTGTTTTGGAATGAAATGTTATGTATATATCTGTTATGTCCATGTGGCCTAATGTGTAATTCACAGAGACTTTCTCTAGTGATTTTCTTAGATGATCTGTCAATTGATTTAAGTGGGATGTTACAGCTCCTACAATTATTTATGTTTATTTTCTTTTTTTAATTTTATTTAAATTCTAGTCAGTTAACATATAGTGAAATACTGGTTTCAGGAGTAAAATTTAGTGATTTATCACTTACATACAATACTCAGTGCTCAACACAATTGCCCTCCTTAATACCCATCATCCATTTAGCCCATCCCCCACCCACATCCCCTCCATCAATGCTCAGTTTGTTCTCTACGGTTTTTACCTTTCCATCTCTTTTTTTACCCTTCCCCTGTGTTCATATGTTTTATTTCTTAAAACTCACGTGAGTAAACCCATATAGTATTTGTTTTTCTCTGGCTGATTTATTTCACTTCATGTAATACACTCTAGCTCCATCCATGTTGGTGCAAATAACATGGCAGAGTAATATTCCATAGTATACATATACCATTTCATTTTTTATGGCAGAGTAATATTCCATAGTGTATATATACCATTACTTCTTTATGCATTCTTCAGTTGATGGACATTTGAGCTCTTTCCATAATTTGGCTATTCTTGATAATGCAGCTGTAAACATCAGGGTGAATGTTCCCCTTTGAATCAGTACTTTTTTATCCTTTGCATAAGTAGCTAGTAGTGTGATTGTTGGGTCACAAGGTAGTTCTATTTTCAACTTTTTTAGAAACGGCCATAGTGTTTTCCAGAGTGACTCCACCAACAGTGTAAGAGAGTTCCCCGTTCTCTACATCCTTGCTAACATCTGTTGTTTCCTATGTTGTTAATTTTAACCATTCTTACAGGTGTGAGGTGGTATCTTATTGCAGTTTTGATTTGTATTTCCCTGATGATGAGTGATGTTAAGCATTTTTTCATGTGTCTATTGACCATCTGTATGTTCTTTGGAAAAATGCCCATTTCTTAACTGGATTTGTTTTTTAGTTTTGAATTTGATAAGTTCTTTTGTATACTAACCCTTTATCAGATATATCACTAGCAAATATCTTCCCCTATTCCCCCTATTCCCCTATTCAATAACTGAAAGGTTGCCTTTCAGTTATGTTGATTGTTTAATTTACTGTGTAAAAGCTTTGTATTTTGATGAAGTCCCAATAGTTTATTTTTGCTTTTGTTTCCCTTGTCTTTGGAGACCTGTCTAGTAATAAATTGTCACAGCCAAGGTAAAAGAAGTTGCTTCCTGTGTTCTCCTATAGCATTTTGATGGTTTCATGTCTCATATTTAGGCCTTTATGGTCAGGACCAAGACAGAAATGTTCACTCTCACATTTTTATTTAACATGGTACTGGAAGCCCTAGGCTCAGCAATCACACAACAACAAAAATATAAAAGTCATCCAAATCATCAAGGAAGAAGTCAACTTTTATTATTCACAGATGACATGATAATCTATGTAGAAAACCTGAAAGACCCAACCAAAAAATTCCTAAAATTGATACATGAATTTAGCAAAGTCACAGGGTATAAAATCAATGTGCAGAAATCTGTTGCATTTCTATATACCAATAATGAGGCAGTAGAAAGAAAAATCAAGGAATTTATCCCATTTACATTTACACTAAAATCCCTAAGATACCTTTGAATAAACCTAACCAAAGAGGTAAAAGATCTGTACTCTAACAACTATAGAACACTTATGAAAGAAATTGAAGATGACACAAAGAAATGGAAAAACAGTCCATACTCATGGTTTGGAAGAACAAATATTGTTAAAATGTCTATACTACCTAATGCAACCCCTATCAAAATACTAACAACGTTTTTCATAGAACAATAACAAACAGTTCTAAAATGTGTATGGATCCACAAAAGACCCTGAATAGCCAAAACAATCTTGAAAAAGAAAAACAAAGCTGGAAGCATCACAATTCCAGACTTCAAGCTGTAGTACAAAGCTATAGTCATCAAGACAGTATGGTACTGGCACAAAAACAGACACCAGATCAATGGAACAGAATAGAATACTCAGAAATGGAAACACAAATCTATGGTCAACTAATTTTTGAAAAAGCAGGAAAGAATATCCAATGGACACAAGATAGTCCCTTCACCAAATGTTTTTGGGAAAACTGGGCAGCAACATCTGCAAAATACAACTGGACCACTTTCTTACACACTTTCTTATTTATTTTGAAATAAATTCAAAATTGATGAAACTCCCTTACTATTATTGTATTACCATCAATTTCTCTCTTTGTCTGTTAGTATTTGCTTCATGTACTTAATTTCTCCAGTCTTGAGTGTATAGATATTTACAAAGATTAATCTCTTTATCATTATATAATTCTCTTCTTTGCCTCCTGTTGCATGCAGTCTTTGTTTTAATGTATGTTTTGTCTGATGTAAGTATTCCTACCCCAACTTCTTTTTTTTTGTTTCTTTTGCATGGCATTTTTTTTATCATCCCTTCACTTTCCTTCTGTATGTGTCTTTACGTCCCATGTGAGTCTCCTGTAGACAGTGAATAGATAGGTCTTGGTTTTTTAATCCATTCTGCCACCCTGTCTTTTGATAGGAGCACTTAGGTCATGTCTATTTAATGTAATTACTGATAAGCATGTACTTATTCCATTTTTTGTGTGTTTTGCATATTTTTGTTGTTCTTACCTCTTCCTTTCTTCTTCTCTTGATCCCTTTCTTTGTGACTGGTTAGTTTCTGTATAATTATGTATGATTTTCTCACTCTTCATGTTTTTTGTGTATTATACATTTTGAACTTGTGGTTACCATGAGTTTTATATATAACATCCTAAGTATATATCAATCTATATTAAGTTAATGTTCACTTAAGCTCAGACATATTCTAAAAACATTTTTTACTTACTCCTCCACATTTTGTGTATATGCTGTCATATTTTACATCATTTTATTTGTAACTTTCTTATGTATAATTATGGCCATCTCTTTTTCACCTGAAGAAGTCCCTTTGAAATTTATTATACGATTGGTTTACTGATTATAAGCTCCTTTAACTTTTGTTTGTCTAGGAAATGCTATATCTTTCCTTCAAATCTGAATGATTACCTTGTTCTATGGAGTATTCTTGGTTGTATATTTTTCCTTTCAACACTTTGAATATATCATGCCATTCCTTTCATGCCTACAAAATTTCGTCTGAAAAATTGGTTGATAGTGTCATTAGCTTTCAGTTTTGTTGGTTGCAAGACCTGGCCAAGGTGCAGTGTTGTTTGGGTCGCTTAGTGCATTGTGGCCCTTTGTGTTAGCAGTCTAGAGGGAGGATTCCAAAATGGGTGGGATATGTATGGCAGAACAAGATAGCAAAAATGATTGTTGCCAGTGTCTCTATTCCTGGAGAGAGGCTTAGATGTCTCTTGCTTCTCTGGCAGATGCTCTTAGGTTAGTAAGTGGGTCTTCTTCACACACTATGTGCATTTCGATCTGGTGTTTTTGCATTGGTTTCTAAGTTGTGTGAGTCTGCATTTGAGACCTTTAAAAGTGGGTTTTCCTTTCCCTACTTTTTCATAGATTTTCTAGTTATAATTCCTGTTGGTTTTCAAATCAGGTGTTTTAGGGGGTCTCATCTTTCCTGTGAAGAATCTACAAGTTTAGGTGTCTTATGTGGAGCTCAAATTTCTCATTCCTCAAGGAAAAGTTCCATTCATTGGATATCCATTCTAACTGTGGAACATCGTGCCTGGGTTGTGGTATTTATATTAGTGTAATCATATATCTACCTCTACTACTTATATCTGTGCTGTGTGTGTGTGTGTGTGTGTGTGTGTAAGCCATGTTCATCAAATTCTAGGTCCTTCAGAGGGAATTATTTCATATGTAGTTGTATATTTATTGTGTCTATGGAAGGTGAGTTCAGGTTCTTATGCTGCCATATTAAAACCTTTCTCAATTTATGTCTTTTGATTGGTAAATTTAATCCATTCACATGTAATGTAATTACTGATATAGAAGTATTTGCTTTTGTTATTTTGGTGTTTGTGTGTGTGTGTGTGTGTTACAGCTTTTTTGTCTTTCATTTATTTCATTACTGCCTCTTGTGTTCAGTTAAATTTTTTAAGTTTATTCATTTATTTTGAGAGATACAGAGACAGTGTGAGTGAGGGAGGGGTAGAGAGAGAGGGAGAGAGAGAACCCCAAGCTTGTTCCATGCTGCCAGTGCAGAGCCTAACACAGGGCTCAAACTCATGAAACCATGAGATCATGATCTGAGCTGAAACCAAAAGTCAGACGCTTTAGTAATTTTTTTGTAGTGACACATTTTATCCCCTTTTCATTTCCTTTCATGTATATTCTATAGATCATTTCCTTGAGATTACCATGGAGATTATATATAGCATTTGGAAGTTATAACAATATATTTTAAGTTAATAGTAATTTAACTTCAAATGTATATAAAAATCTCTACTCCTTTACTGCTCCAGTCTTCACTTTATGTTATTGATATATACCTATTAACATAGATTCAGCATCATCACTTATGCATATGCTTTTAAATTCTATAAAAATGTAAAATGGAGTTATAAGTTGCAATTACAAAATATTGGTTTTATATTTGTCCATATGTTTACCTTCATGAGAGCTTTTTATTTTATCATGTGGCTTTTTCCCTTTCTTTTCTAATTTGGTCTCTAGAAATTGACCATGTGAAAGGCAGCCACAGGTTTGGTTCTAAGGTCTGTAAATTCACAGATAGAAAATTTGTTATTATTACTGGGAATTTTATGGGAAATAAAAAGTTAGGCGTGTACATCTATGAAAGCTTGAAAATATTCACTTTTAGACTTATAATTATTTTTTTTAGTTTGTTGATATAGTAGTTTCTAGAATTCTTTCCTAAATTTAAAAATCTGTCTTTATCTTTCCACTAGATACACTGATAATAGAAATAAAAGATATGCCCAATCATGATGGCAAAATCTAAACAAATATTATCTGTCCTTCAGGTCACTGTCCTTCAGGTCACTGAAGTGACCTGTACTGTCCTTCAGGTCACTTTTTTTAGTACCATTATGACTTTGAGGTCATCCTTCCACGTCTATCTATCTTCCATAGATTCAATTTATTGTATCTAGCGGCTGAAAAGTATTTACCTAAAAATTATAAAATAAAACAATTGCAAATATACATTGAAAGAGGTTTAAAAGGTTACACAGTAAATTAGTTATTATGGGAAAGGAAAATATATTATTTACTGCTTCTATATTGTTTGAGTACTTTTGTTTAAACATGATACCATGAAACTGTGTTAGTACAGCCACTCTGGAAAACAGTATGAAAGTTCCTCAAAAAGTTAAAAATAGACTACTCATCGACTGATGAATGCATAAAGAAGATGTGGTGTATATATAATGGAATATTACTCAGCCATCAGAAAGAATAAAAACTTGCAATTTGCGGTAAGGTGGATGGAGCTAGTGTGTATTATGCTAAGCAAAATAAGTCAGTCAAAAGAAAGACAAATATCACATAATTTCATTCATGTGTGGAATTTAAGAAACAAAACAGATGAACATAGAAGAAAGAACAAATGAGAGAGAAACAAACTATAAAATAGACTCAACTATAGAGAACAAACTGAAGGTTGCTGAATGGGAGGTGGGGGAGCAACAAGCTAAATTGATAATGGGTATTAAGGAGGACACTTATTTGATAAGCACTGGTTGTTTATATTTAAGTTATGAATCACTAAATTTTACTCCTGAAACTATTACACTATATGTTAACTAATAAGAATTTAAATAAAACTTGAAACAAAAAATCTGTGTTGTTTTTATAATTTAAAATAAAATAAAATAAACAAAAATAGCCTATAAATAGGCACTTGTAGTGATGAACACTGGGTTTTATATTTAAGCTTTGTATCACTAAATTCTACTCCTGAAGCTAATATTACCCTATATATTAATTCACTGGAATTTAAATAAAAACTTGAAACCAAATGAAAAAAAAATACATTGAGTGTTTTAGCTCCTTTAGCTACCTTAGCATGTGTTTCATAAGGTCTAATAATGAGATCAATCAATTATATGTGTCTCTTATTTTTCTAAGAAGGAAATTAATGTTTCATATAAATTCCCCTATGGACAAAGCATGACTAGATAAATATTGATGGTTGAATTTACCTTGTTTATCTCACCCATCTCTTGGACTCATACTAGCATAGAATATTGGGAATATTTCTTACTTGCATGAATGACTCACATGTGTTCCAACAAGAAAATGTGGAACTAGAATATTCACCTGGCATGTAATAGGCAACCAGTACATATTTGTTAAATGAAATAACAAAAGAAAAACTACCATCACCAAGATATTCAGAAATATTATACTCTATCAGAGCTTGGCAAAAATACTTCATTTTCACATTTCTTTCTATGATAATCTCATGAGAATTTCTGGTTTTTTTTCCTATAGAGGACTGCAATTTACCTCTGGATATATCTCTGCACAGGCAGCATTTCTAATTTGCTATTATTAAATTAAACATATATATCCACTAATTACTTGTTTTTACTGAGCTGGAAACAGTATTAATGACAAGAGATTGTAGAAATTTGACTAGGTGAGTTTTACAAGCATACATGCCTTTAGAAATGCGCAATCCAAATCCTTCCTTCCTGAACCATTCATTTTGCTATTGAATGAAGATATTCTCAATGTTAAAAAGTAAGTTATATGGAAGGTGTAGGTAATCTCTTAAAGAATGGGCATATTTTCCTTTTGACATAAACTTGAGTTATTAAATGGCAATAATTATAGAAATAATTTAAATTCAGATTACACTAATCCATGAAAACTCATAGAATTAATGTCATAGCTCCAACTTTGAATGGGAATTATCTGTCCTAGAGAAAATTTTTTCCCGATATTTCACAATTAAACTTTGTCCAAAAATTTAATAAATGTCAATCTTCTCTAGCAAAGTCTGAGGGCTTGAGAGGAAAGTTGGGTGTGAGTAAAGGAGTAAGATGTGTGTCTAGTGAAAAGAAAATATAGAAATCTAAGGGTACTTAACTGACAATGTAACTCCAGAAAGTAACACTGCCCATTCAATAAGCAGATCTTCACTTTCTGTTTGACAACTAAAAGTAGTGGATCATGGAAGCTAGTTGCAGAGAAAGGAAATATTCTTCACTCTGTTATGGGTCTCCCAGATTAAGGCTGCATTAGGAAGCAACCCTTCCCACTCTTTTCTCCATTTCAGAAGCATATGATTATAACCATGACATTACACATGTTAACATTTGAATTTTAATTCATTGCAGAACTAGGCACAGTACCATGTGTATGATCAAGCAAAATTAATTATTTCAAAAAAATTTACTGAATGAGAAATATTATGAACTAGCTTAGCTAAGAGGCAGAGAATAAAACATTGAAAACACAATGAATGTTTTAGGAAGTGGTATGAAACTATATCAGTCAAAAGTGAATTAAAGTGTTGAAAATTAGGTATTTAATTATTCTCTACCATATATGATAGCCTAAAAATTGAGGATGAGGTCACATAAATATAAAGAATAGAGTGCTCTACTGTTTACAGTAATTTAAACTACATAGAAATAAATTTTAAGTTTTTAAAAAGCAGCATAAATCCTTTACAGGTAAGCCTTCACTTACTTTGAGGTCGTTATTTGCACTAGAAGTTCAAAGCATATGAAGTCCATATGTCTCAGAACAGAGGAAATGCCCAGATCTTTCAAAGGCCATCAGGAAAAAGGAGCTCACATATATAGAAGATAAATTACCTGGGCAACCCACGAGTCTGGGTGTCCTATGTTGTGCTAGCCAAACAACACTGGTGGCTCTCAAGCTGAGCTACCAGTGTGCCAACTTTTATCTAAATGCTTATAAACACGTCCATAAGTAGGAACAGCATTAAAAATCACTAAATATTTGAAGAAAATAAAGACCAAAATCCAGAGATAACTCCAAAAGAAATAGAACGTATAAGGTAAAACGAAAGAGTTCAAAGTCAATTTAATTAATTTCTCAAAGATATTTGAAATAATATTGCATCTATTAAATTCTGCCTTCTGCTGACCCCCCACATCAAGAATGCTGTGAAATAGTATTTGGAAATTAAAAATCTGATCATCAACATAAAAAGGTTTAATAGATGAGATACACAGCAAAATGTGTACACCAGAAAATCAAATAAGTGAAATGTAAGTTCAAGCCAATGAACTCTCCCAAAATATTACCAAAGATCAAAGCTAAGGGAATATGTTAAGAGACATGGATCCAAGGCACTAAATATAAAAGGAAACTGAAAAAATTCAAGCAAGTGGGAAAGGAAATAAACTTCTTCTACAGGAATTAGAATAAGATTACCATAAAACTTTCCACCTTGAACACTGGATGTTTGGAAACATGATCAGTATCTTCAAAGTTCCCCAGAAAATAATTTTGAACTTAGAATTTTATACCCAAATTTTCTTTTATGTGAAAATAAAATACAATTTTATTAGGAATGTATAATGAAGTACAATTATAATTCACAGATCTCCTCTAAACAAATTACTTATGTAGAGTTCTGTAAAAAGAAAAATGAAACAAAGAAGGTAGATGTCGACCATGACAAAGCATGTTGAACAAACCCTAAACAAAACAAAACACTAAAACAGTTTGATCCAAGTAAATTGATAATATGGGCTTAAAGCTTAAGATAGTTGTTAAACAGTATTTTAAAAATTGTCTTGGGAGGCCAATATGGTGGAACAGCATGGAACTTTTTTGTGTGTCTCCATCCATGAGATACAGCCAGACCAACACTAAACCATCCTGCACACCTAGAAAACTGATCTGAAGATTAACACAATCCACACAACTTGAACCAGAGAATTCAGCAGGTACATGGTGAAGACAGGTGAACTTGGGGAGAGAGAAGCTGTGGAGGGCAGGGAGCCACTTTTTCAGGCAGAGAGAGGATGGAGACAGACAGGGGGAGAGGAATACGGGAAGACCACCCCTCCCCAAAAGCAGCTGGAGAGAAAGTGGAAAATTGGAAGCAGCCACAGGGACTGAAGTAAAAAGGGAGAAAGGAGAAAGGAGAGAGTTTAAATTCCATTAAAACTGTAAACAGGGGGAATGCAGAGTCTGAAACTCTGCAGCTCGATAGCTGACTGTGCTCTGGTGGGAGAAAAGGGAGAAACCCCAGGAGCAGATGGGGTCCAGGAGTTTCTTGGGCCACATAGGGAGAAGTGGTTCCACTGCTGGAAGGACATTTGGTAGAGGCTGTGAGGCCACCAGGGCCCAACAGACCCTAGAGAACGGCCACATTTGCTGGTGCTGGAACAACATCGTTGGGGGTGAAGCCTGGTGCCAGATGTGTGTTGTGATTTTCCATAACCCTGAGGAGCTGCTGTTACACTGTCTCGAGAACTTTTTCTGCAATGGGCTGGCACCTGGCCGCAGTCTCTGGGCATTGACAGCAGCAAGCATTCTTGGGTGAGGCTGGCACCCGGCCATTGCTCAGTAAGACCCTCTGCAGAGGGGCAGAGTGTGTCACAGCCACAGTCCCTCAGAAATGGGGGGGCAGGAAACTCATCTGCATCTGAGACAAAACGTAGAAGGGAGGTGCTGCCTTGGGCTTGGTCACAGACAGTGTGAAAGTGGGGTGTGGATGGAAGCCAGAGATGAAGGACAGGTGCGCTATTGCTGGTCTGGGAGAACAGAGTTCCGATACTAGAGACTGGGTAGCTGGGTGATGCCATTTTCACCGCTGTCGTGCATACACACCTACAAGTGCCACAATAATCCACCCCGGTAGGGTAGCAGTGCCACCTAGTGAAAAATGGAGCCATTACACTAAGCCCCGCCCAACTTGGACAACCTCGCTCTTCAAGAACACAGGTCTCAATGCCTGCTTAGTTTATGGACTATAAAGCGCTTCATAGTTTGACTTCTAGGGGAAAATGAAGTAATTTCAGTCATATTTCAGTCTGTTAGTGGGTCCAACTATTCAATTTTCTTTCTTTCTTTTTCTTTTTCTCTATTTCGTTTTTTTCATTTTCTTGAATACAGAAAAAAAACATTTTTGTTGTCATTTTTTATTAAAAATATTTTTCTTTAATTTTTTCTACTATATTTTTTATTTTGTGTAAATTTTTTCAAATTCTATTTTACTTCCATCATTTCACCTTAGTCTACTTCAGTGTATTCATTTTTTCAAATTTTCAAATGATTTCCTTTTTTTTTCTTTTTTCCCTTTTTCTCTAATCTATGAAGACACTTTCAAAACCCAGACCAAAATACACGTAGGATATACCATCATTTATTCAATTTTGTGTGTGTGTGTTTGTTTTCAATTTTGTAATTTTAATATTTTAATTTTATTTTTTTATTTTTTTTTTCTACCTCATTAATAACTTTTCTCCATTCAAAATGACGAAATGAAGGAATTCACCCCAAGAGAAAAAGCAGGTAGAAACAACAGCCAGGGACTTAACCAGCACAGATACAAGCAAGATGTCTGAACCAGAATTTAGAATCACGATAATAAGAATACTAGCTGGAGTCAAAAATACATTAGAATCCCTTTCTAAGGAGATAAAAGAAGTAAAACTAGTCAGAAGGAAATAAGAATTGCTATAACTGAGCTGCAATCTCAAATGGCTCCCGTGACAACAAGGATGAATGAGGCAGAACAGAGAAGCAGCAATATAGCAGACAAACTCATGGAGAATAAGAAGAAAAAAAGAGGTAGATCACAATTTAAGAATTAGAGAAATCATTGACTCATTAAAAAGGAATATCAGAATCATAGGGGTCCCAGAAGAGGAAGAGAGAGAAATAGGGGTGGAAGAGTTATGTGAGCAAACCATAGTGGAAAACCTTCCTAACCTGGGGAAAGACAGACATCAAAATCCAGGAAGCACAGAGGACTCCCATTAGACTCAACAAAAACTGAACATCAACAAGGCATATCATAGTCAAAGTCACAAAATACTCAGGCAAGGAGAGAATCATGAAAGCAACAAGGGGAAAAAAGTCCCTAACCTACAAGGGAAGACAGATCAGATTTGCAGCAGACCAATCCACAGAAACTTGACAGGCCAGAAAGGAGTGGCAGGATATATTCAATGTGCTGAATCAGAAAAATATGCAGCCAAGAATTCTTTACCCAGCAAGGTTGTCATTCAAAATAGAAGGAAAGATAAAAAGTTTCCCAGGGAAACAAAAATTAAAGGAGTTTGTGACCACTAAACAAGACCTGCAAGAAATTTTAAGGGGGACTCTCTGAGGAGAGAAAAGATTAAATAAATAAATAAATAAATAAATACAAAAAGCAACAAAGATTAGAAATGACCAGAGAACACCACCAGAAACTCCAACTCTACAACCATCATAATGGCAATAAATTAATATCTTTCAGTACTCACTCTAAACATCAATAGACTAAATGCTCCAAACAAAAGGCACAGGGTAACAGAATGGATAAGAAAACAAGATCTATCTATATGCTACTTACAAGAGACCCACTTTAGACCTAAAGACACCTTCAGATTGAAAGTAAAGGGTTGGCGAATCATCTATCATGCTAATGGTCAACAAAAGAAAGCCAGAGTACCCATACTTATATCAGGTAATCTAGACTTTAAAATAAAGACTATATCAAGAGATGATAAGGGGCATTATATCATAATTAAGGGGTCTATCCACCAAAAAGACCTAACAATTCTAAACATTTATGTGTCAAATGTGACAGCACCCAAATATATAAATCAATTCATCACAAACATAAAGAAACTCATTGATAGTAATACCATAATAGTAGGAGACTTCAACACCCCACTCACAACAATGGACAGATCATCTAATCAAAAAATCAACAAGGAAACACTGGCTTTGAATGACACACTGCACCAGATGGACTTAACAGATATATTCAGAACATTTTATCCAAAAGCAGCAGAATATACATTCTTCTCCAGTTCACGTGGAATGTTCTCCAGAATAGATCACACCCTGGGACAAAAATCAGCCCTCAGCAAGTACAAAAAGATTGAGATCATACCGTGCATATTTTCAGACCACAATGCTATGAAACTCGAAATCAACAACAAGAAAAAAATTTGGAAAGGTAACAAATATTGAAGACTAAAGAATATCCTACTAAAGAATGAATGGGACAATGAAGAAGTTGAAGAGGAAATTAAAAAGAGGAAGTCAATGAAAATGATAACACCACAACCCAAAATCTCTGGGACACAGCAAAGGTGGTCATAAGAGGGAAGTATATAGCAATCCAGGTATTCCAAAAGAAGGAAGAATGATCTCAGATACACAACCTAAACTTACACCTTAAGTAGCTGGAAAAATAACAGCAAATAAAACCAAAAACCAGTGAAAGACAGGAAATAATAAAGATTACAGCAGAAATCAATGCTATCAAACCCCCCCCAAAATAAAAGAGTAGAATAGATCAATGAAAAAGGAAGCTGGTTCCTTGAAAGAATTAACAAAATTGATAAACCACTAGCCACTTTGATCAAAAAGAAAAGGAAAGGACCCAAATAAATAAAATCAAGAATGAAAGAGGAGAGATCACAACCAACACAGCAGAAATAAAAACAATAATAAGAGACTAATATGAACAATTATATGCCAATAAAATAGGCACTATGGAAGAAATGGAAAATTCTTAGAAACATATACACTACCAAAACTGAAACAGGAAGAAATAGAAAATTTGAATACACCCATAACCAATGAAGACATCGAATTGGTAAAAAAAAAAAAATCTCCTAAAATCTAGAGTCCAAGGGAAGATGGCTTTCCAGGGGAATTCCGCCAAACATTTAAGGAGTTAACACCTATTATCTTGAAACTGTTCCAAAAAGTAGAAATGGAAGGAAAACTTCCAAATTCTTTCTATGAAGCCAGCATTACCTTGATTCCAAAACCAGAGACCACACTAAAAAGGAGAACTATAGACCAATTTCCCTGATGAACATGGATGCAAAAATCCTCAACAAGATATTAGCCAACAGGATCCAACAATACAGTAAAAATATTATTCACCATGACCAAGTAGGATTTATACCTGGGATGTAGGGATGGTTCAATATCCACAAGATAATTAACATGATTCATCGCGTTAATAAAAGAAAGGGCAAGAATCATATGATCATCTCAATAGATGCAGAGAAAGCATTTGACAAAATGCAGCATCCTTTCTTGATACAAACCCTCAAGAAAGTAGGGATAGAAGAAGCATACCTTGAGATCATAAAAGCCGTATAAACGACCCAATGTTAATATCATCCTCAATGGGGGAAAAACTGAGAGCTTTCCCCTAAGGTCAGGAAAAACACAGGGATGTCTACTCTTGCCACTGTTATTTAACATGGTATTGGAAGTCTTAGCCTCTGCAATCAGACAAGACAAAGAAAGAAAAGGCATCCAAATCAACCAGGAAGAGGTCAAACTTTCACTCTTTGCAGGGGACATGATATTCCATATGGAAAATCCAAAAATTCCACCAAAAACCTACTAGAACTGGTCCATGAATTCAGCAAAGTCGCAGGATGTAAAAGCAATGCACAGAAATTGGTTGCATTCCTATACACCAACAATGAAGCGACAGAAAGAGAAATCAAGGAATCGATCCCATTTACAATTGCACAAAAAAACATAAAATACCTAGGAATAAATCTAACCAAAGAGGTGAAAAATCTATACGCTGAAAACTATAGAAAATTTATGAAATAAATTGAAGAAGACACAAAAAAAATGGGAAAAGATTTTATGCTCCTGGATAGGAGGAACAAATATTGTTAAAATGTCAATACTACCTAAAGCAATCTACATACTCAATGCAATCCCTATCAAAATAACACCAGCATTCTTCATAGAGCTAGAAGAGATAATCCTAAAATTTGTATGGAACCAGAAAAGACTCTGAATAGCCAAAGCGATCTTGAAAAGAAAACCAAAGCAGGAGACATCACAATCCCAGACTTCAAGCTATACTACAAAGCTGTAATCATCAGGACAGTATGGTACTGGCACAAGAACAAACACTCAGATCAATGGAACAAAATAAAGAACCCAGAAATGGACCCACAAATGTATGGCCAAAAAATCTTTGACAAAGCAGGAAGAATATCCAATGGAATAAAGACAGTTTCTTCAGCAAGTGGTACTGGGAAAACTGGACAGCGACATGCAGAAGAATGAACCTGGACCACTTTCTTACACCATACACAAAAGTAAACACGAATGAAAGAGCTAAATGTAAGACAGGAGGTGCTGGGAAAACTGGACAGCAACATGCAGAAGAACGAACCTGGACCACTTTATTACACCATACACAAAAATAAACTCAAAATGGATGAAAGACCTAAATGTAAGACAGGAAGGCATCAAAATACTTGAGGAGAAAGCAGGCAAAAACCTCTTTGATCTTGCCCAAAGCAACTTCTTACTCAATACGTCTCTGGAGGCAAGAGAAACAAAAGAAAAAATGAACTCCTGGAACCAAATCAAAATAAAAAGCTTCTGTACGGCGAAGGAAACAATCAGCAAAGCAAAAAGGCAACCTACAGAATGGGAGAAGATATTTGCAAATGACATATCAGATAAAGGGTTAGTATCCAAAATCTATAAAGAACTTATCAAACCCAACATCCAAAAAACAAATAATCCAGTGAAGAAGTGGGCAAAAGACATGAATAGACACTTCTCCAAAGAAGACATCCAGATGGCCAACCGACATATGAAAAAATGCTCAACATCACTCATCATCAGGGAAATACAAATCAAAACCACAATGAGATATCAACTTACACCTCTCAGAATGGCTAACATGAACAACTCAGGCAACAACAGATGTTGGCGAGGATGCGGAGAAAGAGGATCTCTTTTGCATTGTTGGTGGGAATATAAGCTGGCACAGCCACTCTGGAAAACAGCATGGAGGTTCCTCAAGAAAATGCAAGGGATACAGGTGTGCTGTTTTGAAGGGACACATGCACCCCAATGTTTACCGCAGCACTATCAAGAATAGCCAAAGTATGGAAAGCGCCCAAATGTCCAAAGATGGATGAATGGGTAAAAAAGTGGTATATATATACAATGGAGTATTACTCGGCAATCAAAAAGAATGAAATCTTGCCATTTGCAACTACATGGAAGGAACTCCAGGGTATTATGCCAAGTGAAATTAGTCAGTCAGAGAAAGACAAATATCATATGACTTCACTCATATGAGGACTTTAAGAGACAAAACAGATGAACATAAGGGAAGGGAAACAAAAATAATATAAAAACAGGGAGGGGGACAAACATAAGAGACTCTTAAATATGGGGAACAAAGGCTTACTGGAAGGGTTGTGGGAGGGGGGATGGGCTAATTGGGTAAGAGGCATTAAAGAATCTACTCCTGAAACCCATTGTTTCACTATATGCTAAGTAATTTGGATGTAAATTAAAAAAAATAAATTAAAAAATAAATAAACATTAAAACATTTATTAAAAAATAAACAAAAAAATTGTTTTATGAATGAAATAATGTAATAGTGGAAACATTTTAATAATTAATTATAAATAAAATTCTAGTGATTTAAATAAAATATATGAAGTATCTTGAGTGAAAAAGAAATTAAAAGTATATTTACTAGAAGAGAATATTGGGGTGCCTGGGTGTCTCAGTCAGTTAAGCATCAGACTTTGGCTCAGGTCATGATCCTCCAGCCCATGAGTTAGAGCCCCAGGTCCTCAGAGCCTGGAGCCTCCTTCTGATTCTGTGTGTCCCTCTGTCTCTG
Source organism: Prionailurus bengalensis (assembly GCF_016509475.1). Classification (NCBI taxonomy): domain Eukaryota; kingdom Metazoa; phylum Chordata; class Mammalia; order Carnivora; family Felidae; genus Prionailurus; species Prionailurus bengalensis. Next base: position 71,111,351 of record NC_057361.1, read on the forward strand.
CCCCTTCTCCCACTCATGTTCTGTCTCTCTCTCTCTCTCTCAAAAATAATAAATAAACATTAAAAGTGTTTTTTAAATAATAGATTATTGATTTATCTACATGTTTACAGAAAAAATATAGATTAAATATAGTCTACTTAAATTTTTAAGTTAATCATTGAAGGAATGGAAATTATTTGATACCAAACCACTAAGGAAAAATAAAACAAATTTGTTCAATACAAAAAGGGAATGACAGGAATGAAATGAAAGCATTGTAGGCAATCCAGCAAGCAAACAAAAAATAAAACAAAGTAAGATAGCATGAATAAAACAAAACATATCAGTAGTCATAATAAAGGTAAATAGGCTTTATTCTTCTATTAAAAGAAGAGGCTCAGTTCAACACAATGCTACAATATTTTATTTTGTTGTTAACTCATCACAACCTAACTTCAAAACAACTGGTCAATTTATTCATACTGAGTTAAAAAAATATTAAAGATAAATGTGAGAAAGTATCTGATTTTCATGAGTCATTTCTCTCAAAATGTAAAATATTTTTTAGTTTGAAAGAATTATTCCTCAGTTGGTATACAAACCTAAATGAAAGGAAAGAAATGTTGTCTAAATTAAGTGAAACAGAGTATTTTCTAATACCTTTTCTATGTTAATGAAGGAGCTTCTCCTAAAATCTAATATTAGGAGATAGATCATGGATGTTAGTTTTTGTTAAAAGATAATTCACAAGAAATTAGTGTGTTTGATAGGTCAAAAGTGAAACAGACATGAGTTTCAATCTAGGATCTTCTATTTGTTATCCAGTGACTGGTCATTATCCAATCTGATTCTAGTTCCTCACTCAAATAGATGAGGATAATATCTTTCAACTATTGGTACATGTTCTCTCCAATTTACGTTCTCTCTCTCTCTCTCTCTCTCTCTCTCTCTCTAACTGGACCCTTCTGATTTTAAACACACCAAATATTTTTTATTCCCTCTACTTTTATGTACCCACATACCTCTCTATTTACCTAGTACATACTGATACAGCTGTACCACTTATTTAAGGCTTTTTCCAGTCTCCTGAACTGCTTTGGTCATTTCAAGTGTTTTCTCCATAAGTCAGAAACCTAGGATTAACTCACCCTTGACATCCCCTCTTCTCCCACTCCCCATATTTAACCAATAATCAAATCCAGCTATTTTTACCCCTTCTAATATCTCTTTAATCCATCAATTTCTTCCCATTTCTACTGCTATCATTGATACTCATATTAGCTTTTACATGGATTACTAGTCTTCTATTTCATCTAATCTGATCTCCCTGAACTCCATTCTTCATATGAGCTGAAGAAATATTTTTTAATTAAATATTTTAGATAGTTGTAGATTCACATACAATTGCAAGAAATAATACAGAGAGATTGTATGTACATTTTACTAAGTTTCCTCCAGTGGTACCAAATTGTACAAGTATACTACAATACATTGTACAACATAGTACAATATAATACTATATATTGTACAACTATAGTAGAGTATCAAAATCAGAATACAAATATTGATATTGTCTAAATACAGATCACATATATCACCACAAGGATCCTTCTTGTCCTTTTATAGCCATACACAATTCTCTCTGACATTCTCTCCTTCCTACCACTGTTTAATATATTCTCCATTTCCATGATTTTGTTGGCTCAAGAATATTACATAAATGGAATCATACATTGGAAGTATACTTTGGGGATTGGTTTATTTCATTTAACATAATTCTCTAGATATTCATCCAAGTTGTGTGATTCAAGTGTTTATTTCTTTTTATTGCTGGTATGGATGTATCAATTATTGTTAAACTATTAACCACCCATAGGAGGAGATCTAGGTGTTTCCACATTTGGGCTATTATTAATAAAACTTCCATGAATATTTGTGTACAGGATTTTGTGTGAGAATGTTTTTATTTGTTTCTTTGTTTATGAAAAAGACCAGAGTGTAGCTGCTGGGTCATAGGGTAGTTGAATGTTTAGTCCTTAAGAGAAATCCAAAGTGTTTGCAAGAGTAGCTGGACCATTTTACATTGCCATAAGCAATGTATGAGGGGTCCAGTTTATCTGCATCATTGCTAGAATTTGGTGTTGCCACTATTTTTTGTTTTAACCATTGTAATAGGAGTGTAGTGATATTTCATTGTGGTTTTCATCATTTCCCTGAAGAATACTAATTATTTTCATGTGTTTATTTTCTTTCTTTTAAGCCTTTATTTAAATTCTAGAAAGTTAACATACAGTGTGATATTAGTTTCAGGTGTACAATATAGTAATTCAACACTTCCTTCCATACAATATCCAGGGTTCATCACAAAAGTGCACTCCTTAATCCCCATAACCTATTTAATCCATCCCCTCTGGTACCTACCTCCCCTCTGGTAACCATCAGTTTGTTCTCTATAGTTAATAGTCTGTTTATTGGTTAGCCTCTTTGTTTTCCACTATTATTATTTTTATTAATTCTTAAGTTCCACTTAGAATTCACTCATATATGAATGAAATATATGAGTGACAAATACCCTATATGTATTTGTCTTTCTCTTACTGACTTTTTTCACTTAATGTAATACTCTCTAGTTCCATCCATGTTGTTACAAATAGCATGGTTTCATTATTTTTTTATGGATGAGTAATATTCCATCGTACATATATACTACATCTTCTTTATCCATTCATCAGTCCATGGACACTTGGGTTCTTTTCATAATTTGGCTATTGTATATAATGCTGCTATAAACTTTCAGGGGCATGTATAGCTTTGAATTCATATTTTTGCATCCATTAGGTAAATACCTAGTAGTGCAGTTGCTGGATAGTAGGGTAATTCTATTTTTAACTTTTTGAGGAACCTCCATACTGTTTTCCAGAGTTGCTGACCCAGTTTACATTCCAACCAAGAGTGCAAGAGGGTTCCCCTTTCTCCAGATCCTTGCCAACATCTGTTGTTTCTTGTGTTATTGAATTTAGCCATTCTAGCAGGTGTGAGGTGATATATTATTGTAGTTTTGATTTAAATTTCCCTTATAATCAGTGAAGTTCACCATCTTTTTATGTGTCTATTGGCCATCTCTATGTCTTATTTGGGAAAATGTCTATTCATGTTTTTTGCCTAGTTTTAATTGGATTATTAGATTTTGGGGTATTTACAGCAATAGCACTGCTAGGAATTTACCCAAGGGATACAGGAGCACTGATGCATAGGGGCACTTGTACCCCAATGTTTATAGCAGCACTCTCAACAATAGCCAAATTATGGAAAGAGCCTAAATGTCCATCAACTGATGAATGGATTAAAAAATTGTGGTTTATATACACAATGGAGTACTACGTGGCAATGAGAAAGAATGAAATATGGCCCTTTGTAGCAACATGGATGGAACTGGAGAGTGTTATGCTAAGTGAAATAAGCCATGCAGAGAAAGACAGATACCATATGGTTTCACTCTTATGTGGATCCCGAGAAACTTACCAGAAGACAATGGGAGAGGGGAAGGAAAAAAAAAGAGGTTAGAGTGGAAGAGAGCCAAAGCATAAGAGACTCTTAAAAACTGAGAACAAACTGAGGGTTGATGGGGGGTGTGAGGGAGAGGAGGGAGGGTGATGGATATTGAGGAGGGCAACTTTTGGGATGAGCACTGGGTGTTGTATGGAAACCAATTTGACAATAAACTTCATATATTGAAAAAAAAAGATTTGGGGGTATTTAATTTTGTAAACTCTTTAAATATTTTGGATATTAACCCATTTTCAGGTATGTCATTTGAAAATATCTTCTCCAATTCTATTTGGTGGACTTTTAGTTTTGTTGATTGCTTCTTCTGCTGTGCAAAAGCTTTTATTTTGATATAGTCCCAATAGTTTATTTTTTATTTTGTTTCCCTTGCCTCAGGAGACATATCTAGAAACAAGTTGCTACAACCAATGTTGAACAAGTTACTGCCTGTGTTCTCCTCCATTGTTTTAATGGTTTGAAGTCTCACATTTAGGTCTTTAATCCATTTTGAATTTTTTTGTGTGTATGATGTAAGAAAGTGGTCCAGTTTCATTGTTTCACATGTGGCTGTCCAGTTTTCCCAACACCATTTGTTGAAGAGACATTTTCCCCCCATTGGATATTGTTTGCTGCTTTGTTGAAGTTTAATTGACCATACAGTGGTAGGTTCACTTCTGTGTTTCCTATTATATTCATTTTTATCAATGTGTCTATTTTTGTGCCATTACTATAGTGTTTTGATCACTACAGCTTTGTAATATAACTTAAGGTCCAGAATTGTGATGTCCCCAACTTTGCTTTTCCTTTTCAAGGTTGCTTTGGCACTTTTGGGTCTTTTCCGGTTCCTGTGAGAAGTAAGTGAGATGATTCATTTTGAGAAATATCAAATAAAAGCTGTGCTGTTTAGTTAACAATAGGTTTATAATCTATTGGAAATATGTATGAACCACCCTCCTCACCCACAATGGAATTCCAAAGCCATAAACAATTCACTTCCTGGTTCTCCTTCCCCTCTCCATTTTGCAGGCTTATTTTTCACAGGCTTTGCAATGAGTTTGCGCCAAAGAACTGAAGTCTCTGCATCACCTCAAGGAATGTACATTTGTACCAATCAGACTACTTTTGGCCTTATATGGACATAGGCGACTTCCAGGTAAGGCTGTAACCTCTGTAGTACTCAGCCAATGAGGAATCAGAGGAGGGGCTTGCATGCAAGGAGATAAATTGTCTACTGTAACTTCCCTGATTGTGCCTGTCCCACAGACACTTGCTCTTGCAAGAACGTTGATTAAAGCCTCATTTCACTGTGCTCTGAGTCTCTGCATCCCTCCTTTGATTGGGTCAGTGGGCTTATTTCTCACATTTTGGGGCTGCCCGGGATTCACCTCAACCTGCAGGGTCCAGGTCCTCCTGCCAGAGGAGAGACGCATCCCACCCCAGTTTGGGTGGCCTTTCAGTGGCAGGGCCCCTGGCCCCTGCAGGATCCGTGGAGCTTGAGGATTTTTGCCTTTGGAGACAGAAGAAGTGACACTGGGGAAAGGGTAGAAGACAGGTACCTCAGTGACCTGGTAACTCCGCTTACAGACCAAGGTAGGAAAATTGTATATAAGTACTGCCTTGAGGGTCGGGAAATCCTGAGACTGTGTGTGACTAAGATATATCCTAGATACAAAGGGAATGCAGACTCTTGATCCGTGGTTCTGTTCTTTCGCAAGGGAAATGGCCAGAGACAAAGGAAGCCAGTTCTGGAGAGTGCAAGAAACCTCCATTAAAGGGGGTTGAGCCCCCAGGGAAGCTCAGGAGCAGAAACTAGTCTTTTTTAGGGATGGGGAACAAAAATTCTAGGCCTAGGGGTAAGGGAAGAGATACCCACAAAGAGGCGGGGTCTCTTCAGATTCCCCCAGATAGTCTTCTGGGGCAAATGTTAAGGTACTGGAAGGAAGTTCCTTGTACAAGGAACAAGGACAAACAAAATGATTAAACTCTGCTGTTTTGTTTGGACTAAAAACCCAATTAAAAGACCATCTGTATTTTGTTTTGTTTTGGCTCTGAGAAAGACTGGGTCTATGAGGCCCTAGTCCTTTATGTGAATGACAAAAGTTATACTACACTGGAGGAAAGGGCTTACACTCTCTGAGACTGAGGAAACGTGGGATCTTCTTCAGTCCCCAAGGACTCCCCCTTGGGATGCCTTTTAGCCCACTGGAATCAATTCAGATTGCAAGATCTTAAAAAAAAAACAAAAAAACAAAAAAAACCACAAAAAACCTGATCTTCTTTTGTAATACTGGGCTCAATACTACTTAAGAGATGAGGAAAAATGACCCATTAAGGGGACATTAAATTTACATTTTTTCAATGTTTATTTATCTTTGAGAGAGAGATAGAGTGCGAGTGGGGGAGGTACAGAGAAGGAGACACAGAATCCGAAGCAGGCTCCAGGCTCCGAGCTGTTAGCACAGAGCTCAACACGGGGTTCAGACTCACGAACCATGAGATAATGCCCTGAGCCAAAGTCGACCACTTAGCCAGCTGGGCTACCCAGGTGCCCCAGGGGAACGCTAAATTTTGATACAGATCTCTTCTGTAAGAAACAGGGCAACTGGACTGAGATATCCTGTGTCCAAGCTTTCATGGCCCTAAGTTTGGATCCGGAACTGAGGGCCTTTTTCAGAATGTGTTTGCCCAAACGTGTTTGGCTAGTAAACTCCCTCTTTATATATTGGATGATTATCCAAACAGACCTCTGAATAAACACAGGTTTCTGGAGGAGCTGTATGTGGGGGCTTCTTCCCCATTCATTTCCTGGGTTAATGACAATGATAATTGGAGCCAGCTGCCTGTGGTTAGTTTACCTCAGGAGGGAGACTTTAAGGAATATTCCCAAGCAGCTGCAGAAACTCCTTCCTTTTGTTTTGGAGAAATTCCCTGTCTTCTCTGGCCTGACATAGACTTCCACTTTGATGAAAAACAAACAAACAAACAAACAAACAAAAACAAAGAAAAAATCACATGGTATCTGTTCCTCTGACTGAACTGATGAGGTTTAAAACTGGGAATCTTTCTCTGCCTTCCCCTGCCCCTCCTCCTGTTTCTATACCACCTTGGGTGCAGCCTGCATAACTGATTTCATACCCTCCTCAGTGCCTCAAGCACCATTAGCTCCTCCTCCCACCCTCAATGCCCAGGGACAAAGAGCACCCACTTGAACCACCCACTTCAGATTCCCCCACTGGCGTCCCAGGTAAAAACTGACAATGGGGAACAAGTGATTGACTTCTAAGTGGATGCAGGTGGAACATATTCAATGTTTAAACTAATTTAAATATTTGGTTTATTTGAGATAGACATGTATTTAGAATTATCAGCATTAAATATGAAACTTATTCTCCTGGCCAGGGTGTAGAGCCAGCTTAATAAAAGTTGCCCATGGGAATGCAAGCTGGTGCAGCCACTCTGGAAAACAGTATGGAGGTTCCTCAAAAAAACTAAAAATAGAACTACCTTACGACCCAGCAATTGCACTACTAGGTATTTATCCACGGGATACAGGTGTGCTGTTTTGAAGGGGCACATGCACCCCAATGTTTATAGCAGCACTATCAACAATGGCCAAAGTATGGAAAGAGCCCAAACGTCCATAGATGGATGAATGGATAAAGAAGATGTGGTATAGGCGGCAAGATGGCGGCTTAGGAGGACGCTGGGCTCACCGCACGTCCTGCTGATCACTTAGATTCCATCTACACCTGCCTAAATAACCCAGAAAACCGCCAGAGGATTAGCAGAACAGAGTCGCCGGAGCCAAACGCAGACGAGAGGCCCACGGAAGAGGGTAGGAAGGGCAGCGAGGCGGTGCGCGCTCTACGGACTGGTGGGAGGGAGCCGGGGCGGAGGGGCGGCTCACCAGCCAAGCAGAGGCCCCGAGTCTGGCTTGCAAAAGCGGAGGGGCCTGACGGACTGTGTTCCCACAGCAAGCGCGACTTAGCGTCTGGGAGGTCATAAGTTAACAGCTCTGCTCCAAAAGCGGGAAGGCTGGAGGACAAAGGGAGGGAGAGCTGCTGAGCCCCCTGACAACAGAGCTCAGTTTGGTGGGGAACAAAGGCGCTCGCCAGCGCCATCTCCCCCGCCCATCCCCCAGCCAAAATCCCAAAGAGAACCGGTTCCTGCCAGGGAACTTGCTTGCTCCGGGCAAACACCCAACTCTGCGCTTCTGCGAAGCCAAACCTCCGACAGCGGATCTGACTCCCTCCCGCTGCCACAGGGCCCCTCCTGAAGTGGATCACCTAAGGAGAAGCGATCTAAGCCTGCCCCTCCTGCCCCCGAGCACCTTGCCTACCCACCCCAGCTAATACGCCAGATCCCCAGCATCACAAGCCTGGCAGGGTGCAAGTAGCCCAGACGAGCCACACCACCCCACAGTGAATCCCGCCCCTAGGAGAGGGGAAGAGAAGGCACACACCAGTCTGACTGTGGCCCCAGCGGTGGGCTGGGGGCAGACATCAGGTCTGACTGCGGCCCCATCCACCAACTCCAGCTATACACCACAGCACAGGGGAAGTGCCCTGCAGGTCCTCACCACGCCAGGGACTATCCAAAATGACCAAGCGGAAGAACTCCCCTCAGAAGAATCTCCAGGAAATAACAACAGCTAATGAGCTGATCAAAAAGGATTTAAATAATATAACAGAAAGTGAATTTAGAATAATAGTCATAAAATTAATCGCTGGGCTTGAAAACAGTATACAGGACAGCAGAGAATCTCTTGCTACAGAGATCAAGGGACTAAGGAACAGTCACGAGGAGCTGAAAAACGCTTTAAACGAAATGCATAACAAAATGGAAACCACCACAGCTCGGCTTGAAGAGGCAGAGGAGAGAATAGGTGAACTAGAAGAAAAAGAGGAAGCTGAGAAAAAGAGAGATAAAAAAATCCAGGAGTATGAGGGGAAAATTAGAGAACTAAGTGATACACTAAAAAGAAATAATATACGCATAATTGGTATCCCAGAGGAGGAAGAGAGAGGGAAAGGTGCTGAAGGGGTACTTGAAGAAATCATAGCTGAGAACTTCCCTGAACTGGGGAAGGAAAAAGGCATTGAAATCCAAGAGGCACAGAGAACTCCCTTCAGACGTAACTTGAATCGATCTTCTGCACGACATATCATAGTGAAACTGGCAAAATACAAGGATAAAGAGAAAATTCTGAAAGCAGCAAGGGGTAAACGTGCCCTCACATATAAAGGGAGACCTATAAGACTCGTGACTGATCTCTCTTTTGAAACTTGGCAGGCCAGAAAGAATTGGCAAGAGATTTTCAGGGTGCTAGACAGAAAAAATATGCAGCCAAGAATCCTTTATCCAGCAAGTCTGTCATTTAGAATAGAAGGAGAGATAAAGGTCTTCCCAAACAAACAAAAACTGAAGGAATTTGTCACCACTAAACCAGCCCTAAAAGAGATCCTAAGGGGGACCCTGTGAGACAAAGTCCCAGAGACATCACTATAAGCATAAAACATACAGACATCACAATGACTCTAAACCCGTATCTTTCTATAATAACACTGAATGTAAATGGATTAAATGCGCCAACCAAAAGACATAGGGTATCAGAATGGATAAAAACACAAGACCCATCTATTTGCTGTCTACAAGAGACTCATTTTAGACCTGAGGACACCTTTAGATTGAGAGTGAGGGGATGGAGAACTATTTATCATGCGACTGGAAGCCAAAAGAAAGCTGGAGTAGCCATACTTATATCAGACAAACTAGACTTTAAATTAAAGGCTGTAACAAGAGATGAAGAAGGACATTATATAATAGTTACAGGGTCTATCCATCAGGAAGAGCTAACAATTATAAATGTCTATGCGCCGAATACCGGAGCCCCCAAATATATAAAACAATTACTCATAAACATAAGCAACCTTATTGATAAGAATGTGGTAATTGCAGGGGACTTTAACACCCCACTTACAGAAATGGATAGATCATCTAGACACACGGTCAATAAAGAAACAAGGGCCCTGAATGAGACTTTGGATGAGATGGACTTGACAGATATATTTAGAACTCTGCATCCCAAAGCAACAGAATATACTTTCTTCTCGAGTGCACATGGAACATTCTCCAAGATAGATCATATACTGGGTCACAAAACAGCCCTTCATCAGTTTACAAGAATTGAAATTACACCATGCTTACTTTCAGACCACAATGCTATGAAGATTGAAATCAACCACAGAAAAAAGTCTGGAAAACCTCCAAAAGCATGGAGGTTAAAGAATACCCTACGAACGAATGAGTGGGGCAACCAGGCAATTAGAGAAGAAATTAAAAAATATATGGAAACAAACGAAAATGAAAAGACAACAATCCAAATGCTTTGGGACACAGCAAAGGCAGTCCTGAGAGGAAAATACATTGCAATCCAGGCCTATCTCAAGAAACAAGAAAAATCCCAAATACAAAATCTAACAGCACACCTAAAGGAACTAGAAGCAGAACAGCAAAGGCAGCCTAAACCCAGCAGAAGAAGAGAAATAATAAAGATCAGAGCAGAAATAAACAATATAGAATCTAAAAAAACTGTAGAGCAGATCAACGAAACCAAGAGTTGGTTTTTTGAAAAAATAAACAAAATTGACAAACCTCTAGCCAGGCTTCTCAAAAAGAAAAGGGAGATGACCCAAATAGATAAAATCATGAATGAAAGTGGAATTATTACAACCAATCCCTCAGAGATACAAACAATTATCAGGGAATACTATGAAAAATTATATGCCAACAAATTGGACAACCTGGAAGAAATGGACAAATTCCTGAACACCCACACACTTCCAAAACTCAATCAGGAGGAAATAGAAAGCTTGAACAGACCCATAACCAGCGAAGAAATTGAATCGGTTATCAAAAATCTCCCAACAAGTTTACAAGAATTGAAATTATACCATGCTTACTTTCAGACCACAATGCCATGAAGCTTGAAATCAACCACAGGAAAAAGTCTGGAAAACCTCCAAAAGCATGGAGGTTAAAGAACACCCTACTAACGAATGAGTGGGTCAACCAGGCAATTAGAGAAGAAATTAAAAAATATATGGAAACAAACGAAAATGAAAATACAACAATCCAAACGCTTTGGGACGCAGCAAAGGCAGTCCTGAGAGGAAAATACATTGCAATCCAGGCCTATCTCAAGAAACAAGAAAAATCCCAAATACAAAATCTAACAGCACACCTAAAGGAACTAGAAGCAGAACAGCAAAGGCAGCCTAAGCCCAGCAGAAGAAGAGAAATAATAAAGATCAGAGTAGAAATAAACAATATAGAAACTAAAAAAACTGTAGAGCAGATCAACGAAACCAAGAGTTGGTTTTTTGAAAAAATAAACAAAATTGACAAACCTCTAGCCAGGCTTCTCAAAAAGAAAAGGGAGATGACCCAAATAGATAAAATCATGAATGAAAATGGAATTATTACAACCAATCCCTCAGAGATACAAACAATTATCAGGGAATACTATGAAAACTTATATGCCAACAAATTGGACAACCTGGAAGAAATGGACGAATTCCTGAACACCCACACGCTTCCAAAACTCAATCAGGAGGAAATAGAAAGCTTGAACAGACCCATAACCAGCGAAGAAATTGAATCGGTTATCAAAAATCTCCCAACAAATAAGAGTCCAGGACCAGATGGCTTCCCAGGGGAGTTCTACCAGACGTTTAAAGCAGACATAATACCTATCCTTCTCAAGCTATTCCAAGAAATAGAAAGGGAAGGAAAACTTCCAGACTCATTCTATGAAGCCAGTATTACTTTGATTCCTAAACCAGACAGAGACCCAGTAAAAAAAGAGAACTACAGGCCAATATCCCTGATGAATATGGATGCAAAAATTCTCAATAAGATACTAGCAAATCGAATTCAACGGCATATAAAAAGAATTATTCACCATGATCAAGTGGGATTCATTCCTGGGATGCAGGGCTGGTTCAACATTCGCAAATCAATCAACGTGATACATCACATTAACAAAAAAAGAGAGAAGAACCATATGATCCTGTCAATCGATGCAGAAAAGGCCTTCGACAAAATCCAGCACCCTTTCTTAATAAAAACCCTTGAGAAAGTCGGGATAGAAGGAACATACTTAAAGATCATAAAAGCCATTTATGAAAAGCCCACAGCTAACATCATCCTCAATGGGGAAAAACTGAAAGCTTTTTCCCTGAGATCAGGAACACGACAAGGATGCCCACTCTCACCGCTGCTGTTTAACATAGTGCTGGAAGTTCTAGCATCAGCAATCAGACAACAAAAGGAAATCAAAGGCATCCAAATTGGCAAAGATGAAGTCAAGCTTTCGCTTTTTGCAGATGACATGATATTATACATGGAAAATCCGATAGACTCCACCAAAAGTCTGCTAGAACTGATACAGGAATTCAGCAAAGTTGCAGGATGCAAAATCAATGTACAGAAATCAGTTGCATTCTTATACACTAACAATGAAGCAACAGAAAGACAAATAAAGAAACTGATCCCATTCACAATTGCACCAAGAAGCATAAAATACCTAGGAATAAATCTAACCAAAGATGTAAAGGATCTGTATGCTGAAAACTATAGAAAGCTTATGAAGGAAATTGAAGAAGATTTAAAGAAATGGAAAGACATTCCCTGCTCATGGATTGGAAAAATAAATATTGTCAAAATGTCAATACTACCCAAAGCTATCTACACATTCAATGCAATCCCAATCAAAATTGCACCAGCATTCTTCTCGAAACTAGAACAAGCAATCCTAAAATTCATATGGAACCACAAAAGGCCCCGAATAGCCAAAGGAATTTTGAAGAAGAAGACCAAAGCAGGAGGCATCACAATCCCAGACTTTAGCCTCTACTACAAAGCTGTCATCATCAAGACAGCATGGTATTGGCACCAAAACAGACACATAGACCAATGGAATAGAATAGAAACCCCAGAACTAGACCCACAAACGTATGGCCAACTCATCTTTGACAAAGCAGGAAAGAACATCCAATGGAAAAAAGACAGCCTCTTTAACAAATGGTGCTGGGAGAACTGGACAGCAACATGCACAAGGTTGAAACTAGACCACTTTCTCACACCATTCACAAAAATAAACTCAAAATGGATAAAGGACCTAAATGTGAGACAGGAAACCATCAAAACCTTAGAGGAGAAAGCAGGAAAAGACCTCTCTGACCTCAGCCGTAGCAATCTCTTACTCGACACATCCCCAAAGGCAAGGGAATTAAAAGCAAAAGTGAATTACTGGGACCTTATGAAGATAAAAAGCTTCTGCACAGCAAAGGAAACAACCAACAAAACTAAAAGGCAACCAACGGAATGGGAAAAGATATTCGCAAATGACATATCGGACAAAGGGCTAGTCTCCAAAATCTATAAAGAGCTCACCAAACTCCACACCCGAAAAACAAATAACCCAGTGAAGAAATGGGCAGAAAACATGAATAGACACTTCTCTAAAGAAGACATCCGGATGGCCAACAGGCACATGAAAAGATGTTCAGCGTCGCTCCTTATCAGGGAAATACAAATCAAAACCACACTCAGGTATCACCTCACGCCAGTCAGAGTGGCCAAAATGAACAAATCAGGAGACTATAGATGCTGGAGAGGATGTGGAGAAACGGGAACCCTCTTGCACTGTTGGTGGGAATGCAAATTGGTGCAGCCGCTCTGGAAAGCAGTGTGGAGGTTCCTCAGAAAATTAAAAATAGACCTACCCTATGACCCAGCAATAGCACTGCTAGGAATTTATCCAAGGGATACAGGAGCACTGATGCATAGGGCCACTTGTACCCCAATGTTCATAGCAGCACTCTCAACAATAGCCAAATTATGGAAAGAGCCTAAATGTCCATCAACTGATGAATGGATAAAGAAATTGTGGTTTATATACACAATGGAATATTACATGGCAATGAGAAAAAATGAAATATGGCCTTTTGTAGCAACGTGGATGGAACTGGAGAGTGTGATGCTAAGTGAAATAAGCCATACAGAGAAAGACAGATACCATATGGTCTCACTCTTATGTGGATCCTGAGAAACTTAACAGGAACCCATGGGGGAGGGGAAGGAAAAAAAAAAAAAAAAGAGGTTAGAATGGGAGAGAGCCAAAGCATAAGAGACTGTTAAAAACTGAGAACAAACTGAGGGTTGATGGGGGGTGGGAGGGAGGAGAGGGTGGGTGATGGGTATTGAGGAGGGCACCTTTTGGGATGAGCACTGGGTGTTGTATGGAAACCAATTTGTCAATAAATTTCAGAAAAAAAAAAAAAAATCTCCCAACAAATAAGAGTCCAGGACCAGATGGCTTCCCAGGGGAGTTCTACCAGACATTTAAAGCAGAGATGATACCTATCCTTCTCAAACTATTCCAAGAAATAGAAAGGGAAGGAAAACTTCCAGACTCATTCTATGAAGCCAGTATTACTTTGATTCCTAAACCAGACAGAGACCCATTAAAAAAAGAGAACTACAGGCCAATATCCCTGATGAATATGGATGCAAAAATTCTCAATAAGATACTAGCAAATCGAATTCAACGGCATATAAAAAGAATTATTCACCATGATCAAGTGGGATTCATTCCTGGGATGCAGGGCTGGTTCAACATTCGCAAATCAATCAACGTGATACATCACATTAACAAAAAAAGAGAGAAGAACCATATGATCCTGTCAATCGATGCAGAAAAGGCCTTCGACAAAATCCAGCACCCTTTCTTAATAAAAACCCTTGAGAAAGTCGGGATAGAAGGAACATACTTAAAGATCATAAAAGCCATTTATGAAAAGCCCACAGCTAACATCATCCTCAACGGGGAAAAACTGAGAGCTTTTTCCCTGAGATCAGGAACACGACAAGGATGCCCACTCTCACCGCAGCTGTTTAACATAGTGCTGGAAGTTCTAGCATCAGCAATCAGACAACAAAAGGAAATCAAAGGCATCCAAATTGGCAAAGATGAAGTCAAGCTTTCACTTTTTGCAGATGACATGATATTATACATGGAAAATCCGATAGACTCCACCAAAAGTCTGCTAGAACTGATACAGGAATTCAGCAAAGTTGCAGGATACAAAATCAATGTACAGAAATCAGTTGCATTCTTATACACTAACAATGAAGCAACAGAAAGACAAATAAAGAAACTGATCCCATTCACAATTGCACCAAGAAGCATAAAATACCTAGGAATAAATCTAACCAAAGATGTAAAGGATCTGTATGCTGAAAACTATAGAAAGCTTATGAAGGAAATTGAAGAAGATTTAAAGAAATGGAAAGACATTCCCTGCTCATGGATTGGAAAAATAAATATTGTCAAAATGTCAATACTACCCAAAGCTATCTACACATTCAATGCAATCCCAATCAAAATTGCACCAGCATTCTTCTCGAAACTAGAACAAGCAATCCTAAAATTCATATGGAACCACAAAAGGCCCCGAATAGCCAAAGGAATTTTGAAGAAGAAGACCAAAGCAGGAGGCATCACAATCCCAGACTTTAGCCTCTACTACAAAGCTGTCATCATCAAGACAGCATGGTATTGGCACCAAAACAGACACATAGACCAATGGAATAGAATAGAAACCCCAGAACTAGACCCACAAACGTATGGCCAACTCATCTTTGACAAAGCAGGAAAGAACATCCAATGGAAAAAAGACAGCCTCTTTAACAAATGGTGCTGGGAGAACTGGACAGCAACATGCACAAGGTTGAAACTAGACCACTTTCTCACACCATTCACAAAAATAAACTCAAAATGGATAAAGGACCTAAATGTGAGACAGGAAACCATCAAAACCTTAGAGGAGAAAGCAGGAAAAGACCTCTCTGACCTCAGCCGTAGCAATCTCTTACTCGACACGTCCCCAAAGGCAAGGGAATTAAAAGCAAAAGTGAATTACTGGGATCTTATGAAGATAAAAAGCTTCTGCACAGCAAAGGAAACAACCAACAAAACTAAAAGGCAACCAACAGAATGGGAAAAGATATTCGCAAATGACATATCGGACAAAGGGCTAGTATCCAAAATCTATAAAGAGCTCACCAAACTCCACACCCGAAAAACAAATAACCCAGTGAAGAAATGGGCAGAAAACATGAATAGACACTTCTCTAAAGAAGACATCCGGATGGCCAACAGGCACATGAAAAGATGTTCAGCGTCGCTCCTTATCAGGGAAATACAAATCAAAACCACACTCAGGTATCACCTCACGCCAGTCAGAGTGGCCAAAATGAACAAATCAGGAGACTATAGATGCTGGAGAGGATGTGGAGAAACGGGAACCCTCTTGCACTTTTGGTGGGAATGCAAAGTGGTGTAGCCGCTCTGGAAAGCAGTGTGGAGGTTCCTCAGAAAATTAAAAATAGACCTACCCTATGATCCAGCAATAGCACTGCTAGGAATTTATCCAAGGGATACAAGAGTACTGATGCATAGGGCCACTTGTACCCCAATGTTCATAGCAGCACTCTCAACAATAGCCAAATTATGGAAAGAGCCTAAATGTCCATCCACTGATGAATGGATAAAGAAATTGTGGTTTATATACACAATGGAATATTATGTGGCAATGAGAAAAAATGAAATATGGCCTTTTGTAGCAACGTGGATGTAACTGGACAGTGTGATGTTAAGTGAAATAAGCCATACAGAGAAAGACAGATTCCATATGGTTTCACTCTTATGTGGATCCTGAGAAACTTAACAGGAACCCATGGGGGAGGGGAAGGAAAAAAAAAAAAGAGGTTAGAATTGGAGAGAGCCAAAGCATAAGAGACTGTTAAAAACTGAGAACAAACTGAGGGTTGATGGGGGGTGGGAGGGAGGAGAGGGTGGGTGATGGGTATTGAGGAGGGCACCTTTTGGGATGAGCACTGGGTGTTGTATGGAAACCAATTTGTCAATAAATTTCATAAAAAAAAAGATCTTTATCCTTAAAAAAAAAAAAGAAGAAGAAGAAGAAGATGTGGTATATATATACAATGGAGCATTACTCGGCAATCAAAAAGAATGAGATCTTGCCATTTGCAACTACGTGGATGGAACTGGAGGGTATTATGCTAAGTGAAATTAGTCAGAATAAGACAAAAATCATATGACTTAACTCATATGAGGACTTTAAGAGACAAAACAGATGAACATAAGGGAAGGGAAACAAAAATAATATAAAAACAGGGAGGGGACAAAACAGAAGACACTCATAAATATGGAGAACAAACTGAGGGCTAAGGGAAGGGCTGTGGGAGGGGGGGTGGGCTAAATGGGTCAGGGGCACTAAGTAATCTACTCCTGAAATCATTGTTGCACTATATGCTAGCTAATTTGGATGTAAATTTTAAAAAATAGAAAATAAAATTAAAAGAAAAATAAAAGTTGCCCAACATAGACCCTGATTAGAACAATAATAATCCTGGGGACAGGGTTAAGATGCAGGATTTAAAAGAACTAATAGTCAAAGGAATCAGGGAATCAGCTCCAAGATATCAGAATTTCAGCAGGGCTTTTGAGATACAGCAAGAGAAGGAAGAAACCCCAACTGCTTTCTTAAAGAGGCTTAGGGATCAAATGAGGAAATACTCAGGCCTATATCCAGTAGACCCAATGGGGCAGGGTCTCCTGAAGGTTAATTTTGTCTCTATAAGTAGGTCCTATATTGCCAGAAAGTTGCAGAAGATGAATGGATGGAATGAGAAGCAGATAGGAGAATCACTCAGGGAGGCACAGAAGGATGTTAGTAAAGAGGGATGAAGAGAGACAAAAACAGAAAGCAAAGATTATGGTAACTAATGAGGAGAAGATGATTGAAAGGAAAGGGGGAAATGGAGGGCCCCCTGGCTGGAGTGGAGTAAAGATGAGGAAAACAAAGACAAGAGAAAAGTAGCTTAAATAAATCACCTTACAGGTTGCAGCCCACTGAGACATGCAGAACATGACCTCCTCAAATAACTCATGGCTGCCTTAATATTTTTGTGTTATTACCTAGGTTTACTGAAGGTCAAGTAAGGTCTTATGATCTCTGTTGCAATTTGTTAGCAAAAAGACAACTTAAAATGACGGCTAATTATATCTCAAGTTGTTGTGGCTTGGGTAATCATTAAGATAGCTTTCAAAGTCTTTGATAGCCTGAAACTTTAAAGTTTTGCTTGCACAATAAATGGTATTAAGTTCATTGGTATCTAATGAGATAAAATGCTAAAGCATTGATTAATAAACATATGTTTGTGCTTTTAAATTATTGTAGAGAAACTAATGCTATTGGGGTCTGTTGGTAAACATGCTTTGTGTTAAATATATTAATAAATTTGCCATCTACCTTTTGTAGCAACGTGGATGGAACAGAAGAGTGTTATGCTAAGTGAAATAAGTCATCCAGAAAAAGACTGATACAATATGTTTTCACTCTTATGTGGATCCTGAGAAACTTAACAGAAGACCATGGGGGAGGGGAAGTAAAAAAAAAGTTAGAGAGGGAGGGAGCCAAACCATAAGAGAGTCTTAAAAACTGAGAAAAAACTGAGGGTTGATGGGGGGTGGGAGGGAGGAGAAAGTGGGTGATGGGCATTGAGGAGGGCACCTGTTGGGATGAGCACTGGGTGTTGTATGGAAACCACTCTGACAAATTTCATACTAAAAAAAAAGGAAAAAAATAAAAAAAAATAAATTTGCCATCTAAAGAATTCACTTAGTTTTCACTGGAGACTAAGGTTTTGAAAAGTTAAAATTCTGCTAAATGCAGTGAAGACCAATGGAAAGCAACTTTGTATGTAAAAGTAGATATGTAAAAAAAATATTTTAAAAAATGGAAATACATTTTTGTTGGAGGTAAAAGAAAATAATTTTGTCCTGAGTGAGACTGGTTGTTTGGAGAGGAATGGCTTGGAACAAAATCTAAATGCAAAGGAAAGTTATATAAGGTTTGTGAAGGGAAAAATTTTTTTTGAATTTGATAAAAAGTTTACTCTTAACAATAAAAAAAATTGACTTTTAAGACGATCTGAACTATAAGTATGGCCAGCTATAAAACTGCTTGCATTCTCATACAAATATAAATACATACCACACACACATGATTTAGACAATAAATCAGTTAGGAAGTTTTGATAAAGACTAAAAATGATAGTTTACAAAAAGTGAAATATCTTCAATTAAGTCACAAAAACAATTGCCCAAATATGACCGTTCTAACAATATAAAATATCAATTGATTCCAAATTTGAAAAATTACAAAAATTTTTCTTTAGGTTTAGATACCATGCAACATAAGAGACATTGCCCAGTTAATACTTCAGTTACATTATCTCTCAAAGAAATGTGTGTGAATTTGTTACCTAAAATTAAACTCATGATATACATAGTTTTTGAAGTTTTTACATCTCAAAGAACAGTTTAATCTACATTTGAAAAAAATTACTTTTTTATCATAGTGGATGGTGCTTCAACTGTATCAGATCAAAAACTCAAATTTATTGGAATGTTATTTATTTACTTAGCTGTGTAACATTGTTGTCTTTATTTTTTTCAACATAGTACTTAATTTTATTTTTTTAATTTACATGCAAATTAGTTAGCATATAGTGCAACTATGATTTCAGGAGATTCCTCAATGCCCCTTACCCATTTAGCTCATCCCCCTCCCACACCCCCTCCAGTAACCCTCTGTTTGTTCTCCATATTTATGAGTCTCTTCTGTTTTGTTTCCCTCACTGTTTTTATATTATTTTTGTTTCCCTTCCCGTATGTTCATCTGTTTTGTCTCTTAAAGTCCTCATATGAGTGAAGTCATATGATTTTTGTCTTATTCTGACTGACTAATTTCACTTAGCATAATACCCTCCAGTTCCATCCACGTAGTTGCAAATGGCAAGATTTCATTCTTCTTAATTGCCGAGTAATAGTTCATTGTATATATATACCACTTCTTCTTTATCCATTCATCCATCTATGGACATTTGGGCTCTTTCCATACTTTGGCCATTGTTGATAGTGCTGCTATAAACATGGGGGTGCATGTGTCCCTTCAAAACAGCACACCTGTATCCCTTGGATTTTTTGAGGAACCTCCATACTGTTTTCCAGAGTGGCTGCACCAGCTTGCATTCCCACTAACAATGCAAAAGAGATCCTCCTTCTCTGCATCTTTGCCAACATCTGTTGTTGCCTTAGTTGTTAATGTTAGCCATTCTGACAGGTGTAAGGTGGTATCTCATTGTGGTTTTGATTTGTATTTCTTAATGAGACAGAGAAGCATGGTGTTCTGGCAGCAGGTTAGAGATAAGGGAATGAGAAACTCCTTAATTATCATAGGATTGAAAGTCCTATAGGGAACTCGCAGTTCCTTGCTGGGGTTCAGGCAGTTCCACTCCAAGATCCTAATTGGGACTATGATAATCCCATTGGTGAATGGTATCACTGTTACTTTCAAGCTCGTGTTTTGGAGAAATTATGGAGGTCTAAATTTAAACCCTTAAATTATGCTAAATTAGCCATTATTTTACAGTCACAGGGTGAGAGGCTGGTGGACTTCCTGGAAAGGTTAAGGTTAAATAATACAGCTATTTCCCCGGATACAACCGAAGCTTGAGACAATTCTAAAGGCCAAAATTTTCCCTCAATCGGCAGCAGATATTCAAGGGAAGCTGAAAAAATTGGCTGTTGGCCCAGAAGGGACCCTGGAGGAGCTCTTATGAGCTACCAATTGGGTATATTACAATTGAGATCAAGAGGAGAATAAGGAACAGAAGAGGAGGTTTTTAAATATATATATATATATATATATATATATATATATATATATATATGATCTCTGTCAGTCAGACTTCCCAAGGTCTTGGCACCAAGTGCCATTTATGTGACAGTTCAGGGCACTGGAAACGAGAATGTCCTCAGAGGGGACAACTGAAGTCAAAACCCTGTAAGCCATGCCCCTTGTGTGGAGACAGTCACTGGAAAATCTGAATGCTCTTGGGGACCTCAATGTGTGAGGGCTCATATAACCAGTGTCCTGAAAGGAACAGATGGGGCCCAGGGGTCTTCACTGTGGCTCCACTGAACCAACTGTCCATTGGAGACCCAGAGCCTTGTAACTTGAAATAGAAGGAAAACCGGTTGATTTCCTTCTTGACCCGAGAGCCAACTTTTCTATCCTCCTTTTCACTCTCAGCCAACCATCCAAACGCAGTATCACAATTAGAAGCATCTCCAGAAAACTGATGACTAAATTTTTCTCTCAGCCACCAGGGTGCATGTGAGGAGTCTTTTCTTTTCCACATTCTTTTTTTGATAATGCTAGAGAGCCCCACTCCCTTGCTAGAAAGAGACATTATGACTGAATTGGGGACTATAGTGCTACCAGCTCCAGGATGTATAAATAATTGCCTAAACTTATAGTAATCTGGATATCAAAGATCAATTTTTCTTTGAGGTAAAATTAAATATGCCTCATGGAGTTGTTCCTATGGAAACCGGATGGTCAAAGGAAGATTTGGGGCTTGAGAACAAAAACTAGTTAAAATGCTTAATTATTCTAAGCAACAATATCACAGGATCCAAATAAATATGGAAGAGGGAGGAAAAGTTATAAGTTTTTAAAAAATGACCAGCCAGGTCAGGGACTTTTTGGATGGCTACAGTGTGTCTTTACTTCCCATGGTGTGACCTCCTTCCTAGGAGGCATTGCATTTGCAATATTAATGCCTGTTTTCTAATTTTTTTTGTATGTCATTTGTAGAAGCCATTGCATATGCCAGAAAAATAAGAAAATTTTGCTATCCCAGACATTCCAAATACCCTCCTATTATTTTGGACCTCTGGATTGATGTCTGAACCTGCCCTGACTGCCATACCCCTGTCATCGCCCCCTTCCAGCAGAAAGCAGTTAAGATCCGTCATTGTCCCAATTCCTAATGGCAGTTAGGAGTCACGTGTTCAAAGGGAGGACTATGATAGGAAAAGAAGGGATTCAGTAGGCAGAAAGGGAAAGGTTAGGACTTGAGGTCTCTGGGTGAAAACGCACACACACACACACATATTTTGGAACAATGCTGGGAGCTTCTGACCACAGCAAACCCCCTTGGGTGTAAGATTCCTTTTAAGAAACAAATGTTTCTTGTGCCCAAAATAACCTATAAATGAAAATGGAATCAACTTAGAAAAGAAGAGGTGGGATTGTGAGAAGTAAGTGAGACAATTCATTTTGAGAAATACCAAATAAAAGCTGTGCTGTCTAGTTAACAATAGGTTTACAATCTATTGGAAATAAGTACTAACTGACCCCCTCCCACCACAGTGGAGCCCCAAACCCTTAGACACTTCACTTTCTTCTTCCCCTCTCCATTTTGTGGGCTTATTTTTTGCAGGCTTTGCAATGAGCATGCAACAAATAACTGAAGTCTCTGCATCACCTCAAAGAATGTACATTTGTTCCAATCAGACTACTTTTGGCCTTACATGGACATAGGCAACTTCCAGGTAAGGCTGTAACCTCTGTAGTACTCAGCCAATGAGGAATAAGGGAGGAACTTGCATGCAAGGAGGTAAATTGTCTGCTGTAACTGCCCTGATCGTGCCTGTCCATCAGACACTTGCTCTTGCAAGAACATTGATTAAAGCCTCAACTTCAGTGTGCTTCGAGTCTCTGCGTCCCTCCTTATTTGGGTCAGTGGGCTTATTTCTCACAGTCCCATAGAATTTTTAGGATAGTTTGTCTTAGTTCTGTTAAAAGAAGCTAGTGGCATTTTGACAGTGATTACATTAAATATGTAAATTGTTTTGGGTATTGTAGACGTTTTAAGAATATTTATTTTTCTGATCCATGAGCATGGAACGTCTTTCCATTTCTTGGAGTCTTCTTCAACTTCTTTCATGAGTATTTTACAGTTTTATGAATAAAGGTCTTTCACCTCTTTGGTTAGGTTTATTTCTAGGTATCTTATGGGTTTTGGTGCAATTGTAAATGGGATTGATTCCTTGATTTCTCTTTCTCCTGCTTTATTCTCGGTGTATAGAAATGAAACAGATTTCTGTACATTGATTCTGTATCATAAAACTTTACTAAATTCATTTTTCATTTCTAGCATTTTATTGATGGAGTCTTTAGGGTTTTCTATCATGTCATCTGCAAAGAGTGAAAGTTTTACCTACTCCTTGCCAATATGGATGCCTTTTGTTTCTTTTTGTTGTCTGATTTCTGTGGCTGGGACTTCTGGTATTATGTTAAATAAAAGTGGTGGGGGGCGCCTGGGTGGCGCAGTCGGTTAAGCGTCCCACTTCAGCCAGGTCACGATCTCTCGGTCCGTGAGTTTGAGCCCCGCATCGGGCTCTGGGCTGATGGCTCGGAGCCTGGAGCCTGTTTCCGATTCTGTGTCTCCCTCTCTCTCTGCCCCTCCCCCATTCATGCTCTGTCTCTCTCTGTCCCAAAAATAAAAAAATAAAAAAAAAAAACGTTGGAAAAAAAAATTTTAAATAAAAAAAAAATAAAAGTGGTGGGAGTGGACATGGCTATCTTTTTCTTGAGCATAATGAGGAAAACTTCCTAGTTTTTCACGATTTAGGATTGAGGATGATATTAGCTCTAGGTTTTTCATAGATGGCCTTTATTGTGTTGAGGTATGTTCCCTCTAAACCTACTTTGTTGAGGGTTTTTATCATGAAAGAATGTTGTACTTTGTTATGCATTTCCTGCACCTACTGAAATGATCATATGGTTTTTATCATTTCATCCCAGGAACAAATCCCACCTGATTATGATGAATGAATTCTTTAATACATTGTTGGATGCCATTCGCTAGTATTATATTGAGAATTTTTGCAGCTATGTTCATCAGAGATTTTGGCCTCTGGTTCTCTTTTCTCATGATGTTTTTAATCTGGTTTTGATATCATAGAATAAATTCAGAAGTTTTCTGTTCTTTTATAATTTTTGAAAGACTTTGAGAATAGGTATCAACTTTTCTTTACATGGTTGATAGAACTCACGTGTGAAGCCATCTGACCCTGGAGTTTGTTTGGGGGATTTTTTTTTATTACTGCTGAGTCATTTTTTTTTTTTTTTTGCTAGTTATTGGTGTGTTCAAGTTTTCTGTTTCTTCCTGTTGCATTTTTGGTAGTTTGTATCTTTCTAGAAATTTATCTATTTTTTCCAGGTTTTCCAGTTTGTTGGCATATAATTTTTCGTAATATCCTCTTGTAATTATTTGTATTTCTGTGGTGTTGGTTGTTATTTCTCCTCTTTCCTTTGTGATTTTTTTTAATTAGGTCCTTTAGTTTTCTTTTTGGCAAGTTTGGAAAATGGTTTATCAATTTTATTATTTTTTTTAAATGAAGGAGCTCTTGGTTTCGTTGATCTGGTCTATTTTTTATTTTCTATATTATTTATTTCTCCTCTATTCTTTATTAGCTCCTTCTTTCTGCTGAATTTAGACTTTGTTGTTCTTTTTCTAGCTCCCTTAGGTGTAGGGTTAGATTGTTTATTTGAGATTCTTGTTTCTTATTAATGTTGGCCTGTATTGCTATCTAATTCCTTCTTCCAAACACTTTTGCCGCATCCCAAAGGTTTTGAACCCTTGTGTTTTCATTTTCATTTGATTACATGTTTGTTTTTATTTCTTCTCTGATTTTCTCATTGACCCATTCATTTTTCAGTAGCATACTGTTTAATCTCCATGTATGTGTGGTCTTTCCAGTAATTTTCTTGTGGTTGTTTTCTAGTTTCATAGTGTTGTGGTTAGAAAAGGTGTAGGGTGTGATTTCAGTCTTTTAGTATTTGTTGAGGTCTGTTTTGTGACCTAATATGTGATCTACTTTGGGGAATGTTCCATGTGTTCTTCAAAGGAATGTATATTCTGCTATTTTAGGATGGACTTTTCTGAGTATATCTGTTAAGTCCATCTGGTCTAGTGTGTTATTAAAGCCATTGTTTCCTTGTTGATTTTCTGATTGAATGATCTTTCCATTGTTGCAAGTGGGGTGTTAAAGTCCCCTACTGTTGTATCATTATCAGTGAGTTTCTTTATATTTGTTATTAATCATTTTATGTATTTGGATGCTGCATGTTGGGTGCATAAATATTTACAATTATTAGATCTTATTGTTGAATTGTCCCCTTTATGATTATATTATGCCCTTCTTTCTCACTTATTACAATCTTTGCTTTAAAGTATATTTTGTATGAAATAAGTATTGCTACTCTGGCTTTCTTTTGACATCCCTTTGCATGATAAATCTTTCTCCATCCTCTCACTGTCAATCTGCAGGTGTCTTTAGGTCTGAAATGATTCTCTTGTAGGCAGCATATAGATGAGTCTGGGTTTTTGTTTTTTTAATGTTTATTTATTTTGACAGAGAGAGATAAAGACAGAGCATGAGTGGGGGAGGGGCAGAGAGAGAGGGAGACACAGAATCTGAAACAAGCTCCAGGCTCCGAGCTGTCAGCACAGAGCCCTATGCGGAGCTTGAACTCATGTACAGTGAGATCATGACCTGAGCCAAGGTCAGACGCTCAACCAACTGAGCCACCCAGGAGCCCCATGTCTTTTTTTTTAATCCATTCTAACACCATATATCTTTTGATTGGAGCATCTATTCCATTTAAATTTAGAGTAATTATTGATAGATATGTATTTATTGCCATTTTATTACCTGTTTTGTGGTTATTTCTGGAGATATTCTCTGATCCTTTCTTGTCTTTGTCACTTTTGGTCTCTCCTTTCCACTTGATGAGTCCTCTTTAATATTTCTTGCAGGACTGGTTTAGTGGTCATGAACTGCTTTTGTTTTTGTTTGTCAGGAAAATCCTTTATCTCTCTTACTTTTCTGTATATAGCCTTGTGGGATAGCATATTATTGGCTGCAGATTTTTCTCATTCAGCACTTTGAGTATATCATGCTACTCCCTTCTGGTTTGCAAAGTTTCTTTTGAGAAATGTCCACCTAGTCTTATGGGCTTTTCCTTTTAAGTTTAGGACTTATTTTGTCTTGCTACATTTAGAAATTTTTTTATCACTATATATTGCTAATTTAATTACAACATGTCTTGGTGTTTGGCCACTTTGGTTGATTTTAGTGGGAAATCTCTTTGCCTCCTGGATCTGGATGTCTGTTTTCTTCTCCAGAGTTGGGTAAGTTTTGGCTATTATTTCATCAAATAGATTTTCTGCCTCCTCTTCTCTCTTTTCTTCTTCTGAGACTCCTATAATATGAATGTTATTACATTTGTTGGACTCACTGAGTTCCCTCTATCTAATCTCCTGTTGCATAATTCTTCTTTCTCTCTTTTGTTCAGCTTCATTACTCTCCATTACTTTGTCTTCTAGGTCACTAATCCCTGCCTTTGATTCTTCCAGCCTGTTCCTTGAATCAAATGTTTTTCTAATGTGTTTTGTTGCACTCTTAATTTCTGATAGATACTTTTTTAACTTTTTTATATCCGTGGTAAGGTTCTCCCATATATCTTCCATTAATTATCCTTATGACGGTTGCTCTAAATTCTCCATCAGGCATGTTACTTGTTTCTTTCTTGCTTAGATCTCTGTCTGTGCCTTTTTCTTTTTCTTGCATTTGGGATTAACTCCTCTGTCTTCAGATTTTGTCTAAGCCTCTGCCTTCTTCTGCATGTTAGAAAAGCCAATTATGTTTCCTTCTCCTGAGTGTAATGGCTTTATGAAAAAGAGCTCATAAAGTTCCCACAGCCTGGCACTTCACAGAGTGTCTCCAGTATGGATGTGTGCACTCTGCTGCTTCTTTGGCTGCCCTGTCTTTTAGGCCAGTTGTCTACAGAGGCTCTCTTTACCTGCTGTGGGCAGTGTTTGGTCCCTGGCCTTAATGTGGTGAGTTTTAAGTAGGTGTGTTCTAGTCTACTTGTGAAATGAGATTTGTCACCACTCCCACCAGAAATAAGGCCACACAGAACTCTCTGCTTAGGGGACATGGTGTTGGCAGGGATTTGTGCTGGTCTTCTGGGTGTGGGGTGCATTGTCTATGACTGAGGCAAGTGTGAATGAGGAAGGTAGTCCCACCAGAATTCAGCAGGGTATGTCTTGGTGTATGCAAGTTAGGCAGACAGTGTAGGCATTGCACTGCTTTCTGCAGGTGGCTCTGTGTTTGTGCTGAGGGTTGGAGGAGGAAAATGGTGCCAGCCAGTTTTCTGCTCCCAGAGAGCTATTTCTATGAACTTTGCCTCTCTGAGATATGCTCTGAGAAGAATGAATAATCTCCCTACTTTGTGCCCCCAGTGCTGTTCAGATCACTGTGCTCATGCTGTGTTCTGGGTTATTTTCCTGCCGTCTTTCTAGGAACAGTTCAGGGATCTCTGGGCTCTATCCCAGCCAAGTCTGATGACCTTTAAAACTCCAGACTTTAATCCCTGCTGGTTGAAAGTGTTCACAAAATTTAGCTCCTCTCATTTTCCAAGTCAATGGCTTTGGGAAAACATTCTCCTTGTGTGTTGTCTGTGCGGTCCTCTCTCTATCACCCTTACCTACAAACATGGGTTCCTCCCTTGCATAGTACCTAGGATCCATTTCTCCCTTAAACCACATCTTAGCATGTAGTACTTTCTTCAATGTGGCCTCTTCTCTCCTTTTAGTTCTGCACTTGTTCTGTCAGTCATCAGGTCTATTTCTGGGGTATTAAAGATAATTTGATAGTTATCTAGTTTTGCTCATGGGACAAAGCAAGCCTATGGTCCTCCTACTCCTTTGCCATTTTCCCCATATCAAAAAAAAATTCATGTGCTTAGTTTCAAATTGTATATCCTCTTTAGTAAAATATTTGTTCTTTTCTTTTTCTCGTTTCTCACTGGTCAATTCAGGGTTACCTTTCCTGTTTGTATTTTTATTTTATATTATTTTCTTGTGATAAGGTACATTTAGCATGGGATCTACTGTCTTAACAATTTTTCTGTCTAGTTTTGAGGATTCTTTATGTATTCTAGATTCTCATCCTTTGAAACATATGTGTTTTGCAATACCTTCTCCCTGACTGTGGCCTGAGTCATCTTCACATGCTCTTTTACAGAGCAATTTTAAAAATTTTAACAAATTTCAATTCATTAAACATTCATTTTATCCATTATGCCCTTGGTATCAAGTTTAAGAAATTTTTTCTTGGCCCTAGAACCAAATCACTTCCTCTTATTTTTTCCTAAAAGCTTTATAGTTTTTATTTTACATTTAAGTCCATGATCCATTTTGAGTTAATTTTTATATAAAGATTGAGGTTTCAGTCATGTTAATGTTTTTTGCTTATGGATGTTCACATGTTTCAGCACTATTTGTTCAAAGACTTTACTTCCTCCATTGAATTCCTTTTGCATCTTTGTTGAAAACTACCTGGGCATGTTTGTGTGAATCTATTTGTTAGCTTGTGCTCTGTGCCATTGGTCTCTTGGTCTATCTCTCCATCAATACCATGAAGTCTCAATTACTATAGCTATATAAGAACTCTTGAGATGGAATAAATGCATTCTTCTCACTGTATTTTTCTTTTTCAAAATTGTTTTAGTTATTCTAGTTCCTCTGCCTTTCCATATAAATTCTATTATAATTTTATCCATATCTACAAAAATCCTTGCTGGTATTTTGATAAGTATTGCATTAAACCTGTATATTAATTGGGGAGAATTTATATAATATATTGAATCTTCCAATCCATGAACACAGTATGTCTCTTATCCATTTCTTTATATCTTGTTTGATTTCTTTCATTGGTGTTCTATAGTTTCCACCATTCAAAGTATTATGAATGCAATGTTATATTTAAACCTAGGCATTTTATTTTTTGAGTATTGTAAAAACTATTGTACTTTTGAATTTTGATATCAATGTGTTTCATTCCAGTTTATAGAAATACAATTGAGTTCTATAAGTTTATCTTTTTTCCTATGACATTGGTGGAAACACTAATAGGATTATGTAGATTAAGATATTTTCTGAGCATAATTATGTCATCTGCAAATATAGACATTGTTATTTCCACCTTGGAAATCTGTATGTTTTTATTCCATTTTCATACCTCGTTGTTCTGGTTAAAATGTCCAGAGTTAATTTGAATAGTGATGAGAGAGAGAACATGTTTAGCATTTTCCAAATTTTAGTGGGAAGTCATTCAATCCTACATCATTAAGCATAATGTTTGCTGTAAATATTTTTTGTACATGCTTCTTATATAATTATATAGTTTTTTAGCTTCCTAATATATGGACTACCTCATTGATTTTTGAATATTGAACTGGCCTTACATGTCTGGAATAAGCCCCATGGTTTATTTGCCATGGTATATAAGTTTTTAGTATATCAGAGCACTGATTCTATTTGCTAATATATTGTCCAATATTTTTGCACCTGTGTATATTAGGAATATTTGTGTGTAGTTTTATTTTTTGTACTTTCTTTGCCTAAATTGTATATCAGAGTA
Organism: Prionailurus bengalensis; assembly: GCF_016509475.1. Lineage (NCBI taxonomy): Eukaryota > Metazoa > Chordata > Mammalia > Carnivora > Felidae > Prionailurus > Prionailurus bengalensis. Next base: position 71,140,374 of record NC_057361.1, read on the forward strand.
ATATTTGCTTTATAGACTAAATTTAGAAGTGTGCCTTACATTCTAGTTTTTGAAAACATTGTGTAGAACTGGTATTAATTCCTCTTTAAATGTTTGGTAGAATTTGGCAGTGAAACAATTTGAGACTAACATTCTATTTTTGTGAATTTTTAAATTACAAATTAAAAATTTCTTAATGGGTACAGATCTATTCAAATTACCTACTTTATTTTCAGTGATCTGTGGTATTTTGTGCTTTTTCATAAATTAGTGTGCTTCATCTAAGTTGTCAAGTTTATGTGTATAGAGTTGTTCATATTTCTTTCTATACTCCAGTGCCTCCAGCTGTTTTGCAGTATATCTGATTTGCCATGTTATCTCCTGCTACTGAATACATATACATGCTATTTTCTCCATCTTAAACGTTCCATTTATCCACCTACTTATCAACCCATCCATTTTCTTTACCTATTTTGCCTCTAATTTTCCTTCACCTTCAGATCCATTACTTCAAGGGTGCAGCTTCTCTGGTCTCATTACTTCTGAGAGATATATATATACACAATTTTAGGTCAGGTTTACTGTTATATATTTTTATAGAACAGAGTAACTTTTCTTTACACTGCTCATCTCAGTTTGTAATTACACAGATTTATATATATAGTTAAAAATAAATATGTTTCACTGAGTACCTTACACAAGTAATGAAGCAATGACTATATTCTTCCAAGCCTTTGTATTCCTATATTTAATGAAGTACGTATTAATAAAAAGTAAATGATAACTAGCTAATCAAATAAAGGGAATGTAATTTAAATGAAACAGTAACCATTTTATCACTCTGATTTCTGATTATTGTGTCATGTAACATTTCACATTCCTAATCTGGCTGCATGCCTCAAATGAAAAAACACATTTTCTTTGGTAAACTTGTTTTTAGGAATTGCAAATTTTCAGTAATTTACAAAAAAGTAATTTACAAAAACAAGACAGTTCTGATTTATTTGAGTTCCTCCTGGATGTGAACTGAGTCTAGACAACTTAGCCAATGACAACTTTGTCATTCACTAACAAAATTTCAAATGTATTTTTAGATTTGTTTATTGTTGCTAAATTCAGTTAAAATCACTGTATAATGAATATAAGTGAATGTCTCTATATAGCCCAGATTTACAAATGTTTTCCAGAAGCTGAAAATAACCTAAATCCTACTTTTGAAAGCAAGATCAAGTTCCTTATACCTAAAAAATATATAGAGAGTTAGAAAGATTAAACCTATAAAGGAACATTCAGGCTAGTTTCTGAATATTAATATATTTTCCTTAAAATTAACTATCAATATTTCTTTTTTAATCTGGCTGCTTGTCACACTGATCTTCCTAAAGAATCATTGAGGAAATGCCTCTATTTATGTATTGAGACTGAATCTTTTAACATAATATCAATATACTTAGTATATTGCTTGTTCAATGGGTAACCAATAAAGAGTGTTTATTTTGCAAAATATTTAGGGTATTTTATCTTCGGTGGACATTTGGCTTGTAATATACAACCTTAATGGAATCTACCAGGTCAAATTCCTATCTAAATACAGAACTTGTTCTTGATTCCAATGAGAATGAAACAATGTAAATTTGGACATGTTGAATATAAAATAGCAGAATTAGGAAAATATTTCAATAGCTAAACATGAACTAAAAGAGATAGGGAATTTAAAACACTAGGAATCTTGATGTCTAAGTCTGGGTCATATATAAAAAGCATCAAAGTGTTACAAAATGAAAATAACATTTTGTCAAATTGCTACAACCTTCAATACCATTGTCTGATTCCTTCAAAATTAATCTCCAACCTATCAACTACATATTGGCTGAAGGGAATCATCAGTAAGTTTTATTATACATATTTTAATTTTTTAAGGTTTATTTTTGAGAAAGAGCATGAGCGGGCAGAGGCAGAGGGAAAGGGAGACACAGAATCAGAAGCAGACTCCAGGCTCGGAGCTCTCAACACAGAGCCCAATGTGGGGCTTGAACTCACAGACCGCGAGATCATGACCTGAGCCGAAGGTGGACACTTAAACATCTGAGCCACCCAAGTGCCCCGATTATATTTTAAAATAGACACATAAATGTTGATACTACTGAGTATGAGAGAAGAGGAGCCTATGTTTACAAGGTCAGAGGTATTCAGACCTAGAAATCTCTCTAAACTCTGCACACTGCTAAAATATTGTACGTTTTGCTTACTAACTCTACCTGCCCCAAATAGTATACTAAATTAGTATCCAGAATATATTCACAAATAATACTATGCCCATTTGTTTTCAGGATTATGAGAAGTTTGGTTAACGAATGATCATTTGAATTTTGATCTATGGTTATTACTTTTTTTTCTTTGATATTTATCTTTTATTGGAGTTTATTTATCTCTGACATACTGGTGGTTTCTTTTTTTTTTTTCAATAGATGAAATTTATTGTCAAATTGGTTTCCATACAACACCTAGTGTTCATCCCAAAAGGTGCCCTACTCAATTCATATCACCCACTCTCCCCTCACACCCACCCCCCATCAACCCTCAGTTTGTTCTCAGTTTTTAATACTCTCTTATGCTTTGGCTCTCTCCCACTCTAACCTCTTTTTTTTTCCTTCCCCTCCCCCATTGGTTTCTGTTAAGTTTCTCACGATCCACATAAGAGTGAAAACATATGGTATCTGTCTTTCTCTGTATGACTTATTTCACTTAGCATAACACTCTCCAGTTCCATCCACGTTGCTACAAAGGGCCATATTTCATTCTTTCTCATTGCCACGTAGTACTCCATTGTGTATATAAACCACAATTTCTTTATCCATTCATCAGTGGATGGACATTTAGGCTCTTTCCATAATTTGGCTATTGTTGAGAGTGCTGGTATAAACATTGGGGTACAAGTGCCCCTATGCATCAGTACTCCTGTATCCCTTGGGTAAATTCCTAGCAGTGCTATTGCTGGGTCATAGGGTAGGTCTATTTTTAATTTTCTGAGGAACCTCCACACTGTTTTCCAGAGTGGCTGCACCAGTTTGAATTCCCACCAACAGTGCAAGAGGGTTCCCATTTCTCCACATCCTCTCCAGCATCTATAGTCTCCTGATTTGTTCATTTTGACCACTCTGACTGGTGTGAGGTGATATGTGAGTGGTTTTGATTTGTTTTTCCCTGATGAGGAGCGACGTTGAGCATCTTTTCATGTGCCTGTTGGTCATCTGGATGTCTTCTTTAGAGAAGTGTCTATTCATGTTTTCTGCCCATTTCTTCACTGGGTTATTTGTTTTTTGGGTGTGGAGTTTCGTGAGCTCTTTATAGGTTTTGGATACTAGCCTTTTGTCCGATATGTCATTTGCAAATATCTTTTCCCATTCCGTTGGTTGCCTTTTAGTTTTCTTGGTTGTTTCCTTTGCTGTGCAGAAGCTTTTTATCTTCATAAGGTCCCAGTAATTCATTTTTGCTTTTAATTCCCTTGCCTTTGGGGATGTATCGAGTAAGGGATTTCTATGGCTGATGTCAGAGAGGTCTTTTCCTGCTTTCTCCTCTAGGGTTGTGATGGTTTCCTGTCTCACATTCAGGTCCTTTATCCATTTTGAGTTTATTTTTGTGAATGGTGTGAGAAAGTGGTCTAGTTTCAACCTTCTGCATGTTGCTGTCCAGTTCTCCCAGCACCATTTGCTAAAGAGGCTGTCTTTTTTCCATTGAATGTTCTTTCCTGCTTTGTCAAAGATGAGTTGGCCATACGTTTCTGGGTCTAGTTCTGGGGTTTCTATTCTATTCCATTGGTCTATGTGTCTGTTTTGGTGCCAATACCATGCTGTCTTGATGATGACAGCTTTGTAGTAGAGGCTAAAGTCTGGGATTGTGATGCCTCCTGCTTTGATCTTCTTCTTCAAAATTACTTTGGCTATTCAGGGCCTTTTGTGGTTCCATATGAATTTTAGGATGGCTTGTTCTAGTTTCAAGAAGAATGCTGATGCAATTTTGATTGGGATTGCATTGAATGTGTAGATAGCTTTGGGTAGTATTGACATTTTGACAATATTTATTCTTCCAATCCATGAGCATGGAATGTTTTTCCATTTCTTTATGTTCTTCAATTTCCTTCATAAGCTTTCTATCATTTTCAGCATACAGATCTTTTACATCTTTGGTTAGATTTATTCCTAGGTATTTTATGCTTCTTGGTGCAATTGCGAATGGGATCAGTTTCTTTATTTGTCTTTCTGTTGCTTCATTATCAGTGTATAAGAATGCAACAGATTTCTGTACATTGATTTTGTATCCTGCAACTTTGCTAAATTCATGTATCAGTTCTGGCAGACTTTTGGTGAAGTCTGTTAGATTTTCCATGTATAATATCATGTCATCTGCAAAAAGTGAAAGCTTACCTTCATCTTTGCCGATTTTGATGCCTTTGATTTCCTTTTGTTGTCTCATTGCTGATGCTAGCACTTCCAACACTATGTTAAACAACAATGGTGAGAGTGGACATCGCTGTCGTGTCCCTGATCTCAGGGAAAAAGCTCTCAGTTTTTCCCGATTGAGGATGACGTTAGCTGTGGGCTTTTCATAAATGGCTTTTATGATCTTTAGGTATGTTCCTTCCATCCCGATTTTCTGAAAGGTTTTTATTAAGAAAGGTTACTGAATTTTGTCAAAGGCCTTTTCTGCATCGATTGACAGGATCATATGGTTCTTATCTTTTCTCTTATTAATGTGATGTATCACGTTGATTGATTTGCGAATGTTGAACCAGCCCTGCATCCCAGGAATGAATCCCACTTGATCACGGTGAATAATTCTTTTTATATGCCGTTGTATTCGATTTGCTAGTATCTTATTGAGAATTTTTGCATCCATATTCATCAGAGATATTGGCCTGTAGTTCTCTTTTTTTAATGGGTCTCTTTCTGGTTTAGGAATCAAAGTAATACTGGCTTCATAGAATGAATCTGGAAGTTTTCCTTCCCTTTCTATTTCTTGAAATAGCTTGAGAAGGATAGGCATTATCTCTGCTTTAAACGTCTGGTAGAACTCCCCTGGGAAGCCATCTGGTCCTGGACTCTTATTTGTTGGGAGATTTTTGATGACTGATTCAATTTCTTGGCTGGTTATGGGTCTGTTCAAGCTTTCTATTTCCTCCTGATTGAGTTTTGGAAGAGTGTGGGTGTTCAGGAATTCGTCCATTTCTTCCAGGTGGTCCAGTTTGTTGGCATATAATTTTTCATTGTCTTCCCTGATAATTGTTTGTATCTCTGAGGGATTGGTTGTAATAATTCCATTTTCATTCATGATTTTATCTATTTCGGTCATCTCCCTTTTCTTTTTGAGAAGCCTGGCTAGAGGTTTGTCAATTTTGTTTATTTTTTCAAAAAACCAACTCTTGGTTTCGTTGATCTGCTCTACAGTTTTTTTAGATTCTATATTGTTTATTTCTTCTCTGATCTTTATTATTTCTCTTCTCCTGCTGGGTTTAGGCTGCCTTCACTGTTCTGCTTCTAGTTCCTTTAGGTGTGCTGTTAGATTTTGTATTTGGGATTTTTCTTGTTTCTTGAGATAGGCCTGGATTGCAATGTATCTTCCTCTCATGACTGCCTTCGCTGCATCCCAAAGCGTTTGGATTGTTGTCTTTTCATTTTCGTTTCTTTCCATATATTTTTTAATTGCCTCTCTAATTGCCTGGTTGACCCATTCATTCCTTAGTAGGGTGTTCTTTAACCTCCATGCTTTTGGAGGTTCTCCAGACTTTTTCCTGTGGTTGATTTCAAGCTTCATGGCATTGTCGTCTGAAAGTATGCATGGTATGATTTCAATTCTTGTATACTTATGGAGGGCTGTTTTGTGACCCAGTATGTGATCTATCTTGGAGAATGTTCCATGTGCACTTGAGAGGAAAGTATATTCTGTTGCTTTGGGATGCAGAGTTCTAAATATATCTGTCAGGTCCATCTGATCCAATGTCTCATTCAGGGCCCTTGTTTCTTTATTGAACCTGTGTCTAGATGATCTACCCATTTCTGTAAGTGGAGTGTTAAAGTCCCCTGCAATTACCACATTCTAATCAAAAGGTTGCTTATGTTTGTGAGTTATTGTTTTATATATTTTGGGGCTCCTGTATTCAGCGCATAGACATTTATAATTGTTCGCTCTTCCTGATGGATAGACCCTGTGATTATTATATAATGCCCTTCTTCATATCTTGTTACAGCCTTTAATTTAAAGTCTAGTTTTTCTTATATAAGTATGGCTACTCCAGCTTTCTTTTGACTTCCAGTAGCATGATAGATAGTTCTCCATCCCCTGACTTTCAATCTGAAGGTGTCCTCAGGTCTAAAATGAGTCTCTTGTAGACAGCAAATAGATGGGTCTTGTTTTTTTATCCATTCTGATACCCTATGTCTTTTGGTTGGTGCATTTAGTCCATTTACATTGTGTTATAGAAAGATATGGGTTTAGAGTCATTGTGATGTCCATAGGTTTCATGCTTGTAGCAATGTCTCTGGTACTTTGTCTCACAGGATCCCCCTTAGGATCTCTTGTAGGGCTGGTTTAGTGGTGACAAATTCCTTCAGTTTTTGGTTGTTTGGGAAGACCTTTATCTCTCCTTCTATTCTAAATGACAGACTTGCTGGATAAAGGAATCTTGGCTGCATTTTTTTTCTGTTCATCACATGGAAGATTTCGTGCCATTCCTTTCTGGCCTGCCAAGTTTCAGTAGAGAGATCAGTCACCAGTCTTATAGGTCTCCCTTTATATGTTAGAGCACGTTTATCTCTAGCCTTTTTCAGGATTTTCTCTTTATCCTTGTATTTTGCCAGTTTCACTATGATATGTTGCAGAAGATAGATAACGTTACGTCTGAAGGGATTTCTCTGTGCCTCTTGTATTTCAATGCCTTTTTCCTTCCCCAGTTCAGGGAAGTTCTCAGCTATTACTTCTTCAAGTACCCCTTCAGCACCTTTCTCTCTCTCTTCCTCCTCTGGAATACCAATTATGCATAGATTATTTGTCTTTAGTGCATCACTTAGTTCTCTAATTTTCCCCTCATACTCCTGGATTTTTTTAACTCTTTTTTTTCTCAGCTTCTTCTTTTTCCATAATTTTATCTTCTAGTTCACCTATTCTCTCCTCTGCCTCTTCAATCCGAGCCGTGGTCCTCTCCATTTTATTTTGCAGCTCATTAATAGCAATTTTTAGCTCCTCCTGACTGTTCCTTAGTCCCTTGATCTCTGCATACTGTTTTATACTGTTTTCAAGCCCAGTGATTAATTTTATGACTATTATTCCAAATTTACTTTCTGTTATATTGTTTAAATCGTTTGGTCAGTTCCTTAGCTGTTGTTATTTTCTGGAGGTTTTTTTGAGGGGAATTCTTCCGTTTCATCATTTTGGATAGTCCTTGGAGTGGTGCGGAACTGAGGGGCACTTTCCCTGTGCTGTCTTGAATAACTTGTGTTGGTGGGCGGGGCCACAGTCAGACCTGATGTCTGCCCCTAGCCCACCACTGGGGCCACAATCAGACTGGTGTGTGCCTTCTCTTTCCCTCTTCTAGGGGTGGAATTCACTGTGGGGTGGCCTGGCCCTTCTGGGCTACTTACACACTGCCAGACTTGTGGTGCTGGGGATCTGGCATATTAGCTGGGGTGGATCAGCAAGGTGCACAGGGGCGGGAGGGGTAGGCTCAGCTCGCTTTTCCTTTGGATATCTGCTTCAGGAGGGGCCCGCAGCACCAGGAGGGAGTCTGACCCACCAGAGGGATGGATCCGCAGAAGAAGAGCATTGGGTGTTTGTGTGGTACAAGCACGTTCCCTGGCAGGAACTGGTTCCCTTTGGGATTTTGTCTGGGGGATGGGCGGGGGAGATGGCTCTGGCCAGCACCTTTGTTCCCTGCCAAGGTGAGCTCTGTTGTCCAGGGCTCAACAACTCTCCCTCCCATTGTCTTCCAGCCCTCCTGCTCTCTGAGCAGAGCTGTTAGCTTATAACCTTCCAGATGTTAAGTCCAGCTTGCTGTCCGAACACACTCCATCTGTCCCCTCCGCTTTTGCAAGCCAGACTTGGGGGCTCTGCTTTGCCCATGGGCTGCGCCTCCCCCCTGGCTCCCTCCCGCCAGTCCATGTAGTGCGCACCGCCTCTCCGCCCTTCCTACCCTCTTCCGTGGGCCTCTCGTCTGCGTTTGGCTCTGGAGACCCCGTTCTGCTAGTCTTCTGGCAGTTTTCTGGGTTATTTAGGCAGGTGTAGGTGGAATCTGAGTGATCAGCAGGACGCGCGGTGAGCCCAGCATCCTCCCACTTGCCATCTTCCCCAGGTCTCGTGGTTACTACTTTTAATCTTGTATTTTTACAGAGATGAGATTCGATTAGTTTCTACCTCAGAAAGAAAAAAATGAAGAAATATTATGAGAAATTATGTATATATTTCAAATGAAAACACCAAAGAAACTACATTGAAGGAAGAATTCATCTTGTGAAATAATTCTGTAATGTGCACTATGATATGCTGATTTTAGGTAAGTGATTATGAACAATGCTTTCTGAACTCGTTGCTACAGTGGTTGTAGATCAGAGTTCTGTTTTTATATATGGTCTTATCCATATTCAGTCTCTACATATTCCAAATACCTCCCGTATTGGCTTATTATACCTACCTTCTGATTTCTAATTCAAAATTTATTCCTTTTTTTTGAGATTTGTTTTTCAAGTAAATGCAAAAATACTGACTAAATGGATGATTAGATTTCTGGAAGTTATACTTAATTAAAGTAAGACTATATCATGAGTACTCTAAGAGTACATTAAGGGAGTGGGTAGATGATATTTTACCAAGGAGTAAATGTTCCAGTGTTTAAATCCTAAATATACTGTCACCAACTTCCAATTTTACCAATAAAGTGTACCTATCAGAAAAAGTTATTTTTTTAAAAAAATTTCTTTAGTAACATTTTAATTTTTACTTTGGTGATTTCTAACATTGTTTCACCAATTTTCAAATATCATCTAACAACTGACTCAAATTTTGTTTTCATTCACTTCTCTTATGAAAGAATTCTCATAAATAATTAATTAATGTTTTTGGATTCATTTAATACAAAAGGCAAATATTAAACTCCATGAGTTTAGTATTAGCTGAAATCTTTAGGTAATTCACTGTGTGTTTTTTTTTTTTAAGAAAGAGAGAGAAAAAGCATGAGCTGCGGAGAGGGGAGAGGGGGAGAGGGACAGAGGGAGAGAAAGAGGGAGAGAGGGAGAGAGAGAGAGAGAAAGAGAGAGAGAGAGAGAGAGAGAGAGAGAGAGAGAGAGAATCTTAAGCAGGCTCCACACCCAGCTCGAAGCCTGACACAGGGCTAAATCCCATGACCCGGGATCATGACCTGAGCCGAAATCAAAAGTTGAGCACTCAACCCACTGAGCCACCCAGGCTCCCCTAGGTAATCCACTTTTTAAATTGAAAGAACATAGAATTAAAATAAATATAGTCACTTTCTATTCAATGGTTTTAGATGGATTTGAAGGTCCATAAATCTTTTTTAGGACTTTCTATTAAATTGTTTTAGATGGATTTGGAGTTCCATAAATCTTTTTTTAGGTTAACCTGTTCACTTTTACATCTCAAAAATTAAGAGGCCTAGGAAGTTAGGCCAAAAAGTCTAAGGAATGATTAATTCAGTCAGCACTTAGAGCAGCATTTCAAAATCCAGCAATGAAATTATAAACTTAAGCAAAGACACAAAAAAATGGTGATGAGAAAATTAGGACAGCAACAACTAAAAGAATGAACCTGGACCACTTTCTTACACCATACACAGAAATAAATTCAGAATGGATGAAATACCTAAATATAAGACAGGAAATCATTAAAATCCTAGAGGAGAACACAGGCAGTAACCTCTTTGACATTGGCTGTAGCAACTCATTAGATATGTCTCCTGAGGCAAGGGGAAAAAAAACAAAAATAAACTATTGGGGCTTCATTAAGATAAAAAGCTTCTGCAAACCAAAGGAAACAACAACACTAAAAGGCAACTGACAGAATGGGAGAAGATATTTGCAAATGACAAATCTTACAAAGGGTTAATATCAAAAATATATAAAGAACTTATATAACTCAACTCAATACCAAAAAGCAAATAATGCAGTTAAAAAACAGGCAGAAGACATGAATAGACATTTTTCCAAAGAAGACATATACATGGCTAACGTAGACACGTGAAAAGATGCTCTACATCACTCATCATCAGGGAAATACAAATCAAAACTTCAATGAGATGTCACCTCACACCTGTCATAATGGCTAAAAATAGCAACACAGGAAACAACAGGTGTTGGTGAGGATGCAGAAAAAGGGAATCCTTTATTGTGGTAGTTATATGATTTTTATGCTTTGCTTTGTTGATGTGGTGTATCTCGTTGATTGATTTGTGAATATTGAACCATTCTTGCATTCCCAGGCTAAATTTCACTTGATCATGGTGAGTGATCATTTTAATGTATTCTTGGATGCAGTTGGCTAATATTTTGTTGGGGAGTTTGACATCTATGTTCATCAGGGTTATTGGCCTGTAGTGAGTGAGTGTGTGTGTGTGTGTGTGTGTGTGTGTGTGTGGTGTTTTTGTTTGGTTTTTGGTTTTGGTGTGAAAGTAATGTTGGCCTTGTAGTACTTGAAAGCTTTCCTTCCTCCCTCTATTTTTTGGAATAGTTTGAGGACAATAGGTTTCAACTTCTTCAAATGTTTTATAGAATTCATTTGTGAATCCATCTGGTCCTGAACTTCTATTATTTGGTCATTTCTTGATTACTGATTTAATTTTGTCACTAAGTAGTAGGTGTGTTCAGATTTTCTATTTCTTCCTTATTCAGTTTTGGAAGATTGTATGCTTCTAGGAATTTATCCATTTCTTCTACTTTGTGCAAGTTGTTGGTATATAATTTTGCATCATAGTATTCTCTTATGATCCTTTGTATTTTTGTGGTGGGGGTTGTTACTTCTCTTTAGTTTCTGATTTTGCTTATCAGAGCCTTTAACCTTTTTCTTGATGAGTTTGGCTAAGGGTTTATCAATTTTTTTTTATCTTTTCAAAGAACATGCTCTTAGTTTCACTGATTTGTTTCTATTTTGCCTTTATGCCATCTATTTCTGTTTAGATCTTTATTATTTTCTTCCTTGTGCTCGCCTTGGGCTTTATTTCTTCTCTTGTAGTTTTTTTTTTTTTTTAGGTATAAGGCTAAATTGTTTATTTGATCTTTTTCTTGTTCCTTGAGATAGGTCTGTATTGCAATATATTTGCCTTTTAGAAATGGTTTTGTTGCATCCTAAAGATTTTGGACCATTGTGTTTCCATTTTCATTTTTTCTATGCATTTAAAAGTTTTTTCTTTCCTGTTTTGTTGACTTATTAGTTGTTTAATATTATATTGTTTACCCTACATGTGTTTGTGTTTTTTTCAAATTTTGTTTTTCTTGTGGTAGATTTCCAGATTCATACCACTGTGGTCAGAAAAGGTGCATGGTATGATTTTAATCTTAGTTTACTGAGGCTTGTTTTGTTGCCTAGCATGTGATCTATTCTGAATAATGTGTCCATGTGCACTTGAAAAGAATTTGTATATTGTCCTTTTTGATGGAATGTTCTGAATATATTTACTATATCCATCTGATTGAGTGTGCCATTCAATGACATTGTTTCTTTATTAATTTTCTGCCTGGGTGATCTATTGATTGATGTAAGTGGGATGTTAAAGTTCCCTACTATTGTATTGCCATAAATTTCTCTCTTTATGTTCTTTAATATTTGTTTTATGTAATTAAGTACTCCAGTGTTGGGTGTGTAGATATTTACAATTGTTATATCCTCTTGTTGGATTGATCCTTTTACCATTATGTACTGTCTTTTTTTGTCTTTTGTTACAGTATTTGTTTTACAGTCTATTTTGTCTGATATAAGTATTGCTACTCCAGTTTTTTTTTTTTGCTTCTGTTTGCATGGTAAATGTTTTTTATCCCTTCACATTCAGTCTGTATGTGTCTTTAGGTATGAAGTGTTTTGTAGGCAGCACATAAACAGATCTCAGGGGTTTTTGTTTGTTTGTCTGTTTTGTAATCCATTCTGTCATCCTATGTCTTTTGATTAGAGTATTTGGGCCTTTTACATTCAAAGCAATTAATGATAGATATGCACTTATTACTATTTTGTTACCTGTTTTCTGGTTGTTTTTGTAGTTCTTGTAGTTTATAATTTTATAGTTATTTTGTGATTTTTATTCCTTTCTTCTTCTCTTGCTCTCCTTTTTTGTGAATGGTGATTTTCTGTAACATTATGTTTGGCTTCCTTTCTCTTTATTTTCTGGGTATCTATTATAAGTTTTGAGTTTGTGGTCATCGTGAGGTTCTTAACATCCTAAGTATATAGCAGTTTATATTAAAGTGATGGTCATTTAAGTTCAAGAACATTCTAAAATAAGAATTTTTTATTGTTTTTTCTCCCTCCTCCATATTTTATGTATATGCTGTCATATTTTACATCTTTATATTCATAATTTTATTATGTATAATCATGTCCATTTCTTTTTTACTGAAAGAAGTTTCTTTACTGTTTCTTGTAAGGCTGGTTTAGTGGTGATAAACTCCTTTAATTTGTTTGGGAAACTATCCTTCAAATCTGAATTTTAACCTGCTGGGTAGAATATTCTTTTTTGTAGATTTTTTTTTTGTTTTAGTACTTTGACTATATCATGGCACTCCCTTCTGGCTTGCAAGATTTCTGCTGAAAAATCAGGTGATAGCCTTATAAGTTTTCCATTGTAGGTAACTTTTTGCTTCTCTCTTGCTGTTTAAAAAAAATGTATGTTTATTTTTGAGACAGAGTGACAGACAGAGCATGAGTGGGGAAGGTGCAAAGAGAGAGGGAAACACAGAATAGAAAGCAGGCTCCAGGCTCTGAGCTGTCAGCACAGAGCCCAATGTGGGACTCAAACTCACAAACTGTGAGATCACGACCTGAGCCAAAGTCAGAGGCTTAACTGACTGAGCCACCTAGGCACCCCTCCTGCTGTTTTTAAAATTCTCTCTTTATCTTTAATCTTTGACATTTATTTATTTATTTATTTATTTATTAAAATTTTTAAATATTTATTTATTTTTTGTGAGAGAGAGAGACAGAACAAGAGTGGGGTAGGGGCAGGGAACTAGGGAGACACAGAATTGGAAGCAAGTTCCAGGCTCTGAGTGGTCAGCACAGAGCCTGATGCGGGGCTTCAACTCATGAACCACAAGGTCATGAACTGAGCCAAAGTCGGTTGCTAAACCAACTGAGCCACCCAGATGCCCCTATTTATTTATTTTTAAAGTAGGCCTCATGGCTAGCACAGGACTTGCACTCATGATCATGAAATCAAGACTTGATCTGAGATCAAGAGTTGGACACTTAACCAACTTAGCCACCCAGGTGCCTCTAATCTTTCACATTGTAAGTTTTATGTGTCATGGTGTGGCCCTTCCAGGATTCATCTTTTTTATAACTGTCTGCCCTTCTTGGACCTGGATGTCTATTTCCTTCCCAAGACTATGGTAGTTTTTATTTATTATTTCTTTAAATTAATTTCCTACCCCTTTCTCTCTCTTTCGTATTTTTCTGGGACCCCTCTAATGCAAATGTTTGTTCACTTGATCTTGTTCAAGAGATCCTTTAACCTATTTTCATTTTTTTTTCTCTTTATGCTGTTCTGCTTGGGTGATTTCCATTACCCTGTCTTCTAGATCACTGATACGCTCTTCTGCATCTTCTAGTCTACTCTTGATTCCCTCTAGTGTGTTTTGTATTTCGGTTCTTGTACTCTTCAACTCTCTTTGGTTCTTTATTATATTTCCTGTCTATTTATTGAAGGTTTCACTGAGTTTTTCCATTCTTCTCTTTAGCCCAGTGAGCATTTTTTACAATCGTTTCATTAAATTCTTTTTTTAATGTTTATTTATTTATTTTGAGAGAGAGAGCAGGGAAGGGGCAAAGAGAGAGTGAGAGAATCTCAAGCATACTCTGTGCTGTCAGCAGAGAGCCTGATGTGGGGCTTGATCTCATGAACTGTGAGATCATGACCTGAGCTGAAATCAAGAGTCAGACATTAACCGACCGAGCCACCCTGGCACTCCTCATTACATTAAATTCTTAATCAGGCATATTGCTTATCTCCATTTCATTTAGCTGTTTTCTCAGGTTTAGTCTTGTTCTTTCTTTTAAGCGTATCCCTTTGTCTCCCCATCTTGCTTGACTTTCTGTGTTTGTTTCTGTGAATTAGGCAGAACAACTACTTCATACAAACTTCAAGGAAAGGTCTAATGTATGATTATCTATGTAGATTGTGTGTAGTTGATGACTTTTGCTAACTAACTAGAGCTGTGGCTGGTGTGGGCTGGGGTCCTGGGGTTTTCCACACAGTTGGCACACTGCCAGAATAGTTAAGCTGAGGTGGATGCAGACCACTGTGTTCTTGGGGTTCTATGTGTTGAGGGCACCATGGTGGGACAGCTGAAGCTGAAATGGGTGCTAGCTGGGGTTCCCTGGGGCACTCTGCATGGGGAGTGCCTTGGTGGTACAACTTGAACCTGAGGTATTATGCTAGCTGGAAGGTCTCTTGAGTTCTCTGTGTTGAGGGTGCCTTAGCAGGATAACTGAAATTAAACTGGATGCAAGCCAGGGAGACCCCGGGCTCTACACACAGAGGGCACCTTGGCAGGATAGCTGAATCTGAAGGTATCCCAGGACTCTCTGCACATATGGTGCCCAGAAGAAGTGGCTGCAGGGGAGGCATGGTACAGGCCAGGAGTTCCTATGGTGTTCCATGCAGATGGTAACCTAGCAGACTACTAAAGCTATAATGGGGGTGGAGCAAGGTGGTCCCTGGTCTCTTCATGCTAAATGTACCCTATCAGGGCAGCTGAAGCTGAACTGGGTGCAAGCTTGTATGTCCCAAGGTGCTCAGTTCAGTGGGTGCTCTGGCCGGGCAACTGAAGCCAAGATTGGTGTGGGAAGGTATGTTCTGGGGTGCTGTACACAGTGGGTGCTCTATTGGGGAAGCTGAAATTGATGCAGCTTTGGGCCAGGGGTTCCCAGAATGCCCCACATAGGGGGCATCTTGGCAAGGAAGCTGGATTTGAAGCAGACATTAACCAAGTTTCCAGAGCACTTTGCACTCAGGTTTCCCTAGAAAGCCATCTGAAGACAAAGTGGTGTAGGCCTGGAGTGTTCCACAGTGCTTTGTGCCTGTGTCACCTTGGCACAAAAGGTGGAGCTGTAGTGAGCACTAATCATTGGTGATCTAGTGTGCACCGCCCTGTGGCCACTTTGGTGGGGACAGCTGGGGCTGGTGTGGGCTATGGGCGTGGAGCTCACTGATGTGGCAGGTCAGTTAGGGTGTGTGGACTGTACACTGGTCCGCGCTTTCAAGGTTGGGGAAAGTGCACATCATGTCCATCAGTCCATCCCACCTGCAGAGCATTCCAGCTGCTCACCCAGCCATTTGGTGAAGGTCTAATGCTGGCTGTTTTATATGCTAGCTGCTGTTTTAAGCTGCAGCTTTTTAAAGAAAAAAAAATGGGGAAAAAAAAGAAAATAGAAAAAAGAATAGAAAAAAATTTAAAAAAGAAGAAAACATGCAATTTTGTGTGTGTATGTGTGTGTGTGTGTGTGTGTCCGTCCTAGGGTGACCAAGGCTGGTGTGGGTTTACAGACCCAGTGATGGAATCCAGGACCTTGCTCTGGTCTGTGCTAAGGTGGTGAGGGAACACAAACCTGCAGTTTTTCAGTCCCTATGATGCAGAGAACATTCCCATGGCTCCTCTGCCATTTGGCAGAATCCCAGTGTTGTTTCTTTTATATGCTAGTTGCTTTTTTAAACCAAGGCTCCTTTTCTATTCTGAGTCCCTCAGTACTATCCTTCCGAACTGTAGTTCACAGAATCTAGGGTGGGGGATTCATTTGTTACCATGTTTCCTTCTCTCTTCCTGTTCTCTTTTGCTGTTCTTTTGTCATGCAGAAGTTGTTTAGTCTGCCTTCAGTTCTTCAGGAGGAGCTGTTCTATAAATAAGTGTAATTTGGTGTGTTTCATGGAGGAAGTGAGTTCAGGGTCTTCCTATGTCACCATCTTGGACCAGAATTCTATACCACAGCTTTTTTATCCATTAATCTATCAATGGACACAGGTTGCTTCCTGTGTATGTAATGCTCAGTAAGCAAGAAGGTTCTTATATCTTTTTTAGTGTTTTCATTTTCCTTAGGTAAATACCCAGTAGTGGAATTATTGGATCATGTGATATTTGTATTTTTAATTTTTTGAGGAAACTCCACACTGTTTTCTACAGTGCTGCACCAGTTTGTATTCCAACCACCAGTGCATGAAAGTTTCTTTTTCTCCATATCTTCCTATCATTTGCTATTTTTGTGTTTTTGATTTTAGCCATTCTGACAGGTGTAAGGTGATTGCTCATTGTGGTATTCATTTGCATTTCTCTGATGATTAGTAATGTTGAGCATCTTCTCATGTTCCTGTTGGACATCTGTATGTCTTCTTTAGAAAAAGATCTATCCAAGTCCTTTGCCTATTTTTTATCTATTTCTTTTTATGGTATTGAATTATACAAGTTATTTATATATTTTGGATATTAACCCCTTATTGGATATATCATTTACAGATATCTTCTCCAATTTACTAGGTTGTATTTTTATTTTGTTGATGGTTTCCTTTGCTGTGCAACTGCTTTGTATTTTGGTGTATTCCCAATAGTTTATTTTTGCTTTTGTTTCCCTTGCTTCAGGGAAGAAATATCTAGAAAAATGTTGCTAAGGCTCATATCAAAGAGAGTACTGCTTATATTTTGTATTAGGAGTTTTATAATTTTAAGTCTTACATGCATGTCTTTAATTCATTTTGAGTTTATTTTTGTGTATGATATAAGAAAGCGGTCCAATTTTATTCTTTTGCATGTAGCTGTCCAGTTTTCCCAGCACCATTTACTGAAGAAACTGTCTTATCCCCATTGTATATTCTTGCCTATTTTGTCATGGATTAATTGACCAAATAAATCTAGATATATTTCTGGGTTTTCTATTCTGTTCTATTGATTTATGTGTCTATTTTTGTGCCAGTACCATATTATTTTTATTATTATAGATTTGTAATGAAAACTGAAATTGTAGTACCTCCAGCTTTGTTTTTCTTTCTCAAGATTTCTTTGGCTATTCAGGGACTTTTGTGGCTGCATACAAATTTTAGTATTAATTTTTCTAGTTCTGTGAAAAATGCTGTTGGTATTTTGATAAGGACTGTGTAAAATCTGTAGTTTGGTTTTGGCAGTATGGACATTTTAACAATATTAATTTTTCCAATCAATGAGCATGGAATATCTTTCCATTTGTTTGTTTTGTCTTCAATTTTTTCATCACTGTTTTATAGTTTTCAGAGTACATGTTTTTCACCTCCTTGGTTAAGTTTATTCTTAGATATTCATTATTTTTGGTGCAATTGGTTTCTTAATTTCTCTTCCTGCCACCTCATTATTAAACAACTCTGTGGAAACATATGGTTAAAAACTGAGGTTTCCTACTAACAACTATGAAAGTGAGTGAGCCATCTTGGAAGTGGATCCTTCGACCTCAAATCTTCTGATAACTGCAGTTCCAGCCGACATCTTGAGAAGAACCTCATGAGAGACCTGAAGCAGAATAACATAGATAAGCCATTTTTGAATTCCTGAGCCACAGAAACTGTGAAATAGTGTTTGTTTTTTGTACTCCTAAATTTGGTGTAAATTTTTATGTAGCCATACACAGCTAATATAGACACCAAGGCATAGAGATATTGACAAAACCAAAGAAAAGATGTGGTTCCAAGAGCTTAAAGGATACTAGTTGTTTCAATTTAAAATTTCAGAGGTAAAGTGGTTCTCCTAGTGATAACAAATTCAAGAAATGAATAGGCTTAAGTGAAATAAGATTAAAAGCCATTGGAGATGAGGACCTCATGGGTCCAAAAGAATATCAAAGTTACCTGGGATGATCAAATAGCATTAGATAAAAGCCTGTATAGAATTTTGACATGGTGGTGCTGGAAGTGACATAGCATTTGAGACTTTTGTTTTTTAAAGACCAAGATCTTATTTTCCTTCAAGCTGCTTTTCATTACACAGAGCAGCTTTTTGTGCCAAAGCAATCAGTGACAATTGGAAAATCTACAATAATAAATCAAAAAATAAACAGTATTTAAATTATTTCTTATAAAAAAGAAAATTGAAGTTTTTTACATATGATCTGGCTCCTGCCTGGCGTCTACTTTCTGCCTCACTCATGATCCTCTAGTAAATTTGTTCCCACCTCATTATTTCGCATTTATTGTTCCTTTCACCTGAATACTCACATATTCACATAAGTGAACCCTCTTGTTACTCAAGTCTCAGCTCAAGGGTCTGCTCCTTGAAGAAGTATTCTTTTCCTCCCAATATAGAGTAACTACCACCCCAACCCTCTCATCCTCTATGGTATTTATCACTACTTGAAATGATCTTGTTTCTTTTTTTATTTTCTTGGTAAAAATGTACACTTAAGCTCCAACAGACGAAGGGTTGTGCCCTCATGTCTGTTTTGTTCATTGTTTCCTATCCAGCAAATAGAACAAAACAGGCTATGGAGCCCCATGGGCAGGAATGGGAGTAGTCAGACCTGACTGCAGGCAATAAGGAAATAGATTATCTATAGAGAATTTAAAACCAGTAGTAATACAAAGCAAAATCATTCTTCTTTTCATTATTACCATGTTCTAGAATTTCTAAGCAATGTCACTAATAAAATACTCCTGCCCTAGAAAAATCTTTTTTTTTTTTTTTTTTGGTCTAAGTTCTAAACAAATCTCTTGGTCACTGTTAAGTTTTAATAATATATATGTAAACTTCAAATTAGCAAATTTTGACAACTTATCCTTTAACCAACATTGTACTCTCCATGAAAGTTAATTTGGAGAATTCCCAGTTATACAGTGTCCAAAAACATGTTGACTGAGCTACACAAATTCTTTTAGAGAACAGATTCACAAAGTTTCCAAACTGTTGGATCTCACTGTGCGTGTTGTATCTCTATCCCCCTGTGGTACTATATATCCCTGCATTTTAATAGATTAGAAAGGAACAATGATAGCACAGAGATTGAAAAAAACAGAGAAACAGAACCTGGATTACTTCAATTTTGCCATTTTAGGTGACCACCTGGTATTTGTATTTGTGTTTAAAATTTAAAACATGAAACAGAGTGCAGACTTTGTAATATTTGTTTGGAAAAGTGTAACTTTTAATTTATCATGAACTATTTTACTGAATTTGAATTTTTCTGATGTGAAACTTTAGATGAGGTTATTAATCAGACAGAAAAAATATGTACAAAGAGACAGAATTAGCCTTGAGCACTAAAAAAACACCAAGTCTTAAACTGTTCTTTGAAAATTGGGTCACAGAAATTGAGAAGAAAGTAATTTTCTACGCAACAATAGAATGTAAGGAAATGGACATTACATAGAAAATGATAGGAGAAATGACAGAAGATGCTTATCTGACATTACCAGAAGAAACCAGAGGGCAGTATCTGAATGCCTTGATAGTTTGCAGAAAGCACTGGATACTTGTTCTAAAGCAGTGGGGATCCAATGATGTCAAAGTTCCTTCTCATTAGTACATTTTTCACTGATTTCTACAGAAGAAGAACTGAAGTTTTTACCTACTAGTTAGAAATGTATAATTAATTTCCTGATGAGGATAATTTAGTTGAAACTTTCAACTGTAGAAAATTTGTATGCCTCTGGATTTGATCCTTAAGAAACAAAGACATGGGTGGCATTGTAATTCATAGAACTTTGTGAAATAGGATTATTATAATTCTCTTTCAAACTTAAAATGTTAAGACTTTTCTTTTTTTAACGCTTATTTATTTATTTTTGAGAGAGAGAGAGAGAGAGAGAGCGAGCTAGTATGCGTGAGCACGCCAGCTGGGGAGGACGCAAGGGGGGGGGAGCACGCAAACGGAGGAGGGGCAGAGAGGGAGGGGCAGAGACGGAGGGGCAGAGAGGGAGGGGGACACAGAATCCATATCAGGCTCCAGGCTCTGAGCTGTCAGCACAAAGCCCACACAGGGCTCAGGGCTCGAATTCACAAACTGAAATCATGACTTGAGGTGAAGTCGGAGGCTTAACCGACTGAGCCACCCAGGCACCCCAAATTTAAGACTTATTATTTGTGTATATGTTGCTCAATATTAAATAAACCTTACTAATAAAAATTGGTATAAAAGTGTTCATCTTTCAACTATTAACAAAAATAGATCAAAAGTCTACTTATACCATCTACTGAATATTTAAATTTTTTTCAATGTTTATTTATTTTTGAGAGAGAGACGGAGTGTGAGTGGGGGAGGAGCAGAGAGAGAGGGAGACACAGAATCAGAAGCAGGCTCCAGGCTCCCAGCTGTCAGCACAGAGCCTGAAGCAGGGCTCGAACTCAGGGAGTGCAAGATTATGAAATGAGCTGAAGTCGGACGCTTACCGACTGAGACATCCAGGCGCCCCAAGAATATTTAGAAATATTAGATTTTGATGAAGTTATTGACAAATAGGCAGATGTTAAAGCTCAAAAGTAAAAGCTGTAATATTTTTTATTTATTATGCAGCAGACCAATATCTAGGTTTAAGTTCTTTCTCCTTTAAAAAATACATTAAAAAATAAAAAAAATACATTAATGCAATTAAAAAACATTGATCCATTACTTTTTTCAGTGTCTTTTCTGGCCTTTATTACAAGTTTCATTTCATCATCATTTCTTTTTTTAATATTTATTTATTATTGAGTACAGTTGTACACCTTTAGGTTTACAACATGGTGAGTCAATAACTCTATACATTGTTACACTCACCACAAGTATAGTACCATCTGTCACCATAAATGGTGACTATTAAATGGCTATTACAATACAATGACTATATTCCCTATGCTGTACCTTTTATTATCCTGACGTATTTATTCTTTAACTGGAAGTCTGTATCTTTCATTCCCCTTCACTCATTTTGCCCATCCCCTACTCCCTCCCTTCTGGCAACCATCAATTTGTTCTCTGTATTAATAGGTCTGGTTCTGCTTTTGTTTATTCATTTGTTATTTAAATTCCACATATAAGTGAAATAATATGGAATTTGTCTTTCTGTATCTGACTTATTTTAGTTAGCATAATACCCTCTAAATCCCTTCATATTGTTGCAAATGGCAATATCTCATCCTTTTTTATGGCTGAATAGCCAAGATATGAAAGGAACTTAAGTGTCCATTGATAGATGATAAAGAAGATGTGGTATATATTATACAATAAAATATTATTCTGTCATCACTTTTTCTTAAAATATTTTTTTTACGTAGAAGAGGAAGCCATTAAAAAATGATCTGCTTAAGGTGTCAGGGTGCCTGGGTGGCTAAGTTGGTTGAGCGTCCAACTTTGGCTCAGGTCATGATCTCACGGTTCAGTTCATGGGTTCAGGCCCTGTGTCAGGCTGTGTGCTGATGGCTCAGAGCCTGGAGCCTGCTTTGGATTCTGTGTCTCTCTCTGTCCCTCCTCCACTTGTGCTCTGTCTCTGTCAAAAATAAATAAACGTTAAAAAATTTTTAAAACTATGATCTGCTTACAGTGTCAAATATGTTAGGCATGTTACTGATGCCAGGCATATAGTTTGCACTTAAATATTTGTTGAATGAATAAATGAATTAATATTAGGTATGTTGATGGTCAGATTATGAGCATCTTCTCTCCTTAGAATCACTCACTGGAGGCCTAGGGAAGATCTTGCTCCTGTTGAATATGTTGCACCTATCCACAGAATATTCTCCTTATAAGCACCAAAATGATCCTTTTAAAATCTAACTTAGATCATGGCACATCTTTGCTCAAAACCCTCCATTGACTTCCCCTCCTAATCAGAATCAAATCCAAAGTCTGTGTGGTGGCACAAAAAGCCCCTACTTAGTGTGTTATTTCACTCCTTTTCAACTTATCACACCAACCACACTGGCCTTTCTTCATTGTTGTTCTTTCTACATGAAACGCTCTTCCCTAAATTCCTTCAGGACTTTTCTCAAATGTCACCTTGTCGGAAAGCCTTTCCCTAACCTATTTAAACAAGTGAATTCTCTCCTTATCCCCATATTATTTTATTTTCCTTCTTAGCAGTTGGCACTTTGTAACATTTGTCTTTTCCTCTTGGAAACATAAGCTGTTTTGTTCTGTATTTTGAACAAGTGCCTGGCATATAGTAGGCTCAGTGACATAGTCTTAGAATGAAAGAACTTGATCATGTATTGCAGAGGTAACATGTTCTTTTTGTGACTGATAAAGGAAATTTTCAACTTTTCATGTGTTTGTGGGTCCTGCTGCTGGGCACCCAGGGAAAGTATTCTGTAACGTTTACTAAGGTCAAAATGACTCTGCAAACTTCAAAGCATGGACTCTATTTCTGCCTCAAGCACATATTGCACATATGCTTCGCTAAAAAAAAAAATACAAAAACAAAAACAAAAAAACAAAAAGGAGCATTCCAAACATAAAGATAAGAAAAAGAAAGAAAATCTCCCTGGTTCCCAAAAGATTAGTCATGCAGACTTGCACATATCAACAACATAAGATAAAGTCTTTAACCTTCTGAAATGTCTTTCCTCAGGATGATTTGTAACTCTTTATGGAAAAAAAAAAACATACATATACCTGCATCAAAAGTTCCTTCTCCGGAGCATTCTCTTCTTTGTGAAGAGTGTGTATAAGGGCGGCTGTTTTAATTTGGGCTTGAATAAAACTCTTTTCCTTTCTCCTTACATTTTTTTTTTAATTTTTTTTTTCAACGTTTATTTATTTTTGGGACAGAGAGAGACAGAGCATGAACAGGGGAGGGGCAGAGAGAGAGAGAGGGAGATACAGAATCGGAAACAGGCTCCAGGCTCTGAGCCATCAACCCAGAGCCCGACGCGGGGCTCGAACTCACGGACCGCGAGATCGTGACCTGGCTGAAGTCGGACGCTCAACCGACTGCGCCACCCAGGCGCCCCTCTCCTTACATTTTTAAGAAAAGTTTGTTCGATTTGCCTGGACCTGACTTATAGATAGAAAAGCACCTGGACTTGGGTTTTAGACCCTTATCTAGACAACTCACATATGCCTGAAATAACGAAAATAGTACAAACTTCTGCACCCAGCCAAATAGCTTTCAACTGGATTATGGAGGATATTCTGAAAGGCTTTATCAAGGATAGAAACAGTCAGTCACAACGATGAACGGTTTTACTGGAAGACAGCTGACCAATGGTAGCAGCTTCCTAGAGCCGCATTGGAGGGTAGAGAAAAGGCGGAACCAGTAGACGAGACGTAACCAGGCGGGGCTTGTGAGTGGAGCAGAGTTGAATTGTTTTGTCCCTCTCCGCCCACCATATGAAAACTTAGACGGAGAAGGTCACAGATATGGCGGCTGTCAGGGTAAGTTAAAAAACAAACCCTTTTGTAGTTTCTGGGTGCAGATATAGCTTGCTACTAACTATAGAAAGGATCCTCCTAACTTCAGAAGGGAGCGCCACAGCAAGAGGTGGGGTGGAGGTGGGGTTGTGAGAAATTTGGCAAGGTCAGGGAGTCTTAAACGTTAGAAACCTCAAAACAGCTACCTCTCCCCCTTGGATTTCCTCAGTCTGTGATAGTACTCTTTTCTCAAACTCCCGCGGTTAGCTGTTTATACGACGACACAGTGAAAACTGGGAAACGGGTGGGTGAAAAAGGCTGGCCTGGCCACAAGTTGCAGCAAGCTAACTTGACCAGAAAGAGAAAAGAAATTCAAGGCATTCGACTGGGCGCACAGGGCAGGGTCTCATGACCCTTTGAAAGACTTTGTTTAAACATTTGGGGGTGAAAAAGACCAGAATGGAGACGTCTCAAAGTCTTTCTGCAGTGCGCGGTGTTTGTATTCACTGTTGTTCCTCTCCAGGTTTGAATAATAAACCTGTTTCTTTTGACTTGTGTAATGGGAAAAGGTGCTTTTACTTAGGTATCTTTGTACCGGAAGTGACTCAGCTGGCTGCTAGCTGCAATTCCCTAATTAGGTTTCAATGACAGTAGTCGACAAATTTCTACAGGTAGGTATCTGTAGCGGGTTTTAAGTGTAAAATGCACTGTTTGCAGACGATACAAATATGAATAACTCAGTTCAGCCAAAGTTTAAGGTGAGTCAGTATCCGTCTTGATTCATCTTCCATTTCAACATTTCTGGTTCTCATAATTTATCTAAATTATCACAACATCTTTCCAACTGGACTTGCTGTCTCTAGCCAAGCTGTCATGGAATCCATTTTCCCTGAACTGCCAGACTTATGCTAAAGTGCAAATCTGATTATACCCCTTTACTACTTAAAAGCCTTTATTGGCATTCAGTCATCTGTCCTCTGGAGTCAGGTTAAGACTCCTATGTCTGGAACACCCAACCCTGCCTTGGCTTTCCAGCTTCATCTTTTGTCTCTCAGGAAATCTTGTTAACATCTGTACTCCAAGCCTTTTCTCCTGCTTTTTCTCTGGACCTGATGAGAACCATCTTCATCTAGTTAGTTCCTATTCATAGTCCATTCATTCATATAACAGATATTTGTGTACTAGCTCCTCATATACTAATATGTTTTCCAAGATCCTGTTCCCGATTTTCCCAGTCTAATTTAAATAACTCGTCTTTGTGCTTCCAGAGGATCTTAGGCATACTGTTACCTTATGACTTAACTGCACTTCAAATAATATACTATTTACTTGCCTGTTCTGTCCTCCTATAAGATGCTTGAGGACAGTATTTATAATACTAATTTTTGTATCCCTAGTACTTGTAGGACTTACATTAGGTACTCAGTAAAATCTACAGGAATAAATAAATGCCAGGCAATGAAGTAGTGTACTCTGTGATTCAGAGCAAGGGAAATACCTTGCCTCAGGAGAAGTACAAAGTGATCTGAGGGTTCAAAAGACAGAGCCCAAACCTGGTTGAAAGTAATAAAGACTTCATGGGGGAGATGCAGAGACAGAGGAATGGCCAATGGTAAAAAGCAAACCAGCATAGTGTGTTATCACTGAAGCCTAGAGGAGGGAGTTGAACAGTCTTTTTGTTTGGCCATTAATAAGTCACTGGAAGCCACCATTTATTAAGTGGTTACTATAAGACCAGGCACCATGCTAAAATACTTTACGTATGTTATTTCACTTAACTCTCAGGACAACTTTATGTTGTAGTTATGATCACCGTTTTACAAATGAAAAACTAAGGTTGAGAGAACTCAAGTAAACTGCCCCAAATCATAATGCATTATCTTTATGGGGTGTTGATTTTGGCTCAGGTCATGATCTCATGGTCCTGAGATTGAGCCCCACGTTGGGCTCCGTGCTGGGCATCACGCTGGGCATGGAGCCTGCTTAAGATTCTCTCCCTCTTCCTCTGCCCCTCCCCCACTCGTGCCCACTCTCTCAAAAAAAAAAATCTTTATATTCCCAGCACTTAGTGTAATGCCATATATTTTCTGACCTTTAGATCCCCATTTAAGTCACACCTCCTTCAGGCCAGTGGACTGATAACCTGTTTCCCGTGACAGTGTCAGTAGTCTCTAGCAAGTAGAATAGAAATTTGTTATGTTAGCAATAGCATAATAGTTCAGGACATAATATCCCACTCTCAAAAATAGCACTGCTAGGAATTTACCCAAGGGATACAGGAGTACTGATGCATGGGGGCACTTGTACCCCAATGTTTATAGCAGCACTCTCAACAATAGCCAAATTATGGAAAGAGCCTAAATGTCCATCAACTGATGAATGGATAAAGAAGTTGTGGTTTATATATACAATGGAATACTACTTGGCAAAGAGAAAGAATGAAATAGGGCCTTTTGTAGCAACGTGGATGGAACTGGAGAGTGTTCTGCTAAGTGAAATAAGTCATACAGAGAAAGACAGATACCATATGTTTTCACTCATATGTGGATCCTGATAAACTTAACAGGAGACCATGGGGGAGGGGAAGGGAAAAAAAAAAGTTAGGGAGGGAGGCAAACCATAAGAGACTCTTAAAAACTGAGAATAAACTGAGGGTTGATGGGGGGTGGCAGGGAGGGGAAAGTGGGTGATGGGCATTGAGGAGGGCACCTGTTGGGATGAGCACTGGGTGTTGTATGGAAACCAATTTGACAATAAATTTCATATTAAAAAAAAATTTGTTGTGTTAACATTATCATTTTTTTTAATTGAAATGAATACTTTTATGCTGCCTTGTTTCTTTCATCTTACACTTTTCATTGTTTTAAGACCCTTGTTGCTTATTCATGATACTTTTAATAAGACAATCTTTAAAAAGTATAAAATGTTGTGGTCATGAAAAATGCTTGGAATGATCTCAATCTTTTTGTATTTGTTGAGGTCTGATATGTGACCTAGTATGTGCTCTGTTGTGGAGAATGTCCCATGTGAATGTGAAGAGAATGTGTATTCTGCTATTTTGGTTGGAGTGTTTTGAATGTAGCTGTTAAGTCCATCTGGTCCAGTGTGTCATTCTAAGTCATTGTTTCCTGTTGTTTTTCTGTTTAGATTTTCTGTCCATTGATGTAAGTGGGGTGTTAATATCTCCTACTATTATTGTATTATTTTCAGTGAGTTCGTTTATGTTTGTTATTGTTTTATATATTTGGGTGCTCCCATATTTGATGCATAAATAATTACATTTGTTAGATCTTGTTGGATTGGCTATACAGCTGTGGGTTCCTTTCTGGGTTTTCTATTCTGTTCCATTGACCTATGTGTCTATTTTTGTGCCAGTACTATACTCTATTGATCACTACAACTTTGTACTATAACTTGAAGTCCAGAATTGTGATGCCCGCAGCTTTGCTTTTTTTTTTTTCAAGATTGCTTTGGCTATTTGGTGTCTTTGGGGGGGGGGGGTCCATACAAAGTTTAGGATTGTTTGTTCTAGCTTTGTGAAAATTGCTGTTGGTATTTTGATAGGGATTGCATTAAATGTGTAGATTGCTTTGGGTAGTATAGACATTTTAACAATATTGGTTCTTCAAATCCATGAGCATGAAATGTCTTTTCATTACTTTGTTCCCTCTTCGATTTCTTTGATGAATGAAAGAAAGAGGTTTTTCACCTCTGGTTAGATTTATTTCTAGGTATCGTAATATTTTTTGGTACAGTTGTAAATGGAATCAATTTCTAGATTTCTTTCTGCTGCTTTATTTTTGGTGTATAGAAACACAACTGATTTCTGTGCATTGATTTTGTATCCTATGACTCTTGAATTCTTCTATCAATTTTAGCAATATTTTGGTGTAGTCTTTAGGATGTTTTTTAATATAGAATATTATGTCATCTGCAAATAATGAAAGTTTGACTTCTTCCTTGCTAATTTGGATGCCTTTTACTTCTTTTTGTTGTCTGGTTGCTGTGGCTGGTCCTATGTTAAATAACAGTAGTAGGAATGGACATCTCTGTCTTGTTCCTGACTATAGAGGAAAAGTTCTCAGTTTTTGCCCATTGAGGATGATACTAGCTGCGAGTTTTTCATAGATAGCTTTTATTATGTTGCTGTATGTTCCCTCTAACCCTAACCCTCCTTTGTTGAAGGTTTTTATCATGAATGGAAGTACTTTATTAAATGCTTTTTCTGCATCTATTGAAAGGGTCATATGGTTTTTATCTTTTCATTGATTAATGTGGTATATCTTGTTGATTGATTTGTGAATATTGAACGACCCTTACAACCCAGGAATGTATCGCACTTGTTCATAGTGAATGATTATTTTAATGTACATTTGTATTTGGTTTACTAGTATTTTAATGAGAATTTTTCATCCCTGTTCATCAGGGATATTGGCCTGTAGTTCTCTTTTTTAGGGCTGTCTTTCTTTATCTGGTTTTGTTATCATGGTAATGTTGGCCTCATAGAATTAATTTGGAAGTCTTCCTTCCTTTTCCATTTTTTGGAATATTTTGCGAAGAAGAGATATTAACTCTTTAAATGTTTGGTAGAAATCTCCTCTGAAGGCATTTGGCCCTGGACTTTAGATTGTTTGGAGATTTTTGAATACAGATTCAGTTTTTTGCTGGTTATCAATCTGTTAAAGTTTTCTGTTTCTTCCTGTTTCCGTTTTGGTAATATATATCCTTCTAGGAATTTATCCATTTCTTCTAGGTTGTCCAATTTGTTGGCACATAGTTTTTCATAATATTCTCTTATAATTATTTGTATTTCTGTGGTGTTGCTTGTTATTTCTCTTGTTTATGATTTTATTTAAATGGGCCCTTTTGCCTTTCTTTTTAATAAACATGGCTAAGGATTTATCAATTTTATTAATTTTTTCAAAGAACCAGCTCCTGGTTTCATTGATTTATTCTATTGTTTTTTTTTTTAACTTCTGTATCACTTTTTGTCTGCCCTAATCTTTATTATTTCCTTCCTTGTACTAGTTTTAGGCTTTGTTTTGTTTCTAGCTCCTTTAGGTATAAAGTTGGGTTGAGATTTTTCTTGCTTCTTGAGGTAGATCTGTATTGCCATCTACTTCCCTTTTAGGACCACTTTTGCTGCATTTGAAAGGTTTTGGACCATTGTGTTTTCTTTTCATTTCTTTCCATGTATTTTTAAATTTCTTCTTTGATTTCCTAGTTGACCCATTCATTGTTTTATAGAATGTTGTTTAACCTCCATATATTTGTGGTCTTTCCTAATATTTTCTAGTGGTTGACTTCAAGTTTCATAGTGTTGTGGTCAGAAAAAATGCTTGAAATGATCTCAATCTTTTTGTATTTGTTGAGGCCTGATATGTGACCTAGTATGTGCTCTGTTGTGGAGAATGTCCCATGTGAATGTGAAGAGAATGTGTATTCTGCTATTTTGGTTGGAGTGTTTTGAATATACCTGTTAAGTCCATCTGGTCCAGTGTGTCATTCTAAGCCATTGTTTCCTGTTGTTTTTCTGTTTAGATTGTCTGTCCATTGATGTAAGTGGGGTGTTAATGTCTCCTACTATTATTGTATTATTTTCAATGAGTTCATTTATGTTTGTTATTGTTTTATATATTTGTGTTATTGTTTTATATATTTGGGTGCTCCCATATTTGATGCATAAATAATTACATTTGTTAGATCTTCTTGTTGGATTGGCCCCTTTATTATGATGTAGTGCCCTTTTTCATCTCTTATTGCAGTCTTTGGTTTAAAATCTAGTTTTTCCATATAAGTATTGCTACTCCAGCTTTCATTTGACATCCATTTGTATGATGTTTATCCTTCCCCTCACTTTCAATGTGTAGGTGTCTCTAGGTCTAAAATAAATCTTTAAAAATTTTTTTTAATGTTTATTTTTGAGAGAGAGAGTCCAAGAGTGAGAGTGGAGGAGGGACAGAGAGAGAGGGAGACACAGAATTTGAAGCAGGCTCCAAAGCAGCACAGCAGGTTCTGTGCTGACAGAGTCCGATGAGGGGCTCAAATTCATTAGCCATGAGATCATGACCTGAGACAAAGTCAGATGCTCAACCAACTGAGCCACCCAGGTGCCCCTAAAATAAATCTCTTGTAGGTAGTGTATAGATGAGTCTTGTTTTTTAATACATTTATGCAAAAGACACCCTATGTCTTTTGATTTAGTCCAGTTACATTAAGAGTAATTATTGATAGGTATGTATTTAGTGCCATTTTATTACTTGTTGCGTCATTGTTTCTGGAGATTTTTCCACTCAAGGTGTCCCCTTTAATATTTGTAATATTAGTGGTCACAGACTCCTTTGGTTTTTGTTTGGGGAATTCTTTATGTCTTCTTCTATTGTGAATGATGGCCTTGCTGGATAGAGTACTCTTGGCTGCAGATTTTTTCCAGTCAGCACATTGAATGTATCAAGCCACTCTCTTCTGGCTTGCCAAGTGTCTGTTAAGAAATTTGTAGCTCCCCTTATCAGGCTAACCTTGTAAGTTAGGGGCTTCTTTTGTATTGCTGCTTTTATGATTTTTTCTTTATCCACATGTTTTGCAAATTTAATTACAATATGTCTTGATGTGGGCCTGCTTTTGTTTATTTTGATGGGAGTTCTCTGTGCCTCCTTCCCCAGATTAGGGATGTTTTTAGCTATTATCTCTTCAAAAAATGTTTCTGCCCTCTTTTCTATCTTTTCTTCTTCTAAGACTCCTATAGTATGAATGTTATTACATTTGATGGAGTCACTGTGTTCCCTTAGTCTATTTTCGTGTTGCATAGTTCTTCCTCTCTTTTGTTCAACTTCAGTAATTTCCATTACTTTGTCTTCTGTATCACTTATTCATTTCTCTCCTCTTCCAGGCTTGTGTTCATTGCATTAAGCCTGTGTCCAATATCAGTTATTGCATTTTTCATTTCTGATTTTTAACTCTTTTATCTCTGTGGTAAGGGCCTCTCTGATGTCTTCCATTCTCTTCTCATCCGCAGAGATTATCTTTATGATTGTTGCTTTAGATTCTCCATCAGGCATGTTAACTTGTATTGGTTTGTTTAGATCTCTGGCTTTGCCCTTATATTGTTGTTTTATTTGGGATGAATTCCTCCAACTTGGCATTGTGTCTAAGTCTTAGCTTTCTTCTGTGTTCTGTGTTTTAGAAAAGCCAGTTATGTTTCTTGCTTCTGAAATTAATGGCTTTATGAAGATGTTATGTATTGTCCAGGGCATCCTACTTCAGGGAGTGTGCCTGGTGTGTGCAGTGTGTGCTGTGCTCTTCTGTTATGTTTAGGCTGCTCTGTCCTTCAGGCTAGTCAACTGCAGAGACTCTCCTTGTCTTCAGTGGGCAGTGTTTAGTTCTAGACCAGAATGTAGAAAGTTTTAACTAGGTGTTCTGCAGTCTGCTGTTTAAGTAAGACCTGATCGTACTTCCACTAGAACTCAAGCCCTGCAGAGCTCTCTGGGCAGGAGATGTGTGTGGGCAGGGGGTTTCTGCTGGTCTTCTGGGGAAGGAGTCTGCTGTGCTGGGACTGAGGCATGTTTGACTAAGAAGGTCAGTGCCTCTAGTGTGCAGGGGTGTGGGACTTGGTATAAGCAGGTTATGCAGACACTGTAGGTAATGTGCTGTTTAGTGCAGGTGGCTCTGTGTTTATGCTGAGGGGTGGGGCAGGGAAATGGTACTAGCCAGTTCCTTTGTCTCTGGAGAGGGGTCTCAGTGCTTGGCTACTCTCAGGGAAGCACTGAGAAGAGCAAATAATAACCCTCTTGTATGTCCCAGACTTTTTTCAAATCTCTGTTTCTACACTGTTTGCTTTTGGGTTGTTTGCCTGCTCTATCTCCAGGAGCAGGGCAGTGCCCTCTGAGATCTATCCCAGCCAAAAGTCTGCTGCCTTTTAAACTCCGGGCCTTAGCATGTGGTGTGGGCAGGGGCCTACACTGGTCTGGGGGAGGGTTTCAACATGCTGGGACTGAGGAAGGCTGACTGAGAACGACAGTTGCACCAGAGCTCAGAGATGTGGGACTTGGTGTAAGCAGAATAGGCAGCTAGGGTTGGGGCTCAGCTGCTTTCTGCAGGTGGCTTTTTGGTTTATGCTGAAGGGCAGGGGAGGGAAATGGCATCAACCAGCTCCTTTGTCCTGGGAGGGGCATAGCTGAATGCTACCTCTCAGGGATATGTTCCAAGTACAGTGAATAATCTCCCCACTGTATGCCCCAGACATTCTTCAAATCCATATTTCCATGTTGTCTGCCCCAAGGTTGTTTGCCTGCCTCCTCTAGGAGCAGGGCAGTGCCCTCAGGGCTCTATCTCAGTAGAGTCTGCCTACCTTTAGAACGCCAGGCTTTAAATCCTGCTGGTTGCAAGAACTCCTGAAAATCAGCCCCTCTTGTTTTTCCCATGCAGTGGCCTTGGAGAAATGTTCTGTGTGTTCCCTTGTGTGCTCTACTCTCTCTCACCCTTCTCTGTGACCACAGCTCCCTCTCTTCTGCAGCACCCACAGTCTCTTTCTGCCCTGAATAATGTGTCCACACTTCCTACCTTCCTCAAAGTGCCTTCTTCTCTCCCTTTAGTTGTGGAGTTAATTCTGTCAGTCTTCAGGTAGGTTTCTGAGGTACTTAGAATGATTTGATAGTTATCTAGTTGTATTTTGGGACAAGACGAGCCTAGTGTCCTCCTACTCCACCACCATCTCTCTCAATTAGCATGTCAGTCCTTTGAAATAGAATATTTGATATGTAATCATAGAAGGACCAAATTGTATAGGTACGTTTTTGTAGTTTGTTCATTTGTTCTTCAGTGCCGCTATATTTTTCAAGGATTTTGTGAGAAAATATAGACAGAGTTTTAAGGTTTTCTATTTCAGCAAAGTATCTTCTTTCCATATAGCAGTATAATGAATAATGACATAGCTGGTAGACTCTACTGTTTTCTGTAGATTTATTGATAATGCAGATTTAATGTAGATTTAATGTAGTTTATTCTCTTAGAGATTACTCACCCACTCATTTTCTAAAGAAAATAAGCTCTATGATATAAACAAATCTTTTGTTAGTGACTCAGTAGTGATTACTCTAAAACTGCATCTTTGTGTAAGACTTTTATGTTGGTGTTGAGAAATAGCTCTTAGGCTGTGGCTACAAAATGAAGCATTAACATCTTTTCTTGCTTTACTTTTAGAAAAAAATACAGTAGTATCTGTGTTAAAGCAGAGGATGAGTTCAGTAGCACTTGGTCATTGTCAGAAACTTTCTTACTCTTGAAAAAGAGTGTGGGAGACACGAGTGCATTTAAGAAATCACTAAAAGGGAATTAAAATGTTTTCATGGGCAAATATGGCTGGGCCTGTCCTGAATGACCCAAAGGAGTGAAACCAGGACCAGTGGAAATTATATGGACATGTGTTTCAGTTTATCTATGGAAGAACTTTCTCATAGAGCTATAAAAAGATGAAATGATTTATAGTGGAATTTCCCCTTACCAAAAGGGACCATACATAAACTGGAGGGTCACTTGGCAGTGTGTTATAGGAGGGATTCAAAATGAGAGAAATGGTTGGACCAGAAGACCTTTAAGGTCCCTTTGCATTCCTAGACTGAAGCTTTAGTACAAAGAAGGTGATATGCCTGAAACACAGCCCTGTATTTTGAAACCAGTCTCTCTTTTGCCAGTTTATGTTGGATTCAATAATCATTAGTTTATTCAGGCGCAGTGCTTGATTTTTCAGGCCAATTTGTGATGCTACCTGATACTTCAGAAGAGACTAAACTTCCTCAGTTGTAGAGTTAAGTTTCTGTTTATCTCAAGAGTATTTGTACATTAGGTCTGTGGATAACCAAAATCACCCAGAAAGAATAGTACTAGTGTAGTCAGTCACAGTCCCCCCTCCCCTGCTGACAAGGCAAGCTATTAGCACTTCAGGTCTACTAAAGGAAAGAAAGGGAGAAAGAAGAAAAAAATAGGAAGGTAAAATAAAACTTTAAAGTCAGTTGGAGCAAATAGTTGCCGAAAAAAATAAAGGGGTAGAGTAAAGAGGTGAAGAGCAGAAAGAGCAAAAAGTAGGAGTGATTAGAGATGGGTAATCTACTTTTTTCTTTCCCAAGGATAGCAGACTATAACTTCCCTCTCTTCCCCACTCAAGTCTTGTGATCTACAGTTATAAACAGCCATGTGGTGTTGAGATTTTTCTTCTGAACAGCTCCTAGAAAACTGGTCCCACACTGAAAGGGGGTCTCCTTTTCATATGTTCCCAACTCTTTCTATTTCTAGAACTTTTGACCTCCACAAATGAAGCTTTTTAAAAATATATATTTAAACAATACAGTATATAGAAATATTTTTCTGTAAGGGGTTCCTTAATCAAGGTGTTATTGACCATTCTAGGTAAAAAATATATCAATTTAAATAGAAATTATTCTTTTTTTAATTTTATTTTTATTTTTTTTAAATTTACATCCAAATTAGCATATAGTGCAACAATGATTTCAGGAGTCGATTCCTTAGTGCCCCTTACCCATTTATCCCATGCCCCCTCCCACAACCCCTCCCGTAACCCTCAGTTTGTTCTCCATATTTATGACTCTCTTCTGTTTGTCCCCCTCCCTGTTTTTATATTATTTTTGTTTCCCTTCCCTTATGTTCATCTGTTTTGTCTCTTAAAATCCTCATATGCGTGAAGTCATATGATTTTTGTCTTTCTCTGACTAATTTCACTTAGCATAATACCCTCCAGTTCCATCCACGTCCTTGCAAATGGCAAGATTTCATTCTTTTTGACTGCCGAGTAATACTCCATATATATACACAATGGAGTAATACTCCATATATATACACAATGGAGTAATATATATATATATATATATATATATATATATACCACATCTTCTTTATCCATTCATCCATCAATGGACATTTGGGCCCTTTCCATACTTTGGCTATTGTAGATAGTGCTGCTATAAACATGGGGGTGCATGTGTCCCTTCGAAACAGCACACCTGTATCCCTTGGATAAATGCCTAGTAGTGCAATTGCTGGGTCGTAGGGTACTTCTATTTTTAGTTTTTTGAGGAACCTCCATACTGCTTTCAAGAGTGGCTGTACCAGCTTGCATTCCCACCAACAATGCAAAAGAGATCCTCTTTCTCTGCATCCTCACCAACATCTGTTGTTGCCTGAGTTGTTAATGTTAGCCATTCTGACAGGTGTAAGGTGGTATCTTATTGTGGTTTTGATTTGTATTTCCCTGATGATGAGTGATGTTGAGCATTTTTTCATGTGTCAGTTGGCCATCTGGATGTCTTCTTTGGAGAAGTGTCTATTCATGTCTTTTGCCCATTTCTTCACTGGATTATTTGTTTTTTGGGTGTTGACTTTGATAAGTTCTTTGTAGATTTTGGATCCTAACCCTTTATCTGATATGTCATTTGCAAATATCTTCTCCCATTCTGTCAGTTGCCTTTTAGTTTTGCTGATTGTTTCCTTTGCTGTACAGAAGAAGCTTTTTATTTTGATTTGGTCCCAGGAGTTCATTTTTGCTTTTGTTTCCCTTGCCCCTGGAGACGTGTTCAGTAAGAAGTTGCTGCGGGCAAGATCAAAGAGGTTTTTGCCTGCTTTCTCCTCAAGGATTTTGATGGCTTCCTGTCTCACATTGAGGTCTTTCATCCATTTTGAGTTTATTTTTGTGTATGGTGTAAGAAAGTGGTCCAGGTTCATTCTTCTGCATGTCGCTGTCCCGTTTTCCCAGTACCACTTGCTGAAGAGACTGTCTTTATTCCATTGGATATTCTTTCCTGCTTTGTCAGAGATTAGTTGACCATACATTTGTGGGTCCATTTCTGGGTTCTCTATTCTGTTGCATTGATCTGAGTGTCTGTTCTTGTGCCAGTACCATACTGTCTTGATGATTACAGCTTTGTAGTATAGCTTGAAGTCTGGGATTGTGATGCCTCCTGCTTTGGTTTTCTTTTTCAAGATCGCTTTGGCTATTCGGGGTCTTTTCTGGTTCCATACAAATTTTAGGATTATTTGTTCTAGCTCTGTGAAGAATGCTGGTATTATTTTGATAGGGATTGAATTGAATATGTAGATTGCTTTGGGTAGTATCAACATTTTAACAATATTTGTTCCTCCTATCCAGGAGCACAGAATCTTTTTCCATATTTTTGTGTCTTCAATTTCTTTCATAAGCTTTCTATAGTTTTCAGCATATAGAGTTTTCACCTCTTTGGTTAGATTTATTCCTAGGTATTTTATGTTTTTTTGTGCAACTGTAAATGGGATTGATTCCTTGATTTCTCTTTTTGTTGCTTCATTGTTGGTGTATAGGAATGCAACCGATTTCTGTGCATTGATTTTATATCCTGCAAGTTTGCTGAATTCATGAATCAATTCTAGCAGTTTTTTGGTGGAATCTTTTGGGTTTTCCATATAGAGTATCATGTCATCTGTGAAGAGTGAAAGTTTGACCTCTTCCTGGCCGATTTGGATGCCTTTTATTTCTTTGTGTTGTCTGATTACAGAGGCTAAGACTTCCAATACTATGTTGAATAACAGTGGTGAGAGTGGACATCCCTGTGTTTTTCCTGACCTTAGGGGAAAGCTCTCAGTTTTTCCCCATTGAGGATGATATTAGCATTAGGTAATTCATATATGGCTTTTATGATCTCGAGGTATGCTCCTTCTATCCCTACTTTCTTGAGGGTTTGTATCAAGAAAGGATCCTGTATTTTGTCAAATGCTTTCTCTGCATCTATTGAGAGGATCATATGGTTCTTGTCCTTTCTTTTATTGATGTGATGAATCACATTAATTGTTTTGCAGATATTGAACCAGCAACCTTGCATCCCAGGTATAAATCCCACCTGGTCGTGGTGAATAATTTTTTTAATGTATTGTTGGAGCCGGTTGGTTAATATCTTGTTGAGGATTTTTGCATCCATGTTCATCAGGGAAATTGATCTATAGTTCTCCTTGAGTAGAAATTATTCTATTTTAAAACACTTATTTGATACAGTATAATAATCATTGCATTAATTTGATAAAGAAATTTTGTCATGGCACATGCAAAGTGGAATGCTGTTTCCAGTAAGAAAGAATCACTCTTGCTGTATTTATTCAGGAACAATCTTCAGAAGGTAAAAATTTAGTCAGAAGAATACTACCTTGCATTTATTTAGCAGTAAACAGTTTATAAAATTTCATCTATTATAGTATTTGATCTTAGAACATTCCTACAAGATTTTGAAGAAGAAGAGAAATATTCTGTAAGGTATCCATATTTTATATAAAAGTACTTGTGATAAATGTTATTTGTGGTGGGGCTAGATTAATTAGGTCTTCAAATGGTTCTGAGAGGCATTTAAATATGCCTGTAAGCATATTTAAAAATTTGAGAATAACTACATTTGGGGGGGGCCGTAGTTCACAATTCTCATTAGATTCTCAAAAAGTTAATACTACTCAATCAGTCTTACAATATCAGATTAGCTTTCGGATCTTTGGTTATCATTTACCTCCATAATTGTTTGGCACATAGGCATTCAATAAAACATGAAAGAATTTGCTAAACTACCTATGTGCACTGCCTTATTTAAACCTGTGAATTATTACTTAGTTTTGAGATCCAAAGCCCTTTGGGCACAAAGCAGCATAAGAGTATAAATAAGGAGCCTACCTTTTAGCAGAAAAATAGGCTGCATACATTTTAAAAGGTAAATTATAACAGATTCGTTTAACACTAAATTAGTGCTTCACACAGGTAAGAGCTATATGAATTTATAGGGATGGCTACGAGTGAGCTAATGGAACTTGAGCTAGGCCTTCAATGAAGTGTTTAAGTAAACATACTCATTCAACAAATGTTTTTTGAGTACCTGCTATGTGCCAGGCACTGTTAGGCGCAGGAGATGGGAAGACATTTTAGCAGGGTAAAGAAGTGAGTGAAAGTACTGAGGGAGTAATGTGCTTGACATGTTTGGGCCTAAGAAGATTAATTTGGCTAAGGTCAGAGGGTATATAGAGAGGGACAGAGTAAAATCATCTCTTGTTGGAGTGTACTGTCTTTTCAAGTAAATACAGTGCTCTCAGTATTCTTTTCTCACATCCCCACAAGGTAGATATAGCCTAATTTTTTTCTTATATATAGCATATACACGGGTATATATATATGTGTGTGTAAAACGGAGCTGTTAGGTGTTTTCTTTTAAATTCAATTGCTGATTTTGACAATTGTTATATTTATCAGATCTTGATTAGCATAAACTGACTAGAGTTGAATTTTGCTAGTCTTGTATCATTTCTGAAGGATTTTTTAAACTGTAAATTTGTGTAACTCCTATATTCCCTATATATGTTTTTATTTTAAATTTTCCACTTCTTAAATTTTTATTTATCTAAGAAAACTTTTGACATATTCAGGTGTTATTCAGTAATAATTATATCATAATTATTGAGTATTTAGAAATTCCAAAATAGTTTTGTTCTTTCATACAATATCATAATTATTAAAACGCTCTGTGTTTTATTCATGTTTTAGCATTAATATTCTATAATTTAATAATACATTAAGAACCATATTTATTCAAGCCACACTGAGCTCGGCAGTTATTCTGGCTAACTTAAGATGGGCTTTGTAAGTGCTAGAGCTTTAATTTTGATGAAGACTATAATTGACAGGTACTGCGTAATTCCCTTCCATCTTAAACCTGAGAGTTTAACCCATTTTCATCATTCACTGTCTTTATTTAACTTTGCCAGTTGTAATATGTTGTATGCTATAACTTATTAATGAAAATGCGAATATAGTGAACCTGAATGAGTACTGAACACAAAAATAACCTTAGAATTATGCTATCTTAAAAAGGTTTCTGGTGTCATTTGCTTTTGTCTCGTAAACATGAAATAAAGTGTGTGTGTGTGTGTGTGTGTGTGTGTGTGGTATGTATAATTTATTTATAATTATGTATGTATAATATGTATATTATATATATATATATAATTTCTTAGCTTTGTGGCAATGTAACATGCTCAATAAATCAAAAGCAAAAGCAATGTTTTTCTAAATATTTTTCTGTCCTCCAAAGTTCACTGCTGGTATTTATGTCCTTTAGTTGTCCTTTTACATTGAAAATATTAGTATGCGTTCTCTACCATTAACATAAAATACTCTGATGCATAGTTGGCATTCAAAAATATTATTTGCTCCTTTCCTGTTACTAACATATTAGAGCACTAGTATTATTTTATAAGCACATTCATCTTCAGATTACTTCATTTTGTAGATGTGCCACTACTTTCTCTTAGTGTTCCTTAATATTTGATTTCCAAGAAAAGACCAGATCTTATGTACCATTTAAAATGACATTTTTTATTATTTATTTATTTACTTATTTATTTATTAAATATGAAATTTGTTGTCAAATTGGTTTCCATAAAACACCCAGTGCTCATCCCAACAGGTGCCCTCCTCAATACCCATCATCCACCCTCCCCTCCCTCCCAGCCCCCATCAACCCTCAGTTTGTTCTCAGTTTTGAGTCTCTTATGGTTTGGCTCCCTCCCTCTCTAACCTTTTTTTTTTTTTTTCTTTCCCCTCTCCCATGGTTTTCTGGTAAGTTTCTCAGGATCACATAAGAGTGAAAACATATGGTATCTTTCTCTGGATGACTTATTTCACTTAGCAGAACACTCTCCAGTTTCATCCACGTTGCTACAAAAGGCCCTATTTCATTCTTTCCTATTGCCACGTAGTATTCCATTGTGTATATAAACCACAACTTCTTTATCCATTCATCAGTTGATGGACATTTAGGCTCTTTCCATAATTTGGCTATTGTTGAAAGTGCTGCTATAAACATTGTGGTACAAGTATCCCTATGCATCAGCACTCCTGTATCCCTTAGGTAAATTCCTAGCAGTGCTATTGT
This sequence comes from Prionailurus bengalensis, assembly GCF_016509475.1. Lineage (NCBI taxonomy): Eukaryota > Metazoa > Chordata > Mammalia > Carnivora > Felidae > Prionailurus > Prionailurus bengalensis. The sequence goes on from NC_057361.1 coordinate 71,179,832, forward strand.
TGGGTCATAGGGTCGATCTATTTTTAATTTTTTGAGGAACCCCCACTCTGTTTTCCAGAGTGACTGCACCAGTTTAAATTCCCACCAACAGTGCAAGAGGGTTCCCGTTTCTCCCGATTCTCGCCAGCATCTGTGGTCTCCTGATTTGTTCATTTTAGCCACTCTGACTGGCGTGAGGTGGTATCTGAGTGTGGTTTTGATTTGTATTTTCGTGATGAGGTGCGACGTTGAGCATCTTTTCATGTGCCTGTTGGCCATCTGGATGTCTTCTTTAGAGAAGTGTCTATTCATGTTTTCTGCCCATTTCTTCACTGGATTATTTGTTTTTGGGGTGTGGAGTTTGGTGAGCTCTTTATAGGTTTTGGGTACTAGCCCTTTGTCCGATATGTCATTTGCAAATTATCTTTCCCCATTCCATTGGTTGCCTTTTAGTTTTGTTGATTGTTTCCTTTGCAGTGCAGAAGCTTTTTATCTTCATGCAGTCCCAATAGTTCATTTTTGCTTTTAATTCCCTTGCCTTTGGGGATATGTCAAGTAAGAAATTGTTGCGGCTGAGGTCAGAGAGGTTTTTTTCCTGCTTTCTCCTCTAGGGTTTGGATGGTTTCTTGTCTCACATTCCTGTCCTTTATCCATAAAATGACATTTTTTTAAAGAAAAGAGAGAAACCAAAAAACAGACTCTTAACTGTAGAGAACAAACAGAGGGTTACTAGAGAGGAGGTAGGTAGGTGGATGGGTGAAATAGTGAAGGAGATTAAGAGTACATTTGATGAGAAGTGAGAAATGGAATTGTTGAATCACTATTCTGTACACTTGAGACTAATACAACACTGTTAACTACACTGGAGTTAAAATAGCATTTTTTTTTTTTAATTTTTATTTTCTAAGTAAGCTCTACACCAAGGTGGGGCTTGAACTCACCACGCCAAGATCAAGAGTCATGGGGCACCTGGGTGGCTCAGTCAGTTAAATATCTGATTTCAGCTCAGGTCATGGTCTCATGGTTCTTGGGTTTGAGCCCCACGTTGGGCTCTGTGCTGACAGCTCGGAGCCTGGAGCCTGCTTCAGATTTTGTGTTTTCCTCTCTCTATGCCCCACCCCTGCTTGCACTCTGTCTCTTAAAAATAAATAATCGTTGGGGCGCCTGGGTGGCGCAGTCGGTTAAGCATCCGACTTCAGCCAGGTCACGATCTCGCGCTCCGTGAGTTCGAGCCCCGCGTCAGGCTCTGGGCTGATGGCTCGGAGCCTGGAGCCTGTTTCCGATTCTGTGTCTCCCTCTCTCTCTGCCCCCCCCCCGTTCATGCTCTGTCTCTCTCTGTCCCAAAAATAAATAAACGTTGAAAAAAAAATTAAAAAAAATAAATAATCGTTAAAAATTTAAAAAAAGATCAAGAGTTGCATGCTGTACCAACTGAGCTAGCCAGGCACCCCCTAAAATAACTTACTTAAATACAAAAATAAAATGGCATTTTTATCATTTTCAAATATCTTCTCCCATTCAGTAGGTTGCCTTTTTGTTTTGTTGATAGTTTCCTTCCCTCTGCAAAAACTATTTATTTTATTGTAGTTCCAATAGTTTAAATTTGCTTTTGTTTTCCTTGCCTAAGGACGCATCTAGAAAAATGTTTCTATGGCCAGTGTCAAAGAAATTATCACCTATGTTTTCTTCTAGGACTTTTATGGTTTCCAGTCTCACATTTAGATCTTTTATCCATTTTAGTTTGTGTATCGTGAAAGAAACTGGTCCAGTTTCGTTGGTTCGCATGTTGCTGTCCAGTTTTCCCAGCACCTTTTGTTGAAGACAGTCTTTTTCCCCTTGTATATTCTTGCTTCCTTTGTCATAAATTAACTGACCATTAAAGTGTGGGTTTATTTCTGGACTCTGTTCCATTGTTCTGTTCCATTGATCTACGTGTCCTTTTTTTTGTGCCAGTACCCTAGTGACTTGTTCTAAACCTAATTACCTGTCAAAGGCCCCACCTTATAATGCCATCACATTAGGGGGTTGAGGCTTGGGGGATACGATCCATAATACCTTGTCTATTTTTAAATTAAAAAAATCTTTACATTGGTTAAGTTTGACATCATTGGTAAAAAATATATTTTCTTGCAGAATGTCCCCAACCCACTTATTTCACTTTGGGATTATGCTTGATCATCATGTGTCCCCATAGTGTTGTTAGACTAGAGCTAATAAAACTGCTGTACAAGTATTTTGTATATCATTTTAGATAAATGCTGGATGATAGTGGGTAACTATCATAGAAAGCAGCCTTATATTTATAGTACAAGTAGAAGGCTTCATTATTTTTCCCAGGTGGTACTTTTTTGTTTTTAACAAAAATGTCAGTTCAGGGCTGGAGGAAAAATAAGCACATTCATGATTTGACAGTTTTCATGTCAAATAGCCAACATATAGTGTCTAATAGATTTTGTATTTATCTGTAGACTTTTGATGACCATTAACACATTAGGCCATGTTAGTATTTCATCAGCATTCTGTTTCATAGTGTAACAAATTTTAGATTAAAGACCTGTTTGATACATAAAGCTGGCTTATTCTAACTTTAAAGCTATGGAATAATACATAATAATGTGTAAACAGAGAGGTTATCTTTAGCATGCTACTTGTTATCCACTGTTCTAAGTTTTACCATTTCAGAAATGCGGTGATGATTTGTAGGCCAAATGAAAATCTAAATGGATACAGATGATATGATTACTTCGTATTCTAGTCCTTGGATCTTACATTTTTCCAAATATAGGTTATTTTGACCTGATGTTCTACTATCATTGAGTTATACTAAAAAGTGTAGTTTGTACAAGGCTGGGGAAAAGTAGCTACAACACTGCTAAGATTTAATCATTGTCTTCAACTAAGATGCGGTCTGTGGAGTTCAAAATAGAGTGACAAAACAGATATAATTAAAGAGTAGGAAAGACTGCATGAAGAGTGTCATAACAAGTAGTTTTTCAGAACGGCCAGGATTTTAGTAGAGAGGGTATTACTAGGGGTAACGACATGGAGACTGGCACTAGTTGAGTTTAGCTGCATCAAAGAATTCTTGAAGTAGAGTAGTGAACAAACACAAGGTATTCCTAGTACCTAGCATTGTTTTGAGTAATCTTAGTTTAAAGAATGGGGAAAATGTAAATAAAATGTATATAAAAGGTTTGTTTTTATCATTTTGTGAGACTATTCTCTGATTTATAGATGTAGATCGTCTTTCAGAACCATTCCTATATAAGGATAAAATCACTCATTTTCAAATTTTCCTCTTACTTTCTTGAACATGTAATGCCATTATATTTCTCTGCAGTAGCATAAACAACGTCCAGTTCTTTATTCTGCTGTCTTTAGGTCAGCATAAATTGATGGATATAGAGTTAAGAATGGTATGTTGAAAAGCAGAAACCATGTAAATAATTTAATTTATTGTCAAATAAATTTGACACTTAACATTGTGTAAGTTTAAGGTGTACAGCGTATTACTTTGATATATTTATATATTATAATTTGATTGTCATTGTAGTGATATTTATCATATTACATGATTATAGTACAATATTATCTGTGTTCATTGTACTGTGCATTCAATGTGTCACTACTTATTACAAGCTTGTAATACCCATCAATCTTATCTACCCCCATCGCCTAGTTACTGCCATTTTATTCTGTTTTTTACAGGTTTGACTTTTTAGATTCCATATATAAGTGATTTCATACAGTATTTGTCTTTCTCTGACTTACTTCATTTAGCATAATGTACTCAAGGTCCATCAGTGTTGTTAACTAATAGTTGGATATCATTCTTTTTCAGGGCTGAGTAATATTCTGTTGTGTATATGTACCACATCCTTTTTCATATGTTCATTTGTTGGTGAAAATTCCAGTTGTTTCCATATCTTGGCAATTGTGAATAATGCTGCAGTGAACATGGGAGTGCATATATCTCATTGAAATAGTCTCTTCTTTTTGATAGAATCATAAGACAAATCGAATGTTGGAGCTCTAAGGCAGTGCTGTCTAATAAACTTTCCTTGATGATGGAAATGTTCTATTTCTGTGCAGTCCAGTATGGTAGTCACTAGAGTCCTGTGTATCTTTTGAGGCCTTGAAATGTCGCTAGGGGGATGGAGGAACAGACTTCCCAACTTTATTTAATTTTAATTAATGGAAATATAAATTTAAATAGCATACGTGGATAGTGGCTACCATATTGGACAGTACCGTTTTAAGGGTCCTAAGATTTCTGCTTAAGGTCTATCATTTTACACATAAGGAGACTTTGAGAGTTAGCATGACTAACCAGAGATTATGTAGTTGTTTAAGAACAGAGCTGGGATTAAACACAGGTATCCTGATGCCAAAGTTGGTGGTATTACTAGATATGGAAAACTTTTTTTGAACATTGAAAGTTTTCAGTTGTTAATCAAATGGTATTACTTTTACTCCCTTTATTGTGTTTAGTTACAATTACCCATTTCTCTTTTCTGCTTCCTCTCCTTCACATATACCTACACTAGCTCCATCAAAAAAAAATGTCTTAGGATGAAGTTTTCAAATTAATTTATTTAACTAGGAAATAAGTTTTCATTGTATGTGATTTTAAATGACTTGTGCTTCTAAATTTTTGAAATTCCCTTTGTGGTCTCCATACTCAAGATGTTCAGTGTGGGTGAAGTGATTCTGGTCATATAATCTAGAGTATCATTTTAATATAAGGTAATTATTTGTTCATAACTTTCCTTGTGTTTTTAAGAGAAACAAAGTGGCAATATCTTATCTGTAGTATATTATACACTTGGATATTATCACTGAACTTAAGAGTTTTGCATTGTCAAAATTAGGAGGAACTTTGGATGTTTTATAGTGCAGCCTCCTGTCACACATGGGCAATCTGACACACAGTGAAGGGCAATTTACTTGTAAAAGATGTCATGGTGAGTTATTAGTAGAGCCCAGACTAGAAGCTAGCTTTTCCAATTCAAAGCCTGGTGTTCTTTCCACTAAATCACTGTTGCCTCTCAGATCTTCATAAGTGAACAAATTAAACAGCGCTGCAGTGTACAAAGTTCTATTAAGCTGCTAATGGCTGTCCTAAATTTTGATGACTAATCTCAACTTTTCCCAGCTCATGAAATGCTGGAAGTAGACACACCAAGTTCTTGAGCCAGATATTTAAAAGCATTTTACATTTGCAATATTACAAGCACATTGAATTTTTTTACAAGTGTTGATTTGAACGTCTGTCTGTCTGGCGGTTTGCATGGGTTACTTGTTGCATAGTTATATTCTAATATGCCATTGTTTACTGAGGATTGTACCCACCCCCACAGTTGTCAAAAATATGGTTATTTTTTCTTTTGAGTGAAGTGGAAACGCATAGTCATTTTTTGAACTATATTGGTCAAAGGCCAAATGTTGCAGGTTGGAATGTTGTGAGGCTGAGATATAATGCAGGCCTGACTGGTGACTGGAGGAATGAAAGGTAGTATTTTATTTCAGTTTCCTGCAGTAGTGCAACTCTTCTAGCTTGCCACAGCATTTGTTGACATGATTAGACTGACATTTAAAATGTACTGGTGATGCTTCAAAGGTGACAGATGCACAGCCATAAACTTATGAATTTCCCAGACCCATGTGTTTGATGTTTAAATTTGCATGTGTAACAGAGGGATCACCAATGTCAGGAAACTAATCTCAGCAACAAGTATATATTGTTCCTCTGTTCTCAAGGAGTAAAACAGTCTACTTGGGGAGAATGTACTAACACCAGTGACTAATAAGAAGCTGAGGAAAATTGTTGGGAATAATGGGAAATAAGACTACCTATATAGATTACAGATAGATTATGGAGATCCTGGAAAATACAGAATGGTTTTAAACAGTATGCTAGGCAAAAGGGGGACAGCTAATTTTCTTGAGCAGAGTAGTAGTCTGACTGACAAAAGAATGATATTAGTTTGACAGTGGTAATTACAGTTGGTTGAAATTAGATGAGAATGGAGTGGTGACCATTGGCCAGGAGATTGGTGATGATGATGATGATGATGATGGTAATAATTAATATATATGAGTGCTTTTCCTTTGCTTGTCCCTGTGTGATACATAGTATTACAATGTGTTAAAGTTGACACCCAGTCAAATCACTTCCCCAACGCCACACCACTAGTAAGTAGTAGAGCTCGAATTCAAATCTATGTCTAATTCTGAAGTCTGTCCTCTCTCCACTATTTTACCAACTAGGCAATAAAGGCCTGGTCTAGGTTGGTGGACTCTATAGCACTTTCTCCTACCTGTATTATAACACTCATCACTATGGGGTCTTTTTGTATTATGTACTTGTTTTCTCTACTAGACTATGATTCTTTGAGGACATGGATCATATCTTTATCATTTAGTAACCCAGCACCTAAATTGTACAGTAGGCACTTGCAAATATTTGTTGAATGAAAGAATAAAGAGTAAAGAGTAAGAAAGAGATATAAACAAATTATTTTTGTAATTGAGTAACAGTAGAATATTAAAGTTGGTAATACTAGAATGCTTCCTTCTGTTCTTGCCTTTTACCAGTATTAGTAAACTCCCCTCATTTCAACTAAAAAACACTGTTGACAAATTATGAGATGTATCCTAAGTTTCATAGGAGTCTTTAAATTTTTTTTATTATGGAAAATTTCAAACATTTACAAAAGTATAGAGAGTAATGTGAAATATAATAATATGATATAGCATAATATAACATAATAATAATACATATTTAATATATGACTGTCACCAGCTTCAATAATTATCAAGTCCTGGCAAATGTGGTTTCATGTATACCCCACCCCTGGATTATTTTGAAGCAGATCCCAGGCATATTTCATCTGTTAAAACAGTATATATCTTAAAAAACTGGAAATCTTTAAAAAATTATTACACATAAAAATGCCCTAATGCCATATATCTGGTCAATGTCAAAATGTCCCTGAATATGAGGTCAGCTGTGAAGATGATGTAGTAGGAGGACCCTAAGCTTGCCTTGATCAACAGATACCACTAGATGACATATCAGCATAAGTAACCTAGAAAATGGTATGACAATTGGCAGAACAAACTTCAGAGATACAGTTTAGAAGCAGCAGTTTGAAAAACACCAGGGGCATATGGGAGGTAGAGTTATTTCCTCACCTTAGAGCATGTCCCAGACAAGGATCACGGGGAGACCCCTCCAGGAACAAAGAAGATGTTAGACACCATTTCCCTCCCATTGCCCCCAGCCATAAACAACAACCACCAGCAGGAATCAGAGCACCACTGACACTCCTTCCTTAACATCTTACACCAAGTCCTGCCACCCCCCACCTCCATGCTTCTGTGAATCCTCACTTCCCAGTCATATTTCCCTTAGTCACAGGGCTGCAGACCCCTCCCCCAGAAGATAGGGGCAAACCCTGCCAGTACCACATCTCCCGACCTGTGTGTTTTGTAGGACCTGAGTTCTAGGGGTGCAGGGGGCAGGTCTCATTTCAAAGCAGACCACTGCACACCATGTTAAAAAATGCCCAAACCTGCTGGGAACCTAACATTGCTCACAGTAGGCAGAGAGAACCTCTGCAGACAGCTAGACTGAAAGAAAAAGAGGCCAAGACTCAACAGCAGGGCACACACAACATGCCTAGGACACAATCCCTGAAATGCTATGCCCTTGGGAACTGGGAACACTGCACTGCAGGGCACTACAGGGTATCTTTTTCATAAGGCCATTACCTTCAAAAGCAAGAGACATAGCTGACTTTCCTAACATACAGAAACAGACAAAATGAGGAGACAGAGAAATATGTCCCAAATGAAAGAACAGAAAAAAACCATAGCAAGAGACCAGAGTGAAACGGATGTAAGTAATACGCTTGAGAGAGAATTTAAAGTAATGATTGTAAAGATATGCACTGGACTTGAGAAAAGTGTAGACAACATCAGTGAGGACTATAACAAAGAGATAAAAAAAAGGAACCAATCAGAGATAAAGAACACAATAAAATTAAAAATACACCTGATGGAATAAATAGTAGGATAGAGGAAGCAGAGGAATGAGTTGATCTGGAAGGCAAAGTAAAGGAAATTAATCAAGGTGACCAAAATAGAAGAAAAAAGAATTATTCAAAATGAGAATAAATTTGGGGAACTTCGTGACCCCATCAAACGTAATAACATCTGCATTATAGGGATCTCAGAAGAAGAGTGAGAAAAGGGGGCAGAAAATTGTTTTGAAGAAATAAGAGCTATAAACTTCCCTAATGTGGAGAAGGAACAGATACTTAGATCCAGGAGGCACAGAGATCCCCCAACATAATCAGATGAAGGAGGACCACAACAAGACACATAGTAATTAAAATGCCAAAAAGTAGTGATAAAGAGAAGACAAGAAAACAGCAGCAGAGTAGGAGGACTCTAGGCTCCTCTTAACCCATGAACACAACTAGATAACTATCAAATATCCTAAATACCCCAGAAACCAACTTGAGGACTGGCAGAAGAAACTTCACAACTAAAGGGAGAGAAGAGGCCACATCCAAGATGGTAGGAAGTGCAGAGACATGGTTTAGGGGAGAAACAGATCCTGGCTGCTGCAGAGGGGAGGGAGCTGAGGTGGAGAAGGGTGAAAGAGAGAGGAGCATATAGGGGGATGCAAAAGGAGAGTGTTTCCCCATAGCCACTGGCTTGAAAAATGAGAGGTGCTAATTTAATGAGTTTATGCAACCAGCAGAGCTTAAAGTCTGGATTTTTTTTTTAAAGCCTGGATTTTTTAAAGGTCAGTGAGCTTGGTTGGGATAGAGCCTAGAGGACACTGTGCTGCTCCTGGAGAGAAGATAGGCAAACAACCCCAGGGACAGACAGCTTGGAAACAGTGATCTGCTGAAGAGTGCCTGGGGTACATATTGGGGATATTATTAACTCTTCACAGAGATGCCTCTCCTGGAACAAAGGAGCTAGCTGGCACCATTTCCCTCCCCTGCCCCTCAGCATAAATAAAGACCAACCTGCAAACAGCACAGCACATACCCAGGCTGCCTAACTTGAACATACCAAGCCCTCCCCCCCCCCCCCCCCCCGCCACAGTGCTCTGGTGGGTTTTCCCTTTTCAGTCACATTTGCTTCAATCCTAACGCAGCAGGCCTCTCCCTGCTAAGACCAGCACCAGCCCCTGCCCACACTGTGTATCCAACCAGAGATTTCTTCAGGATCTCAGTTCTGGTGGAGGTGTTGACAAGTCTTATTTCACAAGCAGGCCAGAACACATCTAGTTAAAACTCACCGCATTTAGGCCAGGGACCAAACACTGCCAAAAGCAGGCAAGGAGTGCCTCTGCAGATGAAGGGCCTGAAGGATAGAGCAGCCAGAATAGAACAGCAAAGTGCATGCAGCACACACTGGACACTTCCTGAAGTGCCAGGCCCTGGATACTGCATGATCTCTTTACAAAGGCATTAATCTAAGGAGCAGGATATAACTGGTTTTCTAACACAGAGAAGAAGGCAGAAACTTAGACAAAATGTAGACTTTATACCAAATGAAAGAATGGGATAAGGTCACAGACAGAGATCTAAGCGAAACAGATATAAGTAACATGCTTAATGGAGAACTTAAAGCAATAATCATAAGTATATATACTGGACTTAAGAAAAGAATGTAAGCATCATGCAGACCATTACCACAGAGATAAAAATTAAAAAAGAATCAGAGATGAAGAATGCAATAAACCAGATTAGAAATATACTTGATGCAATGAACAGTAGGCTGGAAGAAGCAGAGGAATGAATTAATGACCTAGAAGGCAACCAAATGGAAAGCAATGAGCCTGAACAAAAGAAAGGAATTTTGCAAAACAAGAATAGATGAAGGGAACTCAGTGACTTTACCAAACATAATAATATTTGTATTATAGGCGTCTCAGAAGAAGAAAAAGAAAAGGGAGCAAATTTTTTGAAGAGATAATACCTGAAAACTTTCCTAATCTTGGGATGGAAACACACATCCAGACTTAAGAGGCACAGATAATTCCCAACAAAATCAACAAAAACAGGCTCACACAAAGATGTATTGTAATGAAATTTGCAAAATATAGTGATAAGGAAAATATCTGAAGGGGTACCTGGGTGGCTCAGTCAGTTAAGTGTCTGACTCTTGGTTTCAGCTCAGGTCATGACCTCATGGTTTGTGAGACTAAGCCCCTTGTTGGGCTGCCCACTAACAGCATGGAGCCGGCTTGGGTTTCCCTCTCTTTCTGCCCCTCCCCACCCTCTCTTGAAATAAACATTTTTATTTTTTATTTTGTTTTTTAAAAATTTTTTAACATTTATTACTGTGACACAGAGAGACAGAACATGAGCATGGGAGGGGTGGAGAGACGGGGAGACACATAATCTGAAGTAGGCTCCAGGCTTTGAGCTGTCAGCACACAGCCTCACGCTGGGCTCTAACTCATAAACTGTGAGGTCATGACCTGAGCCGAAGTCAGACGCTTAACCATCTGAGGCACCCAGGTGCCCCAAATAAATAAACATTTTTAAAAAAGAAAAAAAATTGTAAAAGCAGCAAGACAAAAGAAATCCTAATTTTACAAGGGAAAATCCATAATGCTAGCTGAAGATTTCTTAACAGAAACATGGCAAACCAGAAGGGAGTGGCATGAGGTATTCAAAGTGCTGAATGGGAAACATCTGCAGCAGAGAATAGTTTATACAGGAAGGCTATCATTCAGAATAGAAGGAGCAAAAAATAATTTTCCAGACAAAACTAAAAGAGTTTGTGATCACTGAACCAGTGTTGTAACAAATATTAAGGGGGACTCTTTGGGTGGAAAGGAGAGACCGAAAGTGACAGTATTAGGGCAGGAAACACAAAAGCAGTAAAAATGAATATTTCTGTAAAAATCCAGCTAAGGAACTCAGAAGAAAGACATAAAATGTAATAACATATCTAAAACATGATGAGGAGAGGAAGAAAGAATGGATTGATACTTGATTTGCAGAAGAGGTTATATACAAACTTAATAGTAACCATATATTAAAAACCATTAATAAACATGCAAAGTATAAAGAGAGATCCTATTATATTACTGAAGAAAATCAGCAAAACATGAGAGAAATGCAAGAAAGGATCAGAGAAAATCTCCAGAAGCAAACACAAAACATGGAATAAAATTGCAATAAATACAAATCTATCAATAAGTACTTTGAATGTACATGGACTGAATGCTCCAATCAAAAGACATAGTGTGTCAGAATGTATAAAAAAACAAGGTCCATCGTTACTCTGCCTACAAGAGACTCATTATAGACCTAAAGCTACTTTCAGATTGGAAGTCAGGAGATGGAGAAATATTTATCATGCAAATGGATGTCAAAAGAAAGCCACAATTGTAATATTTATATAGGACAAACTCGACTTTAAGCAAAAATTATAACAAGACACAATAACAAGACATAATAATGGGGACAGTCCAACAGGAATATAGAACAATTGTAAATATGTATGCATCCAAGATGGGAGCACTTAAATACATACAGCGATTAATAACAAAAGTTAAGGAACTAATTGATAGTAATATAATAACAGATAATGTGGGACTTTAACACCCCACTTACAACAATGGACAGGTCCTACAAATAGAAAATCAACAAGGAAACTATGGCTTTGAGTATCGTACTGGACCAGATGGACTAGACAGACATATTCAGAACTTCCATCTTAAGACAGTGGAATGCACATTCTTTTCTAGTGCATATGGAACATTTTCCAGAATATACCACATATTATGTCACAAAAATGGACTCAACAAATACAGGAAGATTGAAGTCATGCCATGTACCTTTTCTGACCACAATGTTATGAAACTAGAAGTCAACAACAAGAAATAACTTGGAAAGAACACAAATATTTGGAGGTTAAATAACATACTACTAAAGAATGAATGAATCAACCAGGAAATAAAAGAAGAAATAAAAAAAATATATGGGAACAAATGAAAATGAAAACACAACTGCCAAAATGTTTAGGATGCAGCAACAAGTGGTGGTAAGGGAAGTATCAGTAATATAGGCCAATGTCAAGAAACAGGAACAATCTCAGGTAAAGAACCTTACCTACACCTAACGGAACTTGTAGAAGAACAACAAATAAAGCCTAAGGCCAGTAGAAGAAGGGAAATAATAAAGATTAGAGCAGAAATAAATGATACAGAAACTGAGAAAACAATAGAACAAGTCAATGAAACCAGGAACCCATTCTTTGAAAAAATTAATGAAATTGATAACTCCCTAGCTAGATTTATCAAAAAGTAAAGGTAAAGGATCCAGATAAATAAAATCGTGAATGAAAGTGGAGAAATAACAACCAACAACACAGAAATACAAATAATAAGAGAATACTATGAAAAACTATATGGCAAAAAATTGGACAACCTAGAAGAAATGGATAAATTCCTAGAAGCATATCAACTACCAAAATTGAAACAGAACAAATAGAAAATTTGAGCAGACACAGCACCAGCAAGAAATTGAATTAGTAATGAAGAATCTCCCAACAAACAATAGTCCAGGAGCAGATGGCTTCACAGGTAAATTCTACCAAACATGTAAAGAAGGGTTAATACTTATTCTCAAAATATTCCAAAAAATAGGGAAAAAAAGGGAAAAATTACAAATTCATTCTATGAGGACAGCATTTCCCTGATAAGAAAATCAGATAAATACACCACTGAAAAAGACAACTGCAGGTCAGTATCTCTGACAAACATGGATTAAAAAATCCTCAACAAAGTACTAGCAATTGATTCCTACCTGCATTAAAAAAATCATTCAGCACAATAAAGTGGGATTTATTCTTGGATTGCAAGGGTGATTTAATGTTTGCAAATCAATCAGTGTGATACACCATATTAATAAAGGATAAGAACCATGTGATCATTTCAATAGATGCAGAAAAATCATTTGACAAAGTACATCCATACATAATAAAAACCGTAAACAAAGTAGGTTTACAGGAATATACCTCAACATAATAAAGGCCATGTACTAAAAACCCACAGCTAATATCATTCTCAATGGGGAGAATACTGAGAGCATTTCCCCAAAGATCAGGAACAAGACAGCAATGTACAGTCTCACCACTGTTATTGAATATAGTACTGGGAGTGCTAGTCATAGCAATCAGCAAAAAGAAATAAAAGGCATTCAGATCAGCAAGGAAGAAGTAAAAGCTTTACTATTTGCAGGTGACATAGTATTATTATGCAAATAACCTGATAGACTCCACCAAAAATCTGCTAAATCTGATGAAAGAATCCATTGAGTTTGCAAGATATAAAATCAAAGTATAGAAATATGTTCCATTTCTATACACCAATAATGAAGTAGCAGAAAGAGATATCAAGGAATGAATCCCATTTACAATTGCATCAAAAACAATAAGATACTTTAGAGTAAATTTAATTAAAGAGGTGAAAGACCTATTCTCTGAAACTATGAAACACTGAAGAAAGAAATTGAAGGACACGGAGAAATGGGAAGACATTCCATGCTCATGGACTGAAAGAACAAATATTGTTAAAATGTCTATACTAGCCAAAGCAATCTGTACATTTAATGCAATCCCTATCAAACTACCACCAGCATTTTTCACAAACCTAGAACAAATAATCCTAAAATTTGTTTGAACTCACAAAAGACACTGAATATCCAAAGCATTCTTGAAAAAGAGAAGCAAAGTTGGAAGCATCACACTTGTAGTCTGGTGAAAATAGTATGGTACTGGCATAAAAATAGACACAGACAATGGAATAGAAAGGAAATCCAGAAATGAACCCACAAATACATGGTTAATTAATCTTTGACAAAGCAGGAAGGAATATCCAATTGGAAAAAGACATTCTCTTCAACAAATGTATTGGGAAAACTGGATGGCAACATGCACAAGTATTGGACCACTTTCTTATATCATACACAAAAACATATTAAAAATGGATTAACAACCTAAACGTAAGATCTGAAACTATAAAAATCCTAGAAGAGAACACAGGCTTTGACATCGGCTAGAGCAACTTCTTTCTAGGTTTGTCTCTTGAGGCAAGGGAAACAAAAGCAAAAATAAACTTTTGTGACTTCATCAAAATAAAAATCTTTTGCACAGTGAAGGAAACAGCAAAACTGAAAGGCAGCTTATGGAATAGAAGATATTTGCAAATGATATATTGGATAAAGAGTATCCAAAATACATAAAGAGCTCAACACCCTAAAAACAAAAAATCCAATTAAAATGGGCAGAAGACATTCATAGACATTTTTCCAAAGAAGACATACAGAGGGCCAAAGACATAAAAGATGTTCATTATCACTGATGTTCAGAGAAACCTGAATGAAAACTACAATGAGTTATCACCTCACACTTGTCAGAAGGGGTAAAATCCAAGACATAAGAAAGGTTAGTGAGGGTGTGGAGATAAAGGAACCCTCTTGCACTCTTTGTGGGAATTCAAACTGGTGCAGCCACTGTGCAAAATGGTATGGATGTTTTTCAGCTCATTAAAAATAGGAGTAACCCTATGATCCAGTAATTGCATTACTGGGTATTCACACAAAAAATACAAAAACACTAATTCAAGGGGTTACATGCACTTCTCTGTTTATTTGCAGCATTATTACAATACGCAAACTATGGAAGCAGCCCATGTCCATCAGTAGATGAATGGATAAAGAAAATATGTCTATATATAAATGTATACATGTAAGTGTGTATATATATGTTTATATACACATATATATACAATGTAAACATGTATATATATACACATACACACACAGTGGAATATTTTTCAGCCATGGAAAATAATGGAACCTTGCCATTTGCAAGAACATGAACAGAGCTAAAGTGTATAATGCTAAGCAAGATAAGTCAGTCAGAGAAAGAAAGACAAGTACCATTTGATGTTACTCATATGAGGAATTTAAGAAATAAAACGAATGAAGGAAAAATAGACCCAGAAACAGACCATTAACTAAGAACAAACTGGTGGTTACCAGATGGGAGGTGGATGGGCAATGGGTGAACTTCACAGTGGTTATTAAAGAGTACATTTAAGAGGTGTCGGGGTGGCTCAGCCAAGTTAAGCATCTGACTTCAGCTCAAGTCATGATCTTGCAGTTTGTGAGTTCAAGCCCTGCATTGGGCTCTCTGTCAGTGCAGAGCCCACTTCAGATCCTCTGTCTCCCTCTCCCTGTGTCCTTCCCTCACTTGTGCACTCTCTCTCAAAAATAAATAAACATTACAGAAAAGAGTACATTAAAAAAATCCCTGAATTTGTCATAAGTTTTTGAAGTTCATTTTTTAATTCTCATTCCAAATAGTATCCACATATTGGAATTTATTATTTTTAAGTTTCTCAAGTCTTTCACTCTATTTTGCTTTGTTTATTTATTGAGGAAATCAGGTTATGTCATTTGCCCTATAGAGTGTCTGAATTCTTGAAAATTTTTTAATGAATTCTTAGGGTGTCTGTTTCACTGTCTTTATCTTATGTATCAAGGTAGTATAGGGCAGCTAACTGATAATTCGTATTTAAATTGAGACTGGAAGATTTTGCTTTAACTTCATTAATCTTTATCCCCTACTAAAAATCTCAGTCCTTTCAAATACCAGCATACTCTAATTGTGTTATTCTACAAAACACACCTAGCAGTTTCATAATAAAATGACATCACTACTACCAACAATACGATTAGAAACATTATGAAACACATTACTAAGAAGTTTTAATTTTTTTGTTGTTTTTACATTTGTATTTTTTGCTGTTTTCTCTGTCCTTTGGGTATATTGCCCATTAGGAATGGACAATCAGGGGTGCCTGGGTGGCTCAGTTGGTTGGGTGGACAATTTCGGGTCAGGTCATGATCTCATGGCTCATGAGTTCGAGCCCCACGTAGGGCTCTATGCTGACCTCTTGGAGCCTGGAGCCTGCTTCGGATTCTGTGTCTCCCTGTCTCTCTGCCCCTCCCCTGCTCACATTCTTGTCTCTCTCTGTCCCAAAGGTAAATAAACATTAAAAAAAAAAAGGAATGAACAATTAATTGCATGGTTGTAGGTACACTATGAATTGTTCTTCTCTGTGCTCATTGCCTCTACATGGTTTATTTCATTTTCCTTTTAATTTTTAAGGCTTACCTTTTTAACTTTACATTTTTAAATTGAAAAAATTTTATACTTTTCACAGGACTCTTTAGTAAAAAAAAGTCCTTTGCTACATGGTGATACATTTCTAAAGCAGAACTAATAATTAGGGACTGTTTTTATGTTAGACTATAATTAATGCTGTTTATTACAAAATAGCTAACACAATTTCTTATAGAAGAGAGCTTTAAATTTTAATTCTATTAGTAAAGAAGAGGAAACCCCTATGTTTATGTTCCAAGTGAACTTGGATAAGGCACTAGTTTACCATATTATTTCAGCTGTCATATTGTGACTTGGTTGGTGTCCCTTCTGTGATCCAATTGGTCTTATATTTTGTTCACATTTTTTGGTGATGCTGATATTTAAAATAGTTCTCATGCATAGTGCACAAGTTTATCTTGTGTTTTTAAGTGCAAGAAATATGATATTCCTTATAGAGAAAATATGTGTGTTCAATATACTTGTTTAAGAATGAGTTATAGTGCTGTTGGCCATAAGTTTAATGTTAATGAGTTAACAATGTGTATTAAATAAGGTGTTTTTATTTTTTTAAATCCTTTTTTAGAACTAAGGTGTTTTTAAATGGAAACACGTATATCAGGGCACCTGGGTGGCTCAGTCGGTTGAGTGTCCGACTTCAGCTCAGGTCATGATCTCACAGCTCATGAGTTCAAGCCCAGCATCTGGCTCTGTGCTGACAGCTTGGAGCCTGGAGCCTGCTTTGGATTCTGTGCCTCCCTCTCTTTCTGCCCCAACCCACTCGCATTCTGTCTCTGTCTCTCTCAAAAATAAATAAACATTAAACAAAATTTAAATGGAAACACGTATAAATCAAGGTTACATATTGGTCAGCTGATGAAAACATAACCAGAGGCTTACAAGAAATTAAGTGTTTATTTTCCCTAGGAGCAGTGTTTCAGTATTCCTTAAATAAATTTTCACAGCTACTTTGTGAATTGCAACTACTGCAAATAATGACAATCAACTATAGTTTGATTACAGAAGTGTTTGGAAGGTTTGTGTCTTATATGGGAGTTATCCTGATGCTCATCTTCAGTCTTGGTTTTTACAATAGAATTTTGTCCTAAAACCTGTTAACTTCTGGAGGAAGCCAGTTTTTATCTCTCATTAATTTTAAACAAGTCATTTATAATTTTGAATTGACAAATCATTATTTTGAAGTTACAAATAATTTTAAGTCATTATTTTGAAGTTACAAATAATTTTAATGCAACGTCTTACCTTGTGAAAAGTACGATTGGCTTTGTTCAGTTTTAATGCTCCTTAACAGCTTTATTAGCTTGTATGTTTGCATACTACCCCCAAACTCTAATACTTTTTGAATATCTTGTTTAATTTTCTAAATCAGGAATTGACATTTTTTTTCTATAAAGGATTAGTAAGTTTTTAGACTGTACAGAACATAAGGCCACATATCCTTCTTTGTTTTTTGTTTATTTTTATTTTCATAAACCTTTACATATTCATAAAAAAATTTAGTTCAGAGACCAGGCCAGATTTAGCCAAGAGCGGTAGTTTGCCAATTCCTATTCTAAAATTTTCACTGTGGTATGCAGTCAGCTGCCTCTCTTTGGGTAGGGATCCCTTCTTCATCAGTATAACCTGTTTTTGAAAAGCCTGAATATGCCAATGTGCTATTTTCTTTGGACCAAAATCTTGGCCTTTTTTGTTTAGAGACAACAAATATGCTATATTTTATTGTTATTATGTTTCTCAACCAGAGCCTGATAAACATCAAATACATGGAGGAAGAAAAATGAAGTGTAAGCACAGCCACTTAACATCTTCGTACAGGGAGGAAAGATTGAGGAGCAAAAATTAATTGCCCATTTACCAAAGACAAATCAGTTTTACATTATACATATAATGTTTATGATTACCATAAAAAGAAAGGCATTCCATGTTTTTCAGATATATAACCTGGGACATGAGCATAGTACTGTCCAGTAGGAATTTCTTCAATCATGGAATTACTGTGTATCTGTGCTGTACAGTACACTGTTGAGCATGTGAAATGGGGCTAATATGACTAAGGAAATAAATTTAACATTTTACTTACTTTCTTTTAATTTAAATAACCACAGGCAGCTAATAGTTACCATATTGTGCAGCATAACTCTAAGAGCTTAAGTAACTTGTCCAGATTTAGACAGTTCCACAACTGGAATTCAAAACCAGGCCTGTGTAACTCCTAAGCTCATGTTTTTTCCATTATACCACACTGCCTCATAAATTAAAGGTGGATTGACCCTACCCTACTGAGTAGAAAATGTAGTAAATGCAAATTTACGTAGGCATTTTTCAAGATATATTAACTTCTTAGGCCACTAGTTTAGTTAATCTAGACTCTGGAGCACTAGATCATAAATATCAAACAATATGAACATATTTTATAGTTTGTATAAAATAGTTTTATGTTATTGTATTATGCAAAGTAAGATAAATACACTCTGAGAAGATTTGGGTATTGAAAAATATTTAGGTATTAACTTACTTCAAAAGTGGTGTTTTTTTTTTTTGTATCTAAGGAATAAGGTCTAACCAGGTGTTTTAAAATAGTTTTTAAGTGTAAGAATTGACATTCTTTAATCACTTCAGATATATTAACAAGATTTCTCAGGTGCATGGGAGAGAGTATCATTGATTACATCAGCTTTAATATTTTTTTGCTGAAAAATGACACAGATATGATGTAGAAATCTTATTTCATTAGTGGATACCAAGTGTAAAAAATCAAAAGTAATGTCTTTTGGGAAGGCAGGCCTAGATAAATTATTCTGTGATGCTGGCATATGTACCAAAGGGAAGCTTGAAGGAAAAAAACAGTGAACAAATCTTTATCAGTTTTGAGTCTTCATTTTACCCTGTGTTTCTGGAGTCAATCTAAATCAGAGTTATGCCTGGCTCAAAGAAGAAATTGCCTAACTAGTTTCAGTAGCTTTCCTTATTCTGCTCAGAAAATATTGAAAACTGTGTTAGAAATGAAGTTTAGACACTATCACTGTTACCAGAGAACATGTAAAATTCTTTGGCTAGTATTTGTTCCAGTTCTTGTACAGTTACACTTGTGTGTAATCAAGAGACCTCTTTCCTCTGGATGTCCTTTGTCAATTTCATCAAACCTCCTTTCCTATGTAAAACTTTAACAGTATTTGTTCCCTGGGAAGCTTTTCATTTGGCCTTGAACACATAATCTTTAGGAATTATTTTGGTACCTGAATGAACACTGGAGCACTTTGTTCTAAGAGCCAGTGATTTTCCTCATTCTTATTTCAAATCAAACTATATCTGAAACAGAGGTCACTTTTGGCTTTAGATTAAGCACGAGACAGAGAGAGCAATGTGTTGAGAAGTTAGGAAAAAGGATTTGTAATGGTAAGAAATAACTTTTATAAATAAGTTGTATTTCAAGATACAGCTTGAATCACCTAGTACTCCTTATCACCCTAGTCTTTTACTTTCTCCATAGAATTTATCATTTTGTAATATGTCATTTATTTATTGTGTTTATTGCCTGTTTGTGCTCCACTAGAATGTCAGCTCCATAAGAGCAAGAATCTTTGTTTTTTTTACTGATAATATCCTAGGCATGGAGGGTGTGGTCTGATAGTATTTCCTGAGCATGGTCTGACACTTATTTGTAGACTGAATGAATACCATGATCTTTTCTACTTCATCACTCAGATTTTGTATTCACTTCTTAATAATTATTTTATTGATATATTCTACATGAAGTACACAGTTAAAAAATTAATAAAAATAATATTTTACCATCTAGTATGGTAAGAGAATTTTAGGAATTATATTCTAAAAATGTATGAAGCAATTTGGAGTGCTTGCGTTTTTACTACTTCAAATGAAACCCATTAGTGTTCTAGGATACCAAATTTATCAGGAAATGGAAGATGAGGAGCTTTTCAATTAAAAATATGTTTTTGATATATCTTTCTCAGATGGGAAAACTGATAACCATACCTGCAGGTCTGATGTGTGCATCTATAAGTGTACATGCAGCCAAAGAAGAAGAATTGAAAAAGCAGCTAGTAAAACCAGAGCAGGTAATTTGCCTACAAAAGTTTGTGAATTTTGTATAACATAAATATGCAAAAGCCATGAGTGTTTTTTTTGAGTTATATCCATTCATCAAAAATATATCTTTAATAAAAATGTTAAGCACGTTTTAGAAGTTGAAAGAGGGGCACATAGGTGGCTTAGTCAGTTAAGCATCTGACTTTGGCTCAGGTCATGATTTCGCAGTTCATGAGTTCAAGCCCCACATCGGGCTCTGTGCTGACAGCTTGGAGTCTGGAGCCTGCTTCAGATTCTGTGTCTCCCTCTCTCTGTTCCCCTTGCCTGCTGACACACTCTCTCTCTTTCTCTCTCAAAAATAAATATACATTAAAAAATATAAAAAGGAAGTTGAAAGAAATAGTTATAGGGTGTATCAAAATAAATACTGTATTTATTATATTTAAATCAAACATCTAGGAGGAGATTCAGATAGTGGAGGAGTAGGGTGACCCAGGCTTGCCTTGTCCCTTGAAAACAGCTAGATAAATATCAAATCATTCTGATCACCCAAGAAATAGATCGGAGGCCTGAGCGAACAAACTGCACAACTAGAGATAAGAAAAACTGCCACATTATGGAAGGTAGGAATTGCAGAGAGTTGATTTGGAGGATAAAAGAGCTGTGGGCATTGAGGAGGGGAGGGAGCCCTGATCATGACAGAGGAGTGAGAATGAGAGAGAATGTGAGGAGAGAGAGCGACAGAGAAAGAGTGAAAACATGCACAAATGATTGCATGACAAAAACCTCTTGCCAAAATCCACTGACTTGGAAAAGGAGAGAGGCTAAATACCATAAGTTTTTGTAAGCAATGGAGTGCAGAGTCTGAAGTTTTGGAGGTCTGTCCCATTGCCAGTGTCCTCTGGTGGGCTTAGCAGTGCTCTGGTGGGGAAGGAGGGCAAAAAACCAGGAGCAGGAAGGGTGGCCTGAGGATCCCCAGGGTTGCACGAGGAGAAGCACTTCCCTTTCTTGTAGTGCATTTGGGAGAGGTGACATGGCCTCTCCAGGGACAAAAGACATGGCAGGCACCATTGAGTGTCCCCGTTCACTAACATAGAAACAGGGATGCTAGGTGAGTGTGGCAAGCCTTTGTGTGGGCTTCTTGCTTCTCTTTACTATAAACTCAGAGCCGCTATGTAGTCATGTAACTGTTTTCTGGGACAAGCTGATGTCCTGCCACAGTGCAGTGAGACCCTCCCCCAGAGGATCTGCACAGGTCTGTGCCACTAGGATCTCTTGGATTTGGAGTTTTGAAAAACCAGCTGCATGCCTGAGATAAAACACAGGAGTGCTGTGCCAGCTTGCAGGCAGACAGCTCAGATGCAGGCAGGGTGAAGGCAGTGATCTGAGAGAAGCCTGGGATACAGGAGTGGTGATCATTTCCTCTTCTCTGAGGGCTTCCTCAGAGGTAAGGAAAAAGTGCAGGTAAATCTCTCCTAGGAAAAGTCTGCCTGAGAATCCAGGCCCCATCCCCATCCCCAGACAACCAGCACAAACCCCTTGTGTGTACCAAATCTAGTGATCATAAAGTGCTACAAAGCTTAAGCCCTAGGGGAAATAGGATCTAACTTCCTTTGCTTTTATTAATCTTTTTGTATGGGATACAGAATAATTTATTTTATTTATTTAAAAAAATTAATTTAATTTTATTATTTTACCTTTTTTGGATCTAGCTTCTTTTATAGAAAATTTTTAACATTTTAATTTATTTTTGAGAGACGTAGACAGAGCATGAGTGGGGGAGGGGCAGAGAGAGAGGGAGGCATGGAACCCGAAGCATGCTCCAGGCTCTGAGCCGTCAGCACAGAGCCCAATGACGGGGCTCGAACACAAGAACCATGAGACCATGACCTGAGCTGAAGTCGGATGTTTAACCAACTGAGTCACTCAGGTGTCCCAATAATAGGCTTTTTTAACAATCATACAAAAAAGCAGTGATCCAGACAAAAATGACAAGATGGAGGAATTCACCCCAAGAGAAAGAACAGGAAGTCACAGCCAGGTATTTAATCAATATAGATACAAGTAAGATGTCTGAACCAAACTTTATTTTTTTATTTTTTATTTTATTTTTTTTTTTTTCCTGAAATTTATTGACAAATTGGTTTCCATAAAACACCCAGTGCTCATCCCAAAAGGTGCCCTCCTCAATACCCATCACCCACCCTCTCCTCCCTCCCACCCCCCATCAACCCTCAGTTTGTTCTCAGTTTTTAACAGTCTCTTATGCTTTGGCTCTCTCCCATTCTAACCTCTTTTTTTTTTTTTCCCTTCCTCTCCCCCATGGGTTCCTGTTAAGTTTCTCAGGATCCACATAAGAGTGAAACCATATGGTATCTGTCTTTCTCTGTATGGCTTATTTCACTTAGCATCACACTCTCCAGTTCCATCCACATTGCTACAAAAGGCCATATTTCATTTTTTCTCATTGCCACGTAATATTCCATTGTGTATATAAACCACAATTTCTTTATCCATTCATCAGTTGATGGACATTTAGGCTCTTTCCATAATTTGGCTATTGTTGAGAGTGCTGCTATGAACATTGGGGTACAAGTGGCCCTATGCATCAGTGCTCCTGTATCCCTTGGGTAAATTCCTAGCAGTGCTATTGCTGGGTCATAGGGTAGGTCTATTTTTAATTTTCTGAGGAACCTCCACACTGCTTTCCAGAGCGGCTGCACCAATTTGCATTCCCACCAACAGTGCAAGAGGGTTCCCGTTTCTCCACATCCTCTCCAGCATCTATAGTCTCCTGATTTGTTCATTTTGGCCACTCTGACTGGCGTGAGGTGATACCTGAGTGTGGTTTTGATTTGTATTTCCCTGATAAGGAGCGACGCTGAACATCTTTTCATGTGCCTGTTGGCCATCCGGATGTCTTCTTTAGAGAAGTGTCTATTCATGTTTTCTGCCCATTTCTTCACTGGGTTATTTGTTTTTTGGGTGTGGAGTTTGGTGAGCTCTTTATAGATTTTGGATACTAGCCCTTTGTCCGATATGTCATTTGCGAATATCTTTTCCCATTCCGTTGGTTGCCTTTTAGTTTTGTTGGTTGTTTCCTTTGCTGTGCAGAAGCTTTTTATCTTCATAAGGTCCCAGTAATTCACTTTTGCTTTTAATTCCCTTGCCTTTGGGGATGTGTCGAGTAAGAGATTGCTACGGCTGAGGTCAGAGAGGTCTTTTCCTGCTTTCTCCTCTAAGGTTTTGATGGTTTCCTGTCTCACATTTAGGTCCTTTATCCATTTTGAGTTTATTTTTGTGAATGGTGTGAGAAAGTGGTCTAGTTTCAACCTTCTGCATGTTGCTGTCCAGTTCTCCCAGCACCATTTGTTAAAGAGGCTGTCTTTTTTCCATTGGATGTTCTTTCCTGCTTTGTCAAAGATGAGTTGGCCATACGTTTGTGGGTCTAGTTCTGGGGTTTCTATTCTATTCCATTGGTCTATGTGTCTGTTTTGGTGCCAATACCATGCTGTCTTGATGATGACAGCTTTGTAGTAGAGGCTAAAGTCTGGGATTGTGATGCCTCCTGCTTTGGTCTTCTTCTTCAAAATTCCTTTGGCTATTCGGGGCCTTTTGTGGTTCCATATGAATTTTAGGATTGCTTGTTCTAGTTTCGAGAAGAATGCTGGTGCAATTTTGATTGGGATTGCATTGAATGTGTAGATAGCTTTGGGTAGTATTGACATTTTGACAATATTTATTTTTCCAATCCATGAGCAGGGAATGTCTTTCCATTTCTTTCAATTTCCTTCAGAAGCTTTCTATAGTTTTCAGCATACAGATCCTTTACATCTTTGGTTAGATTTATTCCTAGGTATTTTATGCTTCTTGGTGCAATTGTGAATGGGATCAGTTTCTTTATTTGTCTTTCTGTTGCTTCATTGTTAGTGTATAAGAATGCAACTGATTTCTGTACATTGATTTTGTATCCTGCAACTTTGCTGAATTCCTGTATCAGTTCTAGCAGACTTTTGGTGGAGTCTATCGGATTTTCCATGTATAATATCATGTCATCTGCAAAAAGCGAAAGCTTGACTTCATCTTTGCCAATTTTGATGCCTTTGATTTCCTTTTGTTGTCTGATTGCTGATGCTAGAACTTCCAGCACTATGTTAAACAGCAGCGGTGAGAGTGGGCATCCTTGTCGTGTTCCTGATCTCAGGGAAAAAGCTTTCAGTTTTTCCCCATTGAGGATGATGTTAGCTGTGGGCTTTTCATAAATGGCTTTTATGATCTTTAAGTATGTTCCTTCTATCCCGACTTTCTCAAGGGTTTTTATTAAGAAAGGGTGCTGGATTTTGTCGAAGGCCTTTTCTGCATCGATTGACAGGATCATATGGTTCTTCTCTCTTTTTTTGTTAATGTGATGTATCACGTTGATTGATTTGCGAATGTTGAACCAGCCCTGCATCCCAGGAATGAATCCCACTTGATCATGGTGAATAATTCTTTTTATATGCCGTTGAATTCGATTTGCTAGTATCTTATTGAGAATTTTTGCATCCATATTCATCAGGGATATTGGCCTGTAGTTCTCTTTTTTTACTGGGTCTCTGTCTGGTTTAGGAATCAAAGTAATACTGGCTTCATAGAATGAGTCTGGAAGTTTTCCTTCCCTTTCTATTTCTTGGAATAGCTTGAGAAGGATAGGTATTATCTCTGCTTTAAACGTCTGGTAGAACTCCCCTGGGAAGCCATCTGGTCCTGGACTCTTATTTGTTGGGAGATTTTTGATAACCGATTCAATTTCTTCGCTGGTTATGGGTCTGTTCAAGCTTTCTATTTCCTCCTGATTGAGTTTTGGAAGCGTGTGGGTGTTCAGGAATTTGTCCATTTCTTCCAGGTTGTCCAATTTGTTGGCATATAAGTTTTCATAGTATTCCCTGATAATTGTTTGTATCTCTGAGGGATTGGTTGTAATAATTCCATTTTCATTCATGATTTTATCTATTTGGGTCATCTCCCTTTTCTTTTTGAGAAGCCTGGCTAGAGGTTTGTCAATTTTGTTTATTTTTTCAAAAAACCAACTCTTGGTTTCGTTGATCTGCTCTACAGTTTTTTTAGTTTCTATATTGTTTATTTCTGCTCTGATCTTTATTATTTCTCTTCTTCTGCTGGGCTTAGGCTGCCTTTGCTGTTCTGCTTCTAGTTCCTTTAGGTGTGCTGTTAGATTTTGTATTTGGGATTTTTCTTGTTTCTTGAGATAGGCCTGGATTGCAATGTATTTTCCTCTCAGGACTGCCTTTGCTGCGTCCCAAAGCGTTTGGATTGTTGTATTTTCATTTTCGTTTGTTTCCATATATTTTTTAATTTCTTCTCTAATTGCCTGGTTGACCCACTCATTCGTTAGTAGGGTGTTCTTTAACCTCCATGCTTTTGGAGGTTTTCCAGACTTTTTTCTGTGGTTGATTTCAAGCTTCATAGCATTGTGGTCTGAAAGTAAGCATGGTATAATTTCAATTCTTGTAAACTTATGAAGGGCTGTTTTGTGACCCAGTATATGATCTATCTTGGAGAATGTTCCATGTGCACTCGAGAAGAAAGTATATTCTGTTGCTTTGGGATGCAGAGTTCTAAATATATCTGTCAAGTCCATCTGATCCAATGTCTCATTCAGGGCCCTTGTTTCTTTATTGACCGTGTGTCTAGATGATCTATCCATTTCTGTAAGTGGTGTATTAAAGTCCCCTGCAATTACCACATTCTTATCAATAAGGTTGCTTATGTTTATGAGTAATTGTTTTATATATTTGGGGGCTCCGGTATTCGGCGCATAGACATTTATAATTGTTAGCTCTTCCTGATGGATAGACCCTGTAACTATTATATAATGTCCTTCTTCATCTCTTGTTACAGCCTTTAATTTAAAGTCTAGTTTGTCTGATATAAGTATGGCTACTCCAGCTTTCTTTTGGCTTCCAGTCGCATGATAAATAGTTCTCCATCCCCTCACTCTCAATCTAAAGGTGTCCTCAGGTCTAAAATGAGTCTCTTGTAGACAGCAAATAGATGGGTCTTGTTTTTTTATCCATTCTGATACCCTATGTCTTTTGGTTGGCGCATTTAATCCATTTACATTCAGTGTTATTATAGAAAGATACGGGTTTAGAGTCATTGTGATGTCTGTATGTTTTATGCTTGTAGTGATGTCTCTGGGACTTTGTCTCACAGGGTCCCCCTTAGGATCTCTTGTAGGGCTGGTTTAGTGGTGACAAATTCCTTCAGTTTTTGTTTGTTTGGGAAGACCTTTATCTCTCCTTCTATTCTAAATGACAGACTTGCTGGATAAAGGATTCTTGGCTGCATATTTTTTCTGTCTAGCACCCTGAAAATCTCGTGCCAATTCTTTCTGGCCTGCCAAGTTTCAAAAGAGAGATCAGTCACGAGTCTTATAGGTCTCCCTTTATATGTGAGGGCACGTTTACCCCTTGCTGCTTTCAGAATTTTCTCTTTATCCTTGTATTTTGCCAGTTTCACTATGATATGTCGTGCAGAAGATCGATTCAAGTTACGTCTGAAGGGAGTTCTCTGTGCCTCTTGGATTTCAATGCCTTTTTCCTTCCCCAGTTCAGGGAAGTTCTCAGCTATGATTTCTTCAAGTACCCCTTCAGCACCTTTCCCTCTCTCTTCCTCCTCTGGGATACCAATTATGCGTATATTATTTCTTTTTAGTGTATCACTTAATTCTCTAATTTTCCCCTCATACTCCTGGATTTTTTTATCTCTCTTTTTCTCAGCTTCCTCTTTTTCCATAACTTTATCTTCTAGTTCACCTATTCTCTCCTCTGCCTCTTCAAGCCGAGCTGTGGTGGTTTCCATTTTGTTATGCATTTCGTTTAAAGCGTTTTTCAGCTCCTCGTGACTGTTCCTTAGTCCCTTGATCTCTGTAGCAAGAGATTCTCTGCTGTCCTGTATACTGTTTTCAAGCCCAGCGATTAATTTTATGACTATTATTCTAAATTCACTTTCTGTTATATTATTTAAATCCTTTTTGATCAGCTCATTAGCTGTTGTTATTTCCTGGAGATTCTTCTGAGGGGAGTTCTTCCGCTTGGTCATTTTGGATAGTCCCTGGCGTGGTGAGGACCTGCAGGGCACTTCCCCTGTGCTGTGGTGTATACCTGGAGTTGGTGGGCGGGGCCGCAGTCAGACCTGATGTCTGCCCCCAGCCCACCGCTGGGGCCACAGTCAGACTGGTGTGTGCCTTCTCTTCCCCTCTCCTAGGGGCGGGATTCACTGTGGGGTGGTGTGGCTCGTCTGGGCTACTTGCACCCTGCCAGGCTTGTGATGCTGGGGATCTGGCGTATTAGCTGGGGTGGGTAGGCAAGGTGCTCGGGGGCAGGAGGGGCAGGCTTAGATCGCTTCTCCTTAGGTGATCCACTTCAGGAGGGGCCCTGTGGCAGCGGGAGGGAGTCAGATCCGCTGCCGGAGGTTTGGCTCCGCCGAAGCGCAGAGTTGGGTGTTTGTGCGGAACGAGCAAGTTCCCTGGCAGGAACCGGTTCCCTTTGGGATTTCGGCTGGGGGATGGGCGGGGGAAATGGCGCTGGCGAGCGCCTTTGTTCCCCACCAAACTGAGCTCTGTTGTCAGGGGGCTCAGCAGCTCTCCCTCCCTTTGTCCTTCAGCCTTCCCGCTTTCAGAGCAGAGCTGTTAATTTATGACCTCCCAGACGCTAAGTCGCGCTTGCTGTCGGAACACAGTCCACCCGGCCCCTCCGCTTTTGCAAGCCCGACTCGGGGCTCTGCTTGGCCGGCGAGTCGCCCCTCCGCTCCGGCTCCCTCCCGCCAGTCCGTGGAGCGCGCACCGCCTCGCCGCCCTTCCTACCCTCTTCCGTGGGCCTCTCGTCTGCGTTTGGCTCCGGAGACTCTGTTCTGCTAATCCTCTGGCGGTTTTCTGGGTTATTTAGGCAGGTGTAGATGGAATCTAAGTGATCAGCAGGACGTGCGGTGAGCCCAGCGTCCTCCTAAGCCGCCATCTTGCCGCAACCTCTGAACCAAACTTTAAAACAATAATCATAAGGACACTAGCTGGGATTGAAAAAATAATAGAAGACACTAGTGAATTCCTTACTGCAGAGATAAAAGAACTAAAAACTACTCAGGCTGAAATAAAAAAATGCTGTAACCAAGATGCAAAACCAAATATATGCAGACATTGAGGATGGATGAAGCAGAGGAACCAATCAGTGATATAGAAGATAAAATTATGGGAAGAAACTGAAGCCAAAATAAAGAGGGAAAGAAAGGTATTGGATTACAAATATATATAGAACTCAATACCTCCTTAAAGCATAATAATATTTGTATCATAGGCATCTCAGAAGAAGAGAAAGAGAAAGGGGCAGAAGCTTTATTTGAGCAAATTTTGGCTGAAAACATCCCTAATCTGAGGAAGTAAATAGGCATCAAAATCCAAGATGCACAGAGAACTCAGATTAATTCAACAAAGCTGACTGTAACCAAGATATATCATAGTCAAATTCACAAAATACATAGATAAGGAAAGGAAAGAATCCTGAAAGTAGCAAGGGGAAAAAGTCCTTAATCTACAAAGAAAGACATCAGGTTCCCAACATATCTTTGTAGAGAAACTTGGCAGGCCAGAAGGGAGTAGTATGATATATTCAATGTGCTGAATGTGAAAAATATGCAGCCAAGAATACTTTATCCGGCAGGCTGTCATTCAGAATAGAAGCAGAGATAGAGTTTCCCAGACAAAACAAAAGGAGTTTGTGACCACTAAAAAAGTCCTATAAGAAATATTAAAGGGGCTCTTTTGGTGGGGGGGATAAACCAAAAGCAGCAACCACTACAAAAGAACAGAGAACATCGTCAGAAACACCAATTTCAGGTAACACAATGGCACTAAATTCATATCTATCAATAATTACTCTGAATATAAATGGACTAAATGCTCTTATCAAAACACATAGAGTATCAGAACAGATATAAAAAAAAAAACGCAGGGGTGCCTGGGTGGCTTGGTAGGTTAAACATCTGACTCTTGATTTCAGCTCAGGTCATGATCTCATGGTTTTGAGTTCGAGTTTGGCTTTTTGATGATTCCAAATGAGACAAAGTCCCTGCTGAAAAGGAGATTTACAGGCTAATATCCCTGATGAACATGGATGCAGCATTTCTCAACAAGATACTATCAAATTGAATCCCAACAGTACGTTAGAAGAATCATTCACCACGATCATCTGGGATTTATTTCTGGGCTACACAAACAGTGTGATATACTGTATTAATAAAATAAAGGGTAAGAACCATATGATTCAATAGATGCAGAAAAAGCATTTCTCAAAATACAGCATCCATTCTTGATAAAAACCCTCAACCAAGTAGATATAGATTGAACCTAACTCATCATCATAAAAATTATATATGAAAGACCCACAGCTAATATCATCCCCAATGGGGAAAAACAGGTTTTCCTCTAAGGTCAGGAACAAGACATGGATGTCCACTCATTATTATTTAATATAGTACTGGAACTCTTAGCCTCAGCAATCAGACAACAAAAAGAAATTACATCCAAATCAGCAAGGAAGAAGTCAAACTTTCACTGTTTGCAAATGATATGATACTGTATGTAGAAAACCTGAAATACTCCAAAAAATTGCCATCACTAACACATGAATTTAGCAAAGTTGCAGGAAAAGAAATCAACATATAGAAATATGGTGCATTTCTATTTACCAATAATGAAGCAGCAGAAAAAGAAATGAAGGAATAACCCCATTGACAGTTGCAGTAAAAACAATAATAGACCTAGGAAAAAACATACTCAAAGTGGTAAAAGATCTGTACCCCGAAAACTATAGAATGGTTATGAAGGAAATTGAAGAGGACACATAGAAATGGCATACTTTCCATGCTCATGGATTAGAAGAATAAACATTGTTAAAATGTCTGTAATAACCAAAACAACTTAAACATTTACTGCAACCCCTATCAAAATACACTGAAATTATTCTCAGAGCTAGAACAATCTTAAAATTTTCATGGAACCATAAAAGACTCTGAATAACCAAAGCAATCCTGAAAAAAAAGCAAAGCTGGAGACACCACAATTTCAGACATCAAGCTGAATTACAGAACTGTAGTCATCAAGACAGTATGGTAGTGGCACAAAACTAGATATGTAGATCAATGGAACAGAATGGAAAACCCAGAAATGGACCCACATTTATATGGTCGACTGATCTTCGATAAAGCAGGAATGAATATCTGATGGAAAAGACAGTTTCTTCAACAAATGGTGTTGGGAAAACCGGGCATTGACACGCAGAGAATGACCACTTTCTTACACCATATACAAACATAAATTCTAAATGGATGAAAGACCTAAATGTGAGACAGGAAACCATCAAACTCCAATGAGATAACACAGGCAGCCACCTCTTTGACCTTGGCCAGAGTATCTTACTAGACATGTCAGTGGAGGAAAGGTAAACAAAAGTAGACATGAACTATTGGGATCTCATCAAGATAAAAAGCTTCTTCACAGTGAAGTAAACAATCAACAAAACTAAAAGGCAGCCCATGGAATGGGGGAAGATGTTTGCAAATGACTTATCAGGTAAAGGGTTAGTATGCAAAATCTATAAAGTACTTATCAAACTCAACACCCAAAAAAACAATCCAGTGAAGAAATGTGCAAAAGACATGAATAGACACTTCTCCAAAGTAGACTTCCAGGTGGCTAACAGTCCTATGAAAAGATCGTCATCGTTCATCATCAGGGAAATACCAAGTCAAAACCACAATAAGATACCACCTCACACCTTTCACAATGGCTAAAATTGACAACACAGGAAACGAGATGTTGGCAAGATTGTGGCAAATGGGGAACCCTCTTATACTGTGGTAGGAATTCATATTGGTTCAGCCACAGTATGGAATTTCCTCAAAAAGTTAAAACTACCCTATGACCCAGAAATTGCACTACTAGGTATTTATCCAAAAGATACAAAAATACTAATTCATGGCAACATACACCCTGATTTTAATAACATTATCAACAATAGCCAAACTATTGAAAGAGCCTAAGTGTCCATCGACTGATGACTGGATAAAGAAATTGTATATATATGATGGAATACTACTTAGCCATAAAAAGGAATGAAATTTTGCTATTTGCAAGTATATGGATAGAGCTAGAATGTATTATGCTGAGCATTAATAAGTCCATCAGACATACCATATGATGTCACTCATATGTGGAATTTAGGGAACAAAATAGATCAATATGTAGCATGGGGGAAAAGGGAGGGAAACAAACCATTTGACTGTTAATGATAGAGAACCAACTGAGGGTTGATGGAGATAGGTGGGTGGGGTATGGGCTAAATTGGTGATGGGTATTAAGGAGGGCACTTTTTATGAAGAGCACTATGTGTTATATGTATGTTACAAATCACTAAATTCTACTCCTGCAACCAGTATTACACTGTATGTAAGTAACTAAGATTTAAATAAAAGTTGGAATAAAAATAAAGCATCTAAAATCCTAACTTCAATGGAAAAAAAGTTACTAATTTTTCTTAGTGAATAACAATGTACAGGGGCTTAGTAATTATAAGCAGTTTGATTTTTTTTCTCAACAAATTTATGTGAGCATACCTGATATTTGCAAACCTTTGTTTAAGAAATTCATTAAGACCTCAGTTTTGAAAGTGACTTTGGATATTTTCTAGTTTAGTCTTCTCTATGGTTCTGTAATCCCCTCTATGATAGGCACACAGAGTGGCCATTTATCTTTTACAATAATGAAACTCTGGATAAAAGAACCTAAGGCAGTCCATCCATTTTCTGGCAGCTCTCATTTTACCTAAGGTCTTTCCTTATGTCAAACACAAACCTGTCTCATAATAAGTTCTATCCATTTGCTTTGCTGCTCTTCCGTTGGTGCTATACAGAAAAAATTTCATCCCTCTTCCATAAAACAACACTGCATATTTCAGTTATACTTTAACTAATTTTGCATACTGGATAAGTGTATTATTAACTTTAATCCTCATATACCATAAATTGGAGTTCTTGTGTATAATGATCATTCTTTGCCAAAAATATGTAGCATAGTGTTTTCTAACAGATGTATTTTGACAACTATAGAATAGAGTCAGATTCTGACTTCTCTTGTTCTAGGTAATATATTTCTATGTATACTATCTAAGAACACATTCATTTTTATATTTATATTTAAGTGTCCTTATAGTCAACCTTGCTTATAATTTACCTTTAACCATGACATAGTAAAGTGGGAGTTCTCTAAAATTAATTCAACCTCTTTACATGGGCTACTGATAAGCTATGTCTTTTTCCAATCTGTACTTATGCATGTAGACTAGGGACAATTATGCCTGTTTAACTTAAATCTTACTGATCCAGTCTATCATATCTAATTGTGGTTATTGGTTTCTCTTTGCCATTGTACTTTTTTTAGGGGGATCTTTCTCTTTTATTAGATTAAAAAACACAAATAAAACTGTCGTAGACTATGGGTCTAGAGTTCTCTCTTGTCTAGCAAAAGAGCAGGACTCAGGATTGAAAGTGAGAGATGGCTAATGTCCGGGAAAAGACAAGAGCCCCGAATAAGGTCCTTGTCCCGTTTTTATTAGAATCAGAAGGCTTACAAACATGGCGATGGACATGCACAAAGGGACAATGAATCTGTGAACATTAACTTGTGGACGTGAGGGAAAGGGGTTCTTGAAGATATTCATGGTTAGGGGTTTGGGTTAATACAAAACAAAATCCGGGCACCGGGCAGTTGGGAGGAAGGTTCTTTACAGCGGATATGAGGCAGCATCTCTGTTTATCTTAGCTAGCCTAGGGGATGAGACAGATAGGGGAAATAACATCAGGGTTAATAAGGCACCTTTTCTTTTGTTAACCATCTCTGCTCTGGGCTGCTTTGCCTGCAGTGCAGGGGTCCATAGTCTAATTACCAGTTTACCTAACCTGGCCCTATCCTCTTGTGAAAGCAGCTTTTCTGCTACAGTACTAAATAGGGGGTGCTTCCACCCTGAATATCTAATCTTGTTTATTTTATATACCTATATATTGGGCACCTTTGCGCCCGTTCCTATTTTAGGCCTTTGCCTCTCCCTCTCTATTCTGGGGGCTCTGTACCCAGTCTCTATTTTGGGGTGCCTTTGCACCACCCTGTTCCTCGTGCCTTTGTGCCTCCCTATTCTCAGGTTGCCTTTGCACCCTCCTATTCTTGGGGTGCCAATCTGGTGTACCCAGACTTGTGGGTGAACATGTTATGACTTTGTATTTCTTTATGCCTTGTTAACCCATTGGTGTAAGTCCGGGGGATTCCTAAGCTTATCCCCCACATAAAACCAGGAGAACTTTGGGAAAAGCTCAGAGATGACAAAGGGGAGAAGCAGGGAGAGGAGGGAGAACGTTAAAAGCCCCAAGTCAGGGCAGGAAAGAAGTTTCTAAGGACTAAACATCTCTTTATTTGACTATGATTTTCGGTGGTAGGCTTGCATCCCAGAGCCAGCCAGGGGCTTGGGATCTGGTGGGCCAGGGCCCAGTACTGAGGCAGTGGGTAGCAGCCTCTGGGCAGTGCTCTACTACTTGATGATCTTGAAGGCTCAAGCAGTGGCACAGCTGATGTCTGTGACATGGTCCCGGTACAGGGTTGGGTCATGGGTCACAGGGCAGACCTCCGGAACAGGGACCTTTGGGAGCTACCCTAGAGGACATCATTCCTTGAATGTATAATCACTAAAAGTGGTGAAGGTATGGGAGCAGCAAGCAGGAGGCATGATGGGTTCAGGACTGTCATGGGTAGTCAGTGCAGAAGCAATGGGAGCAGTATCCAGTCCTTCCACGTTCACATTCTCTTCTTTAGGACCTGGCTCCCCAACAAGTGGCACTGTCACCAAATGATAGGTGTTTATGGGCCTAGGGCACTTCCACTTCTTCTTTACTTGCTTTTTGTCAGCCTCGAGCTGTACATATGTCTCCAGTGAACATAAGTTGAACTCCTCTGATCTTGTTCTCCCCTGTACCCAAAGGAATGTCTGTAATGTATGCTCACCTGTAGACTGATGCATGGAATTCTGTCAGAGCCATGTTCCTCTATTTCTAGTGGCAGTAGTGCCTTGTCTTCTCAGGCCTTCTGAGAGCTACCAGCTGGAGTGCTGACATTTCGAGTCCTCAGGCTCTTGAGAGGCTCCTTATTGCTTTGGTAACTATTCAGAGCTTCCTTCTTGGCTCTTCTGCTTCTCTATCCCTGAATGGTTCATCCCCTTCATTGATGTCAGAGTCCTAGTCCACCTAATCCTCTGTGTTTGACTGGTGCCCTTGATACTCATCATCTCCTAATTCCTCTGTGAAACCCCCATAAGTCGTCTGATAGAACTCCTCTTCCTCTCTTGTCTCTACAATCCCAGAAAGCTGGTTCCCTGCCGTCTTCCTGGGGACCTGGCCCTTAGCCAAACTCATACTGCCTACTGAGACTGTGCTACTAACAGCAACCCCTCACCCAGTGCCCTGTTCACCATTGTACTTTTTATCTTTTCTAGTCTTAAGTCACCTCAGATTTATCTACATTCTTAGAGAAATATATGTAAGTTTGAATCTGAATTCTGACTCCACCACTGACTAGTTGGATGACATTGGAGAGAATTCTTAATGGTGGCATAAATATATGAATGTATCATTATCAAACTACAGTTTACATAATTTTTTGGAAACTTAGGATATTTCCAGTTATTATGCTAGTATAATCAGTACTTTGATAAAATACCTTGTACACAAATCTTTATGTTTATCTATCAATATTTACTTAAAATAAATTTCTAGAAATGGAATTGTAGGCCAGAAAGCATAAAAAATATCAATATAGTGAGGTGCCTGGGTGGCCAGTCGGTTAAGTGTCTGATTCTGGCTCAGATCATGATCTCATGGCTTGTGAGTTTGAGCCCCTCATCAGGCTCTGTGCTGTCAGCTCAGAGCCTGGAGCCTGTTTCAGATTCTCTGTCTCCCTCTCTCTCTACCCCTCCCCAACTCGTGCTCTGTCTCTTTCTCTCAAAAATGAATAAATGTTAAAAGAAATTAAAAAAATATATATATCAATACAGTGCCAAATCGAAATGCATAAAGGTAGTACTCATTTAACCAAAAATATTTCCTGAATTCCTTTTGTATGTGTGTGAGGCACTGTTATAAGAGGCACTGTTATAAGCACTGGGTAATGTTTTATTAATTTTCATTAGCAGTCTGGGATAGATCCACTTCCCTACATACTTGTTAACTATTAGTGTTCTTTCTCTTTTTTATTAATCTTAGAGAGACGATGATTTTTTTTTAGCTTACTTTGACACTCATCTTGGAAAGCTGAAAATCTAGGTAGGAGGGTAAGTAGCATTTGTCCCAAATAGTTGAATTTACATATTACTTAATTTTCAAGTAACTTTGTGCTCTTTATTATAGAATACACAGAATTCCTTGGTATTTATTGTATTTCACAATACATTTAAAATAGAATTTAATTGAATTACTTATCTAAGTTGGTTGCCAGCTAGGTACTAGAAAATATTCCCAAAGATGGGATCCAGTATTTGAAGAACTTAGAATTATGAAGGAATGAAAATGTGATTTGCATGCAATATTTCCAGGTAAAGTGAGTTTTGCCTCTTTTTAAATTTATTTACAATAAAGCCTCTACTAAACCAAAACATGATTAAGGTGTTCTGGTTAATTGAATCTTCTGGTAAATTTGTGGTTAACTTGAAAATCCTTTTATAGTTCAATTCTTGTTGGTTAAACATCTTTTTAAAAAGTTTCAGTATACTCCTATCTTATTAAGTACCATCTGGTGAATATAATTAAATTTGTCTATTAGGAAACTGCAGAGCCAGGGGGTAATCATTTCTTTAAACCATGAAATTTGCATTATTCAGATCTGTAAAATGATGCAACTGTGCTGTGTGTGTACAATCAGCCATAGATATCATTGCATGTTACTTTTTTAAATGTTTCTGTGATATGAGTTTGACTTATTGTCATTGGCTTGTTTTTACCAAAAAAATAACAGAGAAGAAATATTGATTTGAGGGTTCTAGTTACTTTGGTTCAATTTAATTTAAATGTGTTTTTTTTTTTGTGGCTTTATAGCTTACTTAATCTAATTAGAATTTCTGAGAGTACAAACAAGTTGTATTTATACAGTAAGTCCCATTTAAGCCCTATAGTAATCTATAGTAAGGCTTCTAATCTATAGTAAGAATGTTCTTCCTTCAGTGGAAACAGAATTCTCACAGTAGAGTTGAAATCTTTTTTCTCAACTTTATATCTGACAAATAGGAATTATATGTATGTATGTGTACATATATATGTATATACACATATATATGTATATATATTATATGTATGTATACATATATATGTACACATGTAATATATACATGTCAAATCTGACATCTGACATCAAATGACATTTGACATTTGACATCATGTCAAATCTGACATCTGACATCTGACAAATAGGAATTATATGTATGTATGTGTACATATATATGTATATACACATATATATGTATATATATTATATGTATGTATACATATATATACACATGTAATATATACATGTCAAAACATCAAATTTTATACCATGTATACATATCTACACATATATATGTATACATGGTATAAATTATATACACATATATGTATACATGGTATAATTATATACATGTATACATTATATACATGTATAAATTATATACACATATATATGTATACATGGTATAAAACTTGATGTTTTGACATGTATATATTATGAAATGATTATCACAATGAAGCTGATTAACAGATCTGTCACCTCAAATACTTAACATTTTCTTTTGTGTATGTTTGGAAAGGAAAACACTTAAGATCTACCCTCTTAACAAATTTCAAGTATACAATATGAATTTCAAGTATACAATACAATATAGTTAACTATAGTCACCATACACTAACTATATTTCTAGAACTTATTCTTTAATAACTGAAACTTTACTCTTTGGCCACCTCCACATTTCCTCTTCCATCCACCTCTGGTAACCACTATTCTGCTCTGTGCTTCTGAGACTTTGTATTTGTTTGCTTGTTTGCATTTCAGTTCTAAGTGAGATTGATCTTGCTTTAGTTGGATTATTGGCATTTGTAATTTTTTTAATTCAAGTATAATTAACATACAGTATTATAGTTTTAGGTTTACAATATAGTGATTGAACAATTGTATACATTTCTCTGTACTCATCAAGATAAGTGTATGCTTAATTCCCTTTATCTATTTCACCCATTACCCACACTCATTAATTTCCCTGGCAACTACCAGTTTCTTCTCTGTATTTAAGAGTCTGGGTTACTTTTTTTGTTTTGTTTTTAATTTAAATTTTAGTTAATGTACAGTACAATATTGGTGTATTGGTTTCAGGAGTAGAATTCAGTGATTGATCACTTACATACAAAACCCAGGGCTCATCACAAGTGCTCTCCTTAATACCCATCACCCATCTAGTCCATCTCCCACTCACCTCCTGCCATCAACTGTCAGTTTATTCTCTATCCTTAATAGGCTTTTTTGGTTTGTTTCCCTCTCTTTCTCACCCTTTTCCCCAAATGTTCGTCTGTTTTGTTTCTTAAATTCCACATATCAGTGAAATCATATGGTATTTGTCTTTCTCTGATTGACTTATTTCACTTAGCATAATACATTCTAGATCCATCCATGACATTGCAAATGGCAAGAGTTCATTCTTTTTGATGGCTGAGCAATATTCCATTCCTTATATATATACCACATCTGATTTATGCATTCACCAGTGAATGGACATTTGGACTTTCTCCATAGTATGGCTATTGTTGATAATGCTGCCAATAAACATTGGGGTGCATGTACCTCTTCATATCTGTATTTTGTATTCTTTGGGTAAATACCTAATAATGCCATTGCTGGATCGTAGGGAAGTTCTGTTGTTAGGTTTTTGAGGAAACTCCATACTGTTATTTTGTTCTAGTACCATACCATTTTGATCACCACAGCTTTGCAATATAGTTTCACATCCAGAATTGTGATGCCTCCAGCTTTTCTTTTTCAAGATTGCTTTGACTATTTATTTGCAGTCTTTTGTGGTTCCATATCAATTTTTGGATTGTTTCTTCTAGTTCTTTGAAAATGCTGGTGGTATTATGATAGGGTTTGCATTAAACGTGTAGATTGCTTTGGCTAGTATAGACATTTTAACAACGTTTTTTCTTTAAAATAGGAGCATGGAATTTTTTCCAATTTCTTTCTGTCTTCTTCAGTTTCTTTCATAAGTTTTATGAGTACAGATGTTTCACCTCTTTGGATAGGTTTATTCCTAGGTCTGTTAATTGATTTTGGTACAGTTGTAAATGGAAACATTCCTTTTTCTTCTGCTTTATTCCTGGTGTACAGAATTGCCACAGGTTTCTGTATGTTGATATTATATCCCATGTCTTTGCTGAATTCATGCATTCTAGCAATTTTTTTGGCAGAATTTTTCAGGTTTTCTACATACAGTATAATGTCATCTGCAAGTAGTGGAAGTTTGACATGTTTCTTACTGATTTGGATGCTTTTTCTTTCTTTTTTTTTTTAATTCCTGAGGCTAAGCCTTCCTGTACTATGTAAATAGTAATGGTGAGAGTAGACATCCCTTTCTTGTTCCTGACTGTAGAGGCAATCCTATGTTTTTCCCAATGACAATAATATTAGTTGTGGGTCTGTAGTATATGACTTTTATGATGCTGAGTTATGTTCCATCTACACCTACTTGGTTGAGGGTTTTTATCAAGAATGGATGCTGTATTTTGTCAAATGCTTTTTCTGCACCTATTGAGAGGATCATATGGTTCTTACCCTTCCTTTTATTAATGTAGTGTATTATGTTTGATTTGCAAAAACTGAAACTGCCCTGCAGCCTAGATATAAATCCCATTTGATTGTGGTGAATATAAATTTTTTTAATGTACTATTGGATTCAATTTACTGGAATCTTGTTGAGAATTTTTGCATTCATGTTCATCAGGGATATTGGCCTTTAATTCTCGTTTTTAGTGAGGTCTTTGTCTCATTTTGGAATCAAGGTAATGCTGACTTGATAGAATGAGTTTGGACTTTTCCTTCCATTTCTATTTTTGGAACACTTTGAGAAGAATACGTTTTAACTCTTCTTTTAATATCTGGTAGAATTCCCCTCAAAGCCATCTGGCCCTGGGCTTTCGTTTGTTGTGAGATTTTTGATTACTGACTCAGTTTCTTTGCTATTTATGTTTTTGTTCAGGTTTTCTATTTCTTGTTTCAATTTTGGTAGTTTGTATGTTTCTAGGAATTTGTCCATTTCTTACAGATTGCCTGGATTCCCTTACAATTTTTCATAATACTGTCTTTTAATTGTTTGCATTTCTGTTGGCTGTGATAACTCCTATTTCATTTGTAATTTTATTTATTTGGGTCCTTTCTCTTTTCTTTTTGATAAGTTTGTCTAGGGGTTTATCAATTTTATTAATTCTTTCAGAGAACTACCTCTTAGTTTTGATGGTTTGTTGTAGGTTTTTTTTTATTTGTTTCTATACTGTTTACTTGTGCTCTCTAATCTTTATTATTTACCTTCTTGTGATGGCTTTAGGCTTTATTTGCTTATCTTTTTCTAGCTCGTTTAGGTATAAGTTTAGGTTGTGAATTTGAATGTTATTTTCTTGATGTAGGCCTATATTGTTATATACTTCCCTCTAATGACCACATTTGCTGCATCCCGAAGGTTCCAGCCGGTTATATTTTCATTCTCATTTGTCTCTAAGTTTTTTCTATATCGTCTTTGATTTCCTGGTTAACCCATTCATTCTTTACAAGAATTTCTTTTATCTCCATGTATGTATGGTCTTTTCTACATTTTTTCTTGTGGTTGACTTCAAGTGTCATAGCATTGTGGTCTGAAAACATACATGGTATTATTTCAATCTTTTTCTACTTGTTGAAGGCTGATTTGCGACCCAGTATATGATCTATTCTGGAGACTGTCACATGTGCACTTGAAGAGAATGTGTGTTCTACTGCTTTAGGATGGAATGTTCTGATTGTATATGTTAAATCCATCTAGTCCAGTGTGTCATTCGAAGCCATGGTTTCCTTGTTGGTTTTCTGCCTAGATGAGCTGTCCATTGCTCTAAGTGGGGTGTTGAAATCCACTACTATGATTGTGTTATTATCAATGAGTTTCTTTATGTTTGTTATTTTTTTAATGTTCATTTACTGTGAGAGAGAGAGCGTGAGGGAGGGGCAGAGAGAGAGGGAGAGAGATTATTCCAAGTAGGCTCCTCGCTGTCAGTGCAGAGCCCAATGTGGGGCTTGATCTCATGAACTGTGAGATCATGCCCTGAGCCGAAATCAAGAGTTGGACGCTTAACTGACTGAGCCACCCAGGTGTCCCAGTTTATGTTTGTTATTAATTTATATATATATATATATATACATATATATACATATATATACATATATATATATATATATATATATATATGTATATATATATATAGGTGCTTTCAAGTTTGGGGCAGAAATATTTATGATTGTTTGATCTTCCTGTTGTATAATTCCCTTTATTGTGACATAGTTCCATTATTTATCTCTTGTTATAGTCTTTGGTTTAAAATGTAGTTTTAAGTGTGGCTAGTTTGGCTATATTTTGATGTTTGTTAGCATGAGAGATCGTTTTTCATCCTATCACTTTTAATCTGTAAGTTTGTTTAGGTCTAAAATGAGTCTCTTACAGACAGCATATACATGGGTTTTTTTTTAAATCCATTTTGATATCCTGTATCTTTTGATTGGAGCATTTAGTTCATTTAGATTCAGAGTGATTATGGATAGATATGAATATAATGCTATTGTATTATTTGAGAAGTGGTTGGGGGGTGCCTGGGTGGCTCAGTCGGTTAAGTGCCAGACTTCTGCTCAGGTCATGATCTCACGGTTTGTGGGTTTGAGCCCCACGTCAGGCTCTGTGCTGACAGCTCAGAGCCTGGAGCCTGCTTCAGATTATGTGTCTCCCTCTCTCTTTGCCCCTCCCCTGCTTGTGCTCTATCTCTCTCTCAAAAAAAATAAACATTAAAAAAAAAGAGAGAGAAGTGGTTGGTTCTGGAAATTTTCTCTGTTCCTTTCTAGTCTTTGTTATTTTTGGTCTTTCTTTACCACTCAAAAGATTTCTTTCAGTATTTCCTGTAGGGCTGGTATAGTGGTCATGAATTCTTTTAGTTTTTGTTTGTCTGGGTAACTCTTTATGTCTCCTTCTATTCTGAATGACAACCTTTCTGGTTATATTATTCTTGGCTGCATATTGTTCCCCTTCAGCACAATATATATATTATG
This sequence comes from Prionailurus bengalensis, assembly GCF_016509475.1. Taxonomy (NCBI): domain Eukaryota; kingdom Metazoa; phylum Chordata; class Mammalia; order Carnivora; family Felidae; genus Prionailurus; species Prionailurus bengalensis. Next base: position 71,221,539 of record NC_057361.1, read on the forward strand.
CCACTGCCTTCTGGCCTGCCAGGTTTCTGTGGGGAGATCTGCTGCTAACCTGATGTGTCTTTCCTTGTAGGTTAGGGATTTCTTTTCCCTTGCTGCTTTCATGATTCTTTCCTTATCTCTGTATTTTACAAATTTTACCTACAGTGTGTCTTGGTGTTGGCCAGCTTTTATTTTGATGGGAGTTCTTGTGCCTCCTGGATTCAGAGTTATGTTTCTTTCCCCTGATTAGGAAAGTTTTCAGGTATAATTTGGTCAAATAAACTTTCTGCCCTTTTTTCTCTCTCTTCTTCTTGTGGGACTCTTATAATGTGAACATTATTATGCTTTATGGAGTCACTGATTTTCTTAAGTCTATTCATGATCCAATATTTTTCTTCCCCTCTTTTCAGCTTCATTTTTTTCCATAATTTCATTCTGTGTCACTTATTCCTCCCTGTACTTCTTCCATCCTTGTTGTCATTACTCTCAGTTGGTTTTGCATCTCAGTGACAGCATTTTTTATTTTGGCCTGGCTAGTTTTTAGGTCTGTCATCTTTTAGGTAATGGTCTCTATTGCTCTGCTTTTTTCAGGACCAGCCAGTATTCTTATGTTGTTTTAAATTCTGGGTTAGGCATATTACTTATATCTATTTTGATTACCACCAGGACCTCAACCTCTTCTTGTTCTTTCTTTTGGGATGAATTCCTCTGTCTTGGAATTTTGTCTAAGACTCTGTTTTTTGTGTGTTAGGAAAGTGTTTCTGGTCCTATTTCCATTAGAACTGAACTTTGCAGCACTCTGTGGTCAGTATACCTGTTGTGTGTGGGGGTTTTGTGCTGGTCTTCTGGAAGAGATACCTGCTACTGCTCTGGCTCTCAATCACACTTTCCCCAGTAAAAAGGCACCTGCACAGCACAGTGGTGTGGAGCTTGTTTTAAGAGGCTCAACCTCCTCTGTGTGCTCTGTGCTGCTTGATGAAGTCTGTCCATGCTGATGGGAAGTTTGAAAAATGGCGTCAGCCTGCCCTCTTACCTGGATAAGGGAGTTCATGTCTGCCACTGTGCAGGAATCCCTCACAGAAGAGTGAACAGTCTCATCTTGTGTCCCAGGTTTCTGTCAGATTACTACCTTTATCCTGTCCATGTCGAAGTTGTCTTGATTCCTAGCAGCCCAGTTCTCCTGTTTTATCTCAGGTGTGCAACTGTGTTCCAGAACTGCAAATTTTAGGGACCTGGCATGGCAGAGATCCATGCTGATCCTCTGGGGGAGGCTCTTGCTGTGCTTTGGCTAGTACCGGTTTGTCCTAGAAAAGTAGTTGCATGACCACGCATGGGCTTGGATTGTATGGTAAAGCAAACATTTGGCATCCAGGTAGCTGTTCTCAGCAGGTGTGTCTCTGAATGCTAATTAATCGGGCAGCTCATTGGCACCCACTGGCTCTTTTGTTTCTTGAGAGGCAGTGTCACCTCTTCCAAATGCACTGGGTGCAGGAAGTCTCTCCCAGTGTGATCCAGGGGATCCTCAGAACGGGTGATCATGAAGACTTCTAAAATTTTAGACTTTGAGCTCAGCTGCTTGTAAAAACTTGCAATAATCAGCCCTTCTCATTTCTCCAGTCAATGTTTTGGGGGAGGTGTTTTTCTTGTGCAGTCTCCTCAGTGCTACTTTATCTCTCTCTCTTCTCTCTCTCTCTCTCTCTCTCTCTCTCTCTCTCTCCCTGTCTCTCTCTCTCTCTCTCCCTGTGTCTCTCTTCTCTCTGTGATCAGGGCTCCCTCCCTTCTGCACTATCCATGATTGTTTTCTCCCTCACATCATGTCTCCAAACCTCCTGCCTTCCACAGTGTTTTCTCTTTTCTCCCTCTAGATGTGCAGTTTGTTCCCTCAGTTCTCAGATAGTTTTCCTGGGTGTTCAGAATGACTTGATAATTATTTAGCTGTGTTTGAGGGACAAAGCACTGATAAGATCCTTCTACAACTCTGCCTTCTTTACTCTTTCCCTGAATTTTTTTAAGCAAAATCTTCAGTAGAGAATCCAAGACATGCAAAATTAACATTGTGATACATGACAAAATCTGTATGGCTCCAAAGGTTCTATTTTCCCACCATTTCAGTTTTTTCTATGTAGCTGTCAAATTTTCCCAGCACCATTTACTGAAGAAACTTTCCTTTCCATATTGTATGTTCTTGCATCCTTTGACAGAAATTGACCATAAATGGATAGTTTTATTTCTTGACACTTTGCTGTTCTGTTGATCTGTGTGTCTGTTTTTTTTTTTTTTTAATGTTTATTTATTTTTGAGAGAGATAGAGACAGAGTGTGAGCAGGGGAGGAGCAGAGAGAGAGAAAGACGGAGACACAGAATCTGAAGTAGGCTCCAGGCTCTGAGCTGTCAGCACAGAGCCTGACATGGGGCTTGAACCCATGAACCACGAGATCATGACCTGAGCCAAAGTCGGTTGCTTAACTGACTAAGCCACTCAGGCTCCCCTGTATGTCTGTTTTTATGCCAATATCATACTCTTTTCATTACTATAGCTTTGTAATATAGTTTGAAATCAGGTATAGTGTGATACCTCAGGCTTTTTTCTTTGTCAACATTGTTTTAGCTTTAGGGTCTTTGTCATTCCATATATATTTCAGGATTATTTCTTCTGTTTCTGTGGAAAATGCCACAGAATTAATGCCATGGAATTTTTATAGGGATTGCATTGAATCTGTTAATTGCCTTGGGTTTTATAGTCATTTTTAACATTAACTCTTCCAGTCCAAGAGCATGAAATATATTTCCATTTTTTGTGTCTTCACTTTCTTTAATTAATGTCTTATAGTTTTCATTCTACTGATCTTTCACCTCCCTGGAAGAATTCATTCCTTGTCATTTTCCTTTTTTCATGCAATTGTGAATGGGACTGTTTCCTTGATTTCTCTTTCTGATAGTTATTAGTGTTTAGAAACGCAATAGATTCCTGTATGTTAATTTTGTATTCTTCAACTTTATCTAATTCATGCATTAGTTCTAACAAATTATTTTTTGTGGGTTCTTCAGGGTTTTCCATGCATAATATGCTGTGTGTATACGGCAGTTGTACTTCTTCCTTTCCAATTTGGATGCCTTCTATTTCTTTTTCCTACCTAATTGATGTGACTAAGCGTACAATACTATGTTGAATAAAAGCGGAGAGAGTGGGCATCCTCGTCTTATTCATTGTCTTAGGGGAAAAACTTTTCAGTTCTTCATCATTGAATAGCCCTGGGTTTGTCATATATGACTTTTGATATGTTGAAGTATGTTCCTCCTTACCCACATTGTTTACAGTTTTTGTCATAAATGGTTTTTTAATTTTGTCAAATGTTTCTCTACCTATTGAGATGATCATGTGGTTTTTATCTTTCATTTTGTTACCATGATGTATCATGTTTGATTTGCAGATGTTGAATATCCTTGTGTCCCTGAAATAAATCACTTGATCATAATGTATGATCTTTTTAGTTTACTGTTGAACTCAGTTTGCTTATATTTTGTTGAGGATTTTTGCATCTGTGTTCATCAGGGATATTGGCCTGTATTTATTTTCCAGCGTCCTTGTCTAGTTTGATAGCAGAGTAATACTGGCCTCATACAATGAGTTTGGAAGAGTTTCCTCATCTTCAATTCTTTGGAAGATTCTGAGGATGCATATTAAATCCTTTTTGAAGGTTTGGTAGTATTCATCAATGAAGCCGTCTGGTGCTGGACTTTTGTGTTTTGGGAGTTTTTTGATTACTGACTCAATTATGTGTATTTATATTTCCTATTTCTTCATGATTCAGTCTTGGAAAATTGCATGTTTCTATAAATCTATTTATAGTTTCCAGTTTGTTGGCATATAACTGTTCCCTGTAGTCTTATTTGATGCTTTATGTTTCTGTAGTACCCGTTGCAACTACTCCTTTATTTCTGATTTAATTTTGAAGCCCCTCCTCTTTTGTGTGTGTGTGTATGTGAGTCTAACTAAATGTTTATTGATTTTGTTTATCTTCTCAAGAAACTGGTTCCCAGTTTGATCTTTACTATTGTCTTTCTTGTCTCTTCATTTATTTCCACTTTGATCTTTATTATTTCCTTCCTTCTACTAACTTCAGGCTTTGTTCTTCTTTTTTATAGTTACTTTGTGAAAAGTTATATTGTTTATTTGAGATTTTTCTTGTTTCTTGAGATAGGCCATAAACTTATGGCATGCAGCTTTTGCTGCATCCCATAGCTTTTGGTATGTCATGTTTCTATTTTCATTTGTCTCTATGTATTATTTTATTTATCTCATGATTTCTTCTATTACCCAGAAAATGTATCCCAGTAGTTTTTCAGTAACATGCTGTTTCATCTCTATGTGTTTACAGTTTTTATAGTTTTCTTATAGTTGATTTTTAGTTTCATACCATTGAGGTTTGAAAACAAGCTTGATAGGATTTCATTCTTGCATTTTTGAGACTTGTTTTGTGGCCTAACATGTGATCTATCCTTGAGAATATTCCATGTACACTTGAAAAGAGTGTGTATTCTGCAGCTATGGAATGAGATGTTCTGTATATATCTATTAAGTCTGCCTCATCTAATGTGTCATTTAAGGCCAATGTTTCCTTGTCGATTTTCTATGTAAATGATATATTCATTGATATAAGTGTGGTATTAAAATCCCCTACTATTATTGTGTTGCTGTCCATTTCTCCTTTTAGGGCTTTTATTATTTCCTTTCTATATTTTGGTGTTTTATGGCTCATGCATATATATTTATAAATGTTACATCTTTCTGCTGGATTGACCCCTTTATTTTATGTAGCACCCTTCTTTGTTTTTTTTTTTACAGTCTTTGTTTTAAAGTAATATTTTGTCTAGTATGAGTGTAGCTACATCTTTTTTGTTGTTTTTTTTTTTTTCTATTTGCATGGAATACTTTTCCATCTCTTCACTATTAGTCTGTTTGTCTTTACTTCTGAAGTGTGTCTTCTGTAGGTTGTATATAAATGTGTCCTGTATATTTATTCTTTCAGCCACTTTATGTCTTTTGATTGGAGAACTTAGTCCATTTACATTTAGAGTAATTATTGATAGTTATATACTTATTGTCATTTCATTAATTGTTTTCTGGCCATTTTTGTAGTTCTTCTCTGTTCTTTTCATCTGTCTTCACTTGTGGTTTGATGATTTTCTTTAGTGATATGTTTGGTTTCCTTTCTCATCTTCTTTTATATGTTTACTATAACTTTTTTTGTGTGTGGTTACTGTGAGTTTCACATATATCATATATATAACTGTATTTTGAGTTGATAGCAACTTAAATTTGAACACATTCTAAAACTACATTTTTATTCCCCTTCCACATTTTATCTTTTTGATGTCATTTTATGTCTCTGAACTAATTATTATAGTTTTAGTTAATTTTACTGCTTTTGTCTTTTAACCTTTATTGCATTTTTATAAGTGACTGGTCCACTTCCTTTAATATACATTTACCTTTTCTAATGGTATTTTTGTTTTGTTTTCTTTCTATTAGTGTCATTTCTTTTCAGGTTAAAATAGTCTTTTTAAATTTTTTTTGTAAGTCTGGATTAATAGTGATGAACTCCTTTAGATTTTGCTTATTTGGAACTCTCTTTACTTCTGTTGTAAAGGATAATCTTGCCTCTATTCTTGGTTAGAAGTTTTTTTCCTTTCAGGACTTTGAATATGTCATATCATTCCTTTTTGGCTTGCAGTGTCTGCTGAGAAATCTTCTGGTAGCCTTAGGGATCTCCCTTGTGTGTAGCAATTTGTTTTTCTCTTATTGCTTGGAAGATTCTGTCTTTAACTTTTGACATTTTAGTTATAATGTGTCTTGATATGTCTTTCTTTGGTTTCATCTTGTTTGGAACTTTCTGCACTTCCAGGACCTACATGTCTATTTCTTTCCCCAGGTTAGGGAAGTTTTTAGCCATTATTTCATTAAATAATTTTGCTGTCCTTTTCTCTCTTTTTTTTGTTACCCTATAGTGCCAACATTATTTTGCTTGGTGATGTCCCAGAGGTCCCTTAAATTCTCTCTTTTTTTTTCCCAATTCTTTTTTCTTTTTCCAGCTCTGTCTGGGTGAATTCCATTGCTGTGTATTCCAGATCACTAATCCATTTTGCTTCATCCAGTCTGCTGTTGAACACCTGTTGTGTATTTTTCAGTTTGCTCATTGTATTTTTCAGCTATGTGACTTCAGTTTGGTACCTTCTTATATTTTATGCATCTTTGTTGACATTCTCACTGTGTCTGTTCTGTTTGGTTCCTGAGTTTGGTGAACATCTTTAGGACCATTACTTTGAATTCTTTATCAGGTGGATTACTTATCTTTGTATCATTAAGGTTCCCCCCCCACCCTGGCTAAGGTTTTATCTTGTTTCATTTGGAACATATTACTGTTTTTTTTCCATTTTGTTTGACTCTGTTTCTGTTCATATGTATTAGGCAAAACAGTTGCCTCTCCTATCTTGAAGTGGTGGTCTTATGTAGTTGATGATACATACTTCTTATTCAACCTTGCCCTAGTGCTTGGTTGTCTCTCAAACGTTTGTGGTTGTTTAGTCTACCTGATGTTTTCATAATGTGTTCCTATTGTGAGGGTGTACCAAGACTGTCATCATTACAAGTGCAGTAATCTTACTTAGCACCTAATTTCAGACTGATATCAGGAAGCAGCTTTGAAAGCATGTAAGTATTTACATTTTTGTAGTGCCACATTTATAATTTCTGCTGTCCTCCAGTTCATGAGATCTTGGTATGCCCTGGGTGATACTTGCAAAAATTAGGGTTCCAGATGAATATATAAGCTCCTTTCTGGGACATCTCAAAGTCAAAGGGGTGTACAAGGATGACATCTCCCTGTTTATGTTCCTGGGAATACCTCCTTAGCCTCTAGGTATATGGGAAACCTGAAGCCTGTCCCTAGACTAAAGCTCCAGGCTAAGCATATAGGACTTTTTCATAGGAAGACTGGGGTTGTGTTTCATTCTTTTGTCTGCAGTGCCCTGGGTTGGAGACCTGCTAAGGACTATCTTTCCAATTTTTACATTTCCATGGAACTCAAGGAAGCCAGCCTCCTTGGCCTCCAGGCCTAAGTAATCAAGGAGTATCTTTGGGAACTGTGTATGCCCTCTGGCTTTAGCTGGAGAGTGTAGGGGGTTGGGCATACTCACTGGTTTTAGAAAGGCAGCAGGGGAAATATTTTGTCTACCCATACCTTTGGGCTTCAAGATTTCAATGAGAGAATGCCTTGTCTTTAGGAGAATGCCATGACTACTTGCACTTGCTAGCCCTAGCCAGGGAAGGGCAGAGTGTCACAAATGTCTGTGCTTAGTGACTTTAGCCAGGGAGTGGGAGAGTGCTGTGATTGTTTGTGCTAGCTTGCCCCAGCTAGAAGCAAGGTAGTGCTGCAACCGCTCACACTCTCTGCCTTCAGCAAGGCAGCAGGATAGTGCCTCAACCTTTCTTTCACTCTACCTGTATTACCAAGTCAGTGAGAGAGTGCCAAGTCTGAGTGCGCTCACCTGTGGTATCAGAGTAGGTGGGGAATATAAAATTAGTGTCTGTCAGCACCTCTGTCTTTGAAGAGATTTTCAACTGTCCCCTCCCTCTCCATCAGATGCTTTTAGGTAGGCAAATAATTCTCCTTTACATATAGTGTAGGTGCTTTCAAACTGCTGTTTTTTCACTGGATCTCAGTATGAGTGAAAGAAGCCCTTTAAAAGGGTAGTCTCAGTTTCCTGTAGTGAATTGGGTCCCTTGGATGTTAATACCTTTGGTTTTCTCAGGTAGACTTTTCTGTGTGTGGCGCCATCTCTGAAGTGCAGATTCCAGGCATTGGGATGGTTGATGTGGGCCATCAATCCCTTGCTCCTCCAGAAGCAGTACTGGATTGTTAGATTCCTCCCTATTGTGTGTTGCCTTGCCGGGGAGCTGTTTTTGGTGAGACTGTATCTTTGTCTTACTTACTTGTCTCAGTGTGGTCTTTTTATGCTTTTTGTGGAGAAGTAGTTCATCTAGTTTTCAGATCTTTTTCAGAATGCCACGATGTTGCAGAAATCTTATTTATTTATTTTTTAAATCTTCTTTTGATCAACCAATTGCAGAGAGTAAGTTAAACCTATGATAGTGAATATGTCTGTTCTTGTTTCAGATATTTTGAGGATATGTTAATAGATGCATACAAGTTTAAGATTATAATATTTCTAGTTATTTAAGCTTTTTGTCTTGATAGAGTCACTTTATATCTAATAATGGATTTTGTCTTAAAGTCTATCTTGTCTAATATTTTTAAAAATTTTGTCTAATATTAATATAGGTCATAGTAGTTTTCTTTTGATTGCAACTTGTCCAGTATGCCCTGTTCCCCACATTTTAGATATATGGTGTCATATTTTACATCATTTTATTTTGTGAATCCCTTGACTGCTTTTTTCAAATGTATTTGTTTTTACTGCTTTTGTATTTTTGACTTTTCATACTCTTACTTATGATATTTCCTTTCCACTCAAAGAGTCCTCTTCAGGGGCACCTGGGCAGCTCACCTGGTTAAGCCTCCTCCAACTCTTGATTTCGGCTCAGGTCATAATCTCACGGTTTGTGAGATTGAGCCCCATGCCAGGCTCTGCACTGACAATGTGGAGCCTACTTGGGATTCTCTCTCCCTCTCTCAAAATACATAAATAAACATTAAAGAGTCCTGTTTAATATTTCTTGTGGGACTAGTTTAGTGGTCATGAAATACTTTAGTTTTTGTTTGAGAAATTCTTTCTCTCTCCCTTATTCTGAATGATAGCCTTGCTGAATGGAGTATTCTTGGCTGTGTATTTTTCCCTTTCTGCTCATTTCTTATATCATGCCACTCCCTTCTGGCCTGTAAAGTTTCTGCTGAATTATCTGCTGGTAGCCTTATGGTGTTTCTCTTGTATACAAGTATCTTTTTTCTCTTGCAACCTTTGAAATTCTTTTTTTATCACAATTTTTTTTTTGTCATTTTAATTACTGTGTGCCTTGGTGTGGACTTCCTTGGGTTGAATTTGTTGGGGGATGTCTGTGGATTGGGATATCTTATTTCCTTCCACAAATTAGGGAAGTTTTCAGGTATTATTTTTTCAAAAAAAAACTTCTTCCCCCTTTTCTCTCTCTTATTCTGGAATCCGATTAATGTGAATGTTATTACTCTTGATGGAGTGACTGAGTTTCCTGTCTATTCTCATTTTGCACATTTTTTTCCTCACCTGCCCAGTTTGATTACTTTTCATTACTCTGTCTTCCAGGTCATTAATTCATTTTCCTGCCTTCTCTAGCCTGCTATTAATTCCATCAAGTTTATTTTTAATTTCATTCATTGTGTTCTACAACTATTATTGGTTCATTTTTATCTCTTTGTTAAGGGTCTCACTGATGTCCTCTACTTTTTCTCAAGTCCAGTGCATATCTTTATGATCATTATTTCAAATTCTATATCTAGCATATTACTTATATCCATTTCAGTTAGTTCTCTTGCTGTGGTTTGAGCCTGTTCTTTCATTTGGACATATTTCTCTGTCTCTTCATTTTGTCTAACTCTCTGTGTCTATTTCTGTGCATTAGGAAACTCAGCTAGGTCTTATGCTCTTGAAAGTAGTGGGAAGGGTGCACACTTTTAACAAGGTGGCACTGGTCCTCTTCCACAGGGGGCATGTAGTTTGTTTGGATACTGGGGATGTCCAGGGCTGGTTCAAAAAGCACACGTGGGTAGGGGGTGTGAGGTTTTTTTCCTTTAATGTTTATTTATTTATTTTGAGAAAGAGAGTATGGGAGGGAGCCAGAGAGAGTGAGGGAGAGAAGGAGAATCCCAAGTAAACTCTGCGCTATCAGCATAGAGCCTGATGTGGGGCTCAAATCTCACAATCATGAGATCATGACCTGAGCTGAAAACAAGAGTTGGATGCTTAACCGACTGAGCCAGGTGACCTACCCCCTCCCCAGTTTTTGTATGTGAGGGGCTTAGTTTTAACAAGGTGTGCACATAGTCTCTGGGAGGTGATCAGTCATTCCCCCTGGGACTGAGGCTTGGAAAATGTGTGGATCAGGAGATGCGTTGTTGGTGAGGTTAATGCTGGCCTTCTGGATAGGGAACCCAAAGTGTATGACTGGAATGGATGGATCTGCCAAATCACAGGGTGTGGGGCTTGGTATAAGAAAGTTACTTAGTGTCAGTGCTGCACTGGTTCCTTCAGGTGGCCTTGTGTTTATGCTGAGGGACAGGGGAGGGAAATGTCACTTGCCAGCTCCTTTATTCCTGGAAGGGCCTCCCTGGTATCCCAGACTATCTGGGACTGCTCTGAGGTGAGTAAATAATTCTCCTTGTTTGCCCCAGGTGTGTTTCAAACTGCTGCTTCTACTCTAGATCTCATCAGACTGCTTATAGTGTTACCTCTTTAAGGGTGGGACTGAGCTTCCTAATGCCCTCTGGGGTCTTCCAGAGCTAAGACTGCTGATTTTTAAAATTCCAAGTTTTAAGTCCCTCTGGCTTTAAGAACTCACAAAATTTGACCCTTCTTGCTTTCAAAGCCAAATATTTTGGGGATTATTCCCCCTGCCATCCCTGTGTGGGCTCCCCACGGTGATTGTTTCTTGCCAGAATTCTCTGCCCCTAGGTTCCCTCCTGACTCTGGATGCCCAGGGCTCTTTTAGCTCCCCACCAGGTCTCTGCGCTTCCTGTACTTTTTGTTGTGGTCTCTTCTCCACCTTTTGTCATGGAATTTGTTTTGCCAGTCTTTGCATTGTTTTCTGGGTTATTTACACTGATGTAAGTGTTACTTAGTTGTATCCACAGGGCCAGGTGAGCTTAGGGTCCCCTTACTCTGCCATCTCCCTCACCTGCCAGTTGAGTTCTTTATTTTTTTAATTTCCAGTTCCAGAAGTTCTCTGTTTACATTAGCTTTGGTAATTTTTGTACTCTCTTCCTCTGAACCCATATTTCCTTCTTTTATTTCTTTAAAAACAACAATAAATGTGCTTGATATTACATGTTCCATTTATACATTCTTTGTGGATCTGAGTCTGTTCTTTGTTGTTTCTGCTAGCTCTTGTCCAGATACTTCCTTGTGTTTTCTAACTTTATTTACCTTCTTTGTTTTCTTCTTCTTCTTCTTCTTCTTCTTCTTCTTCTTCTTTAACATTATGGGCTCATATTTCTTGAAACTTTATCTGTTGTAATTCTTTCAAGTCTTGGTAGCTTCCTCCAGAGGGGAGAGATTTGTTTCTGCCAAACATATGTGAGGGCTACCAGCTTAGAAGTACTTTAAATGTATTCTTGGTTTAAGATTTCTCCGATTACCCAGTTAGTTTAAAATGCTGCAGGTTATATGAGCTCTCACTTCTGTTTGCCAGTTCTTAGGAAATATTTTTTTTCCTCTGTACTTGGTACCCAGACTTTGATACAGTTAATTTTCCTAACAGTTATTTGCAGTGAACTGTTTATTCTTAATTCACTTTTAAGTTGATGATATTATAACTTTGAGATGCCAGCTTTGTAGAGTCCCCACTAAGATTGCCCACCTCAAGCTTTTTCTAGGTTTTGTTTCTTGATTCCATACTCCATGAACCATCTGTTTTACAGCAAATGACAACAAGGTAAAAACTGACTCTATTGTTTATCTCTGCATTTCAGCTGTTGTTTTTTAATTCTGGGTTTCTGAACAGTCTTTATAAACAGCTTACAGGATCATTCCTCCCATTTAAGATGGTTTTTAAGAATATTTTGTCAGCATTTTTAGTTGCTTTTATAGGAGGAAGTTTCATGAGGATTTCTCTTCTGCCTTACTCCTGGAAAAGGATGTCCATCATTTTATATTTTTAACATGAACTTTTTTTTTTGTCTCTAGCTCCCCATATATACCACACCACCTCTGCAGTCTAAATATGTTGAAGAGCAGCCTGGTCATTTACAAATGGGCTTTGCATCCATCCGTAAAACAACTGGTCATTATATTGGCTGGTGTAAGGTAAGTTAAGTTATAATAGTCGTTTAATGTTGGAGGTTTTTGATTTGTTCAGACACGTGATTCTCATGTTGCATTTGGTATTGTCAGAAGTTCTTCAGTGTTATTCATCAGGTGACTGGGCTAATGTAGAGGATCTAAGACTGCTTCATTCACATCTGTAGCGCTTTGTCACAGATGGCTAGAAGGCTGGACTCAGCTAGGAATGTTGACTGAAGCACCCATGTTTGCAGTCGTCTGGTCAATAGGTATTATAACTTTGAAGGTGTAGTGTTCTCAAGAGACAGTCCTTTTTTTTTTAAGCTTATTTACTTATTTTGAGAGAGAGAGAAAGAACACAAGTTGGGGAGGGGCAGAGAGAGAGGGAGAGAGAATCCCAAGCAGGTACCATGCTCAGCGTGGAGCCTGAAATGGGTCTCAGTCTCACAACTATGAGATCATTATGTGAGCTAAAATCAAGAGTTGGACGTTCAACAGACTGAGCCACCCAGGCGCCCCAAGAGACAGTCTTTAAAGAGAAGTAATTCAGTGGCATTTATGATCTGTGTTGGTTTGTACAGCTTGAAACCATGATGAACAGGATGAACCTCTGCATGAAAATCTCTAAGACAAAGTTACTAATACCAAGATAACACAATAACCATGACTTATTTCTTTCTTGTCTAGTGTAATTATTTCTGTGTTCTTTGCTTTGAAAATGTTTTTTGTTGTTTTTATTCCATGGTTTCATAGCAGATAGTTTAGAGATGGAGACCATATATTTCAGTTGCGTTTCTGGTTTCTTCAATAGAGTAAAGCATGACTGTGGATAATTACTATAGGTAAATCATTCTGTGCCTTCATTTTCCTTCTGATGTAACTGAGATAGTACCTATTGCTCAGTGAATGAATGTAACTATATTTGTTGCATTAAAATAGTTAGAAACAGGTAAAAGGAAAAAATGAAGACTTTAATCTCTTCAGTGGATTTATATAATCTTGATTTGTAGAGAATTTATGTTCCTCTATAAAAACAAACACTAGTCTATGTAAGATGATTTCTATCTTGAGATAAATGTCTAGGTTTTTTTCCCATTCTAATGCACACTAAAAAAAGGAGAAGACGAAGCACTTTAGGCTTGTTGTTATTACTTTCTTCACAAACATTATGTTGTTGCTGCCATATCTTTATTAGTCAGATATTGCTAAGCTGAAATATACCTCTATCTCTGCTTTATTTAAATTTCATTCATTTTTTAAGCCTTTATAAAATAAGATGATAAACCTTTGTGTTTCTGCAATAAATTATCTGTGAGATGCTCTGACTGTAGGCATTACTTCACCTGTTTATATGAGGAAAATAGTAAATAAGTATTATTCGTGTTAAATAGAATGAAAAGCAAGAAATTAAAAGAAGCTAAGTAAAACAAGTATTCTCATAGTGAATAAATGGGAAAGTTAGACTTAGATTTGGGTGCAGTGGTAACTCAACACTTAAAATATGGTCTCATGAGATGTGGACTGTTTAATTGTCAACATCTTGAAAAATTCAGCTGTCCTTTTTTTTTTTTTTTTCTTTTTGCTTAGGGTGTTTATGTCTTTGTGAAAAATGGGATAATGGATACAGTACAATTTGGAAAAGGTAGGTGAGTGAACCATCCATAATTAGAAATGTTCTGCTGTCTTTTTAACTTGACAGATTTAAATGTGAGAAAAATAAACAGGTTATGTTATTCATTTTCATGTTTTATGAACTGAGAAAATACTCTGTATAGCACTTTATGATAACAGTAACAAAGTAATAGTACCAATCCCTTATTAAGCAATTATTATATGCAAAGACACTATGATAAACATTGTACATAATTTATCTAATTTAATTTTTATAATAATTCTATGAGTGTTGGTATTATAATTATTCCCTTTTTACAGATAAGGAAACTGAGGTTTAGAAAGGTTAAGTTGGTTACCAAGGTCACATAGCTAGTAAATGGCAGCACCTAGACTCAAACTGAGGTCTGTTTTAGCTGCAAAGCCCATATTATATACTCAAAGCACAAAATTAGCAATGTGTCTCCATTGTTATCAGTTAGTTTAAATAAGTGCTATTTGCTGTTAAAATATGTAGAATTTTGCTATCTATTCCTAGGAAACACTATACCCACTAGTCACTCTAGAATGTTTGAGCTAATGTTGGATAGCACTTGTATTTGACTCTTTAGTTTGATAATGGTATTTGGCAGTAGACATATCTTCCTAATATTCTTGGCCTCAGCCAGTTGTCAACATAAATGTGTACGGGAGACAGAAAGATCATTTTTAAATGTTTCAATTTAATGTGTTATCATTACTTAAGTAATGTGTTAATCATTACTTAAGTATGTGTTATCATTACTTAAGGTATGTTGGAATTCCAAACTATATTCCTCATTTGTCTTGAAGAATACGATTAAATAAGTGATTGGCATTAAATAATTGTGATAGAAGAATGTATTTTCTTGAGTTATATGGAAACAAATAATTTATGTATATAAAAAGCCAGGAAGGGGCGCCTGGGTGGCGCAGTCGGTTAAGCGTCCGACTTCAGCCAGGTCACGATCTCGCGGTCCGGGAGTTCGAGCCCCGCGTCAGGCTCTGGGCTGATGGCTCAGAGCCTGGAGCCTGTTTCCGATTCTGTGTCTCCCTCTCTCTCTGCCCCTCCCCCGTTCATGCTCTGTCTCTCTCTCTGTCCCAAAAATAAATAAACGTTGATAAAAAGCCAGGAAATCTAGACTTGTGTCCACTCTTCATCTACTTTTGGTCTAGGGTCACTTCTAATCCTGATCATTGGTTTTAACCAAGAGCAGTGGCTCCTCTGGGTATTGGGGAGTAGTGGCATGCAGGGTCTAGAAGTTACATGTATCCCTAGTTAGTTATTCAAAGTTCTCTAATAAACTATTTCCATTCTTACTGGATCCTGCCACAGTTTGAACACATAATGCCAGAAATATTTTGAATCAATGATAGGGATATAGTACATACACAATCAGGCATTTAGTTTACAGTAATTCACATTAAAGTGTATACTCGTGCATCATATTTAATTAAAGAGTAATAATTGCCTGTATTAAGAAAACAATTATCAAATCAGCTGTGGAAGGAAGATTTTATTTTGTAACAAGGACTATTTTAAACACCTTTTTAAATTACTATTCAAATCATTCTTTTGTGTAGCTTTTCTGAAGTGTTTACACCATCTGCTACTATGATAACAAATTTCTTTAGCTTTTCTGCATCATATATACAGTGCCTAGTTATAATAAGTCATTTATATTAATTTTTAACTTATTTCTTAAAAGATGCTTATGTCTTTCTTAAAAGATGCTTATGTCTATCTGAAGAATCCACCTAGAGATTTTCTTCCAAAAATTGGAGTGATTACAGTTTCAGGATTAGCAGGCTTGTTTTCAGCAAGAAAAGGTAGGGTTTAAAAAAATACATTTTCTCTTTTAATACCAATATATTGTGAATTTTACTGTCATGGGAAAACCTCTTATGTTTTATTGAATGTTGTTAGGATAGGCTACTGTGAAAAAATTTTGTCTATTTTACAGCATGTTTACTTTTATAAAGAATGTGTTTTTAAAAATATAGCTATTCCAGTGCTTGCTTCAGCAACACATATGCTAAAATTGGAACGATACAGAGAAGACGGAGAAGACGAGCATGGCCCCTGCTCAAGGACGACATGCAAATTGGTGAAGCATTCCATATTAAAAAAAAAAAACTGGAAATCAGTTTGAAAATTTCTCTTATAAACTTAAACATGTACTTAGCATGAGACCAAGTAATCCCACTGCTGGGTATTTACCCTGGAAAAATGAAAAATCTGTACATAAATGTTTATAGTAACTCTATGATTACCAAAAGCTGGAAACAACCTCAATATCTTTCAGGAGTAAACTATATTTTGGCATTTCTAAACAAAGAAATTATATTCACCAGTAAAAGGAGTAAACCATTGACACATGCAACAGTCTTGATGAATCTGACAATAAGAAGCCAGTCTAAAAAAGTTAACATTGTATAATTCCATTTATATGACTTTCTCAAAAAGACAAAACTATAGTAACAACAACAAAAAAAAGGGGGTCAGTGGTTCCTAGGAGTTGAGTGGAAAGGTGTGACTATAATGTGATAGCATGAGATTTTCTTAAGAGTGAAAATAACTGTTCCATATCCTGATTATACTGGTGGTTATGTGACTATACATGTATTAAAATTGATAGAACTGTAGACGAAAAGTGTCGACTTTTCTGTATGATCATATCAAATACAATTTAAAAAATACAGCTATTCCTATTAAAATTGTAATTATAATTACAAATATAATTAATTATGATTATACTTTGTTTCTCATCTTTTAAAATATTTTTTAAATTTAAATAAGTTACCATACAGTGTAATAATTAGTTTCAGGTGTACAATGTAGTGATTCAACTCTTCCATACAACACCCAGTGTTCATCACAAGTATACTCCTTAAACCCTATTCTGTTTAACCCATCCCTCTACTCACCTTCCCTCTGGTAACCATCAGTTTGTTCTCTATAATAGTTA
The DNA here is from genome assembly GCF_016509475.1 of Prionailurus bengalensis. Taxonomy (NCBI): domain Eukaryota; kingdom Metazoa; phylum Chordata; class Mammalia; order Carnivora; family Felidae; genus Prionailurus; species Prionailurus bengalensis. The sequence continues at coordinate 71,238,107 of NC_057361.1, forward strand.
AGAGTCTGTTTCTTGGTTTGCCTCTCTCTCTCTCTTTTTTTTCCCTTTGCTCATTTGTTTTGATCCTTAAGTTCCACATATGAGTGAAATCATATGGTATTTGTCTTTCTGTGATTACTTCAGTTAGCATAATACTCTCTAGTTCCATCCATGTCCTTTCAAATGGCAAGATTTTGTGCTTTTTTATGGCTGAGTAATACTCCATTGTAAATATATACCATATCTTCTTTATCCATTCATCAGTTGATGGACACTTGGGCTGTTTCCATATTTTGGCTATTGTAGATAATACTGTTATAACAGTGGGATGCATGTAAACCTATGAATTAGTATTTTTGTATTCCTTGGGTAAATTCCTAAAAGTGGAAATGCTGGACTTTGCATAGTTCTATTTTTAACTATTTGGGAAATTCCAAACTATTTTCCAAAAAGCTGCACCAATTTCCATTACTACCAACAGTGCAGGAGGGTTCCTCTTTCTGCACATCCTCACCAACACATCTTGGTTCTTATCTGTTAATTTTAGCAATTCTGACAGGTATTATAGTTTTGATTTGTATTTCCCTGACTATGAGTGATGTTGAGAATCTATTCAAGTGTCTCTTGGCCATCTGTATGTCTTCATTGGAAAAATGTCTATTCATGTCTTTTGCTCACTTTTTAATCAGATTGTTTTTTGAGTGTTGAGTTTTAGAAGTTCTTTATATAGTTTGGATACCAACCTTTTATCAGATAGGTCATTTGCAGATATTTTCTCCCATTCCATAGGTTGCCTTTTAGTTTTGTTGATTTTTTCTTTTGATCTGCAGAAGCTTTTTATTTTGATGAAGTCCCAATAGTTTATTTTTGCCTTTGTTTCCCTTGCCTCAGGAGACATATTGAGAAAGAAGTAGCTATGGCCAGTGTCAAAGAAGTTACAGCCTGTGTTGTCTGTCTTCTGTGATTTTCGTGGTTTCCTATCTCACATTTAGGTCTTTCATCCACTTAGAGGTTATTTTTGTATATGGTGTAAGAAAGTGGTCGAATTTCTTTTGCATTTGGCTGTCCAGTTTTCCCAACACCATTTGTTGAAGAGACAGTCTTTTTTCTTGTAGGTATTCTTTCCTTTTATGTCAAATATTAATTGATTATATAGTTGTAGGTTCATTTCTAGGTTTTCTGTTCTGTTCCATTGATCTATGTCCCTGTTTTTGTGCCAGTGCCACACTGTGTTGATCACTACAGCTTTGTAATATAACTTGATGTTTGGAATTGTGAGTCTTCAGGTTCGCTTTTTTTTTTTTTTTTTTTTTTCAAGACTGCTTTGGCTATTCAAAATCTCTTGTAGTTCCATGCAAATTTTTGGGTTTTTTGTTCTAGCTCTGTGAAAAATGCTGTTGGTATTTTGTCTTGTTTATTTTTTTGAGAGAGACAGAGACAGCATGAGCAGAGGAAAGGCAGAGAGAGAGGGAGAGAGACAATCCCAAGCAGGCTCCAAACAATCAGTGCAGAGCCCAACGTGGGGGTCAAACTCATGAACCATGAGATCATGACCTGAGTTGACACCGAGAGTCAGATGCTTAACCAACTGAGCCAAGATTGCTTTGGATAGTATAGACAATTTAACAATATTTGTTCTTTGAGTCCATGAGCATGGGATATCTTTCCCTTTCCTCTGTCATCTTTAATTTCTTTTATCAGTGTTTTATAGTTTTCAGAGTATAGTTCTTTCACCTCTTGGTTAGATTTATTCCTAGGTATCTTGTTTTTGGTGCAATTGTAAATAGGACTGATTCCTTAATTTCTCTTTCTGCTGCATCATCATTGGTGTATAGAAATGCATTTCTATACATTGATTTTGTGTCTGCCATTTTACTGAAGTTATTACTCCAGTTTTTTGGTGTAGTCTTTCACGTTTTCTGTATATAGTATCATGTCATCTGTAAATAGTGAAAGTTTCACTTCTTCATTGCAGATTCAGATGGCTTTTTTTATTTTTGTCATCTCATTGTTGTGGCTAGGACTTCCAGTAAAATGTTCAATAACAGTGGTGAGAGTGGACATCCCCATCTCTTTCCTGACTGTCAAGGATAAGTTGTCAGTTTTTCTCATTTAGCATGTATTAGTCATGGGTTTTTAGTATATGGCCTTCATTATGTTGAGGTATGTTTCCTCTAACCCTACTTTGTTTAAGGTTTTTATTATGAATGGTTGTACTTTGTCAAATGTTTTTCTCTGCATCTATTGAAAGGATCATATGGTTCTTATCCTTTCTTTTATTAATTTGGTATATCACATTGATTGATTTGTGAATATTGATTCACCCTGTAGCCAAGGAATAAATATCACTTGATCATAGTGAATGATTTATTTAATATATTTTTGGATTTGGTTTGCTGGTTTTTTATTGAGAATTTTTGCATCCATGTTTACCAGGAATTTTGGCCTATAGTTCTCTTTTTTAGGAGGTCTTTATCTGGTTTTGGTATTGGGGTGAAACTGTCCTGATAAAATGAATTTGGAAGTTTTCTTTTCTTTGCTATTTTTTGGAATAGTTTGTGAAGTATAGTTATTAACTCTTCTTTAAATGTTTGGCAGAATTGCCTGTGAAGCCATCTGGCCCTGGACTTGTGTTTTTTCAGAGATTTTTGATTATTGATTCAATTTCTTTGGTGGTTTTTAGTCTGTTCAAGTTTTCTCCACCTTTCTTTTCTCCACCTTTCTTTTTCAGTTTTGTTAGTTCTAGGAATTCATCCATTTCTTCCCAGTTGCCAAATTTGTTGGCATAGAGTTTTTCATAATATTCTCAAGATTTTTTGTATTTCTGTGGTGTTGGTTGTGATTTCTCCTCTCATTTGTAATGTTATTTATTTGGATCTTTTTAGATAAGTTTAGCTAGAGTTTTATAAATTTTGTTAGTTATTTCAAAGAACCAGCTCCTGGTTTCATTGATCTGTTTTATTGTTTGTTTGTTTTATTTAGTTTCTATATCATTTATTTCTGCTCTAATCTTTATAATTTCCTTCCTTATCCTAGCTTTAGGCTTTGCTTCTTGTTCTTTTTCTAACTCCTTTAGGTGTAAGGTTAGGTTGCATATTTGAGATTTTTCTTCTTGAGGTAGGCCTGTGTTGCTATATATTTTCTGTTAGGACTGCTTTTGCTGTGTCCCAAAGGTTTGGGACCGTTATGTTTTCATTTATTTTTTAATTTCTTCTCTGATTTCTTGGTTGACTCATTCATTGTTTAGCAGCATGTTTAGCTTCCAGGTATTTGTGGTTGTTCCAAATTTTTTTCTTGTGGTTGATTTCTAATTTCTTAGTGTTGTGGTCAGAAGAGGTGCATGGAATGGTATCAGTCTTTTTGATATTCTTGAGGCCTGTTTAGTAACCTAACGTGATCTATTCTGGACAGTGTCCCATGTGCACTTGAAAACAGTGTATTCTGTTGCTTTAGGATGGAATATTCTGAATATATCTGTCAAGTCCATCTCTGTCATTCACAGTCATTGTTTCCTTATTGTTTTTCTGTTTAGATGATTTGTCCATTGATGTAATTGGGGTATCAAAGCCCCTACCTAATATTATCATGTTATAGTCAATTCTTTTATGTTACTACTTTGTATATTTGGTTGCTTCCATGTTGAGTGCATAATTTGCAATTATTATATCTCCTTGTTGGATTGTGCATTTATTATCATATAGTATCTTTCCTTGTCTCTTTTTACAGTCTTTGTTTTAAAGTCTCTTTTGTCCAATATAAATGTTGCTACTCTGGCTTTCTTTTGGCATCCTTTTGCATGGCAAAGTTTTCTCCATCTACTCATTTTCAATCTGCACATGTCTTTAGGTCTAAGGTGAGACTGTTGTAGGCAGCAGATAGATGGGTCTTCTTTTCTAATCCATTCTGATACCCTATGTCTTTTGATTGGAGTGTTTATTCCATTTACATTCAAAGTAATTATTGATAGATATGTATTTATTGCCATTTTATTACTTGTTTTGCCCTTGTTTCTGTAGATTTTCTCTTATCCTTTCTTGCCTTTGTCACTTTTGGCCTCCTTTACTATTTCAAAGAGTCCCCTTTACTATTTCTTGCAGGGCTGGTTTAGTGGTCATTAACTCCTTTAGTTTTTGTTTGTGTGGGAGACTTTTTATCTCTCCTTCTATTCTGAGTGATAACCTTGCTGGATAGAGTGTTTTTGGATACAGATTTTTCCCATTCAGTACTTTGAATATGTTATGTTATTCCCTTTTGGCTTGCAAAGTTTCTTTGAAAAATCTCCAGCTAGCCTTGTGAGTTTTTCCTGATAAGTTAAGAACTTCTTTTGCCTTGCTGCTTTTAAGATTCTTTTCCTTATCACCATATTTCACAAATTTAATTACAATAAGTCTTGGTATTGGCCTGCTTTTGTCAATTTTGATGGGAGTTCTCTGTTCCTGGATCTGGATGTATGCTTCCTTTCCCAGATTAGGTAAGTTTTAAGCTATTATTTCTTCAAAGAAATTTTCTGTCCCCTTTTCTCTCTTGTCATTTTTTGGTATTCATATAGTACAAATGTTATACATTTGATGGAGTCACTAAGTTCCTTAAGTATATTTTCGTGTTCCATAATTATTCTTTCTCTCTTTTGTTTAACTTCATTAATTTCCATTATTTCGTCTTCCAGGTCAATAATTCGTTCCTCTACTTCTTCCAGCCTCTTGTTCATTGCATCAAGCCTGTTTCTTGTCTCTTTTATTGAACTGTTTGTCTCCAGTTGGTTCCTTTTTAACTCTCTTATCTCTGTGATAAGGCTCTTACCTATGTGTTCTATTCTTATCTCAAGCCCATGAGTCTCCTTATGATCATTGATTTAAATTCTCCATCAGACATGTTGCTGACATCTGTTTCTCTTAGATCTCTGGCCCTTGCCCTATCTCGTTCTTGCATTTGGGATCAATTACTCCATCTTTGCATTTTGTCTAAGTCTCTACCTTTATCTCTGTGTTAGAAAAGCCAGTCACATCTCCTGCTCCTGAGAAGTGGCTTTATGAAGAAGAGGTGCTGTAGTACCCAGGACCTGGCCCTTCAGGGGGTGTCTCTGGTATGTGCTACATACACTCTGCTGTTGTGTTTTGGCTGCTGTATCCTTCCGGCCAGTCATCTACAAAGGCTGTCTTTGTCTGCTATGGGCAGTTTCCGTCCCTGGCCTGAATATGGTGAGTTTAAATTAGGTGTGCTCTGGTCTGCTTGTGAAATGAGACCTAGCACCACCTACACCAGAACTGAAGCCCTGTAGAACTCTCTTGTTGGTAGATATGGTGTTGGTAGGGTTTTATGCTGGTCTTCTGGGTGAGGGTCCCACCATGGTGAGAATGAGGCAAGTGTGACTGAGAAGGACAGTCTTACCAGAATGCAGAGGGTAGGGCTTGGTGTATATAAGTTAGGCAGGCAGTGTTGGCACTTCACTACTTCCTGTCAGTAGCTCTGTGTTTGTGCTGAGGGGCAGGAAAGGGAAATGGTGCCAGACAGCTCTTTTGTTCCCAGAGTAGTATCTTTGTGAATGTTGCCTCTCAAGGATGCACTCCATTAAGAGCAAACAAGCTCCCCACTGTGTGCCCCAGGTGCACTTCCTATCACTGTTTCCACACTTTCTGCCCCTAGGTTATTTGCCCCCCTTCTCTCCAGGAGCAGGGCAGTGCCTGCCTTGCTGTATCACAGCCAAGTCCACTGACTTATAAAACTCCATGTTTTAAGTCCTACAGGTTGCAGAAACTCAAAAAATTAGCACTTCTCAATCTCCAAGCCAATGGCTTTGGCGAAGTCTCTTTTTCCATTTCCCTGTGTGTTTCCCTCTGTCTCGCCCTTCTCTATACCATGGCTCCCTCTTTTCTGCAGCAGCTAGGATCCGTTGCTCCCCTAAACCACACCTCTGCACTTCCTACCTTCTTTGATTTGGCCTCTTCTCTCCTTTTAATTGTAGAGGTTGTTCTGCCAGTCTTCATATCTATTTCTGGTTTATCTAGGATGATTTGATAGTTCTCTAGTTGTGTTTCTGGGATGAGGTGAGCCTAAAGTCCTCTTACCACCATCATCCTCTACTCACTTTCTACAAAAAAAATTTAGAGTCTCTGGCTATTAAACAAAAAAAGACCTTGGGAATTTTATGTTAATGTAAAAATGTATACAAACCACTCAAACTTGTTTTCTCTGCTTTGTCATAACTATCCATATTCTGGGGGCTATATTAAGTTTTGGAGACAGAGATGCTGGTACCAGAAAAATATTTTTTTCTTTTATCTTCTCATCCTGAGCAAGGTTGCTAGAACTGACATCAGCCACCTCAGAATGGAGTTTGTGAAACTAGACAACTCATCACTCTCATTCAGCACATGAGGCTTGATATGCTTAATATCTTTTGTCCCTCTTTTTACCATGTGTCTCTGTCAACCTTGCCATTCCTTCTCACTCTACCACTTTTATCGAGGGTCCCCAAGACCACCCATGGGTTTGATGAATAAGTAGGAAGACTTAGAGGACTCAGTCTGTAATAATAGGCTTTATTACAGTGAGAAGTTATAAAGTAAAGTAAGCAGAGGGAAAAGACACATGGGGCAAAGCTTGTAAGAAACCAGGAACAACCTTCCAGGAATCTTCTCCCTGTGGAGTCATATAAGATGTACTTAATTCTTCAACTAATGAATTGTGACAATATGTGTTAGATGTTGTCAGCCAAGGAAGCTCAGTAGAGAATGAGCAGTCAAGGTTATTACTAGTGGCTGATCACATAAGCACTATCTCTCTAGTATGTCCAGAATTCCAGACTCCCAGAAGGAAAGTAGTTTTTCAGCATAAACCATATTATTTCAACAAGCAGTTTAGGCACAATGCATCATTCTTATCATTCAGAGAATATTTTCAAGTCCCCAGATGCCAGTGAAGGGCCAGCTTTGCGAGCAGACCTTTCTAACAATGGCAGTCTCAAGATACTATGTTAACTCTTTTCTGCACCTTATTAAATAACTACCTTTCATAAGCATATGGTGAATTTCATATTTTCCCATCTTTAACCTTTGGGTATGGAAATTCCTCTAAGTAGGCATTACTGCTTTTCCTCCTCATGCAAGCCCCGACTAAGCTATTATGGTTCTCTGGTCAATAGCCATTTTGGTCACCTTCCATTTATGTACCTCCACAACTCATTTGCCAGTGATTTTCCCCATACTAAATTACATGTGGTTTGAAGTCACAGCTCTGAACCAGTCTGAAATCTAATATCAGACACCTTATGGTTGGTTTGCCCAACTTTGGTCCCTAAAGTAGTCTCAACTCATGGTGCCTGGGTGGCTCAGTCAGTTAAGTGTCTGACTTTTCATTTTGGCTCAGGTTATGATCTCAAGGTTGTGAGATTGAGCCCCGTGTTGGGCTCTGCAATGGACATGGAGCCTGCTTGAGATGCTCTCTCTCTTTCCTTCTACCATTTGTGCTGTCTCTCTCTCTAAAAAAAAAAGGTAGTCTCAAGTATACCTAATCAGATACAAAACGTTTGTGAATTGAAAGAACATTCCAGCATTCTAACTTTAGCCCATATATCACATCTCAGTAGACCTAACACTCTCCCTTATAGCTAATATTAATGGTTCCTGTTATCTCATTTTTAATTCTAACGCTGTTGAGCAGCTTTTGCTTGGATACATATTATAAATTATTTATTAGGAAAAAAAATTGAAAACTCAGATCACTCTATATAGCAGTAAAACTCAAAGAAAAACATACTACTTGATTCTCAGTATGAAACTCATAATCCACTTGCAAAAGAATATGTTCCTTAGGTCATTCACATTGTTGCTAAATGTCAGAACTAGAATAATCTAACCCAATGTTTTACAAATTGCAGATCTCAACCTATTATTAGTGAAATAAACATAGTGAATCTCAAGAGACATTTTATTAAAAAATTAGGGGAGAACAGCAAATATCAGGGTTCTGTACTTAGTATGGTAAATATTGTGAAATTTTTGTTTCCATGGAGTGTATGTGTGTGTGTGTGTGTGTGTGTAAGATAGGTCATAGGTCAGGGAGTCTGAGTGGCTCAGTCAGTTAAGTGTCCCAACTCTTGTTCTCAACTCGGGTCTTGACCTCAGGGTTATGAGTTCAAGCCCCATGTTGGGCTCGATGCTGGGCCTGGAGCCTACTTTAAGAAAAAAAAAAAGATAGGTCATAGCTCATAATGTAAAATTTATTCTTTAATATGAGACATGGTCAAAAAATGTATGAAAGCTGTTGATTAGTCTAATCCCATTAGCTACAGATAGAAGTCCAGAGAAGGAAAATCACTCAGTGATTTCATAGTACATAACTTGTTTAGTGGCTGTGTCTAGAGCCTTTCCTACTTATTGGAGTAGGGCTATTTAATTCAAATGAAATTTATGTTCTGGTAGACTGGCCTTTCTTATCAAGTAAAGAGAAGTTTTTTTAATGTTTAAAATGATACATCAAGGAAAAAATGTCACTTTCCAAGGTTAGGAGCAGCATAATTAGGGGGATTTGGCTAAGTCAAAGAAACCTGCATTAAGAGATGTTAGGTCAGTAAAATCAAAAACCAAACTATGGATATTAGAATAATAGTGAGCAGGACGAGAGTAAAGGAGCAAGTTAAGACAGATTTTCTTCTAACTTAAGATATGTTTTAACAGATCTAGACCCTCTTTCACATTATCAGACAAAACAGTTTAAAACCAAAAGAAAGCTAAATTAGAGGTTGAAGTAGCCTACTTACCCACCTTTCCCAACCTCAATCTTATTTTTTTAAGCTTATTTATTTATTTTGAGAGAGAGAGTGAGCAGGGGAGGGGCAGAGTCAGAGAGGGAGAGAGAGAATCTCAAGAAGGCTCCATGCTGTCAGCGCAGAGCCCGATGTAGGGCTCAGTCTCATGAACTGTGAGATCGTGACCTGAGCTAAAATCAAGAGTTGGACCCTTAACTGAGCCACCCAGCAGCCCTTCCCTAGCTCAGTCTTGTAGACATGACTGTAGAAGGCTTTCTTACTATTAGGTGAGCCAGATGCAAAAATAGCTCGTTTTTATTTGCAAACACTGCCAGTTATTTTTTTCTTTAGTCTTTACTGATATGCCAAATAAGCTGTTTCATTTTTAAAGTAAGGGTTGTAAGAGCTGTTTCAGAGAATAAAAGTACTTACCCAATTAGAAATCCCATCATCTAATTGCCCAAATCATATTTAAAGAGTCCAAGGTACCCATTCAAGCATTTAAGATACGTATTGTTTTGAACCAATTGTCTGTTGGAACTAAGCTATGGTTTAGAGTGGTGGGTTTCAAACTATTCTACAGAATTTAGGGTTCCTTGAAAGTGTTTACAGTTGTTAGGGAGATAAGGGAAGAGCATGCAGGTAGGGCTTAACACTAAGCTTCCCTCCCCCAGGCTAACCAGAGTAGCTTCAACTTTGTAAGTTTTATATAGAAGTTCGTAGTGAGATTGTATTTTGAAGATATTTTAAAGGATTTTGCTGTTAAAAAAAGTTTGAAAATGTCTCCTGGATGCTTAGATTAGGAACTTTTTTGAAATGAGTTCAAAGTCCTTAGCTGATTAGTTAGTTGCATCTTTCATCTTAAGGACATAATCAAAACAGGATATGTAAAGAGAGCCCATTTCACTTTAACATGGTGTCACAAGCATGATAGTTGTTCAATTCTCCATATTATCATGCTTTATGAGATACTTGAAACAAATGTGTTTACAACTTTGGGTTTCTTGGGATATGAAAAAAATACCTAGTTTTTAAAAAGAAGAAAATCATTAACCCCCTATGTGTAGTTAATTAACAATTTTAAATTGAGAACACTTTTCTAAACTTGGGCATGACAACTAAGAAGTTTTATTTGATTTGTGATCCTTAAGGGTATTTTAGCTACCATTTAATTGATATAATTATCTAAAGAGTAAATTAACATAGGATAATGACTTAAAGGGGAACAAAGAGAATATTAAAGTTATAAAAGCATCAAGTCTCTGCTAGCATCTGTTTGGAGTATAACAGTTTATTTGAAATTCATAGGTTCCAGGTTTAAGAAAATTGCTTATCCCTTGGGACTGGCCACTTTAGGAGCAACTGTTTGCTACCCAGTTCAGTCAATAATAATTGCAAAGGTAAGTTCTTTTTTCTTTTTTCCTTTTTTTTTTTTTTTTGGCTTGTTGTTTTATTTTTTTATTGTTTAATTTATATCCAAGGTAGTTAGCATATAGTGCAGCATTGATTTCAGGAGTAGATTCCTTAATGCTCCTTACCCATTGAGACCATTCCCGCTCCCACAACCCCTCCAGCAACCCTCTGTTTGTTCTCTATATTTAAGAGTCTTTTATGTTTTGTCCCCCTCCCTTTTTTTACATTATTTTTGCTTCCCTTCCCCTTATGATCATCTGTTTTATATCTAAAAGTCCTCATATGAGTGAAGTCATATGGTATTTCTTCTTAAGTGATACCTACATTTCAGTATTTGTTTAAACTCTTAATGTGACAGTATTTAAATGTCATAAGTATCTGCAACATTCAATTTTCAGAGAAATATGGTTAGTATCAACTCTTATCTTGGCAAAATCACATTCACATTTGAGCATGGTAAATGCTATTCCTAATTATTTAGTCTCACAAATAAATAGGATGAATTTGTTTAAATATAATTCAACAATATAAATGCCACTTTGGGATTAAGTCCAGATACAGTGAATTCTGAATTATAATTTATGGGGAGAAATACTGCTCTGTTGTTGGGCTCTGTGAAATTCAATTTTTAATTAGAAAATTATACCTGCTGGCTGCTGTCAGTTCATCAGATTAACATGATGCAAGGAACAGTGAATTGATAGATAACAGGCTTCTGAAGGTAAAAAAAAAAAAATTATATACACAAACTCAATTTTGATACCACCTGGAATTAAGTAACACTTGCCCTGAGTCCATATTACAGATGCTTTGTCATTTTCTTTTCAGCTTACCTACAAATCCAAACATTCTCTCAATGATTTGAACAGTTTGTGTCAGTATTTTACTTTTAATACATATTTAGATTCAGAAGGAGAGTTTTGGGTTATGAAGTTTTTTCTTCTTTTGTTTCTTTCAATTAGCAACATTTAACATTTCCCCCTTGCACTTGAAGTAGTGTGTAGTGTTGCCAGAAGGACTTTCTGTACTTGTGTTCTTGTTACTACATTTCTTTAATTATTGATTTAGGTGAAACTGTCTACTCAGTATTTTAGGAATGACAAAGATATAGTGCCCTTTGTAGTTTGTTATGTGATCAAGCTATACTCTGGAAAACAGTGTGGAGGTTCCTCAAAAAATTAAAAATAGATCTACGCTATGACCCAGCAATAGCACTACTAGAAATTACCTAAGGGATACAGAAGTGCTGATGTATAAGGGCACTTGTACCCCAATGTTTATAGCAGCACCCTCAACAATAGCCAAATTATGGAAAGAGCCTAAATGTCCATCAACTGATGAATGGATACAGAAATTGTGGTTTATATACACAATGGAATACTACGTGGCAATAAGAAAGAATGAAATAGGGCCTTTTGTAGCAACGTGGATGGAACTGGAGAGTGTTCTGCTAAGTGAAATAAGTCATACAGAGAAAGACAGATACCATATGTTTTCACTCTTAGGTGGATCCTGAGAAACTTAACAGGAGACCATGGGGGAGGGGAAGAAAAAAAAAAGTTAGAGAGGGAGGGAGCCAAACCATAAGAGACTTTTAAAAACTGAGAACAATCTGAGGGTTGATGGGGGTTGGCAGGAGGGGAGGGTGGGTGATGGACATTGAGGAGGGCACCTGTTGGGATGAGCACTGGGTGTTGTATGGAAACCAATTTAACAATACATTTCATATTAAAAAAATTAATTAAATAAATAAATAAAACATAATTGAGATTGTAGTGTATATCTGTTCTCTCATCTCTTCACTGCAGTGTTTCATCATGGAAACCCATGTCGGTGCATATAAATCTCCCTCATCTTTTTTGGTAGATCTATCTATACGTCTCAACATTCCATTTGTCTTAAAATTGTGTTTGTATCTAATGCACATATAAGAGGAAAAACTCAGGAAGAATATGCACACAGCTGTGAACAAATGTTACATTGGGGGGAGGAAGAGGATTTTCTTTATATAAGTTGATTGATTTATTTTTCTTAAGTGTAGGTAATACTTAGCAAAAAAAAAATCTAAGCAAGAAAGTCACAGTTCTAAAAAGTTTTATAAGTTTATGTTTATATAAAGTGTAATCCTGGAAATCTCCCAAAACCTCTTTAAATCTTTAAAAATCAATAGCTATTGAAATTACTTTAACCATAAGGAACAAAAGGGTGGGGAAACAATAGAAAGAAGGAATCAGAAGATTTTTAAAGGGAAAAAGATATGAAGGAAAGTATCAGCAGCCTTTTCTTCAGTGTGTTTGTAGTTCATTTTTAACTTTATGTTTCTACCAGAAGAGTATTATTCTCTGGAGAAATACATTAGTGCTTTTTATTTATGACAGGAGAAAGCACCATAAACATTTGAACAAAAACACTAATTTCATAGCATCTTAAAATCTTATTTTCTCAGTCAACTGTTTATTATCTCAAAACTATCTTTCCTGCTTCTATTAAAAAGACATAGTTTTAAATTCACATGTTACAGTGTGAATGCAAACTATACATTTTTAAGTATTTTTCTAAGAGCAGTTTTAGGTTCATAACAAAATTAAGGGGGAGGTAAGAGATTTCCTATACACACCCTGTTCCCACACATGCTTGGTGTCTTCCATTATCAGCATACCCCACTAGAGTGGTACATTTTTTGCAGTTGATAAGCCTACATTGACACATATCACCCAAAGTCCACAGTTTACATTAGGATTCACTCTTGGTGATGTAGTAACTATACATTTTTTAGATTTTTACATGAAGCAAATAATTTTTCATGTAAGATTTAGAAAATGGGGCTTTGTGTTGTATGATCTAGAGATTTAAATCTGTGATATTGATTCTGTCCTGAGTGTTCACATAAAATACCTGACATAATTTTTTTAATACTTGTTATTTTACCTTTTAAAAATATAACTTATTTGACTCACTTCTTGTTTTAATTAGGTAACTGGGAAAAAGGCATATACTATAAGCCAGCAAATTTATGAAGCAGTTAAATCATTGTGGACAAAAAACAACAAAAAAGAGTCACTCCCTAAACCTAAAGAAAGAACTAAGGTACAGTTTAAATGAATCAAAAAGGTAGACATTGAATTTTCTTGGTTGGGGTGGAGATTGGCTTATAATGGGAGTCCTGGACAAAGTTCAAGGGTAGAATGAAAGGAGATGAAGAAACATAATATCATTGCATGCTGTACATTTGTAGTATGTTTTATTGTTTTAGCAATATGATTTACTTATGAAGGAAAAATCTTTTTGTTAAACAGATAGAAAACTCTGGTGAAATAGAAATATCTGCAAAAACAACTCACAACCTGAAATTTTCAGTGCCTTTGTCAACAGAACTCATCTTTGAAACAAAGACAGAATCGGAATCTACCTCAGGTTTGTTGGAAATAATTCAATTTTGTTTTCCTTCTTTTCTTAAATAATTTTATAGTATTGTTAGTAGTAGTTTGAACTTATTTTTGTGCTTTCTTCATAAATGTTTTTTCCTATAACAGGAAAAACATAGTAGTCCTATATATAGGACTACATACATATATATATATATATATATATATATAGGACTACATACATATATATATATATATATATAGGACTACATACACACACACACACACACACACACACACACATATATATATATATATATATATATATATATAGAACTACATACATATATATATATATATGTAGTCCTATATATATATGTATATATGTAGTCCTATGACTACATATATACATATATGACATAGTCATATATATATGTAGTCCTATATATATGTTTCCTATAACATAGTAGTCTATATATCTTTTTAGATAATGAGATACTTGGGTACTTGGGACTCTAATTGCCACATAGTTCATAATACCAATCTTTGCATATGGGAATATAGAGTAGCACTGGTGGGTTGGATGAGTGAAGCATTTAAATCACTCTATAAATGTGAGCTTTGTGGTGAGGTGGAGGAAAATGTGCCTCCTAATTACATATGCACCTAATGTAGAAGATTCCAATTTATAGACTATGAGTCAAATCTACATAAAAGAAATATTAGCTTTCCATTTCTTATGTTGTATACCCTTGTCATTCTTAGTTTCCACCATCACTTTTATTTAGTTTAGATACCAGGAAAACATTCAGCATGAAATAGTGAAATAACACCAATTATAATACTAAGAACGTTTTAATATTAGATGCTGGCAATTAATACTTTGTAGGGCCACATAGTGATAATTATACTTTCTAGGCAGATACTACCATGGTTTTATTGCAATCATTAAAAAGGCAACAGAGTGTTTAGTACCATTTGAGGGGTGTATTCACATAAACTCACTACTTCCTGGGTTGCACAGGATTGTCTCTCTGTACAATGTGAATGCTCATTGTTTTATTACAAAGGAAGCAGGACCAACTCAGAGATAAGGAAGTAGGAAGTAATGATAATATGTGCCATATACTGATCACCTACTGTGGTGTAAAGAGCTATAAATATAATATGTTATTCTCACCCAAAAGCAAAACAAAACAAAAAACTCTTGTGTACATGTAATTATGACCATTTCATGATGAACATATTCAGACTTAGGAAGCTTAAGTAACTTCTCCAAAATCCTATAGCTTATGAGTAGTAGAGTTGTATTTATAGCCTGGATCTTCCTAACACCAAAGTCCAAACTCTTTCTATTGTGTATAGATTATCTCATTTAAAACCAGAGTTTAGTCTCTGATTTCAACTGTCTTCTCTATGTTAATCTTTATAAAAGCTGTCACTGAGTAACAAGCCTGATAAGAGTTTTACTGTTTTATTATGTCACCTCTCAATTCCAATCTGATGATTTACAGTATTTATTTTTGTTATTATTTAATTTCAATTTTAGTATAGTTAACAAACACTGTATTAGTGTCAGGTGTACAATATATTGATTCAACACTTCTATACAACACCTTATGCTCATCACAAGTGTGCTCCTTAATCCCCATAAACTATTCATGCATCCCCCCCACCTAGCTCCCCTTTGGTAACCATCAGTTTGTTCTCAGTAGTTAAAAGTCTGTTAGTTGGCGTGTCCCTCTTTCTCTCTCTTCTTTTTTCTCTTGGTTATTTGTTTTGTTTTCAATTTCTATATATTGAAATCATATGATACTTGTTTCTTAACTTCTACATATGAGTGAAATCATATGGTATTTGTCTTTCTCTGATTGACTTATTTTGCTTAGCATTATACTTTTTATCCATGTTGTTGCAAATTGCAAGATTTCATTCTTTCTCATGGCTAAATAATACTCCCATTGTATGCACACATACACCACATCTTTCTCCATTCATCCATCAATGGACACATGGGCTGCTTCCATATCTTGGCTATTGTAAATAATGCTGCTAGAAACATAGGGGTGCATGTATCGCTTTGAATTAGTGTTTTTGTATCCTTTGGATAAATACCCACTAGCACAATTGCTGAATCATAGGGTAATTCTATTTTTAACTTTTTGAAGAACCTCTATACTGTTTTCCAGAGTTGCTGACCCAGTTTGCATTCCTACCAAGAGTGTAAGAAGGTTCCCTTTTCTCCACATCCTTGCCAACACCTATTGTTTCTTGTGTTGTTGAATTTAGCCATTCTGACAGGTGTGAGGTAATATCTTATTGTAGTCTTGATTTACATTTCCCTAATAATCAGTGAAGTTTACCATCTTTTCATGTGTCGGCCATCTCTATGTCTTCTTTGGAAAAATGTATATTCATGTCTTCTGCCTAGTTTTTATTGGATTATTAGATTTTGGGGCATTGCATTTTAAACTCTTTAAATATTTTGTATACTAACCCGTTTTCAGATATGTCATTTGCAAATATCGTCTCCCATTCCATACATGGCCTTTTGGTTTTGTTGATTGTTTCCTTTGCTGTGCAGAAGCTTTTATTTTGATATAGTCCCTATAGTTTATTTTTTTTACTTTGTTTCCGCTGCCTCGGGAGACATATCTAGAAAGAAGTTGCTACAGGCAATGTTGAAGTTATTGCCTGTGTTCTCCCCCAGGATTTTGATGGTTTCAGGTCTAACATTTAGGTCTTTTAATCCATTTTGAATTTATTTTTTGTGTATGATGTAAGAAAGTGGTCCAGTTTCATTGTTTTGTATGTGGCTGTCCAATTTTCCCAACACCATTTGTTGAAGAGACATTCTTTTCCCATTGGATATTCTTTGCTGCTTTGTCAAAGTTTAATTGACCATACAGTTGTCAGTTCACTTCTGTGTTTTCTATTCTGTTCATTTTTTATCAATGTGTCTATTTTTGTGCCAGTACCATACTGTTTTGATCACTACAGTGTTGTAATGTAACTTAAAGTCAGGAATTGTAATGCCTACAACTTTGCTTTTCGTTTTCAAGGTTGCTTTGGCACTTTGGGGTCTTTTGTGGTTCCATAGAAATTTTAGAACTGTTTGTTCTAGCTTTGTGAAAAGTGCTGGTGGTATTTTGATAGGGATTGCATTAAATGTGTAGATTGCTTTACGTAGATATTTTAAGAATATTTGTTCTTCTGATCCATGGCATGGAGTGTCTTTCCATTTCTTGGAGTCCTCTTCAATTTGTTTCATCAGTGTTTATAGTTTTCTGAGTAAAGGTCTTTCACCTCTGGTTAGGTTTATTCCTAAGTATCTTATTGTTTATGGTTCAGTTGTAAATGGTATTGATTCCATAATTTCTCTTTCTCCTGCTTCAGTCTTTTTTAAAAGTTTTTTTTTTTTTAATGTTTATTTTTGAGAGAGAGAGACAGAGCATGAGCAGGGGAAGGGTAGAAAGAGGGGGAGACACAGAATCCAAAGCAGGATACAGTCTCCGTGCTGTCAGCACAAAACCCAACTTGGGGCTTGAACTCGGGAATGGAGAGATCATGACCTGAGCTGAAGTTGGACGCTTAACTGACTGAGCCACCCAGGCACCCCTCTTCTGCTTTATTCTTGGTGTATAGAAATCAACAGATTTCTGCATGTTGATTTTGTATCCTGCAACTTTAATGAATTCATTAATCAGTTCTAGCATTTTTTTGGTCCAGTCTTCAGGGTTTTTTTTTAATTTTATGTTTTATTTATTTTTGAGAGCAAGAGAGACAGAGCACGAGCAGGGAGGGGCAGAGAGAGAGAGGGAGACACAGAATCCATAGCAGGCTCCAGGCTCCGAGCTGTCAGCACAGAGCCCGACATGGGACTCAAACTCACAGACTGCAAGATCATGACCTGAGCCGAAGTCAGATGCTTAACTGACTGAGCCACCCAGGCGCCCCTTTAGGGTTTTCTATATATAGTATCATGTCATCTGCAGAGATTGCAAGTTTTACTTATTCCATGCCAATTTGGATGCCTTTTATTTCTTTTTGTTGTCTGATTGTTATAGCTAAGACTTCCAGTACTATGTTGAATAAAACTGAGGGTTGACATCTTTGTGTTATTTCTGCCCATAGGGGAACAGCTCTGTTTTTTCCCCATGGAATATGGTATTATTAGCTATGGGTTTTTCATATACGGCCTCTATTATGTTGACGTATGTTCCCTCAAAATCTACTTTGTTAAGGGTTTTCATCATGAATGGAAGTACTTTGTCAAATGCTTTTTCTGCATCTATTCAGTTAGTTCAAAATTCCTATTTCTTCCTGTTTCATCCTTGGTAGTTTATATATTTCTAGGAATTTATCCATTTCCTCTAGGTTGTCCAATTTGTTGGCATATAATTTTTCATAATATTCTCTTATAATTTTATTTCTGTAGTGTTGGTTTTATTTCTCCTCTCTCATTTATGATTTGATTTATTGGACTCCTTTCCCTTTTTTTCTTGATAAGTCTGGCTGTACATTCATCAAGTTTATCAGGTTTTTCAAAGTACCAGCTCCTGGTTTCATTGGCCTGTTGTATTTTAATTTCCATATCATTTTTTCTGCTTTAATCTTTATTATTTCCTCCTTTTTGTTATTTTTAGGTTTGTTTTTTCATTCTTTTTCTAGTTCCTTTAGGTGTAAGGTTAGGCTGGTCATTTGATATTTTTCTTGCTTCTAGAGATAGCCTGTATTGCTGTATACTTCCGTCTTAGAACCACTTTTGCTGAGTCCCAAAGGTTTTGAATTGTTGTGTTTTTATTTTAATGTGTTCCCATGTATTTTTTTCTATCTTCCTTTTATTTCCTGGTGAACCATTTATTGTTTAGTAGCATGTTCTTTAACTAAACTCCATGTGTTTGTGGTCTTTCCAGATTTTTTCTTGTGGTTGACTTCTAGTTTCATAGCATTGTGGTCAGAGGAGATGTATGGTATGCTTTAATCTTGTTCAGTTTATTGAAGCTTGTTTTGTGACTTCATATGTGATCTCTTCTGGGGAATGGTGCATGTGCACTTGAAAAGAATGTGTTTTCTGCCACTTTAGGATGAAATGTTTTGAATATATCTGTTAAATTCATCTGGTCCAGTGTGTCATTCAAAGCAATTGTTTCCTTGTTGATTTTCTGTTTAAGATGCTCTATTGATGTAAGTGGGATGTGTTAACATCCCCTATTATAATTGTATTATTATCTTTTAGTTTCCTTTATGTTTGTTATTAACTTTTATCTATTTGGGTGCTTTCATGTTGGGTGCATAAATATTTAAAATTGTTCTGTCTTCTTGTTGCAATGTCCCCTTTATGGTTATATAGTACCCTTCTTTGACTTTTGTTACAGTCTTTGTTTTAAAGTCTGTTGTGTCCAATATAAATTTGTTCGACATCCATTTGCATGATAGATGTTTCTTCATCCCCTCACTTTCAATCTGCAGGTGTCTTGAGGTCAAAAATGAGTCTCTTCTAGGCAGTACATAGATGGATCTTGTTCCTTTTTTTGTTTTGTTTTTTAATCCTTTGACACCCCATGTCTCTTAATTGAAACTTTTATAGCATTTACATCCAAGGTAATTATTGATAAATATGTATTTATTGCCAATATATTATCTGTTTTTGTGGTTGTTTTGGGAGATTTCTTCTGATCTTTTCTTTTCCTTCTCTCTTCCATGGTTTGCTGGTTTTCCTTAGTGATATATTTGGATTTCTCTTTTTTCACTGTGTATCTATTACTGGTTTTTGATATATCATTACATTAAATTTGTATATAACATCTTTGGCTTAAGATGTCTATAGTAACTGATGGTCATTTAAGTTTGTACCCATTCTTTTTTTTTTTTTTTTTAGAGAGAGAGAGGATGAATGAGCAGGGGAGGGGTATAGAGAGAATCTCAAGCAGGCTCCACACTCAGCGTGGAACCCAATGTGGGGCTTGATCCCACAACCCTGAGATCATGACTTGAGCCAAAATCAAGAGTCGGACACTCAACCAACTGAGCTACCCAGGCGCCCCTGAACCCATTCTAAATTCCTCTCTTCTCCATGTTTTAGGTATATGGTTTCATATTTTATATCCTTAAATTTTGTGAGTTCCTTGACCGATTTTTACAGAAATAATCATTGTTCCTGCTTTTGTGTTTCCTACTTGTATACTGTCAATTTTGGTCTTTCCTTTCCACTCTAAGAGCTCCCTTTAGTATTTCTTTCAGGGCTGGTTTAGTGGACGCAAACTCGTTTAGTTTTTGTTTATCTGGTAAACTCTTTATCTCTTTTTGGATTCTTAAAGCCTTGCTGAGTAGAGTATTATTGGCTGCAGATTTTTCCCACTAAGCGCTTTGAATATATCATGCCACTCCCTTCTGGCTTGCAAAGTTCATGCTGAAAAATCTCTAGGTAGCCTTATGGGGTTTCCCTTGTATGTAACTGTCTACTTTTGTCTTTCCACTTTAAAATTTTTTTCTTTACCACTATATTTTGTCATTTAATTATAGTATGTCTTAGTGTGGGCCTGTTTTTATTTATTTTGTTGCAGGTTCTCTGTGCCTATTAGATCTCTATCCTCCCCAGATTAGGGAACTTTTTAGCTATTATCTCTTCAAATACATCTTCTGTTCCCCTTTTTCTCTCTTCTTCCTCTGGTATTCCTATAATGTGAATATTCTTCCTCTGGTATTCCTGTAATGTGAATAATATTACTGTTGATGGAGTCACTGAGTGCTCTAAGTCTATTCTCATTTTGTATAATTCTTTTTTCTTTCTTTTTTTCAAGTTGATTACTTTCCATTATTCTGTCTTCTAGGTCATTAATTCATTCTTTTTACAGCATAGTGTTAATTCCATCAAGTGTGTTTCTCATTTTGTTTATTGAACCATATAATCTATACTCTATTATTCCTGTTTTAAGGAATCTCTGTTTTAAGAGTCTCATTGATGCCTTCCACTCTTCCCAATTCCAATGAGTGTCTTTATGATCATTTATTTCAATTCTCTATTAGACATGTTACTTATATCTGTTTCACTTACCTCTCTGGTTGTCATCTTGTATTGTTCTTTCATTGAGGACAAAACCCCCTGTCTTCTCATTTTGTCTAACGTTCTGTGCCTGCTTCTGTGTGTTAGAAAAGTCAGCTACATCTGTTCTTGGGAGTAATGGCCTTATGAAGATGTCTTTTAGTGCCCTCTAGTATTGTGTTCCCTGTTCTCCGGGGCCTGGTGTTTCCAGGAGTGTCCTGCCTGTGCTCTATTACTATGTCCTGGCCACTTTATCCTTTAGGACAGTTGTCTGCAGAGGCTCTGTTTGCCTCTTGTGGGCAGTGTTTGGTCCCTGGTCTGACTGTGGCGAGTTTTAACTAGGTGTGCTCTGGTGTACTTGTGAAATGAGACCTATCACCACCACTGCCAGAACTGAGGACCTGCAAATCTCCCGGGTTGGGAGACTTAGTTGGGTAGGGGTTGGGGCTGGTCTTCTGGGGGAGAGGGCCCTCTGCTCTGGGACTGAGGCAAGTATGCCTAGGAGGGGTACTTCCACCAGGTGTGGGGGCATGGCTTGTTATAAGTAAGTTAGGTAGTGAGTGTGGGGGATGTGCTGGTTTCTGCATTTGGCTCTGTGCATGTTGAGGGGCCAGGGTTTGGGGAGTTGGTGTCTGTCAGTTCCTTTGTTTCTGGAAGAGTATTTCTGTCTGTGAATGCTGCCTCTCTTGAACGGGCTCTGAGATGAGCAAATAACCACTGCACTGTGTGCCCCAGGTATTCTTCAGATTGTTGTTTCCACACTGTATGTCCACAAGCTGTTTGCTTTGCCTTCTCTCCAAGAGCAGCTCCAATGCTTCCAGGCTTTCCTTGAGCCAAGCCCACTGACCTTTAGGACTCAGGCTTTAAACCACACTCATTGGAAGCACTCCTAAAATTTGGGCCCTCTCACTTTCCAAGACAGTTTGCTATGGGGATTCATTTTCCCTGTGCACTCCTCTGTGTGTTTGTCACCCTTCTCTGAGACTGCAACAACCTGCCCACTGTAGTGGTCACCATCTATTTTTCTTCTAAACCTCGTCTCCACACTATGTACTTTCTTTAGTGTGGTCTTCTCTCTACCTTTAGTTGTGGAGTTTGTTCTTCCAGTCTTCTTGTCAATTTCTGTGGTATTTAGGATTATTTGACAGTTATCTAGTTGTATTCATGGGTTAAGGTAGGCCTAGAATCCTTCTACTCTGCCACCATCTTCTCTGTTTCAGGATGGTTTGCAGTTTTAGACTCTTTTTTTTTAATTTTTTTTAACGTTTATTTATTTTTGAGACAGAGAGAGACAGAGCATGAACAGGAGAGGGGCAGAGAGAGAGGGAGACACAGAATCTGAAACAGGCTTCAGGCTCTGAACTGTCAGCACAGAGCCCTATGCGAGGCTCGAACTCACGGACCATGAGATCATGACCTGAGCCGAAGTCGTACGCTTAACCGACCAAGCCACCCAGGTGCCCCTAGACTCTTTCTGATAATCCACAGTTGATCATATTCCCACAAGTATATAATATATCCCGTCAGCTTTCTAAACACCTGTCAATTTCAGAGTATCTTTGTAGAGATGAAACACATTACACCTTAACAGTGGCACTGAACTGTCCCTAGTCAATGTTTTTTCTTCACACATCTGGATTCTGGCACATTTTACCCACTTGTAATGGGTAATGTATATGAAAATCATTCAAAGTTCACATGTAGAGGAGCAAGATTTGCCAGTACTATTCATCCTTATTCCTTATCATATATCATTCAGAGTTGATTATACAGAATACTTTTTGGGTTCACCATTTTGACATTTCACATGCAATCCTAAAGGTCCAAGACATGGAATACAGTAGTAATTAGGAGCACAGATTTAAGAATAAGACCTGGATATGAATCCTAGATCCAACGTTTGCTAGTTCTGTTACCTGTGGCAAATTATCAAATATCTCAAGCCTGTCCCTTCATCCATAAATGGGAGATAATAATAGTGTTTTTCTCACGTAGTTGTGAGGATTAAATGAGATGTTGCATGTAAAGCACAAAGTACAATGTCAACCACATGCTAAGGTCTCAGTGTGTTAGAAAATATCATTATCATTTGCCTAGAGTAATTAGCCATTTTGCTGATAAACAAGATTATTTCCATTGAGCAAAGTTTGGGAGCACATTATTTAGCTAGAGAGCCTAGTCATAGCTACTACTTACCACCGTACAGACTATGTTGGGTATACTATTCAATTATATGTTGTGGCTCTGAATATGAGTTCATTTGTTCTCTGTCATCCATATACATTTATAATAAAAATTATGTTATTTTAGGAATAACAAATTAGGAAATTTGGTTACATGGACCTCTGAAATCTGATGAAAGCAGAATGAAATCTCTCTCATTCTCACAAGATTAATGTCCCTCTAAACCAGAGGTTGGCTGACTATGGCCTTTGTGCTAAATCTGGCTCACCATCTATTTTTGTACCTTCCACAAGCCAAGAATAGTTTCTACAGGGTTTAAATGGTTGAAAAAAATAAAAACATTCTAAATAAATAAAAAATACATTTTTTGAAAAGAGAACATATGAAATGTAAGTCTTAGTGTCTGTAAATAAAGTTTTATTGGAATACAGGTCCACTCGTTCATTTATATATTGACTGTGGCTGCTTTCATACTACAGTTGCACAATTGAGCAAAGGAGACCTTACGGTTTACAAAATCAAAATATTTACTCCGGCCCATTGCAGAAAAAGATTGCTGATACTACTTGTAGAAGGATGAGGTGTGCCATAAATACACGACTCATCTCCCCCTCATAATATTTGCCAGATTTTCTATGGGACAAGAGACTAAATAGCTAAGCTCCAAACATCTGAAGGGCAAAACCAAATTTCCTAGTCTTTTATAGCAAGGGAGACAGAAACTCATCAGGCTCTCAATCAGCACCTTTGGAGTGCTATACCTGAAGAAAAGAGAGGAACCAGAGGTTGAGTGACTCTTATTAACACTGCAACTCAGCTCAGTGTCTGGATTAAGATGATAAGTACCTTACCCTTCCTTAAGAGGAAAAGGGTCACTTCTCTGGTAGAAGATACCATGCTTTCTATGTCCACCATATAAACAAACAAAATATTAGTCATGCAAAGAAGTAGGAAGATGTGACTGACAAACAAAAATAACAGCAAACCCACAGGTGATCTAAATATTGAAGTTAGCATAAAAGGACTTTAACTGTGATTAATATGTTAAATAGAAAACAAGAACAAAATAGATGAAAAAATGGAGATTTTCACAGGAATTGGAATCTATTTAAAAAATCAAGCAGATATTCTAGAAGTGAAAAATATAGTACCTGAAGCTAAGGACTCCTTGGATGGATTTAAGAGCCAACTGTGTAAAAGAGGTCAGAAGTAATGAACTCAGATACAATTCAATAGAATATAGCTAAAGTGAAGCAAAGAGAGAAAAAAGAATGAAAGGAATAGAACAAAGGGTGAGAAAGTAACTTGCAGTGACTAGTATATTTAAGTATTTCAATTACTGATGAGCTGAATGCTGAATATGATCTCAAATTTATACAAAAGAAACAAAAATTGAATTTTTAACAATCTTAACTTCACTCAGGAATTTATTAGTGATCTGTCCCACTTTTTGGTACCTAACTGCTTGAAATATAAATGAGATAATATGTGAACTAAGTTATCAGTGAATAGATAACACCTAAGGGCTTTTTAAGGCACTAATTTATTTTTATTTTATAACTTTAAATATCTTTACTTTTTCCTGTTTGTTGTAATGCCAGCTCTTTTTTTAAAATGTTATCTTATTATTTGAGAAAGAGAGACTATGAGCAGGAGAGGGGCAGAGAGGGGGGTGAGTAGAGAATCCTGAGCAGTCTCTGCAGGGTGAGCCCACAGAGCCTGATGTGGGGCTCGAACCCACAAAACTGTGAGATCATGACCTGAGCTGAAATCGAGAGTGTGACACTCAACCAACTGAGCCACCCAGGTGCCCCACACCAGCTCTTTTTTTTTTAAAGTTTTATTTAAATTCAAGTTAGTTAACATGCAATGTAATAGTAGTTTCAGGTGTACCGTATAGTAATTCGATACGTCCATATAACACCTGTGCTCATCACAACATGATACCACCAGCTTTTTAAAAAGTCTTCTAAACAACTTTATGTATAAAAACAACTTTTTATGAAGGATTAAAAATATGATAGATTGCAAAGAAAAGGGTTAGGGGATTGAGATTCAAGAAGAGTTTTATGACTGCTAATCCTTTGGGAAGACAGGGAGCCCTTGATCAGCTCAAGGGGTGAAGAAATTTCTAAGAGCAAAAGATGTAATCCTTAATTATTCAGAAAAGCAGATGAATCTTTTTTAAAAGGCAGAAAACAAGTGACCTACATTAAGTGGTTCTAAACCAGAGGGATCCATGTTACAATTACTGAAGTTGTTTTTTTTGTTTGTTTGTTTTTCCTAAAATTCATTCTGCCTAAGAATTATAAATTAGAATCTCCAGAGGTTAGGCAGGTGGATTGTAGGAAAAGCTCCAAAGGCATTTCTCTATGCATATTTCTTGCCTGACATAAGGTATGGATAAATTAAAATTTTGAAACTTTTCAACAGATTTTGAGAGACAGAGATCCAAATGCAAAGGGGCCTTTCAAACTTGGGTGAGCTGAAGCTTTGGCTGGACTGTAGACAAGAATATATATTAAGGAAGTAAGTAGAAGTGTTAGAGAACTTAGTCAACTAATGGGCATTGTTAAGCAAATTAGGCACATTCAGACTTATATAATTATTTGTCATATGCTTACTATATTATGTCTGATAAGAAGAAAACTCTCTTAGTACACTTTTCACTCATACTGAGCAAAGGCGGTGGTTAAAGATACAATGAGAAGGGAGCAGGCAGAACCAGTTTTTTAACCTTTTTTGTGTGTTATGGACCCCTTCTCAGAATAATGCTTTCAAATGGATAAAACAAAATACATGGTAATATATGAGCTCCCTTAAAGTTATTTAACAACAGTATCTAACATATATAATAAAAGCCATAGTTTTAAAGTTGTGCTAAGTACAAATATTTCAAGATACTTGCAACTGCAGCATGATATGAAAATATTTATGATTTCTATTAGTGACAGAATCTAAGGTCATGCTAATACTGTTGTGGTTTGTTACCTTCATTCATTATTGAAGAAAATGTTCATTTTCAGTCGGAGGTTAATGAAAATAAAGACACATTTCCTACATTTAAATTCATAGGTAACATGAACTTTATCCACAGACCGCCAAAGGGACCCCATGTTAAGAATTTCTATCCAGGGGCGCCTGGGTGGCGCAGTCGGTTAAGCGTCCGACTTCAGCCAGGTCACGATCTCCCGGTCCGGGAGTTCAAGCCCCGCGTCAGGCTCTGGGCTGATGGCTCAGAGCCTGGAGCCAGTTTCCGATTCTGTGTCTCCCTCTGTCTCTGACCCTCCCCCGTTCATGCTCTGTCTCTCTCTGTCCCAAAAATAAATAAACGTTGAAAAAAAAAATTAAAAAAAAAAAAAAAAAGAATTTCTATCCAAAAAAAAAAAAAATTACTGTCCTATGGAGAACTGTATTAGTGTATGGATAGTGATTACTTATGATCTTTTTAATATATGTGGTGAAGTTATATATAGATATATCACACTTTATGAAATAGAAAAAGTTTCTTAAGAAATAGGCATAAATGATTGTATGTAAATCTATTTCTCCCCTTTGTTTTTATCATAAAACTATAAATTAAATTCCTCTATGGGAAAAAGATATATTTCCCAAATGTAACAAAATTATTTTAAAATAAATCATTTTGAAAAACATTTAAAATAAAAACAAGTTTCTGAAAAAAATTAAAATTTTATAAAGTAAATATAAAAATAGTTGTTTCTTGTCTACTTGCCATGCCCAGGTTGTTATATGCAGAACTTTGTATGTATTATTATACTGAATATTAAAAATAATTGTGTGACATTGTTACTGCTCTAGCCCCCTTTTTACAGGAGCCAGGGTTGTTGTGTTAGAGAGTCAAACTAACTTGGATTCAGTCTTGGCTCCACTTATCAACTAAGTGAGATTAGTCAATTTTCTTGACCTCTCTAAATTAAAATGTCCTTATCTGTAAAACAAGGATAATATAAAAATATCATCTGTCTCATGGTGGTAATATGAGATAATGAATGAAAATAATGTAGTATCTTGTCTGGCACAATATCCGCTTATCAAGATCATCATTGGTCCACATATTGCCAACTCTGGTACATTTTCAATCTCCATCTTATGCAGTCCATCAGTAATTTTTAACACAGAAGATTACTCCCTCCTCGTTGAAAGAATCTCTTCACTTGGCTTGTCGGATACCACTTGCTCTTGAGTCTCTCACTTCACTTGACTGGCTGTTCCTTCTCAGCCTTCTCTCATACATTCTCCTAATTTTATTTAACTAAAAAAATTGGAGTATCCACAGGGCGCATTCATCAAAGGACCTCTTCTCTGATGCTCTAGATGATCTCATAGTCCTGTAATTTGAATGTCACATATAAATTAGTACTATAAAATTTATAAAGCAGCCAAGGCCTCTCCTGAGCTGTAGAGACTCACATTTCCAAGAGATTACTCAACATTTGTACTCAGATATCTAGTTAGCAATACAAATTTAACACATCCAAAACTTGGCACTTCACTTGCCTTTCCCATGCTTCTCCCACATTTTTCCCTATCTCTGTAAATGTCAACTCCATCCTTCTAGTTTCTCAAGTTAGAGTCTCTCTCACATAGCATGTTCAAACCACTTAGGAAATTCTGTCCATTCTACCTTTAGAAGTTACCCAGAATCCAATCCCTTTTCACCACCTCCACAGCTACTGGTCTGCCCGCTTCCACCCTTATTTCCCTATAGTCTCTTCTCCCCACAGACAAGAGTAATCTTTTAAAAAATACAACATCATGTCACTGCTCTGCTCAAAATTGTCCATCTAGCATTAAAATAAAAGAGAAACACTATAGCTCTGTGTGGCTTAGCTTTCTTTTGTTTTCTGATCATATCTTCTATCATTCTCACTGTACCCACAATCACCACATCTTACCTAGTCTGTTCCAGCCATATTGACCATGTTGTGTTTCCTCAGACATGCATCAGGTCCATTATACTTGCAAGGTATTTTCCTCCAATATCTACAGGGCTCACACCCTCACTCACCTCCTTCAGTTCTTTGCTCAGTTATCACCTAACTAGAAGGCCACCCTGTTTAAAATTGCAAATCACTCAAGCACTGTATATGCCCCTCCCTGTTTTATTCTTTTGCATAACACTTACTATCATCTGATATATCTTTTACTTAATTTATTATCTCTCTTGCCCAACTTAAATGTTAGGTCGATGTTGACAGAGATTTTTCTTTTATTCATTGCTGCATTCCCAGTACCAACAATAAATTTGTGAAATGAATGACTAATTTTTTTTTCATTTTAATACTTTATCAGGTGCTACACAGTTTATGCCTGACCCCAAGCTCATGGATCACGGGCAGTCCCATCCAGAAGATATAGATATGTACAGCACTAGAAGCTGAAATAGTCTGCATAGAGAACTACAAGATGTGTGAAGTTGAAAATAATGATGAAAAAATCATGTAAAGGGTAACTGTGATACATAGAATATAACCTAAACCAAGTTTTTCCCATACATCTTCTAATGTAGTGTACAGTTTGACTAATCACATAAGTGATTAAAACACAAACTGAATTCAATCCAAACAATATTAAATGATTGACAAAGAGGCAGAAGTAGAAGTATTGGGATGCATTTAATGATTTTTAGCGGTGTTTACAAAAATAGACTAAATATATAAACACTGATGAGACTAAAATCTGAGCAAATATGTATGTGGGCACATAAATATTTATACAGATACACATATATATTTGTTTTACCTTTTTGAAACTAATGTCAGCTAAATTAGAATATTGTGTGGAAGGATGTGTTCCCCACTTTTTCATTTCCCAGAGCTGGAATAAAATATTCATATTTTATGACACTTGGACTTGGCTTCATCTCTTTGTTTTATTAATGTTAACTCCTCTTAAATGTACAAAAACACCTCTATTTAAGAAGACCATATTCTACAAGAAACCCCAGTGCTGCTTAGCAATCTTACTGGCTCCTTAGGTGGTTTCCTATTCTGTTCTTCAGGAGAGGTACTACAAACCTTTTATTCTCAAGTCTCCTGTACCCACCAAAGATGACTGTCTCCTATTACATACAGGGAAAAAAATTAGCTATTAGACATGACCATTTTCAACTTCTTCTCCACTACCTTCAAGACTTACCTTTTTTTCAGCCATATACCCCCCTCATTAAGGCTAATATTTATTTGTGTTCCTGATCTCATTCTTTCCCATGTTTTCCAGTACCATATTCCATCCTGTTTAATCTTCAGTCTTTGGTTTCTCTTTTCATTTGTTTCTTTTCCTCAGTCTCTAAATAGCTTCAGATAGTCTTTGTCCAAAAACAACAGTAAAATTAAAAGTTTATTTATTTATTTTGGGAAAGAGAGAGCATGCGGGGTGGGGCAGAGAGGGAGAAAGGGAAAGAGAATCCCAAGCAGGTTCCACACTTTTAGCGTGGAACTCAGTGAGGGACTCGAACTTAGAAACCATGAGATCATGACATGAGCTGAAATCAAGAATCAGACATCCAACCAACTGAGCCACCCAAGCACTCCAACAAAAACCTTTCTTTGACCCTGCCTCTACTTCTCAAGCTATCTTTCCTTTCTCTTTTCTATAATTTTCATACTTCATAAAAAAATAATTAGTGTCACTTTCTTCTTCAGTTTTGATTCCATACTAACTTGTGATCCCTGGCCTCTATACCTATTTGAATTTTCTGGAATTATTGACTCTTGAACACTCCCTCCTTGAAACTCACTCCTCCCTTTTCTCTCTGTTATTCCTGCTTATCTTGTCATTCTTCATCATTCTCTTGCTCTGAATCCCGTAAATGCTGTGGTTCTTCAGGTTGCATTCCTAGTCATCTTTTCTCATTTTATGTGATCTCTCATTTTCATTCAACATACTTCACTGGCTTCAGCCACCATTTATATTTCCTTACCATTTATATTTCCAGCTCCCATATTTCTCTAGAGCCATAGACCTATTTTCTAGTTATTTATTATTGCATCTACCTTACATTCCATATATATCCCCAATGTGAATATGCTTAAAACTAAATTGTCTCTACATCTCTCTTATTTATATGTTTTTCAAATCCACTCTACATTCTCTACTCTTCTCTAATCCTTGCTCCCGTTCAAGTTTTCATCATCACCTTCCTGGATTGTTACAATAGCCCTCCATCTGCCCTTCATCAGTCTTGCTTTCTGTCACTTTAGAATGTGTTCTGTTTGCAGGTAGCAGTAAACCAGTTAACAGTAGCTAAATATAAGAGTCTATTTCAAGTATGGAATTAGACAGTACAGGGTTAGTTCAGTAGCTTATTAGTGACATCAAGAACCTAAACATTTTCTCTTTCCACTCTGCTCTTTAGTATGTTGATTTGTCACCTTATATTCATAAAATGGCTGTTGTTTCTCTGGGGAGCACCTACACATTCAAAATAGGAAGAAAAATTAGGATAAATGTACTAGATGATTCTGACCCTCTATTATCAGAAAAGTAAATGCTTTCTTTGAACTCCTCTCAGAATTCTTGTCTATATCTTGACCAAAACTCGTCATGTGGCCACACTTAGCTCAAGGAAAATTGGCAAATCATACTTTTTTTCTGTGGTGAGGAAGGCAAGGAGTAAGGGATATGGAATGGGTGTTGAGTTTCAGTTAACATATAGTGTCTGCTACCCTATTCTTCTAACTCATCAGTCATAATATTATGACATAGTTGTCTTCCTAACAACCATTAGGGTTCGTTGTCTCTAAAATCTTCAGGAACTCATTATTGCCTATACACTCAAATCAAGACCCCTAAGCATGACCTACAAGGCCCTTCATTTATGATCCCAGTTCAACTTTAATCCTATCTTCCCTTTCCTCTCCCACCTTACTGCTAAACTATATTTTATCTATAATGCTATATTGCTTGCTTCTTGAACATGCTTTGTTATTTTAAGTTTTTTTTCTGCCTATGCTGGTGTTTCCTCTTAGAATTTTTTTTTTTGTCTCATCTTGTTCCATATTCCAACTTCGTATTCATCCTTCAGACCTTGTTCCAGTGTCACCTTTCTCAATCCTCCAAGGTAGGATTTAAATGCTCTCTATTCTACATACCTTTATAGAAATGGTGTTTATAGCTGTGCCAACCCATCCAATTTATTATAAAACTAAAACTAGGTTAGTATTTTTTCACAGACAAGATACCTTATAGGTAGGACTGACTTATCGTTGTGTAACTTTTATGCCCATGAAATAGCTAGTACATAGTAAGAAGTCACATGTTTTATGCTGATTGCAATACAGGATGCGAAAGTAATTATAATTCTATCAAAATGCTTATATTCTACTAGAAAGGAAAGAAACGTATGTATATACAGTGTTATGTGTAGTTTTTTCCCTAAGATAAATACAACCAAAGAGCTATAAATGCTCAGAGATAAAATGTTGTTCTGAGATGATGTTAAGGAGGCAGTGGTACTTGAACTGCTCAAGGTGGGGAAATAGTTCACTTACAAGTTTTCATAAGTAAGCTCCTCAAAATTTAGCTTCAGTATTTTAAATGAATTTTTTGTACCTTAGATCATTTTATAATCAAACGAATCCATATTTCATCAAATCTAAGACACAGTATTTACCTTTTTTCTTAAAATGATGCAAGTTGATCATTATACTTATCCCAATTTCAGCTGTGTTAAAGATGTGAAAATACAAGCATCTTAAATTTAGTGAGATATGGTAGGTAAAAAATATCCTAATGCTAAGTATAAAGTGATTTTTTTTTAAGTGATTCTTGATTTATCTGCTCTTTTGGATCATCAGCTCTGCTACTAGTCATTAATATATTAGTTTGGATAAAGAAAGGAAAGTTGACTGTATCTGCCAAATCTGTTTCAAAGTAAAAGATCTGCTCAAACCAGAGTTTGATCACTTGCTGTATTGTACAACACTCAAAGTCAAACTGCTGTTGGACTCAGGTGACATTCAACTGTTGGAGCACATGTTGGGACTAGTTGAAATGAGTTATCTTTCACTCTTCTTTTGCAATATCCATAAGTTCTTGTCTGTTAAACCTGAACAGATGCCACCCCTCCTCAGAGGAAAGATCTAAAGCCCTCGATGAGTGTAGTAGTCAATAGAAGCCTGGTTCCAAATGACAACAAGACAGTGCATGCAGTTACATTGGCTTCTGATGGCTATCTGTTTAAAAACAAATAGAGGTTTAAAAACAAATAGAGATTATTTTTACTTGAAAGCATAATCTTCATTAACACATTTATTTAAGGTCAATTTGCAAGTTACTGTGTCTGTATAATACTTCCAAATAATAATACAATAGTTACCCTTGAAATTCTCTAAAGCTATAAGAATAAAAAAGCCCTGTTGAGTTTTAAAAAGTCCAGAAGTAATTTGCGAAGTCTACTCATTGTTTTTTCTATAAATCCTATTCAGTTTTTTTCTTTATTCTACAGAAAAAGTTTCTAAAAGTTTCATATGCATTTCCAAAGAACAAAAGGACCTTGTTTTTATACTATGCTTTTTTTTATTAAAGTATAATTAACATACAATATTATATTAGTTTCAGGTGTACCATATAATGAGTCAAGAATTCTATGTTTCTCAGTGCTCATCAAGTGTACTCTTAAATCTTCTTATATTTCACACATCCTTCCCACCCACGTCCCCTCTGACAACCACCAGTTTGTTCTCTGTATTTAAGAGTGTTGTTTTGTTTGGCTTTTTTCTTTATTCATTAGTTTTGTTTCTTAAATTACACATATGAGTGAAGTTATAAAGTATTTCTCTTTCTCTGACTTATTTCACTCAGTTATGTCCTCTAGGTACATTCATGTTGCAAATCATCCTTTGTGGCGCAGTAATATTTCATTGTGTGTTTATGTATATGTATGTGTATATACATACCACACTTTCTTATCCATTCATATGTTGTTGGACATATAGGTTGCTTCCACAGGTTGGCTACTGTAAATAATGCTACAGTAGACATAGGGGTGTATATATCTTTTTGAATCAATATTTTCATTTTCCTTGGATAAATACTCAGTAGAGGAATTATGGTATCATATGGTAATTTCTTTTTTAAATTTTTTGTGTAGAGTTCATTTTATTTTTTATTTTATTTTTCTAATATGAGATTTATTTTTTTGACTTTAATAATCATATTTTTATTTTTTTATTATTTTTTTTAAATATGAAATTTATTGTCAAATTGGTTTCCATACAACACACAGTGCTCATCCTAACAGGTGCCCTCCTCAATACCCATCACTCACCCTCCCCTCCTTCCCACCCCCCATCAACCCTCAGGTTGTTATCAGTTTTAAGAGTCTCTTATGTTTTGGCTCCCTCCCTCTCTAACCTCTTCCCCCCCCACCTTCCCCTCTCACATGGTCTTCTGGTAAGTTTCTCAGGTTCCACATAAGAGTGAAAACATATGGTATCTGTCTTTCTCTGTATGGCTTATTTCACTTAGCAGAACACTCTCCAGTTCCATCCATGTTGCTACAAAATGCCCTATTTCATTCTTTCTCATTGCCATGTAGTATTCCATTGTCTATATAAACCACAACTTCTTTATCCATTCATCAGTTGATGGACATTAGGCTCTTTCCATAATTTGGCTATTGAAAGTGCGGCTATAAACATTGGGGTACAAGTGCCCCTATGCATCAGCACTCCTGTATCCCTTGGGCAAGTTCCTAGCAGTGCTATTGCTGTGTCATAGGGTAGATCTATTTTTAATTTTTTGAGGGACCTCCACACTGTTTTCCAGAGCGGCTGCACAAGTTTGCATTCCCACCAGCAGTGCAAGAGTGTTGCCCTTTCTCCACATCCTCTCCAGCAGGGATAGTCTCCTGATTTGTTCATTTTAGCCACTCTGACTGGCATGAGGTGGTATCTGAGTGTGGTTTTGATTTGTATTTCTCTGATGAGGGGAGATGTTCAGCATCTTTTCATGTGCCTGTTGGCCATCTGGATGTCTCCTTTAGAGAAGTGTCTATTCGTGTCTTCTCACCTTTTTTTCACTGGATTATTTGTTTTTCGGGTGTGGAGTTTGGTGAGTTCTTTATAGATTTTGGATACTAGCCCTTTGATATGTCATTTGCAAATATCTTTTCCCATCCCGTTGGTTGCCTTTTAGTTTTGTTGATTGTTTCCTTTGCAGTGCAGAAGGTTTTTATCTTCATGAAGTCCCAATAGTTCATTTTTGCTTTTAATTCCCTTGCCTTTGGAGATGTAACAAGTAAGAAATTGCTGCGGCAGAGGTCAGAGAGGTCTTTTCCTGCTTTCTCCTCTAGGATTGTGATGGTTTCCTGTCTCACATTCAGGTGCGTCATCCATTTTGAGTTTATTTTTGTGAATGGTGTAAGAAAGTAGTCTAGTTTCATTCTTCTGCATGTTGCTGTCCAGTTCTCCCGGCACCATTTGTTAAAGAGACTGTCTTTTTTCCATTGGGTATGCTTTCCTGCTTTGTCAAAGATTATTTGGCCATACTTTTGTGGGTCCAATTCTGGAGTCTCTATTCTATTCCATTGGTCTATGTGTCTGTTTTTATGCCAATACCATGCTGTCTTGATGATTATAGCCTTGTAGTACAGGCTAAAGTCTGGGGTTGTGATGCCTTCCGCTTTGGTCTTCTTTTTCAATATTTGTGTGTTTGGGGTCTTTTTGGTTCCATACAAATTTTAGGATTGCTTGTTCTAGCTTCGAGAAGAATGCTGGTGCAATTGTGATTGGGATTGTATTGAATGTGTAGATAGCTTTGGGTGGTATTATCATTTTAACAACATTTATTCCTCCAATCCATGAGCATGGAATGTTTTTCCATTTCTTTGTATCTTCTTCAGTTTCCTTCATAAGCTTTCTATAGTTTTCAGTATACAGAACTTTTACATCTTTGGTTAGGTTTATTCGTAGGTATTTTATGATTCTTGGTGCAGTTTTGAATAGGATAAGTTTCTTTATTTGTCTGTTGCTTCATTATTAGTGTATAAGAATACAAATGATATGTGTACATTAATTTTGTATCCTGCAACTTTGATGAATTCATGTATCAGTTCTAGCAGACTTTTGGTGGAGTCTTCTGGGTTTTCCATGTATGATATCATGTCATCTGCAAAAAGTGAAAGCTTGACTTCATCTTTGCCAATTTTGATGCCTTTGGTTTCCTTTTGTTGTCTGATTGCTGATGCTAGCACTTCCAACTCTGTGTTAAACAACAGCGGTGAGAGTGAACATCCCTGTCGTTTTCCTGATCTCAGGGGGAAAGCTCTCAGTTTTTCCCCATTGAGGATGATATTAGTTGTGGGCTTTTCATAAATGGATTTTATGATGTTTATGTTCCTTCTATACCGACTTTCTTGAGGATTTTCATCAAGAAAGGAGTTGAATTTTGTCAAATGCGTTTTCTGCATCAATTGACAGGATCATATGATTCTTATCTTTTCCTTTATTAATGTAATGTATCACATTGATTGATTTGCAAATGATGAACAAGCCCTGCTCCCCAGGAATGAATCCCACTAGTTCAAGGTGAATAATTCTTTTTATAAGCTGTTGAATTCAATTTGTTAGTATCTTATTGAGAATTTTTGCATCCATATTCATCAGGGATATTGGACTGTAGTTCTCTTTTTTTGCTGGGTCTCTGTCTGATTTAGGAATCAAAGTAATGCTGGCTTCATAGAATGAATCTGGAAGTTTTCCTTCCCTTTCTATTTTTTGGAACAGCTTGAAAAGGATATGTATTTTCTCTGCTTTAAACGTCTGGTAGAACTCCCCTGGGAAGCCATCTGGTCCTGGACTCTTATTTGTTGGGAGATTTTTGATAACCGATTCAATTTCTTCGCTGGTTATGGGTCTTTTCAAGCTTTCTATTTCCTCCTGATTGAGTTTTGGAAGTGTGTGGGTGCTTAAGAATTTGTCCATTTCTTCCAGGTTGTCCAGTTTGTTGGCATATAATTTTTCATAGTTTTCCCTGATAATTGCTGTATTTCTGAGGGATTGGTTGTTGTAATTCCATTTTCATTCATGATTTTATCTATTTGGGTCATCTTCCTTTTCTTTTTGAGAAGCTTGTCTAGAGGTTTATCAATTTTGTTTACTTTTTTTAAAAAAACAACTCTTGGCTTCATTGATCTGCTGTAATTTTTTTTTTTTTTTAGATTCTATATTGTTTGTTTCTGCTCTGTTCTTTATTATTTCTCTTCTTCTGTTGGGTTTGGGGTGTCTTTGCTGTTCTGCTTCTATTTCCTTTAGGTGTGCTGTTAGATTTTGTATTTGGGATTTTTCTTGTTTCTTGAGATAGGCCTGGATTGCAATGTATTTTCCTCTCAGGACTGCCTTCGCTGCATCCCAAAGCATTTGGATTGTTGTATTTTCATTTTCATTTGTTTCCATATATTTTTCAATTTCGTCTCTAATTGCCTGGTTGACCCATTCATTCTTCAATAGGGTGTTCTTTAACCTCCATGCTTTTGGAGGTTTTCCAGACTTCTTCCTGTGGTTGATTTAAGTTTCATAATATTGTGGTCTGAAAGTGTGCATGGATCTCAATTCTTGTATACTTATGAAGGGCTATTTTGTGACCCGGTATGTAATTTATCTTGGAGAATTTTCCATGTGCACTTGAGAAGAACGTATATACTGTTGCTTTGGGATGCAGAGTTCTAAATATATCTGTCAAGTACATCTGATCCAATGTATCATTCAGGGCCCTTCTTTTCTTTATTGACCCTGTGTCTAGGTGATGTATCCATTGTTGTAAGTTGGGTATTAAAGTCCCCTGCAATTACCACATTCTTATCAATAAGGTTGCTTATGTTTGTGATTAATTGTTTTATATATTTGGGGGCTCCCGTATTCGGTGCATAGACATTTATAATTGTTATTTCTTCCTGATGGATAGACCTGAAATTATTATTTAATGTCCTTCTTCATCTCTTGTTACAGCCTTTATTTTTTTTTAACGTTTATTTATTTTTGAGACAGAGAGAGACAGAGCATGAACGGGGGAGGGTTAGAGAGAGGGAGACACAGAATCTGAAACAGGCTCTGGGCTCTGAGCTGTCAGCACAGAGCCTGACGCAGGGCTTGAACTCATGGACTGCGAGATCATGACCTGAGCCGAAGTCGGCCGCTTAACCGACTGAGCCACCCAGCGCCCCATTGTTACAGCCTTTAAATTAAAGTCTAGTTTGTCTGATATAAGTATGGCTACTCCGGCTTTCTTTTGACTTCCAGTAGGATGACAGATAGCTCTCCATCCCCTCACTTTCAATCTGAAGGTGTCCTCAGGTCTAAAATGAGTCTCTTGTAGACAGCATATAGATGGGTCTTGTTATTTTTTTTTTTTTTAATCCATTCTGATACCCTATGTCTTTTGGTTGGAGCATTTAGTCCATTTACATTGTGTTTTTATTGAAAGATATGGGTTTAGAGTCATTCTGATGTCTGTAGCTTTCATGCTTGTAGTGATGTCTCTGGTACTTTGTGGTCCTTGCAACATTTC
The DNA here is from genome assembly GCF_016509475.1 of Prionailurus bengalensis. Lineage (NCBI taxonomy): Eukaryota > Metazoa > Chordata > Mammalia > Carnivora > Felidae > Prionailurus > Prionailurus bengalensis. The sequence goes on from NC_057361.1 coordinate 71,275,371, forward strand.
ACTCACAGAATCCCCCTTAGGATCTCTTGTTGTCCTGGTTTAGTCGTGATGAATTCCTTCAGCTTTTGTTTGTTTGGGAAGACCTTTATCTCTCCTCTTCTGAATGACAGCCTTGCTGGATAAAGGATTCTCGGCTAAATAATTTTTCTGTTCATCACATTGAAGATTTCCTGCCATTCCTTTCTGGCCTGCCAAGTTTCAGTAGATAGGTCTGCTACTATTCTTATGTGTCTACCTTTGTAAGCTAGAGCCTGTTTATCCCTAGCTGCTTTCAGAATTTTCTCTTTATCCTTGTATTTTGCCAGTTTCACTATGATATGTCATGCAGATCGATTCAAGTTACGTTTGAAGGGAGTTCTCTGTGCCTCTTGGATTTCAATGCCTTTTTCCTTCCCCAGGTCAGAGAAGTTCTCAGCTATGATTTGTTCAAGTACACCTTCAGCCCCTTTCTCTCTCTTTTCTTCTGGAATTCCTATGATATGGATATTGTTCCATTTGATTGCATTACTTAGCTCTCTAATTCTCCCCTCATACGCCTGGATTTTTTTTTATGTCTCCTTTTCTCAGCTTCCTCTTTTTCCATAAATTTATCTTCTACTTCAACCTATTCTCTCCTCTGTCTCTTCAATCTGTGTTATGGCCGTCTCCATTTTATTTTGCATCTCATTTATAGCATTTTTTAGTTCCTCATGACTATTTCTTAGTCCCTTGGTCTCTGTAGCAATAGATTCTCTGCTCTCCTCTATGCTTTTTTTCAAGCCCAGCGATTAATTTTATGACTATTATTCTAAATTCTTGTTCTGTTATATTGCTTAAATCGTTCTTTTTTTTTCACATTGAGTAGATGGTCTTTATTTTATTTTATTTTATTTTATTATTTTTTATATGAAATTTATTGTCAAATTGGTTTCCATACAACACCCAGTGCTCATCCCTAAAGGTGCCCTCCTCAATACCTATCACCCACCCTCCCCTCCCTCCCACCCCCTATGTACCCTCAGTTTGTTCTCAGTTTTTAAGAATCTCTTATGCTTTGGATCTCTCCCTCTCTAACCTTTTTTTTTTTTTTTCCTATTCAATTTGTTAGCTGTCGCTACTTCCTAGAGTTTCTTTTGAGGAAAATTCTTCCATTTCGTCACTCGGGTAGTTCCGGTGGTGGCTCCAAACTGCAGGGCACTTCCACTGTGCTGTGTGGAATAACTTTCGTTGGTGGGCGGGGCGCAGTCAGGTTGGATGTCTGCCCCCAGCCCACCGCTGGGGCCACAATCAGACTGCTGTGTACCATATCTTGCCCTCTCCCAGGGGCAGGACTCACTGTGGAGTGGTGTGGCCCCTATATGGGCTACTTGCACCCTGCCAGGCTTGTGCTGCTTCAATGGGATCTGGCATATTAGCAGGGGTGCACAGGGGCGGGAGGGGCAGGCTTACCTTGATTTGCCATTGGAGGGGCCCTGCAGCACCGGGAGAGATGGATCCACAGAAGCACAGCATTGGGCGTCTGCAGGGTGCAAGCAAGTTTGGTGAGGGGAACTGGTTCCCTTTGGAATTTCGGCTGGAGGATGGGAGGGGGAGATCACACTTCACAGCACCTTTGCTCCCCCTCAGAATTGAGCTCTGTCTTCTGGGGCTCAACAACTCTCCCTCCCTGCGTCCTCTCACCCTCCCCGCTCTCCGAGTGCAGAGCTGTTGACCTTTAACATTTCAGATATTAAGTCCTGATGGCTGTCAGAACTCACAGAGTCGGGCCCCTCCGCTTTTGCAAGCTAGACTTCGGGGGCTTTGCCTTGCCCATTGGGCTGCCCCTCCACTGCCCGGCTCCCTCCCGCCCGTCCATATAGCACACATTGCCTCTCCACCCTTCCTACCCTGTTCCATGGGCCTCTTGTCTATGCTTGGCTCTGGAGAGTCTGTTCTGCTAGTCTTCAGGTGGTTTCCTGGGTTATTTAGGCAAATATGGGTGGAATCTAAGTGATCAGCAGTACAAGGTGAGCCCAGTATCCTCCTACGCCACCATCTTCTTTTTTAAATTTTTTGAGGAACCTCTATAATGTTTTCCACAGTGGCTGTACCACCTCTGTTCTCAACAACAGTAAATGAGGGTTCCTTTTTTGTTTTTTACACCCTCACCTTGTATGTTTGATATTAGACATTCTGACGGGTATAAAGTGATATGTCATTGTAGTTTTAATTTGCATTTCCCTGATAGTGATGTTGAGCATCTCTTCTTTTGTCTGTTGGCCATCTGTATGTTTTCTTTGGGAAAATATCTATTCAGGTCCCCTGTCCACTTTTTAATTAGATTATTTGTTTTGGTGTTAAGTTGTATAAGTTGTTTACATTATTTTAGATGTTATCCTGATATTAGATATGACATTTGCAAATATCTTCTCCTATTCAGTAGATACACTTTTTGTTTTGCTGATGGTTTCCTTTCCTGTCTAAAAGGTTTTTATTTTGCTACAGTCCCAATAGTATAATTTTACTTTTGTTTCCTTTGCCAGACAAGACATCTAAAAAATATTTTTATGGTTGATGTTAAATAAATTACTGCCTATGTTTTCTTCTAGGAATTTTATGGTTTGAGGTCTTACACTTAGATATTTAATCCATTTTGAGTTTATTTTTGTGTATGATGTAAGAAAATGGTCAAGTTTCATTATTTTCATGTAGCTGTGCATTTTTCCAACACCATTTGTTGAAGAGACTGTCTTTTTCTCATTGGTTATTCTTGCCTCCTTTATCATAGATTAATTGGCCATAAAAGCATGGATTTATTTCTGAACTCTGTTTAGTTCCATTGATATATGTGTCTATTTTTGTGTCAGTAAAATGCTGTTTTGATTATTCTGTAGTATATCTTTAAACCTGGGATTGTGATGTCTCCAGTTTTGTTCATTTTTGAGATTGCTTTTGGGCATTCAGGGTCTTCTGTGGTTCCATAGATATTTTAAGATTATTTTTTTCTAATTCTGTGAAAACAAATTGGTATTTTGATAAAGATTGCATTCAATTTGTAGACTGCTTTGGGTAGTATGGACATTTCAACAATACTGGTTCTTCCACCTCATGAGCATGGAATCCCTTTTCGTTTGTTTGTGTCATCTTCAATTTCTTGCATCAGTGGTTTGTAGTTTTTGGAGTAGATTGCTCACCTCCTTGGTTAAGTTTATTCCTAGGCATTTTACTCTTTTTTGTCCAATGGTCAGTGGACTTGTTTTATTTATTTTTCTGATATTTCTTTATAAGTATTATAGAAATGCAACAGATTTTGGTATATTAATTTTGTATTCCATGTCTTTACTGAATTCATTTATCAGTTCTACTAGTTTTTGGTTGAAATGTTTAGGGTTTTCTCTATATATTATGTCATCTGCTGATACTGAAAGTTTTACTTCTTCCTTACCAAGTTGGATGCCTTTTCTTTTTCTTGTCTGGTTTCTGTGGCTAGGACTTTAGTTGTATGTTGAATAACAATAGTAAGAGTAGACATCCTTGTCTTGTTTATGATCTTAGAGGAAAAGCTCTCAGTTTTTCACCATTGAGGATGCTGTTAACTGTGGGATTTCCATACATGGCCTTAATTGTGTTGAGGTATATTTCCTCTAGACCTCCTTTGTGGAGAGTTTTTCTCATGAATGAATGTTGTACTTTGTCAAATGTTTTTGCTACGTCTACTGAGATGATCATATAGTTTTATCCTTTTGCTTGTTAATGTGATGTATAATATTGAGTTGTGAATATTGGATCACCCTTACATCCATGGAATAAATCCCACCTGATCATAGGGAATAATTGTCTTAAAATGAATGGTTGCATTTGGTTTGCTAATATTACGTGATAATTTTTGCACCCATGTCCATCAGAGATATTGGCCTTTAGTATTCTTGTTTTGTAGTGTATGTGGCTTTGGTTTCAGGGTAATACTGGAAAATGAGTTTGGAAACTTTCCTTCTTTTTCATTTTTTGGATTAACTGAAGAATAAAAGGTATTAACTCCTCTTTAAATGTCTAATAGAATTCATCTGTGATGCCATCTGATCCTAGGCTTTCATTTGTTTAGAGTTTTTGATTGCTGATTCAACTTCATTGCTAGTAATCAGTCTATTCAAATTTTCTATTTCTTCCTGATTCAGTTTTGGAAGGTCATATATTTCTAGAAATTTATGCATTTGTTATAGGTTGTCTAATTTGTTGCATACAATTTTTCATAATATTCTCTTATAATCCTTAGTATTTCTGAGGTATTGGTTGTTATTTCTCCTTCATTTCTAATTTTGTGAGTCTTCTCTCTTTTTTTAATGAGTCTGTCTAAAGGTTTATCAATTTTGTTGATCTTTTCAAAGAACTAGCCCCTGGTTTCATTTATCTGTTCTATTGCTTTTCTTTTTTTAGTTTCTATTTCATTGATTTCTGCTGTAATCTTCATTATTCCCTTCCTTCTACTGGCTTTCGGCTTTGTTCTTTTTGTAGCTCCTTTATGTGTAAGGTTAGGTTTTTTACTTGAGCTTTTTTTTAGTTCTTCCAGTAGACCTATATTGCTCTAATCTTTCCTCTTAAATCAGCTTTTGCTGGATCCCAAAGATTTTGGATCATTGTGTTTTCATTTTCATTTGTCTCCATGTACTTTTTTTCCCCCTCTTTGATTTCTTGTTTGACCCACTCATTGTTTAATAGCATGTTATTTAACATCCATGTATTTGTGTTCTTTCCAGTTTTTTCTTGTGTTTGATTTCTAGTTTTCATGTAATTGTGGTTAGAAAAAGATGCATGATGGATTTTAATCTTTTTATTTATGGAGACTTGTTTTGTGGCCTAACATGTGGTCTGTTCTGGAGAATGTTCCTTATACAGTATTTGTGTAAAGTTTATTTTGTCTGATATAAGTATTGGTACCCCAGCTTTCTTTTCAGTTCCATTTGCATGGTAAATGTTTTTCCATCCCTTCACTAGCAATCTGCATGTAACTTTTAGTTCTGAAGGGAGACTTTTGTAGGTAGCATATCAATGGGGCTTGCTTTTATATCCACTCAGTCACCCTCTGTCTTTTGATTGCAGCATTTTGTTCATTTACATTTAAAATAATTATTGATAGGTATTATTGTCATTTGTTAGTTGTTTTACAGGTATCTTTTTAGTTCTTCTCAATTATCTTTTTCTCTTGTTCTCTTCCCTTGTCTTTGATAGCTTTCCATATTGATAAGCTTGGGTTCCTTTCTCTTAATTTTTTGTGTATCTATTAGACATTTTTTTTAAGAGAGTGTAAGTGGGGGAGGAGGCAGAGGGAAGGGAGAGAGAGAGACAGAGAGAGAAAGAAAGAATCTCAAGGAGGCTCCACACTCAGTGCAGAGCCCAATGTGGGGCTCAAACCCACAACCCTGGGGTCATGACCTAAGCCAAAATCAAGAGTCAGAAGCTCAACCAACTGAGCCACCCTGGCGCCCCATTAGACATTTTGGATTTGTGGTTTTTCATTAGGCTCATATATAACATGCATACAGTGTAGCAGTCTATATTAAGTTAATGGTTGATTACATTTGAGCCCATTCTAAGAGAAGTAAGTTTTTATACTCCCCCCACATTTTATGTATAATATGTCCTACTTTACATCTTTTCATTTTGTGAATCCTTTGACTGATATATCTACACTTGATCTTACTGCTTTTGTGTTTTAACCTTCATATTGGTTTTATAAGTGATTCATCTATGGCTTTTAATTTGTTTGTATTCAATGAAAATTTTTTCTCTCATAATTTCTTACTCCTGATTATCACGTTTTCTTCCCACTCAAAGAATTCCCTTTAATGTTTCTTGTAAGGCTGGTTTAGTGGTGATGAACTTTAATTTTTGTTTGGTTGGGAAGCTCTTTATCTCTACTTCTATACTGAATGATAACCTTGCTGGATAGCCATGAAGTGAGTATTCTTGGTTGCAGGTTTTTTTTTCCTTACATCATTTTGAATATATTATGCCACTCCTTTCTGGCCTGCCGTTTCTGCTGAAAAATCAGCTGATAGCTTTATGGTGTTTCCCTTGTATGCACCTTTTCTTTTCTCTTCTTTTCAAATTCTCTATCACTACTTTTTTTTGCCATTTTATTTATTATGTGTGTTGGTGTGAATTTCCTTGGGTTGATTTTGTGGAGACTCTGTGTCTTCTGGATCTGGGTGTATGTTTCTTTCCCCAGATTTAGGGAAGTTTTTAGCTATTATTTCTTCAAATAAATTTTCTACCTCCTTTTTCTTTTTCCTGTTCACCTTTGTTACTTTCTGTTACTCTTGTCTTCCAGTTCACTGATCTGTTCTGCTTCCTCTAATCTATTGATTCTCTCTAGTCTAATTTTCATTTCAGTTATTAAATTAGTCATCTGATCGGTTCTTTTTATGTTTTCTATCTCTTGTTGATGGTGTCCCTGAGATTTTCCACTTTTCTCAAGTCCAATATCTTTATGACCATTAATTTGGTTTCATTATCAAGTATCTTACCTCCATTTCATTTAGCTCTTTTGCTGTGGTTTTGTCTTGTTCTTTCATTTCGGATATATTCCTGTGTCTTATTTTGTCTAACTCTCTGTTTGTTTATATTTATTAGGAAAGTCAGTTATGACTCCTGATCTTGAATGTAGTGGCCTTACAAAGAAGAGGTCCTGTGGTGCCCTGTAGCACAATGTCCTCTCTTCACCAGAACCAGATGCTTCATGGATATCTTCTATGTGGTTTGCGTATACCCTACTGTTGTGGTTAAGCCTTATTTGCTTTCAGTCCAGTTGGTTGTACTTGCCTCCTGTACTTGACTATTATGGGCCATGTTTGGTCCTGTGCTGTTAAGGGTCAATTCTGTGGCTACAGTGCACTTATAGTTGGGCATTGTCAGAAGTCAGATCAAATGCCTTCCCTATACCTGGTTTGCTGGGGCTGAGGTCATGCCAAACTGCAGTGTTTTCCCTGTGTTGTCTCCTGAGAGGTTTATTTTGGTGGGCAGAGGCTGCAGACAAATCAGATGCCTGTCACTATTTTGTCTCTTAGGGCTGTGGTAGCACCAACCTGCAAGGTGTTCTCCCTGCCTTATACCCTGAGAGGCTTTTGTTAGTGGGCAGGGCTGGCAGACCAGATACCTGCCCCCAAACTGCTATAGCTGCAGTAACCCCAAGCTGCAGGACTCTCTCCCTGTGCTACCCCTGAGAGATTTTGGTTGGTGGACAGGGCTAGTTTTCAGATCACATCCCTAACCCCAGTCCATCTTCTAGTGTTCCAGATGCACTGATCAGCTTGGTACTCTCTTTGCACCGCCAGTTATAAGGTTTGGCTGCTTAAGGCTACAGTTGAACTGATGTGTGTGGTTATCTTTCCCTCTCTCCAGGGCAGGAGTCATTTTGGACTGGTGCAGGTCACTGCCAGAGCTGCTTGAATAAGACATGGCAGGAGCTGCTTTGGGACTCCTGCTGAATGAAGCAGGTTTGACAGAGTGGATCCACAGTGGAATGTTGGGTGGGATGCATGGTATTTGTAAGGTAGATGCAATCTACTCCCTATTACCTGCAAGTCTCCAGCTATCTAGGGTGGGAGGTAAGCGGTGGGGGGGGGGGGGGGAGCACAAGGAGAGAAATGGTTCCCAGCACCTCTGTTATTCTTTGAGTAGTCTCCCAAAGATCTCTGCCCCTCTAGCACATATTCTGAGATTTGTAAATAAATCTTCTGGGATACCCCAGGCACTTTTCACACTGCTGCTTCTATGTTGTATCTGGTGAGGTTGTTTGTTATACTGTCTCTTTAAGGTTGGGGACTCAGTTTCCTATTTCCCTTTTGCTCTCAGTACTAATCCCACTGATTACTAAAGTTCTTAGAGTTAAGCCCAGCTGGTTGTGAAAACTCAGGAAGTTAAGTCCCATAGTTTTCAAAGACAAATGTTAGGGGGATTTGTCTTCAGGGCAGATTCCCCCATGCCTGGGCTCCCTTCTGGGTGCTTATGGTGTCCCTCTCACTTGTGTTTAGTCTCCCCAGAATTTGGTTCCTGACCTTATCTCTGCCTGTCTCATCCTTTTAAATGTGGCCTTCTCTCTTTGAATAACTGTGGAAAGTCTGTTCTGCTAGTCTTTGGGTCATTTTCTGGGTTGGTTGCACTGAAGTAGCTGGTATCTAGGTGTGTTCCTGGGCCAAAGTGAGCTTAGGAGGCTCCTACTCCTCCAACTTCTAGAAGTCGTTTTATGTTATTCTTATATTCATACCATGGACCTATTTTATGGGTAGAATTGCCTTCTAATCTCCCTTTTGCTTACTTCTGCTTTATAGCAGAGGTATGTAGTATGGTTGTGGATTATACAGAAATCAATTTTTGGTTACATATAATTCAAATATAATTTATATGAGTATCTGATTTGAAGATCTAGTTTAGTTGAAACAAAAAGAGTAAGTACATTTTGAGGTTATGTTCAGAATGTGAGAAAAATTATCCAATTTATACCCAATTAAATAATATTTAATGAAGAAAAAGATAGTATATAGAATACCAATACTAAATGTAATACGTACCTGACTTAACCTTTTCAGCATTTCTGCTCCAATACCTAGATCTTTTAAATAGGTAATAGGAAATGAACCATGAGTTGAAAAAATCCACTTAACACATTTATTTACTTTAATCTTAAAGAAGTAAAATTTAAAACCTGTATCTGGCCATTATATACTCTTAATAGCTTGTGTTGAAACTCAACTCATTAATGTATTAATTATTTTTTCCTAATTTTAATGAGGTTCCAAAGGTAATAAAAAAGATTTTGGATTTATTTTAAAGATTGGTGAAGCAGAAATGAGACCCTGACACTATCATAATATAGTATATTTCTTATTCACTTTTAGACAAAACAACCCAAAATATAAAAGCATGCTTTTTAAAGATAAAAGGGTAGCTATGATAATTTGGCTTATTCAAGCCTTGATGGGAACTAATAAGAAAGTATTTTTCTAACCTGTGATTGAGTTTTCACCATATGTGGGGATAACTAAAATAGTGATCAGGTTCATGAAATAGAAGTGAGTTACATAAACTAACTTAAACACCATATTTGTACTGAAACCCTATCTCTACTCTTTAAAATATACCATTTTAATTTTTAAACTATAAGTAATATATAAGTGTAGCTTGACCTCGGTAAGCTTGTATGACATAAAAGTCCTCTAGGTAAAGTAACTTGCCAATCCAGGGGTCATACATAAAGTAGTACATGGCAAATCCAATAGTCATTTTGCCTAGAAAAGGGAAGAGAGGGTACAACGAAGTTAATGCTTTAAATCTTACAGTGTTCTTTCTTCTAAAATTGAATATCTTAGTGTTTTCTTTAGCTATTAAACTAATAAAAGCTTACTGGACAAAATTTCAATACAAAAATATATAATGTAGGCTTAAGCCCCTTATAACACAATCTTTAAAATATAAGCCATCTTTTAACAATGTAGAGTATATTCTTCCAATTTTTTTCTATGCATATACAAACATAAATATATACCACACATTTTCTTTAAAAAAAAAAAAAAAACCTGAGTTTATGTACTTATATTCTTCTCTGTTTAATAGTAATCATATGCTATCAAACTGTTCTTCATTTTCAGGGTAGAGAAAGCATACTACAGATTAAATTGGAGAAGGATTTCTTTTACCTGATGGTTTTTGTTGGTTGTGTACTTCTGCAATCAGGCAATAGAAAAGGGGATTGTTCCCAAAGCCATCCCCGAGTAAATCTGAAATATTAATTCATATACAATATGTTAGAAAGTTTATAGTAGAGGAAAGGAAGATGGTAGAGTAGACAGCATCAGGAATTCATCTCTTCACCTATACAACTGTACTGGCAGAACCTGAAGTAAATATTTTGGAACTCTAGAGTTTATTTGAATACTTGAAGCTTCCAGAGGGCAGCTTGGCTGGTAAATCTCAGTTAATTTTGGTCAAATACAGCCATCATCCCACTGGTGGCTTCCAAGCTTCCCCTGCCCTGCTTGCCTCATGGCAGCAGCTGTAGGGACAGCAGCTTGAATTGCTGAGTGGTTTGCTAGAGCCAGGGTAGGCATTAGGGAACTTATCCTCCAAATATTGGAGTTCTGTGTTCTTACCATGAATTGCTATTCTGAAGGCTGAGGTTAGAGCTTTGAAGTTAGCCATCATTCTTCCAATCTCCACCAAATAAAGCAGCTTCCAGATGTAAAAGGAGCCACACCTGTTTTGTTTAGCATTCAAAACCAACCACATATACAGAGAATCTAGAAAGCTACCATGCATGACAAGGGAAAGATACAGAAAAAAACCTCAGAACACCGTAAACATTCAGAACACCGTAAACATTTAACTCAGGCTGATCTCTGACACAGAGACACCAAAAACAACTAAAAAGCAAAACAAAACAAAACAAAAAAAACATCCATCCCTGGGAAGGGGGAGAATTTGTTTCCAGAGTTAACATATTAGAAGACTCAAATGTCCAGTTTTCAAGAAAAATCACAAGGCATACAAACAAATTGGAAAGTATGCCCCATTCAAAAAAAATTTTTTTTTCAATGTTTATTTATTTTTGGGACAGAGAGAGACAGAGCATGAACGGGGGAGGGGCAGAGAGAGAGGGAGACACAGAGTCGGAAACAGGCTCCAGGCTCTGAGCCATCAGCCCAGAGCCCGACGCGGGGCTCGAACTCACAGACCGCGAGATTGTGACCTGGCTGAAGTCGGACGCTTAACCGACTGCGCCACCCAGGCGCCCCAGTATGCCCCATTCAAAAGAATGAAGTAAATCAATAGAAAACATACCTGAGGAAGGCCCAGATATACTATTAGACAAAGACAAAAACAAATGTCTTAAAGATGCCCAAAGTGCTAAAGGAAAAACATGCACAAAAACAGGAAACAAAAGTATGAACAAAATAAGAATATCAATGACAAAATACAAATTGAAAAAAAGAACCCCCGAACAAGAAATTCTAAAGCTGATAAGTATAATAATTGAAATGAGTTATGCACTGTAGAGGTTAAAAATCAGACCTCTGCTAGCAGAAGAAAAAAGTCAGTGAATATGAATATAGGATAATTGAAATTATCAAGTCAGGAAAAGAAAAATAATGAAGAAAAGTAAACCAGAGCCTAAGGGCTTTGTGGAACACTATCAAGTTGGCCAGCATACACAGTATAAGACAGATTCTCAGAAGGATAAAAGAGAGAAAAAGAGTAAAAAAGAATATTTGAAGAAATGATGGCTGAAAACTTCCCAAATTTGAATCAAGAAATGAATCTACAAATCCAAGAAGCTCAATAAACTCCAAGTAGTATAAATCCAAAAAAATCAACACCAAGACACATTATAATGAAACTGCTAAAAGACAAAGAGAAAAATCTTGAAGACAGCAAGAAAGAAATAACTTGTCACATACAATGGATCACCAATGGGATAATCTTTTTTGTTTTAAATTTTTTAATGTTTGTTTATCTTTGAGAGAGAGAGACACACACAGAGTGTGAGTGGGGGAGGTGCAGAGAGAGAGAGGGAGACAAAGAATCCAAAGCAGGCTCTACACTGTCAGTACAGAGCCTGATGCGGGGCTTGAACTCACAAACCTCAAGATCATGACCCGAGCTGAAGTCAGATGCTTAACTGACTGAGCCACCCAGGCACCCCAATAGGATCATCTTCTGATTTCTCATCTGAAACCTTGGAGACCAGAAGGCAGGGGATTGATCTTTAAAAATGCTGGAGGGAACCTGTCAACTGAGAATTTTGTCTCCACCAAAACTGTGCTTCAAAAATGAAGGAGAAATTGAGACATCCCCAGATCACCACCAAAGCAAACAAACAAACCTGAGGGATTTCATTATCACTAGACCTTCCCTGGATACAATGCTAAAAGGAGTCCTTTAGGTTGACATGAAAGAAAGCTAGATAGTAACTCAAAACCACATGAAGAAATAAAAATAAAGGTACCTAGTTAAAGGTAAATGCAAGAGCAATTATAAGGAAAGGACTAGAGTTATTTTAATTTTGTTTGTAACTCCACTTTTATTTTCTATATGATTTAAGGATAACTGCATAAAATTAGTTATTAATATATGTTATTGGGCCCACAGTCTGTGAAGATGTAATCTCTAACATCAATAACATACAAAGGGGGGGAATGGAAATTTATTATTTTGTATGCCATTGGAATTAGACTAGTATAAATTCAAATTAGATTGTTATAATTTTAGGATGTTAAATCTAGTCCCAGTAATAACCACAAAGAAAATAGTTATAAAATATACACATAAGGAACTGAGAAGGGAATCAAAACATTTCAACACAAAAATCAACAAAACACAAAAGAAGGTGGAAATAAGGAACAAAAATACTGTATGGCATATAGAAAACAGCAAAATGGCAGAAGTCCCTCCTCAGTGATTACTTTAAATGTAAATGGATTAAATGGTCTAATCAAAAGACAGAGTTTAGCAGAATGGATTAAAAAAATAATCTAACTCTATGCTGTCTATAGGAGACTCATTTTAGATTTAAAAACACACATAGAAAAGTTGACAGTGAAATAATGGAAAAAGATATTTCATGCAAATAGTAACCAAGAGAAAGCTGAGGTTGTTGTACTAATAACAGACCCAATAGACTCTAAGTTAAAAACTGTTACAAGAAACAAAGAACGAGGTTATATAATAATAATAAAAGGGTCAATTCACCAAGAAGATACAGCATTTATAAACATTTATGTATCAATCAGGGCTCCAAAATACATGAGGCAAATATTGACAGAATTGAAGACAGAAAAAGATAGCTCTACAATAATAGTAGAACACTTCAATACTTCAATTTCAGTAATGTACTGAACAACCAGACGAAAATTAATTTACTAGATCATTTGAACAATACCGATCAAATGGACCTAAAAGAAATATACAGTACACTCCATCCAACAACAACATAATGCACATTTTTCTCAAGTGCACATGGAAGCTTCTCTAGGATAGACTATATGTTAGGCCACAAAACAATAAATTTTGGAAGATTTAAATCATACAAAGTATCTTTTCAATGAAACTAGAAATCAACAGCAGAAGCAAACTATAAATATCACATATTTAGAAATTAATGCACTCTTAACCAATAGGTCAAAGAAGAAATCACAAGGGAAATTAGAAAACACTTAGAGATGAATGAAAATGAAAATACAACATATGAAAGTTGTGGAATGCAGTGAAAGCAGTGCTTAGAAACTTACAGCTATAAATGCCCACATTTAAAAAAGAAAAGATCTCAAACAATAACCTAAAAACGTATGCCTTAAGAAACTAGAAAAAAGGGAGAAAACTATGCCCAAAGCTAGCAGAAGGGAAGTAATAATAAAGTTTAGAACAGATATAAACAAAATAAAGGATAGAAATACAATAGAGAAAAATCGATAAAACCAAAAGTTGGTTCTTCGACAATGTCAACAAATTGACAATTGGACTGACAAAAAGACAGAAGATGCAAGTAATTAAAATCAGAAATAAAACACTACTACTGACCTTAAAGAGATTAAAAAAAAAAGATTATAAGTAAATACTATGAATTGTATACCAACAAATTAGATAACCTAGAAGAAAGGAACAAATTCCTTGAAAATTACAAATGACCTAAACTTATTCAAGAAAAGAAAAATCTGAGAAGACCTATAACAAGAGTTTGAATTAGTAATTAAAAATTTCAACAAAGAAAAGTCAGGGACTTTGAGATGGTTTCACTGGTGAATTCTATCAAACATTTAAAGAAGAATTAACGCAATCCTCAAACTCTTCAAAAAAGTTTGAAGAGGAAGAAATATGTCTTAACTCATTCTATGAGGTCAGTATTACTTTGATATCAAAGGCAGATAAAGACATCACAGGAGAACAAAAATACAGACCAGTATCCATCATTAGTATATATGCAAAGATGGGACGCCTGGGTAGCTCAACCAGTTAAGTGTCTGACTCTTGGTTTCAGCTCAGGTCATGATTTCATGGTTTGTGAGTTTGAGCCCTGCATTGGGCTCCTCTCTGACAGTGCAGAGCCTGCTTGGGATTCTCTCTTTCCCTCTCTGCCCCTCCCCTTATTGTGTGTGTGTTCTCTCTCAAAATAAATAAATAAACTATATGTGTAGATGCAACGATCCTCAACAAAGTATAAGCAAACTGAATCCAACACCATAGTAAAAGAATCATTCACCATGACCCATGACCAAGTGTGATTTATCCTAGGAATGAAAGGATTGTTCAACATAAGAAAATCAATTAATATAATATATCACATTAACATAACAAAAGAAAAAACCATGAACATCTCAATGCAGAAAAGGCATTTGACAAAATACAATACCCTTTCATGACAAAATCCCTCAGAAATCTAGGAATAGAGGAAAATTCCTCAACATAATAAAGGATACTCATTTAAAAAAATAGTTAACTTCATGCTCAATGGTGAATGGCTTAAAGCATCCCCCTAAGATTAAGAACAAGATAAAGATACTCACTTTAACTGCTGCTGTTCAACATTGTACTGGAAGTTATACCCAGAACTATTAGAAAAAGAAATAAAAGCTATCTAAATTAGAAAAAAAAAAAAGAAGGGAAAAGAGTGGAGACGGAAACAAACCACAAGAGACTCTTAATGATAGAGAACAAACTATGGGTTGAAGGAGGTGGGTGGGAGATGAGATAGATGGGTGATGGGTACTAAGGAGGGCACTTGCTGTGATGAGCACTGGGTGTTGTATGTAAGTGATGAATCACTGATTCTACTCCTGAAACCAATATTGTGCTGTATGTTAACTAAAATTTAAATTTTTTTAAAAAATGAGAAAAAATAAATTAGGAAGAGGTAAAATGTTCTCTGCAGATGACAAAATCCTACTGGTAAAAAAAAATCCCAGAGGATCCAAAAGAAAGCTACTATGGCTAATAAAAGAATTCAATGAAGTTTCAGGCTGTAAGATCAACAAATAAAATTTTGTTTCTATACACCAAAGAACAAACTAAAAAGTAAACTTAGAAAGCAATTCCCTTTACAATAGCCCCTAAAATAAATACCTAGGAATAAATATAACCAAAAGGTGAAATATTTGTGTGCTGAAAACTACAAAAACATTACTGAAAGAAAAGAAGAACTAAATAAATTAAAAAACATCTTGTGTTCATAGATAAGTCTTAACGTTAAGATGCCAGTACTACCCAAAGTAATCTGAAGATTTGATGGAATCCCTATCAAAATTCCAAAATTCCAGTCCCTATCCCTTTTCACAGACATGGTAAAACCAATCTTCAAATTCATTTGGAATTCCAAGTGTATAATTTCATATGCTTTAATCATCTTTAAGTGTTTATATTTCCTTCCAAAAGAGATCTTATTTGTTGTAAAACACTAGCCTATCTGTTTAATATTGCTGGCTATCAAAATGTAGTAAATATGTTGAAAATAGTTTGTCATTTTGTGTTTATCCATTTCATCCTATCAGGCTACTACCAACATATTGGGCATCAAGTTTACTTTTTTTGACCAGTTACATTTCTAATTCTACATTTTGAACATTACTTGAAGACTATTGCAGCCATAAAGATGCAAAAGCTTTTAAATATCAACTTAATACTTAAAAAATGGGGAAAATAAAAAATAGTGGATCATTGACAAAGCTATCAAACTAATGTCCTGCATATGTAGATACTATTAATGGCACCATCTTTGTGTAACAAGGACAGCAGCTTCTGCATATCTAGGTACAAGTAGTATGTGTGCATACATTATGCCATATTTTTTTTAATCTCTGAAAACATTATATAACATCTTACTCATTACTGTTAACTTCACTGCATCCAGCATGTTCTCACAGGAAGCCAATTCCTGTCAAAGTAGAGGAAATTTTCAGTTTATAGTTTAGTAACAAATTCTCTTTTTATATAAAAATTTTTTAAGTTTATTTATTTTGAGAGACAGAACTAGCAGAGGAGCAATGGAGAGAGAGGGAGACAGAATCCCAAGCAGGCTCCGCACTGTCAGAATGGAACCTGATATGGGACTCAAACTCACAAACCTGTGAGATCATGACTTGAATTGAAACCAAGAGTTGGATGCCTAACTGAGCCACCCAGGCGCCCCAACAAATTCCTAAGATGATAATCATGATGTAGCACCTGAGTGGCTCAGTTGGTTAAGCATCCAACTCTTGATTTCAGCTCAGGTCATGATCTCATGGTCGTGAGACTGAGCCCAGCATCGGGCTTTGTGCTGTGTGTGGAGCCTGCCTGCTTAAGATTCTCTCTCTCCCTCTCCTGCCCTTCCCCATCCGTGTTTTCTCTCTCTCTCTCTCTCTCTCTCTCTCTCTCTCTCTCTCTCAAAAAAAAAGATGGTAATCATGAAGTTTTTATAAGTATTTATTTTTTATTTAGCATTTATTAACATAGGATGCCCCATGTAGTATTAATAAGTGAGTCAGAATTAGCTGCAGTCATCTAGAAACTTAAAATCGAAAACGGCACATGCAATAAAAGCACATATATGGAGAGATCAACTAAGTTGATACCTCACTTGTATGAATTTTGGTTGTCCAGGTAACTAGTCTTGAATACAACCAGAAATGTGGAAGTGGAAATTCCAAAAGGAATATTCAAGGTAGATGTCATAAAGTCTATATACAATAAAGCTAGTAGACTTTACAGAAAAGTCTGTCATGTTTGCCTGTGAGGTGTTATACTCAGTTTAACTTTAGACTTTGTCAATGTAGCTTTTCACTATATCATTTTTTTACACATTCACATTAATTCATAGTTTGGATTATATGCTTGAAAAGGCATTCCCCATGTTCAGATTATTAGATAACAACATAAAGCTCAAAGCTAATTAATCATTACATTTCTGTCTATGATGCATAGTAAGTAATTTTGCTTTTCTATTATTTTTCAACAGTGAATACTCATTAAAATTATTCCCAAGAAAATTCTAGTGTATATTCAGGTATATGAGGCAAATTTAAAAGCAAATGTGGTCAGGGACTCCACAGATACAGGTTGAAGTGGGAGAGTCCAGTGATCTGTTTCTTCCTTAGTGATGTTTGGAAAGATAAAGAACATAAGTTTTCTGGATAGAGAGATTCACTCCCATTGAATAATAAATTTATTAATTGCCAACTGGGTGCCAGATACTAAGCTACAAAAAACTTAATTTTTTTTTCTGCCTGGAAAAATGTGCTTCCAGTACATAGTACTGTGCATAGTACCAGTATTGTGCATAGTACTTTGATCAATGATCTAATCATGTGATTAATGCCAGTTAGAGAAATGATATGGGAGAGTAGAATAGAATCGAAGACATGGAAGGATAACCACGTTCTTACAGATCTGTAATAAGACCTAGCATTATTTCAACAGATGTATTTCACTAGAAAACATTTTTGCCATTAAAACACATTCTTTTAAAAAAGGGAACAGAAACTTGGCCTGATTTAAGGATATATCATATATAGATATAGATATAGGTATATACCTTTTCATTGTAAAAAGTTTCCCTTATCTGTAACCTGTGCCTTATTCCAGTCTCATATTTACTCCATTGAAAATATAGGCTGCCACATTTATATGGAATTGTTTAGGTTGTGCAACACATAACTGATTCTTTTGAGTGCCACAGAACTTAACAGTAACTATAGCTATTAGTGTTTCCCCTTTACTATACTGGGATGATTTCCATAAAAACCATTAAAATGGACTTTTAAATAAGAAATTTTTATCCCAGCTCCATGGACTCCTAGAAGTTGTCTGTGGATGGCTGCAGATGTGTATCAGGGGTCAAAAAACTGTCTGAGTTGTATGGAATATTTTTTCTGAATGAATATTGTTTTGTATGGAAAATTTGTTCTGGATGAATATTGTTTTCTGCACAATCATGAGCTTCTACAAGTAGGTGTGGTCTTAAAAGCAACAGGACTCCCTACCCTAAAATCTTACCCATTAATACCTGAAATTCTGTGACTAATAGATCATTCATTTAAGTGAAGCATTTTTCTCTGAGATCTTTTTTTAAAGTTAAAATTTCCCCAAGAGAGACAACATATTAGGTCCCTGAAATGTCCATGAATTCATTCCCCCCACTTTGAGTCCCCTACTACAAGTCAAGAAATTTATGTGTAATTATATTACAACACTTTAATATAGATAGTACTATAATATTGATTATAGATGTAAAAATTGAAGCCTACAGAGGTTAAGTAATTTCCAGAAGGTTGTGTACATGGGTCATAATTAGCAAAACTAGGAATCAAACCCAACCTATGCCTTCCTTACCCTCAGCCCTGAACTAATGCCATGTAATTCCACAGAATAAGAAGAAAGATGCTTACTTTAATTAGGTGCAGGATTTCTGGGCAATCATGAGCCTCTGCAGGTCTTATTCGGAAAGAATTCATTCTTGGTTGCCGCATGCCTGATTGGCTCCTTCCTGGTTGGCTTATGCCTGGTTGGCTTGGGCCTGGTTTGTTCATGCCTGCTTTGCTTGTTCCTGCTTGACTTGTACCTGATTGACTCCAGCCTGGTTGCCTCATTCCTGGTTGATTCATTCTGAATTGGCTCAGGCCTGGTTGCCTCATGCCTGTTTGACTTGGGCCTGATTGCCTCAGGCTTAGTTGACTTGTGCTGAATTGGCTTGAGCATGGTAACTTCATGCCTGGTTGGCTTGGGCCTGGTTGACTTATGCTGAATTGGCTCAGATCTGTTTGCCTCATACCTGATTGACTTGTGCCTGACAGGCTTGGGCCTGGTTTTCTCAGGCCTAGGTGGTATGTGCCTCCTTGCCTCACCCCTGGTTGGCTCATACCTGGTTGTTTCATCCTCAGATGGTTCATGTTCGGTTGGCTTATGTCCAGTTGGTACATACCAAATAAGCTCATTCCTGACTGGCTCATGCCTGGTTGATTCATGTCTGGTAAGCTTGATTGGTTCGTGCCTGATTGGTTCGTGCCTAGTTGACTGAGGACTGGCTGGCAGATGATTGGTTGGCAGATGACTGTTTGGCCAATGACTAAGTGTCTTGATGGAACAGAAGTTCTTGACTACAGTGCTGTGGTGGAAGGCAGTAGGAGGTTTCTGTTTTTTCTTAATTTGATTGGTACTTTTAGATACCCCTCTATCAAGATGAGAATGGGAAAAATAATGGAGGACTACCCAAAAAAGATTATTGATGCCTCTGATTTGCTGGAGTTGACCTCACCAGCGACCACAGCTGTAGGCTTGGCTGGGTTTCAGGTTGTCATCTGGCCCTTCTCTGCCAACAGGCCGTAAGTGAGGGGAAGAAGAAAATGACCCTCGGGGAGTATTTCTGCTTTACCCCCTTGCACAGTCACTGCGTCATAGTAATGAAGTCACAATGCTCATATTTATGAGCTTAAGTGCTCCCCCGTGTGTTGAGGGAGTGGTGAGACAAGGCCTGCTTGACAACCATTTTATTTCCCCCTTTCGAGGAGCTTAAGAGGGTGGATGAGCAAGAACTGGGAAGGAATCTGAGAGCTTATGCTTGGCATTCTCTCTAAAAGTGCCTGCTATTTTAACAACTCAATTCAAAGTTCCTTTAATTCTTTCTGTTTTCTCCATGTCGGAGCCATGAAATAATTCACTTCCGATTTCTGTCCTGTCTTCCACTTACCACCTCTCTCCCATAGGCATAGAAACTAGAATGCTTAAAAAAAGTTGTCCTAATGGGGTGCTGAAGTCTCTAATGCAGAAAATATTTCTTTACAAATAATTAAAAATGACTGCCATTAGGGGCACCTGGGTGGCTCAGTCGCGTAAGTGTCCAACTGGCTCAGGTCATGATCTCACGGTTCATGGGTTTGAGCCCCGCATCAGGCTCTGTGCTGACACCTCAGAGCCTGGAGCCTGCTTCAGATTCTGTGTCTCCCTCTCTCTCTTTCTGCCCCTCCCCCGTTCACGCTCTGTCTCTCTCTCCCTCTCTCTCTCAAAAATGAATAAACATTAAAAAATTTTTTAAATAATTAAAACGACTGTGGTTACTATTTATTGACTTCTTTTATGACCTAGGCTCAGTGGGAAGCACTTTACATTTTCTCATTGAATCCCATAGCAATCTTATCCCCAGTTCTGAGGAAAATAGTTAAAAAGATTTAGCAAACTAACCAAGGTCTCAACAGTTGGAGAAGAGCCTGAATTCAGGCACAGGTCTATCCAACTCTATTTTCAGACATTTTACCATCACACTATGCTGTCTCTTACCACACACTTTCACATATCTGTTAAATGAGGTATATTTTCCTTTAACCCCATCCTCCCTCACAGAAACGCTCTCCCATCATTTTATTTGTTAGCTCACTTCCACAACAATGTATATTATGTAAGTGATACTAAAATTGTTATAGATGGAGTGACTTTTATTTTCTAAATATACCAGAGAACCTTGGTTGAGGCTATTCTAAGTCTCACACTATGTTAAGGGCCTTATATGAATTACTTGAGTCTATTCTAAGTCTCACACTATGTTAAGGGCCTTATATGCATTACTTCATTTCATCATCAAAGCAAGTTTGTGAGATGTATACTATTGTTCCCCACTTTATTAATAAGAAAGTGGAATTTAAGTTAACTAGTTTTACCAAGTCTAGTAAATGAGAGAATGAAGACAGAGACCAAAGGCCATCCCATTGACAGAACAATTCAAATAGAACTATGGGGCACAATCACCGTTTGGCCTAAACTGGCTATAAATGTAACCTAGAGAGCCCATTTTCATATTATGACAGGCAAATCAAGTCACATCACAGAATTATGCTAAACCTAACACACATTAGATGTAGGTACATTTGATCTAAACCCACTTGTAATAATAATGAGGGCTAAAATTTTACGAATGCTTCCTGTGGTGTCAGGCATCGTTTTAAGGAATAATTTACTTGTATTAATTCATTTAATCCTCACAACAATCCAGTGAGGTAGATGATATTATTATGACCATTTTTCAGGAAGAAAAACTGAGATTCAGAGAAGTTAGGTAACCTGACTTAAGTCACACAATAAAAAGTTCAGACAAAATTAGGAAAACCTAGGTACCATTTTGTTTTTTTCTGAAATGCCATGAAAGTGGTGAAGAAATTTTGCTGTTTGCTTTACAAACTCGAACCATTTCTATGATTTATTATGGGGATGGGTGACATTTGTTTTTGCTTTTTTAGAGGAGGCATGTGTTAGGTTTCTGGTTGATGCCTTAAAGAAATAAAATTAGAAATTATATTTTAGTGACCTAGATCTAAAATTAAGTTTCTTTTGTATTTTGACTTATAAAACTTTACATCACTTGAAAGCCATTTAGGTTTTTTTTTAAGAATGTTGGGTTTGAATATTAGGCAATTTGGGGGCGCCTGGGTGACTCAAACATTCGACTCGTGGTTTTGGCTCAGGTCATGACCTTATGATTTGTGAGTTTGAGCCCTGCATCTGGCTCATGCTGACACATTGGAGCCTGTTTGGGATTCTCTCTCTCTCCCTCTCTCTCTGTCCCTCCCCTGCTTGCGCTCTCTCTCTCAAAATAAGTAAACTTAAAAAAAAGAATAGTATGCAATTTTGATTTTAAAAAAACATACCAAAAATACATATCTTTGCTCAGTTACTTATTAACACAAATTGTCCAATCTTAGAAATATAGAATGAGACTGCTTCCATCAGCCATGCAAACATCTTCACACTGTAGCTGTAATACCATCAGGGAAAAAATAGTTTTGTTTGTTTGCTTGTTTGTTTAATATTTCAGCAATATTTCAAAACCTTCAGTAATCAGTTCTTGCCAGAAGGTGGCAGTGTTGTGCAGTTTAGGAACCCAAAATCTGGTAAATATTGTGTTTGTTTATATTTAATAAAAGTATACATATTCTTTGAATTTGAGGGTTTTTTTCATTTCCAGATATTATAAGAAAATTTCTAAAAATGTTATTATTAGTCTTAACATACTATTTTATTACAAACCTGGTCTAGGTAGTGAATTGTATAAGCCAAGACCTGCCAAATTCTAAGAGTTCAAACTGTGCATGCATTATCTGCTCTACCAAAATGTTTTTAATTTAATATAATGTATAAACCCATGACAAATAGATATAAAAATATGGATATGTTTATGCATTAAAAAGACTCCCAACTCATAAAATCGCCTTTTCTGAAGATGCTAAGTAAAATCCTGTATTCTAAATTCTGATCCCAGCATTGTTTCATCTGAATGAATACTCATAATTGAGAAAGGTATTTGTATGACTTTAATCTATAACAAATGGAATTTAAATTTGTTGGAATCTCCGTATATTTCAGAGCTAACATTTTTTCCTGTCTCTTTTGATTTCACAGGCCTTTTGTTTCTACTCTGGTAGAATGCAAACAAAAAGAAATAAAAAGAAAAGGCAAAAGATTGGGTAGATTGGGGGGTTGGGGTAGGTGGGAGGGTTGGAGTTTAAGGCAGAAGCAATACTAGAACAGAACTAACATATGGGGTATTTTCTGAAATAAAAACTTCAAGTACTTTTGAGGCATATATCAATAAGGATGACAATATTTTTATAATATTTGCTGTATTTTATTTTATTAAAGATACATGCTTATTGTAAAACACTTGGAAAATATCTAACACAAAAAAATTACCTCACCACTTTACTCTGATTGGAAATGAGCACACTCGAGAATTTGAAGTTTCTTTCCAAATATCAGCAGCAAATTTCCAATTAAGGGAAAATCATCACTTTGCTTTTCCTGCCTCTGCTTAGCTGAGGATACAGATCTGGAATACATGGCTATTTTATTTTTCTTAAGTTCTTATTTGAATTCCAGTTCATTAACATACAATGTAATATTGGTTTCAGGTGTACAATATAGTGATTTAGCACTTCATACAGCACCCAGTGCTCATCCCAACAAGTGGACTCCTTCATCCCCATCAACTCTTTCACCCATACTCCCCACTCAGCTCCCTTTTAGTACCTATCAGTTTGTTCTCGGTAGTTAAGAGTCTGTTTCTTGGTTTGCCTCTCTATTTTTTTTCTCTACTCCTTTGTTTTGTTTCTTAAATTCCACATATGAATGAAATCATATGGTAATTGTTTTTCTTTAACCAACTTATTTCACTTAGTATAATACTCTAGCTCCATTCACGTCCATGCAAACAGCAAGATTTTGTTGCAGGAAGTATGGCCCGAGTCACAAAGGATGAGTCCACAAACAAAATGCAGTTAAGTGAAGGTCTTCTTACTCGAGTCAGAATGAGGCCCCAACTCCAGAATGAAGCTTCTTTTTATTAGGAAAATTGCTAAAGACTACGTGCATAAAATCAGCTAAGCAAGTGTGTTAATCAATCTAATGGTTTAGCTTTTCAAGGTTGAATTTCGAGTTAATTGGTTTGTATATCACTAGGATGGGTCAGGTGTGAAGGAACATCTGGCCCTGGACAATATTAATGGCTCTAGACATTCCTTATGAGCCACAGCCATGTTCAGCTGTGGAAACATGTCCTAAGGCCTTACACCTCCTCCAGCCCTTCCCTTTTGAAGTCTTTTCCTTTGATGCTTCTCTCCTGCATCTCCCACAAGATTTCATTCTTTTTTATGGCTAATATTCCATTATATATATATACACCACATCTTCTTTATCCATTCATCTATCAGTGGAAACTTGGGCTGTTTCCAGGATTTGCCTATTGTATGTAAGGCTGCCTTAAACATTGGCATGTAGGTATCCCTTTGAATCAATATTTTTGTATTCTTTGGGTAAATACCTAGTAGTGCAATTGCTGGATTGTAGGGTAGTTCTATTTTGAACTTTTTGAGGAGCCTCCATACTGTTTTCCACAGTGGCTGCACCAGTTTACATTCCTACCATCAGTGCAAGAGTATTTCCCTTTCACTAAATCTTCGCCAACTTCTGTTGGTTTTTCGATTGTTGATTTTAGCAATTCTGAGAGGTATGAGGTGAAATCTCATTGTAGGTTTTTTGTTTCTGTTTTTGTTTTTTGTATTTCTCTGATGAGAGTAATGTTGAGCATCTTTTCATGTGTCTGATGACCATCTGAATGTCTTCTTTGAAAAAATGTCTATTCATGTATTCTGTCCATTTTTAATTAGATCATTCATTTTGTGGGTGTTGAGTTTTGTAAGTTCTTTATGTATTTTGGATACTAACCCTTTATCAGATATGTCATTTGCAAATATCTTTATCCATTCAATAGGTTGCCTTTACATTTTGGTGATTGTTTCCTGTGCTGTGCAGAAGCATTTTATTTTGATGAAATCCAAATAGATCATTTTTGTTTTTGATTCCCTTACCTCAGGAGACATATCTAAAAATAAGTTGCTACAGCCTATGTCAAAAAGGTTACTGCCTGTGTTCTTCTCTGAGACCTTAATAGATTCTTGTCTCACATTTAGGTGTTTAACTTATTTGAGTTTATTTTTGTGTTTCTTGTAAGAAAGTGGTCTGGTTTCATTCTTTTGCATATTGGTATCCAGTGTTCCCAACACCATTTGTTGAAGAGACATTCTTTTTCCCATTGGATATTCTTTCCTGGTTTGTTGAAAATTAATTGACCTTATAGTTGTGAGTTCATTTCTAGGTTTTCTATTCTGTTCTGTTGATCTATGTGTCTATTTATGTGCCAGTAACATACTGGTTTGATTCCTACAGCTTTGTAATATAATTTGAAGTCTGGAATTGTGATGCCTCCAGCTTTGCTTTTTTTTTTTTCAAGGTTGCTTTGGCTCTTTGGGATCTTTTGCATTTCCATAAGTTTTAGGATTGTTTGTTTTAGCTCTGTGAAAAAAGGCTGGTGGTATTTTGATAGAGATTACATTAAATGTGTAGATTGCTTTGGGTAGTAGAGACATTTTAAGAATATTTGTCTTCCAATGCATGAGCATGAAATGGTTTTTTTTCCATTTCTATGTGTCATCTTCAATTTCTTTCATAAGTATCCTATTGTTTTCACAATACAGATCTTTCACCTCTTTGATTAGGTTTATTCCTAGGTATATTGTGGGTTTTGGTGCAGTTTTAAAGGGGATTGATTACTTGGTTTCTCTTTGTGTTGCTTCATTATTGGTGTATATAAATGCAACAGATTTCTTTATGTTGATTTTATATCCTGTGACTTCACTGATTTTCTGTATCAGTTCCAGCAGTTTGTGTGTGTGTGTGTGTGTGTGTGTGTGTGTGTGTAGTCCTTTGCTTTTTCTACATAGTATAATATCATCTGAAATAATAAAATTTTTACTTCTTTCTTGCCAATTTGGATGATTTTCTTTTTGTTGTCTGATTGTTGTGGATGATACTATATTAAATAACAGTGGTGAGAATGGACATTCCTGTCTTCTTCTTGACTGTCAAGGAAAAGCTCCCAGTTTTTCCCCAATTTAGGATAATATTAGCTGTAGGTTTTTCATATATGGCCTTTATTATGTTGACTTATGTTCCCTCCAAACCTACTCTCTTGAAGGTTTTTGTCATGAATGAATGTTGTACATTGTCAAATGCTTTTTCTTCATCTATTGAAATGATCATGTGGTTCTTAGCATTTCTTTTATTAATGTGATGTATCACATTGATTGATTTACAAATAATGACCCACCATTGCATCCCGAGAATAAATCCCACTTGATCAAGGTGTATAATTTTTTTTTAATGTATTGTTGTATTTCACTTGCTGGCATTTGGTTGAGGATTTTTGCATATATGTTCATCAGAGATATTAGTCTGCAGTTCTCTTTTTTATGGTGCCTTTATCCAATTTTGATATCAGGGTAAACTGGCCATATAGAATGGATTTTGAAGTATTCTTTCCTTTTCTATTTTTTTGGAATAGTTTGTGAAGTATAGTTATTAACTGTTCTTTAAATGTTTGGTAGAGGGGCGCCTGGGTGGCTCAGTCGGTTGGGCGTCCGACTTCAGCTCAGGTCATGATCTCGCGGTCCGTGAGTTCGAGCGCCGCATCAGGCTCTGTGCTGACACCTCAGAGCCTGGAGCCTGTTTCAGATTCTGTGTATCCCTCTCTCTCTGACCTTCCCCCATTCATGCTCTGTCTCTCTCTGTCTCAAAGATGAATAAACGTTAAAAAAAATTTAAATGTTTGGTAGAATTTGCCTGTGAAGCCATCTGGCCCTGGACTTTTGTTTGCTGGGAGATTTTTTGATTACTGATTCAATTTCTTTGGTGGATATTGGTCTGTTCAAATTTTCTATTTCTGGGGTGCCTGGGTGGCTCAGGCCAGTGAGTATCTGGCTTCAGCGCAAGTCACGATCTCACAATTTGTGGGTTCAAGCCCTGCATCAGGCTCTGTGCTGACAGCTCAGAGCCTGGAGCCTGCTTTGGATTCTGTGTCTCCCTCTCTCTGTCCCCCACTTATGCTCTGTCTCTCTCTGTCTCTCAAAAATAAATAAACATTAAAAAATTTTAAGTGTTCTACTTCTTCCTTTTTCAGTTTTGTTAGTTTATGTTTCTAGGAATTTATTTCTTCCCGGTTGTCCAATTTGTTGGCATAGAGTTTTTCATAATATTCACTTAATTTTTTTTGTATTTCTATAGTGTTTGTTATTATTTCTTGCCTCTCATTTGTGATTTTATTTACTTGGATCCTTTTCTTTAAAATAAGTTTTGCTAGAATTTTATACATTTTTAAAATTATTTTCAAAGAACCAGCTCCTGATTTCTTTGATCCGTTCTATTCTCTTTTATAGTTTCTATATCATTTTTTTTGTACAATAATCTTTATTATTTCTTTTCTTAATCTGGCTTTGAGGTTTGTTTGCTGCTCTTTTTCTAGCTCCTTTAGGTATAAGGTTGGATTGTGTTTTTGAGATTTTTCTTGCTTCTGAGGTAGGCCTGTATTGCTGTATACTTCCCTCTTAGGACCGCT
Organism: Prionailurus bengalensis; assembly: GCF_016509475.1. Classification (NCBI taxonomy): domain Eukaryota; kingdom Metazoa; phylum Chordata; class Mammalia; order Carnivora; family Felidae; genus Prionailurus; species Prionailurus bengalensis. The sequence continues at coordinate 71,302,279 of NC_057361.1, forward strand.
TTTGCTGCATCCCAAATGTTTTGAACCACTGTGTTTTCATTTTCATTTGTTTCCATGTATATTTTTATATTTTCTTTGATTTCATGGTTGACCCATTCGTTGTTCAGTAGTATGTTCTTTAACCTCTGTGTATTTGTTGTCTTCCCAGAAATTTTCTTGTGGTTCACTTCAAGTTTCATAGTGCTGGTCAGAAAAGGTGCATGGTATGACCTCAGTCTTTTTGTATTTGTTGTGGCCTGTTTTGTGACCTAATATGTGATCTGTTCTGGAGAATGTCCCATGTACACTTGAAAAGAATTTGTAATCAGTTGTTTTAGGTTGAAATGTTTCAAATGTACCTGTTAAGTCCATCTGATCCAGTATGTCTTTCAAAGTAATTGTTTCCTTATTTATTTTCTGTTTAGATGTTCTGTCCATTGATGTAAGTGGGGCGTTAAAGTCTCCTACTATTATTGTTTTATTATCGATTAGTTCCTTTATGTTTGTTATTAACTGTTTTATGTGTGTGGGTTTTCCCACGTTGGGTACATAAATATTTTCAAGTGTTCTTTTTGGATTGTCCCCTTTATGATTATATAGTACCCTTATTGGTGTCTTGTTACAGTCTTTGTTTTAAAGTCTAGTTTGTCCAATATAACTATTGTCTCTACCTTTCTTTTGACATCCTTTTGCATGATAAATGTTCCACCATCCACGTGCTTTCAATATGCAGGTGACTTTAAGTCTAAAATGAGTCCTTTGGGTCCCTGGGTGGCTCAGTCAGTTAAGCGTCTGACTCTTGATTTTGATTCAGGTTCTGATCCCACAGTTTGTGAGATCTAGACCTGCATCAGGTTCTGCACTGACAGCACAGAACCTACTTGGGATACTCTATTTCCCTCTTTGTCTCTCTGCCCCTCCCCTGCTTGTGTGCTCTGTTCTCTCTCTCTCAAAATAAATAAATAAATAATTGGCATGATGAGTATCACTGAGCATCTTTTACTGTGTCTGCTGACCATCTGGATATATTCTTTGGAAAACGGTCTATTCATGTCTTCTGCCCATTTCTTCACTGGATTATTTGTTTTTCAGGTGTGGAGTTTGGTGAGTTCTTTATAGATTTTGGATACTAGCCCTTTATCTGATATGTCATTTGCAAGTATCTTTTCCCACTCTGTCCCATTCCCATCGCCTTTTAGTTTTGTTGACTGTCTCCTTTGCAGTGCAGAAGGTTTTTATCTTCATGAGGTCCCAATAGTTCATTTTTGCTTTTAATTCCCTTGCCATTGGAGATGTATCAAGTAAGAAATTGCTGTGGCTGAGGTCAGAGAGGTTGTTGCCTGCTTTCTCCTCTAGGGTTTTGACGGTTTCCTGTCTCACAGTTAGGTCTTTCACCCATTCTGAGTTTATTTTTGTGTATGGTGTAAGAAACTGGTCTAGTTTCATTCTTCTACATGTTTCTGTGCAGTTCTCCCAGCACCATTTATTAAAGAGACTGTTTTTTTTTCCATTGGATACTCTTTCCTGCTTTGTCAAAGATTAGTTGGCCATACATTTGTGGGTCCAGTTCTGGGGTCTCTATTCTATTCTGTTAGTCTATGTGTATGTTTTTGTTCTGGTAACATACTCTCTTGATGATTACAGCTTTGTAGTAGAGACTAAAGTCTGGGATTGTGAGTCCTCCTACTTTGGTTTTCGTCTTCGATAGTACTTTGGCTACATGAGCACTTTGTGGTTCCATACAAATTTTAGGATTGTTTGTTGTAGCTTTGAGAAGAATCCTGGTGCAGTTTTGATTGGGATTGGATTAAATGTGTAGATTGCTTTGGGTAGTATTGACATTTTAACGATATTTATTCTTCCAATCCATGAGTATGGAATGTTTTTCCATTTCCTTATGTCTTCTTCAATTTCCCTCATAAGCTTTCTATAGTTTTCAGCATACACATCTTTTACATCTTTGGTTAGGTTTATCCCTAGGTATTTTATAGCTCTTGGTGCAATTGTAAATGGATCAATTTCTTGATTTCTCTTGCTTCATTATTGGTGTATAGAAATGCAACTGATTTCTGTACATTGACTATGTACCCTGTGACTTTGCTGAATTCATGTATCAGTTCTAGCAGACTTTAGTTGAAGTCTTTTGAGTTTTCCATGTAAGTATCATATTATCTGTGAAAAGTCAAAGTTTGACTTCTACTTTGCCAATTTTGATGCCTTTTATTTCATTTTGTTTACTGAGTAATGATGCTAGGACTTCTAACATTATGTGAAACAACAGTGGTGAGAGTGGACATCCCTGTCGTGTTCCTTATCTCAAGGGAAAAGCTCTCAGTTTTTCCTCATTGAGGATGATATATGGCTTTCATGATGTTTAGGTATGTTTCTTCTATCTTGACTTTCTTCAGGGTTTTTTGTTAAGAAAGGATGTTGTATTTTCTCAAATTCTTTTTCTGCATCTATGGACAGGATCATATGGTTCTTACCCTTTCTTTTATTAATGTGATGTATCACAATGATTTGTTTGTGAATATTGAAACAGCCCTTCAGTGCAGGAATGAATCCCACTTGATTGTGGTGAATAATACTTTTTATATGCTATTGAATTTGATTCGCTAGTATCTTGTTGAGAATTTTTGCATCCATGTTCATCAGGAATATTGGCCTGTATTTCTCCTTTTTTGTGGGTTCTCTGTCTTATTTAGGAATCAAGGTAATGCTGGCTTCATAGAATATGTCCGGATGTTTTCCTTCCCTTTCTATTTTTTGGAACAGCTTGAGAAGGATAGGTATTATCTCTGCTTTAAATGTCTGGTAGAATTCCCCATGGAAGCCATCTGGTCAAGGACTCTTATTTGTTGGTATATTTTTGGTAACTGATTCAATTTCTTCACTCATTATGGGTCTATTCAAGTTTTCTATTTCTTCCCATTTGAGTTTTGGTAGGTGTGGGTGTCTAGGAAATTGTTCATTTGTTCCAGGTTGTCCTGTTTTTTGGCATATTTTTTCATAGTATTCTCTGATAATAGCTTGTGTTTCTGAGGGATTGGTTGTTATAAATCCATTTTAATTCATTATTTTATCTACTTGGGTCCTCTCTCCTTCCTTTTTGAGAAGTCTGGCTAGGGTTTTATCAATTTTGTTTATTAAAAAAAAAAACAACTCTTGGTTTCATTGATCTGTTCTACTGGGTTTTTTTTTGGATTCTATATTGTTTATTTCTGCTATGATTTTTATTATTTCTCTTCTTCTGCTGGGTTTGGGGTGTTTTTGCTGTTCTGCTTCTAGTTCCTTTAGGTGTGCTGTCAGACTTTATATTGGGGATTTTTCTTGTTTCTTGAGATAGGCCTGGATTGCAATGTATTTTCCTCTTAGGACTGCCTTTGCTGCATCCCAAATGGTTTGGATTGTTGTGTTTTCATTTTCATTTGTTTCCATATATTTTTTTAATTTCTTCTTTAATTGCCTAGTTGACCCTTTCATTCTCAGAATGTATATTCTGCTCCTTTAGGATGAAAAGTTCTAAATATATCTGTCAAACTTATCTGGTCCAGTGTATCATTTAGGGCCCTTGTTTCTTTATGGATTTTCTGCCTAGATGGTCTGTCCATTGTTGTAATTGGAGTATTCAAGTCCCCTGCAATTACCACATTCTTTCCAATAAGGTTGCTTATGTTTGTGATTAATTGTTTTTATATTTGGTTGCTTCCATATTTGGTACATAAACATTTATAATTGTTAGCTCTTCTTGATAGATAGACCCCATAATTATTATATAATGCCCTTCTTCATCTCTTTTTAAAGCCTATAGTTTAAAATCTAGTTTGTCTGATATAAGTATGGCTAATCCAGCTTTCTTTTGAATTCCAGTAGCATGACAGGTTGGTCTCCACCCCCTCACTTTCAATCTGAAGGTGTTTTCAGATCCAAAATGGTTCTCTTGTAGACAGCAATTAAATGGGTCTTGTTTTTTTATCCCTTCTGATACCCTATGTTTTGATTGGATATTTTAGTACATTTAAATTCAGTGTTACTATTGAAAGTTATGGGTGTAGTGTCATTATGTTATCTGTAGGTTTCACACTTGTAGTGATGTCTCTGGTACTTTGCGCTCTTTGCAACACTCACAGAGTCCTCCTTAGGATCTTTTGTAGGACTGGTTTAGTGGTGATAACTCCTTCAGTTTTTGTTTGTTTGGGAAGACCTTTATCTCTCCTTCTTTTCTGAATGACAGGCTTTCTGGATAAAGGATTCTTGGCTGCATATTTTTCCTATTCATCATATTGAAAATTTCCTACCACTCCTTTCTGTCCTGCCTAGTTTCAATAGATAGGTCTGCTACTACCATTATGTGTCTACCCTTGTAGGATAAGGTCTGTTGGTCCCTAGCTGCTTTCAGAATTCTCCCTTTATCTTTGTTTTTGCTAGTTTCACTATGATATGTCATGCAGAAGATCGATTCAAGTTATGTCTTGAAGTGAGTTCTCTGTGCCTCCTGGATTTCAATGTCTGTTTCCTTCCTCAGATTGGGGGAAGTTCTCAGCTATTATTTCTTCAAATACATCTTCAGCCCCCTTCTCTCTCTTCTTCTTCTGGAATTCCTATGATATGGATATTGTTCCATTTGATTGCATCACTTAGTTCTCTAATTCTCCCCTCATGATCCTGGATTTTTAAATCTTTTTCTCAGGTTCCTCTTTTTCCATAATTTAATCTTATAATCCACCTATCCCACCCCCCCCCCCCGTCTCTTCAATCCGTGCTGTGGCTGCCTCCATTTTATTTTGCACCTCATTTAGAGCATTTTTTTAAATTCATCATGACTATTTTTTAGTTCCTTGATCTCTGCAGTAATAGACTTTCTGCTGTCTTCTATGCCTTTTTCAAGCCCAGCAATTAATCTTATGACTATTATTCTAAATTTTTGTTCAGTTATATTGCTTATATCTGTTTTGATCAATTCTTTAGGTGTCACTTTTTCCTGAAATTTCTTTTGAGGGGAATTCTTCCGTTTCATCATTTTGGCTAGTTTTCTGTCCCTTATGAGTTTTAAAAGGTTTTTATGTGCTCTGTGCATAAGAGCACTGCTGTATTAAAGGTCAGGGGGGGTCACACATTGTCCAGGGCCTGGCCCTCAGGAGGTGTTTTTTTGAGAGTTACTTGCTCTCTGTTGTTGTGACTGGTTATTTTATTTCTCTATTTGTAGTGATGTTTTGGACCCTCTATGAGGTGTGCTTTGATTTGTTTCTTGAAGTATCTCTGAAAAGTAAAACAAACAGACAAATAGGAAACAGAGACATGTAAACACAGAGACAAATAAAACAAACGGACACACACACACACCAGTCCAAAAGCAACACAAAACAAAACAAAAACAAAAACAAGAGACAAAAAACAAAAACCAAAAAAACCACAAACACCAGCTATAAGTAAAGAACAGAGTGGAGGCAGTGCTGATGGAAGAGCACATATAAAGAGAGAAATTATAGGGGCAGGGATTTGTCTTCAGTCCTCCACAAAAATAGCCCATGATGGCTTTAAATTTTGTTTTATGTCACATCCTCCCCATCTTACATCACTTTAGCCTGGATTAGTATAGCATATTCTCATTTGGTCTCCTAGCTTCAGGCTTTACCCCTCTAGTCTACCCTTTCCCATGTATCCATATTATTCATTATTTTATTTTATTTTTTAATTTAATTTTATTTTTTAAATGTTTATTTTTGAGAGAGAGAGAGAGGGTGGGGGAGAGAGAAGAGAGAGAAAATCCCATGCAGGCTTTGCACTATGTGGAGCTCAACATGGGGCTTGAATGCAGGAACCATGAGATCATAACCTCAGTGAAATCAAGAGTCAGACACTCAACCGACCGAGCACCCAGGAACCCCACATTATTTTATTTTTTATTCACACATACAACATTAGGTACTTGGAATTGTTCTGAACATTATGAACATATTAATTTACTTAATACTCCCAATAATCCTATTATGTATGTAATATTGTTATCCTCATTTTACAGGTGAAGATCCTGAGGGCACAGAAGAGGTTAAGTAACTTGCCCAACCAAGGTCACACATTTAGTAAGTGGTACACTGAGAGTTAAATTTAGGTAGCCTAGTGCCAAAGTCTATGTTTTTAACCACTATTCTATACTGCTACTCTCAGTATGATGGTGAGACACTCTCCTGCTACTCCAGCCTTACTGATCTTTTCTGTGAATTCCTTCAGCACTTATAAACTATACTTCTTTATACTTTACACTTGCTTTTTATGTGATTGCTTTATGCTTACTAATTAGACTACTTAACCAGGCTGTAAAATTCTCTCAAGGAGCTGCAGCTACATTGTATCTGAGTTCTGTAGCCCTCAGGACACCTAGAACAGGGCTAGGTACCTAATAAGTGGCCCAAGACTTAATCAAACCTCAACAGGCTGATACTCCAATGATAAACTCCCTTTAATGATAAGTTTTACCATGCTGTTTTGATTAAACCAGTATATACTATTATAGGTAACTTATTAACCATAGTTAAAATGACTCATGAATCAAGTTTCAAAGTTATTTTGAAACATTGGAAAATTGACTCTGTGAGTATTTTAATTTATCAATTCAACTTTCCCAAAGTCTGCCATTTTAAAATTCTTTAGTATTTTACAAAATGGAGAGGATAACCTTTTTTTAAAAAAAGCTAATTTAATCTTTGTAAGTAACTTACTGATTCAGATTCCTATATAGTTTAGTATGATTTAGTGTGTGATTTAGAGCCTAAAGACTTGAATCCTAGTCCCAGCTCTAAGTCGTTACTAATTATATAATTTTGAGAGGTTGTTTAATATCTCTCTGAGTCCTGCCCCCCCCCCGACCTTACCCCATCCCTGCTTTCTGATCTATAAATTTGGGATATTATTTGCCTTACTTCAAAGATGATTTTGAGGATCAAAGAAGACAATGCATCTGAAAGTATTTTTTTAATGTTTATTTTTTGAGAGAGAGAGAGAGTATGGGAGGGTCAGAGAGAGACAGAGGCACAGAATCTTGGACTCCAGGTTCTGAGCTGTCAGCCCAGAGTCTGACATGGGGCTCAAACCCAGAGACCGTGAGATCATGACCTCAGCTGAAGTCAGGCGCTTAACCAACTGAGCCACCAGGCGCCCCTGAAAGTATTTTTTTAACCTCTAATGCAGTATACAAATGTAGATTTTGTTATTATTCATAGTATAACATCTGAGAACGGAGAAATATTAGTTTAGAATTTAGATTAGCCCCTAATCTAAACTGTGTGATCTGGGTGAAGGCATTAACCTCTCTGAACCTCATCTTCTCCATTTATAAAATGAACAATGATTTTAATTTCCTCCATATCCTGTTGGCAAATAACAAAAAATCTCATACTTAAAAAAATATGAACTGTTACTGAATTTTTTCAACCCAAATGATTACCATGGCATGAAGTAAGTTATTTCATATAATTGCCTTACATAGGCACTTAGTAGTTATATAATTCTTTTGCCTGAATAAAGTATTTTAATTCCTCCTGCCTTCTATAATTATGAATTATGATAGATAAAATGCTATATGTATATTATATTATATAGAAAAGAGTAAATTACTCTTTTTGCATTATTAAAATAATAAACTGAAAGAAAAACATATTTTAGGGAGCTCTTGAAGTAATGAAGCAATTTTGCACGAAGAGCAGAATATTTCTTCTGTGCTCTGAATTAAAGCTCCAAAAGTATATGACTCCAATTAATGAGTATTCTAATCCAGTAATAATAACATAAAAATTCTACAAATATATATGTTTATCTGTACACACATACATACATACTTTAAGTTTCCTACTGTTGGGAGACTTCAAAACAGAAGTCTTGAAGAAACACTAAAAGAAAGAAAAAGACAGAGAAAGAAAGAAAGAAAGAGTGAAAGAAGGAAAGAAAGAAAAGAAAGAAAAAGTAAAGAGGGAAGGAAGGAAGGAAGGAAGGACGGAAGGACAATGTTTGGCTCATGAAAAAGGGAAGATAATGTAGAAGTTTGGAAATTAGATTGAAGAAAGGAGAAAACATTCATTCAGTTAAGCATTCATTCATAAAATATTTTTCCATCACCTACTGTGTGCCAAGCAGATATGTCAGTCTCTGAGAAGATAATAGATGAATAAGATAAATCTCTGCTCTCAAAGGTATTGGTATTATTGGAAAGACAGACCTATAGATAAATGATGTAGGTAGATAGAACAAGAAGAACAAGAAGAAGAAGAAGAAGGAGGAGGAGGAGGAGGAGGAAGAGGAGGAGGAGAGGAAGAGGAGATAGATGATAGATGATAGATAGATAGATGTATATAGATAGATAATATAAATAAAATCAAGGTAAGTACTATGCAGAGAAACCCAAAGGAGCAGCCAAAAGAACATGTCTCAAATTTAGGAATCAAGCAAAGTTTTTTGGAGGAGGTGACAGCCTGAGCTGAGTTATAAGTGAGAAATAAGAGTTATTTATAATAAAGGAGGGTGGGGTATATTTCAGGTAGTGCAAAAAGCTTTTATGAAAGTCTAGAGATAGCAAAAAGCAAGTAAGATTCCATAGAATTGCAACTTGTTCAATGTGAGTGTGAGGGAATAGTAATAGATGAAGATGAAGTGGTAGGCAGGAGCCAGATCTTTATAAAAACCTTGGTATTACTTTGATAAGGACTTTGACTTTATCCTGAAGGGATTGAGAGCCATCAAAGGATCTTAAGCAGATCAGTGTTATGAGTTTTATGTTTCAGAGATAAAACTAATGAAAGGGGCAAGGAACCAAAACCAGTGGAGAGACTGTTACTTTAATCTACACTTGAAAAAAAATGAAGTTCTGAAATAAAGCTGTGGATATACAGAAGAAAAGGGACACATTCAATAAGTATTTAGGGGTAGAAGTGAGAGGACTTTATTACTGACTACATGTGAGGATGGGGGAGATAGTAGGATATAGGAAGATACCGAGGTTTGGAGCTTTAGTGAGTAGATGGATGAGAATGCAGTTTAATGAAACACAGCATACAGAGGTTGGAAGGAGCAGGCAAAGAGGCAAAATTATGACTTTGGTTTTGTCAAATTTGAGGTATCTTTGAAATTTCCAAGCAGAGATGTTCAGTTACCAGTTGGACATGTGGGCTGGAAATAGATTTAGGCCTACTTTCAGAGAGTTGGTAATTGGGGACAGTGAGGTTAATCAACAGAGTACAAAAAGTGAGAAGATCAGAGCCCCATTGATAGAGTACTAAGAAGCACCAATGTATATGGACTAAATAGAAGAGCAGCACCTGAAGACTGAAAATAATTGTCTATAGAGATATGAAAAAAGAGAGATAATGATGTCACAGAAGCCAAGGGAGCAGAGAGTTTCCAGTGTCAAATGCTGAACAGGAGGTAAAGACTGAAAAGTACCCACACTGGGTTTAGCAACAAGTAGGTTATATATAATTGTATCGAGTACAGTTTCAATTTCAGTGAAATGAAATCAAATTGTATTAGGCTGAGGAGTGGAAAAAAAGTGAAGGAGTAAAAGCAATGAATGAATATTACTCTTCCAACTAGCTGTGCTATGAAGAAGAGACAAATGGTGATAACTGAAGTCACAATGAGCTTGATGGAGGTCTCTCTCTCCCTTTCTCTTTCTCTCCCTCCTTCCTTCCCACTCCCACTCCCTCCCCTCACCCTCCTTCCCTCCCTCCCTCTGTCTCTCAAAATACTTAACTATGTTTACATGCTGATAAGAAGGAGCCAACATAAAAGAAGAGGCTTAAGATTCAGGAGAACCGAGGGGCACCTGGGTGGCTCAGTCGGTTAGGCGTCTCACTTTGGCTCAGGTCATGATTTCACAGTTTGTGAGTTCGAGCCCCACATCGGGCTCTGTGCTAACAGCCTGGAGCCTGCTTCAGATTCTGTGTCTCCCTCTTTGTCTGCTCTTCCCCTGCTCGTGCTCTGTCTCTCTCTCTCCTTCAAAAATAAATAAAAACATTTAAAAAAAAGATTCAGGAGAAAGGGGATAATCAAAGAAGAGGGACTGTAAGGAAGCTGAAGAGGAGGGGAGGATGGGATTTGTTAAGAATGGTAAATACCTCTTCTACTGAGATGGGAATGAAGGAGTTAATGATGGAAGCTAATGTTGAGAAGTTTATATGTGAAGGTTCAATGACAAGAATCAGGAAACTAAAGAGTTATCAGATCATAACCTCAATTTTACCCTGTGAACATTGTATTTAGGGTGATGAAAGCCTGGAATAGTAGCTGAAGGTAATGTTTAAAGGAGATGATTAGGGTTAAGAAGAATTCCTGGTTTGTCTGATGTTAAAGGCCATGAGCTTGTCATACTCTTCACTTCTACTTATTCTTATATCCCATTTCCAATCCATCAGGAAATTCTGTCAGCTTCATCTTCAATATATATCCTAAATGCAACCAATTTTCTCTATCTCCACTGCCACCACCCTAATGTGAGCCATCAGCATCTCTGTCTTTGATTATTGTAATAGCGTTCTCTCCTCCTCCCCAACCCTGTCTTCTTTCAAAGATTCTCTTTGTCTTTGATTTTCTGCGGTTTCAATCTGATATACCTAGGTGTTGAGTTTTGGTATTCATCTTGCTTAGTGTTCTCTGAGATTCCCAATCTGTGCCTTGGTGTCTCTCATTAATTTTGGAAAATTCTTAGCCATTATTACTTCAACTATTTCTTGTGCTCCTTTATCTATTTCTTCTCCTTCTGGTATTTCCATTACAAGTATGTTATACCTTTTGTAATTGTTCCATAGTTCTTGGGTATTATATTGATTGGTTTTTTTTTTTCATTCTTTTTTCTCTTTGCATTTCAGTTTGGGAAGTTTCTACTGACATTTTCCAGCTTAGATTTTTTCCTCAACCAGTCTGATAGTAAAGTAAGCCCATTAAAGGTATTCTTCATTTCTGTTATAGTGTTTTGGTATGTAACATTTCACTTTGACACTGTCTTGAGGTGTCCATCTTTCTGCTTGCATTACCCATCTATTCTGGCATGTTCTCTACTTTTTCCATTTGAAGCTTTAGCATATTCATCATGATTATTTTAAATTCTCAATCTGATAAGTCCAAAATTTCTTCCCTATCTGATTCTGGCTTTGATGCTTGGTTTGTCTTTTCAGACTCGCCTCCCATCCCTGCCTTTTAGCATGCCTTATACAGTACTTGTTTTCTTTTTTTATTTATTTTTTACAGTACTTGTTTGAAACCAAACATGATGTGTCAGGTAGAAGGAACCAAGATAGATAGACATTTAGTGTGAGTTATTATCTTTATCTAGAGCTGAGCTGTATTTACTGTTTACTGGAATTGTGTCAGTGGCTAAAATGTTCTCTAGTCTCCTTGTCCACCCCAGCCCCATTGTGCTTGGATTTTCCTAGAGATCCTTAAATATAATCTTTGTCTAAGAGCTCTCTTTATTATAATCCACTGTTGCTATATCACTGTCTTGTTGATATGGCAGTAAGGTACTGGGGATAGAAGCATTCTATAATCTTCTAAGTAATCTCATTGATAGTGGGCCTGAGTCCTTGGGCTGTAAACTTCAGAAGCATTTGTTAGCCTCTTTTTTTACACCTTATATCTGGAAAAGGAAGACTGGAAGAGGATGGAGTTGTCTAACTGAGCCTCCTGTAAGTTAGGTAAGGCTTTGATAAAGTAGTTTCCCTTGAGGGCGGGTCTTTGTTATTGAGAACGGAAACTCTGGGCATGTCAAAGTGGTTGTTTTCTTCTGATAATATTTCAGTATGGTTACTTTTCTCTCTTCCTACCCAAAACATGTGGGATTTTCTTCTGATCCTCACCAGGAGAACCTGATTGGGGCTCCTAAATTAATTTCATTAATTAAATTAAATTAAATTAAATTAAAAATTAATTTCATTAATTTTATCAAATTAATGAAAGTATGCCACACCCTCAAGACTGGGCCCCAGAAGTTTTAAACTCTCAAGCTGTTTCATGTTCAGCCTCCAGCAATTCTTCAATTGCCATTTAAGTGTTCCTACCAGTTACTGGCTCCAGTAACTTCTGTTTCAGGTAAGCTAATCTGGACCATTATTCTCTATGTTCACCTGTCTCCATTTTTGAGGGTGGTGATTTGCTCTGTAACCTCAGTTCTCTGATGTGTCTAAGAAATATCACTGATCCTCAGTTTGTGTGACTTTTCCTTGCTGCAAGGATGAGAGTGATGACTTTCAAGCTCTTCACATGTTGGTGTTGAAATCAGAAGACTGTAATAATGTTCTACTATCCTTCTGCTTCTACTTTTCCCCTTCCAGCATTTTCTCCACACGGTAGCCAGTGTGATCCTTTTAAAACATAAGTCAGTATAATGTCACCTGTTCCCCTTGCCCAGAATTCCCTTCAGCTAGAAATCCATGAAACTCCCTCCCTCAATTCCCTCAAGTCTTTGCCCTGCCCAAATATCACTTGCTTTCATGAAGCTTACCTTCCAATTGAGGGAGACAAAAATAACCAACAAAAAAAAGTGTAAAGAATGTCAGATGGTTTTAAATGGTATGCAGAAAAATAAAGCAGGGCAGGATATTTGGGATTGTGAAGGTGATGCAAATTTAAAATAGGGTGGCCAGGGAAGATCTCACTTAAAAGTTGACATTTTCTCAGAAACTAGAAAGAGGGAAAGAGTAAGACATTTGAATATCTGGAATTGGAGCATTCTTGACTGAGGAAGGAACAAGTACATAGTCCCAGAGAATGGGAGTGCCTAACATTCTGGGATAACACTAAGGAGGTTAGTGTCATTGTTTAAAGTTCAATAAGCAGGGAGACAATTAGGGGATATGGATAGATTATGTAGTGTCTTTAGGCTATAAGACTGGAAGGAACTGATTAAAGGGGAAATATCAGAAGGTGGTTTGGGAAATAAGTCTGAGACATCTGTTATATACAACCAAGTTGAAATGTCAGGTAGGTTATTGGATATATGAGTCTGGAGTTTAAAGTAGTTTGGAGTGGAGATAGACATGTCAAAATCATTAGTCTGGGATGAGATGAGATCAACAAAATGTAACAGAGAAGATAAGAGGTTTAGATTTAAGCCATGGCACTCCATGGCTTAGAAATTAAACAGGGAAGCAGAGATGTCTGTGAAAGAGTGGCCAGTAAGAGGAAAAGAGAGAACTATCCCAGAACCCAAGTGAAGAGAGTGTTTCAAGAAATAGAGAGTGAGCAACTCTGTCGAAAAGCTAATTTCAAGTAATCAGGTAATTTGTATTCCAAAATGGAACACTTCTGAGAGTGAAAGAGAATGCTATTAATAATCATTTACAGAGAACAGGAAAAAGCTAAGACTATCCTGGGCAACCTAGGACACATGGTCGTCAAGATAGGTCATGTATGATGAGGACTGAGAATTAGCCATTGGATTTAGCATCATAGTGATCATTGTTGAGCATGACAAGAGCAGTTTTAGTGGAATGCTGAAAAGAAAGTTTGAAATGGATTCAAGACTGAATGTGGAAGAATTGGAGATAATAAGCCTAGACATCTCCTTTGAGAAGTTTTGCTATTAATGGGAGTAAAAGAAAATAGGTGGAGGAAGATGTGGGGTCAAGGAATTTTTCATTCATTTTGAAGATGCATAACATGAAAGCGTGTTTGTTAATGGGAATGATCCAATGGAGAACCAAAAATTCTAATGCAAAAGAGAGTAGGAAGAAATATTGAGCAAAATCCTTAAATAGGCAAGAAGAGGTAAGAACCAACGTAGAAGTTATTATCATTAAAAGTGTTATTGTTACTCATTTTTATTTTTCAATACACAATGCTCTTTGGGTTGCATGATTCACATGAATCTGTTTCTACTGTTTCATGCAGAATTTTTTAACCCTTTGCTAACCACCATTATAACCAGTCTTGCCCTTTGATAAATCATAATTTGGAAATCAGAACTGAGACTTAATTCTACCAAAGAATAAGAGTCCTCAGTGCATGGGATGATTTTTTTTTAAAGAGGAACCTAGCATTTGTGATATCTAATACTTTAATAGCATCTGCTATGTGCCAAGCACTGTTCCAAATACTGTCCATATATCAACTCATTTCATTATCACAATAACCCAATGAGGTAGATGCCACTGTTACTCCCATTTTACATGAGGAAGCTGAAATACACAGTGAATAAATGGGGGGAGCCACGTCATGCACCCCAACTGTTGGGCTCTGGAGTCTGTGCACTTAACCCCCCCACCACAATATTTTCCCTGTCTTCTGAATAAGAATTCATTCAAGGCCTTGGTGATTACCTCAAAGTTTATTGAGATTAGTTTAGTATCCAAAGAAAAGTAAGCAAGCTAAGTTCCTTATTACAGTGTCTTGGCCCATCCTCATAAATCTCACAAATGCTTATCAGATTAATCTCACTTTATAATGGCTCATTTTTTATAGATTTGCCTCTGTCGATAAACATGTAAAGAAAAGTCAAATATGCCTTCCTGAAAGTTAAAGGATCTGACTTTAATTTACATTAAATTTATTATATTATTTCTATGAGAAACACCAACTCCCCTTTATAAAATAATTTTTATTGAAGTATTCACAAAAATACATAAATCATAAGTGCATAGGTAGGTAAACCTCTGCAAAGTGAGCGCACCCATGTAACTAGTACCTACATCAAGAACCAGAACATTATCTGCACCCCAAGATTCCCCTATTGCCAACTCTTAGTCATTACTCTTCCAAAGGTACCTACTATTAAGTTTATATGTCTTTTTAATGTTTTATTTATTTTTAAGAGAAAGAGAGACAGAGCACAAGTGGGGTGGGGGTGCAGAGAGAGAGGGAGACAGAATCCGAAGCAGGCTCCAGGCTCTGAGCTGTTAGCACAGAGCCTGACATGGGGCTCAAACTCTCACACTGTGAGATCATGACCTGAGCTGAAGTCAGTCACTTAACCAACTGAGCCACCCAGGTGCCTCAGGTTTATATGTTTTTGAACATAATCCAACCCAGTTTAAAAATACAAGCATACTCCCATTAACAATCTATTTCTTGCCTGATTTTGATGTTCTTTCCACTTATTCAAAGATGTAAGCTAAATTACATCCTATTCACCTAAATGGCCATGATTTTGTTCTTCTAATTTATTATTTGAATTGCATTTGTCATAAAATTATAATTACAATAATAGCTCTCACTTATCAAGTACTTCTTACATGCCAAATAAGTGTTGTGTTACTTTTTTGATCCTCATAACCTTGAACTATTATTATCATCCTTTCTTTCCAAAAGAGGAAACTAAGGCTCAAAAGGTTAGTTAACTTTCCCAAGATCACACAGTTAGCAAGTGGTAGAACTGAGGTAAATTTTTTGTTCTTTTGAAATAGTATATTTGACCATATCTAGCTCAATTTGATATACCCCAATTATATAGATGAGCTCTTGTTATTGTAAGATTTCCTTTACTGAATTATTTATGCATACTTTACTAAAATTGATTATACTTTTATTGCACTTCACACTAAATTCTCCTTATACAATTATTTCAAAATTTATGATCCATTGTTAGCCTTCTTGGATTTAATTGCATCCTGTTTCATGCATCAGATTAACAGGTTTGTAAGCATTACATAATATTTACCTTATGTCCCCAGAATTCTTTTAAAAAGTCACTGTAGTTGATCCATACTATTGTTTGCTTTTATTAACATGGTGTATCAGAATACTTTTGGCTACAACTAATAGAACATCCAACTAAACGTCATTTAAACAGTAGAGGTTTTTTAAACTCCTATAATAAGAAGTTGGAGGTTAAGCAAACGTAGGCTTGATTCAGTAGTTCAGTGAGGTCATTAAGGACCTAGGATTTTTTCCATGTTTTCACTCTGTAGCCTCCATTGTGTTAGGATAGCTCTACTCATGGTTACAAGATGATTGGAACCATTCTAAGCCTCACATCCTGATACAGCCGTATGCAAAGCAGGGAGAAAGAAGACTACAAAGGAAAGCAACCTTTTTTCTTTTTACCAGGGAGGAAATTTTTCTGAAAAGCTCCACAGACTTCTCTTTATGTCCCATTGGTTAGAATTGTGCCACATGGCCATACCTAGTTGTAAGGTTGTCTGAGATAGCAATAACTGGCCATTTCAGCCTCTTTTGGGGGGAAGAAAGGCCTTTGGATACATAGAAGAAGGTATTTGTTGGTCTAGGGGGGAACAATTTGTTGTTGGAATTGCAACTATTATTGCGTGCCTCACATAGATAATTTATAACTTAATGTCTTCAAAAAGATAGAGATGAAGAAGGGAGGTACATATTAACTACACCCACAGTAAATTGGTTATGTTAGCTGAAATGTTCCCTTCTCACAAGTTGTCTTCCACTGTGCTTCTGCAGTCTCACCATACGGCAGGACTTTCTACATGGTCCGCAGTGAATTTGTTCCATATTGGCTAAAAGTGTCAGGAAAATAGATTCTGATTTAATAGAAGAAAGAATATTTCTAATAGAGCTGGCTGCTTCCAGAGCACCTCAGTTAACCTGTTACCAGACTGTTCAGGCAGAGCATTTTAGTGACAATATTAATCTATAAATTCCAAACAAACAAACAAAAACAACTGAGATTCATTGCTTTAATTGCCAGAAAGAAGGAGTGGAGGATAAATAATGGATAAAAACCAAGCAGGTAATAGTACATAAAATGCACTTGCCAATAGGTAGGGAAAATAGTAAATTTTGAGATATACAGCAGATACAAGGTTAACAACTTATCAAAATGACCTAGATGGAAAATATATAGTATGTAATATTAGCGGAATATGAACTGACATCCTGACAATGTGGGCTTGAAGGGAGTGGAAGAGAAAGAGACAAAGAGAAAATATGAAGATGAAACAATCCTAATGAATGCCTGATGTCTCAGCTGCATAACATCTGTGTCTTTTGCTCTGCCTAATACTTCCTTGTCTTTTCTTTATTTTCTCTTCCTGGAAGCTCTCCTTACTTCTGTTTCTTTCTTTCTGCCCTCTTCCACTTCCTTTTTTTTCCTTACTCTTTCTTTATTTTTTCTCCTTGTCAGTGATACCCAGTGATTATTGCTTAGCAATCTTAGTGGCTCTAAGGTCAGAGATCTCTGATTTTGACAAAGTTGAAAACTACATTTGTAGCAATATATTAACATAAAGTGGGTTTTTTGGGTAGATAATAAAACATTATGGATCCCAGTACAAAGATGAATAAATAGTTCTTGTAAGTAACAAATAACTAACTAAACTCAAACAGCATACAATTGATAGATAAGTCATATGTGTTCTATATAGACTGTAGATATGGGAAACCAAGTGTACAACCAAAAAATTAACTAGTAACTTAGGCCGGAAAAAAGTTTAAAATCCATGCTCATTTATCTCCCATTATAAACTATTCACAATCTCTGTTTACTGATCACCTCTCATAATTACAGTAGTCTCTAAGTGCAGATGTTAGGACTGCTTCTGTTTCTGCCTTACTTTCACAATTGTGGATAGCATGTTTATATTGGCTAGAATTATGTTCATCTCCCACTCTTTTCTGACTGTACATTGTACACAATGCAAGAAAATTTTAAATAGCTTTATTTCTATTGGTTGAACATGTGAAGAATTAGATTTTAACTAGAGAGGAAATCAAGGCTGCAGTATGTAGCCTAAGAGTCTATACAATATTCCAAGCAAAGGTTCTGTTGTTAAAAATTCACAAACCTGAAAGTATCTGGTATTTTAAAAAATGTTTATTTTTAAAAGGAATAAATAATTGTTTTCACCTGAAGTTAACATGTGTGTCCCTGATCTTTGAAATAAATATAAAAAATTCTGTGGACTACCAACAAAAATCTTGTGTCAATATTAGAGATTGTTTTAGGCTACTTATATTTAACACTTTGTCATAATACATAACGGTTGTACTTTATTTTTCAGGAAAATTTTTACTCTGCAATATGTTCAATACCAATGTACTTAATGTGATAAAAAACATGTGAACCCCCATAAAAGGAAATAGATATCCAAATAAATATATAACCATATCTGTCTATACAACATAGCCTAAAATCTTTGGCAAGCCAAGAAGTACAATTCTTTTTCAGAACATCTGTTGAAAGCAGATATGACTTAAATTTCTCTTTAAGTAGAACCATTTGATCCACTAATTCTGGTGAAGGATTTTTGCTCTGTTGGATAGTTAGATGGTCAGTGGAGCATTTTGGTCAAGTGAAGTTGTTTCCATAATCAAATATTAGGATGGAACTGTTTTAAAGCACTGTATTGTGTTTTCACTAAAAATTCCATTATATTTTCTGATGTCACTCTTTTGTTTTAGAAATACATTTATGTAGCAAAATCAGTGTTTCATATTTTATGTTAGGAAAAAATATGCTCTCCAAAGGGCAGTTTTCCTTTCAATTCTCTCAGCCTGATCTTATCAGAGACATTTTCTTTTCTTACCTACCACTTCTAAGATATTCAGAGGTCTGGAACTCAGGAAACTTTAAATTTCACTCTATAGAATCTCTTCTTTATGTTTACACTGGCAGATGGTCAAAACAGTTATTCATTTCTTGGAATTACATTTTCTATGCATGTTTATGGGTCCTGTGACTCCTAATATTTTACTACTCACTACTTTTCAAACTGTAGAAAGCCTTTTCTCAGTCCAGATTGCTGGAAGGAATAATGCAATTATACCATTGGCAGAATGATTCTCCAGGGTAGTCTTAGAAATATCAAAAAATCATTGTTAGGGCTGAGGTGTCTGCTACCCTCAGTAGCCCACTAGTACTAATCTCTTTCTCAATCAGAGCACTTTGAGAGTGAAAAAAAGAAGTATTAATAATTATTCAAAGACAACAGACATAAACTGGAACTGTCTTAACAAACCAGAACATATGTTGACCCTCTCTTTGGATATATTGTTTTGTCTTCCCTTAGCTGGGGATGATACTCAAATTTAGTCCAAAATAACTTTATTTTAAATGTTTGATCTTCTTTGGGCCATAATGCTGCATACTGTCAATTTTAAGTCATGTTATGAAAATCATCAGGTACAAAATAATAGGATGAAATCGTGTCTGTTGCTTATCTTGATTTTAGAGACTAGTACTTGAAAACATGATATTTGAACATTCAAAGTTATTTTCACTTTCATATTTTAAGATTCCTTAACATAGTTTTTCTAACATGTAAAACTTTTCACATATGTATTAACCAAGGTTGAAATATTTTGTTTTATACTGTTGAGGGATTTTGAATGTGGTTATTTGCAACCAATTGTACATCTGTTACTGACTTTCATGATTGTCTAGGAACTATAACAAATTTCTGTCCAGAGCATATTGTGTATGTATGCAAAGATGGAGAGCCTTTTTGCAAATAAGTAGTTATAAATGGTGTAAAAATAGAGTAAGCACAATATACTGTAAGTAATAATTCACTTTGTTTTTATTGTTTGCTATACTCAATGATTAAATATTTATTTTAAAATAATATTTTAATTAGAAATGGCTCCTAACATATAAAGTGATTATTGTAGACTCTCTAAAACATTTTAATCTATTTCAAAAACAATATAATTTAAAACATTAACTAAGACAATTTACATTAACTTAGATTAGCATCATTTAAAACTGCTTTCCTCAGACACAATTTTTACAGATAAGTTACATAATTCATAAATAAACTGTTTTACTGTTCTAATGGGGAAGAAAAATTTCAGGTGTGCTTCATGTTATGCAATAACAATATTCCTGATATGTGAATAAAGATGCTTTACAAAGAAGTATTTGAAATGCACTGTCACTTCCCTTTTTTGTTTCCAAGTTTTTTTTATAAAAGAGTGTGTTCTTTGATTAATAGTTAATATTTTTCTTTTAAAAGTTATGTATTTTTCCTACTTGTTCTGACCATAAAAGTGAGAGTAGTTGGGTCAAAAGTGTGAAGATCTAGGAAAACAGATAACATAAGAATAATAAAAAGTGCATATGTGAGAGAAAGAGAAGATAGGTAAGGAGGGAGAAATACTGAAAGGTTTTCCAGGACCCATGCTGAACTTTGAAAACTGACAGTAAGAAAACCAGGTGTAGGGAGAGGGACCTGTATGGGGAAAGGCATTGAGGTTTTAGAGAATTTTGTGATTGTAGAAATGGGACTAGTTTGCACAAAACACTCTGGACATTCTAAATGACTATTTTAGTTCCTCAAGGGCGCTATTTTCTCTGTCACCTTTGGATATTCATATATACTACAACTTTTCTCTATTATTCTTTTTTTTTCCCCACCTCCCGTCCTTTCACCATGGCTCTTCTTCCCTTGACAAATTCCTACTTAACCTTCAAGACTAAGCTCCATCATATTGCTAACATAGCAGTTACACCACTATACTGAAATTTCTTTGAAGGTAGGGTATATATTTCATTTTTAATAGCACCACAAAAACAATAATTTAGTCTCATCTCCAGCACCTAGCACAAAGGCTGTCATATGGCAAGTGTGCTGCAATGATTTGTTGAATAAATCAGTCATTCAACGGGAGTGGTTAATAGTGCAAAGTATTGGAAGAATATTGAAGAAGAAAAGTGGTTTTAAAAAGCAATTGAATTCAGTTAGCATTTATTGTTGATGATAACCTTTGAAATAGTATTCAAATATTGAGATGATAATATAAACCAGATTGCAAAATTGTACTCAAAGAATGAAAAGTAAATATAATACAGCAATAAAGAAACAGAGATGTCATTTGATAATTTTAATGTTATATGTAAACTCATAGTTGGAAAAATTCTTGAGGCATCTAATCAACATTTTGGCTAAAAGCTAATTACTCTTTCTTTATTTTCCTAATCCTTATAATCATTTGATTAGTTTGCTTTACGAGTCTTTACAAATTTTAACTGCCACATGGCACTGGCATTATGCCTATTTTGAAATATTTTTCCATCAGGTTGATTAAAGCGAGTTATTTCAACTTATTTTACTTGTGGATTTCAATGTGGATCAATAACTGCTCCAGATTTTGTGTGCCTTTCTAGTCATTCACAGTAACTCCATCCATCTATCTATATATCTATCCTGTATCTAATCTATATCTATATATCTGTGCAATTCTTTGAATGTCTACCTGATGAGAAGAGATCATTTTTACTACTAAATATAGTTATCGTCACAAAATTTGGAACAGTTATTTTGACACTGTTAATCAGAGGTAGGGACTAACAAATCAGAAGTGAACATACCAAACTAATTGAGGTAATCATTATTTTTAAGTTATTAAAATATTTTAATAGCATTGCTGAAATTATCTGGTTCACATACTGTCATTCACATACTACAGGCAGATCACACACACACACACACACATTCCAAATGTTTCATTCAAATAATGAACCAAAGCCAAATTAAAAATATGTTTAAAGATAACTTAATAAAATTGGTGAAAGTAAGAACACATAACTGATATATACCTCTAAAAATTTTCACTTATGTTTTATTTCAAATATTTTACATTATTACAAATAGAATAAAGGTTATTTAAAATAATTTCAGATTTTTATAAAAATTCAAGTGAATTGGACCCCTTACCTCCATCATTATTATCAAAATGAGCAACAGGAACTAGCTAAGATGGTGGAATGGTATGAAGACCCTAGACTTGCCTCATCCCTCAAACACAGCTAGATAAATATTAAATCATTCTGAATACCCAAGAAATCAATTTGAGGACTGACAGAACTAACTGTATAACTAGAAGGAGAGGAGGCCACATCATGTAAGGTAGGAGGTACAGAGATATGGTTTGGGGGAGAAACAGATCCCAGGCGCTGTGGAAGGGAAGGATCCCTGGTCTCAGAGTGAGGTAAGAGAGAGAGAGAAGAGAGATAAGTGCACAGGGTATTACACAAGGAAAACACTTCCCAAAAGCCATTGGGAAAATGAGAGGGGATGATTTTTGTGAGTTTTTACAATCAGCAGGACTCAAAGATGGGAGTTTTAGAGGTCTGTGGTATGACTGGTGTGGAGACCTGAGGAAGTCTGTGGAGGAGGCCAGATAGCCTGGGGGCAAATGGCACTGAGGATCCTCTGGGATGCACTGGGAGAGATAGTTCCCCCTTCTTGGAGCACATTGGGAGAGGTGACATTTCTTCTCAGGGTACAAAGGAGCCGGCCAACACCATTTCCTTCCCCTGCCCCTCAGCATAGGAACAGAGACATCTGCTGAGGGTGGCTAACCTGGACACTGGTTGCTGTGCTTTACTCCAAATGCCACTCCTCTGTACTTGGGTTTGACTGCCCTTTTGGGTCAAATCTGCATCAGTCCCAGCATGACGAGACCCAACCCAGAGTTGCAGTGCAGGCCCCTGCCATTCTAGGCCTTTAAATTTTGGAGATTTAAAATTCAGGTGACTTCCCTGAGATAGAGCCCAAGGTTCACTGCACTGCCAGGTGGGAAGATTTCCCAGAAACAGACAGGAAGAAGACAGTGACCTGAGGGATGCCTGGGACACAGGAGGAAGATTATTTGCTCTTCTGGCAAGGCTTCCCACATAGCAGCAGTCATGAACTCCATCTCTGAAGACTAGGGAACTGGCTGGCACCATTTCCTTTCCCCACCCCTGAACAAAAACTAAATTAAGCAGCACAGGGCCAAAGTTGTGACCTAAACCACTTACACCAAGCCCCACACCTCTGCACTGTGCTGGTGCTGCTTTTCTAGGTCAAGTGTGCCTGAGAACCAGTGAAACAGGCCCTTCTCTCAGAAGACCAGCACCAACCCCCCACACGCACCACATCTACTTACCATAGAGTTCTGCAAACTTCAGATCTAGTGGAAATAGCATCAGTTCTCTTTTAACAAGCAGGCCAGAATACACCTAGTTAAAATGAACCAAATTCTGGCCAAGGTTCAAACAATCCCCACCACAGGAAAGGAGAAACTTGGCAGAGGATTGACCTGAGGGAAACAGCAGCCAAAATAGAGCAACAGAGTGCACACAGCATACACCAAAGACACTTCCCAAAGCACCAGGCCCTGGACAGTATATGACTTCTTCTCCATAAAGCCATTACATTCAAGAGAAGGAAACACAACAGACTTTCCTAACACAAAGAAGACAGAAACCTAGGGACAAAATGCCAAGATGGAAGAATTCATCCCAAAAGAAAGAACAAGAAAAGATCACAGCCAGAGATCTAATTGAAGCAAATTTAAGTAATAGCAACATTCAAGAGGATATTTGCTGGGCTTGAGAAAAGTATGGAAGATATCAGGGAGACTCTTAATGCATCAATACAAGAGTTAAAAAACAGAAACGACTAATGCAACAAAGGAGAATTGAAACATATTAACCATAAGGAAGGAAGAATCAGGGGAACGAAAAGTGATACAGAAGATAAAATCATGGGAAATAATGAAACTGAAGAGGGAAAGAAAAATATTAGATCATAATGTAGACTTACAAAACTCATTGACTTCATAAAATATAATATTCATTTCAGAGGAGTCCCAGAAGAAGAAGAGAAGAAGGGGGTAGAAGGTTTATTTGAGGACATAAATAAAGCAGGAGAAGGAAAATAATAAAGACTAGACCAGAAATAAATGATATAGAAACAAACATTAAAAAAAAACAGTAGAGCAGATCAACGAAACTAGGGGCTGATTCTTCAAAATAATAAAATTGATAAACCCATAACCAAACTTATCAAAAAAGAGAAAGGATCCAAATAAATAACTAAATAAAATCACAATAAAAGGGGATATATCACAATCAATGCCTCAGAAATACAATTATAAAAGAATATTATGAAAAATTATATACCCAAAGCTGGGCAATCTGGAAGAAATGGATAAATTCCTAGAAACATACAAGCTACCAAAACTTAAACAGGAAGAAATAGAACATTTGAACATATCCATAGCCAGCAAAGAAATTAAAATAATAATAAAAATCTCCCAAAAACAAAAGTCCAGGGGTTCCCAGGGGAATTCCACCAGACATTTAAAGAAGAATTAATATCTATTCTTCTGGAACTGTTTCAAAAAAAGGAAATGGAATGGAAACTTCCAAACTCATTCTATGAGGCCAGCATCATCTTGATTCCAAAACCAAAGACTCCACTAAAAAGGAGAATTACAGGCCAATATCCCTTTAAACATGGATGCAGTAATTCTCAACAAGATACTAGCAAATTGATCCAACAGTATATTAAAAGAATCACTCACCACAATCAAGTGGGATATGTCCTGGGCTGCAGGGTGGTTCCAAATCAATCAACATGATACACCACATTAATATAAGAAAGGATTAGAGCCATTGATCCTATCAATAGATGTAGAAAAAGCATTAGACAAAAAACAGCATCCTTTCATGATAAAAACCCTCAAGAAAGTAGGAATAGAAGGAATATACCTCAACATCATAAAGGCCGTATAAGAATGACACACAGTTAATATCATCCTCAATGGGGAAAAACAGAACTTTTCCTCTATGATCAGGATCAAGACAGAGATGTCCACTCACAACACTGTTATTTAACATACTATGGTAAGTCCTAGCCTCAGGAATTAGCCAATACAAACAAATAAAATGCATCCAAGTAGCAAGGAAGAAGTCACATTTTCACTATTCACAGACTACATGATACTATATAGGTAGAAAATCTGAAAGGCTACACCAAAAAAATTGGTAGAACTGATACATAAATTCAACAATGCCACAGGATACAAAATCTATATACAGAAATTTGTTGCATTTCTTTGTTGTTGTTGCAATTCGACATTTCTTTGTTGTTATTGTTGTTGTTGCAATTCTATTTACAATAATGATGCAACAGAAAGAGAAATCAAGGAATTGATCCAATTTACAGTTGCACCAAAAACCCATATGGTACCTAGGAATAAACTTAACCAAAGAGGTAAAATTATTTGTACTCTGAAAACTATAGAACACTTATGAAAGAAATTGAAGATGGCACACAAAATAACATTCCATACTCAAGGATTGGATGAACAAAATATTCTTAAAATGTGTATACTACCCAGTGCAGTCTACATGTTTAATACAATCCCTATGAAAATTCCACCAGCATTTTTCACAAAGTTAGAAAAAAAAATACTAAAAATTGTATGGAGCCACAAAAGACTCCAAATAGTTAAAGCAATCTTGAAAAACAACAAAAAAAGCAAACCTGCAGGCATCACAATTCTGGACTTCAAGTGATAACCAAAGGTGGAGTGATTAAGACAGTTTGGTACTGGCACAAAAACAGACAGATCAGTGGAACAGAATGGGGAACCCAGAAATGGACACACAAATGTATGGCCATCTAATCTTCAACAAAACAGGAAAGAATATCCAATGGGAAAAAGACAGTCTTTTCAAAAACGGTGTTAGGAAAATTGGTCAGCAACATACAAAAGAATGAAAGTGTACCATTTTCTTACACCATACCCCCAGATAAATTCAAAATGAATGAAAGACCTAAATGTGAGACAAGAAATCACGAAAATCCTATAGGATAGCACAGGTAGTAACCTCTTTTGACATCAGCCATAGAACTTCTTACTAGTTACATTCCCTGAGGAAATGGGAACAAAACCAAAAATAAACTATTGGGACTTCATCAAGATAAAAAGCTGCACAGTGAAGGAAACAATCACCAAAATTAAAAGGCAACCTATGGTATGAGGGAAGATATTTGCAAATGATACATCTGATAAAGGGTTAGTATCCAAATCCATAAAGAACTTATCAAACTCAAAAATGAAAACCAAATAATCCAGTTAAGAAATGGACATAAGACATAGACATTTACCAAAGACATCCAGATGGCTAATGGGCACATGAAAAGATGTTCAACATCACTCGTCATCAGGGAAATGCAAATCAAAACCACAATGAGATACCACCTCATATCTGTCAGAATGGCTAAAATGGAGAACACAGGAAACAACGGATGTTGGTGTGCATGTGGAGACAGTGGAACCTTATTACACTGTTGGTGGGAATGCAAACTGGTGCAATCACTCTAGAAAACAATATGGAATTTTCTCGAAAAATTCAAAATAGAGCTATCCTACAACCCAGGATTTTCACTACTAGGTATTTACCCAAAGGATAAAAAAATTCTGATCTGAAGGGGCAAATGCACCCCAATGTTTATAACAGTACTATCAACAATAGCCAAATTATGGAAAGAGCTCAAATGTCCATCGACTGATGAATGGATAAAGATGTGGTGTATATATATGCAATGGAATATTTCTTGTTCAAAAAGAATGAAATCTTGCCATTTGATACAATATGGATGGAGCTAGAGTGCATTATGCTAAGCAAAATAAGTTAGTCAGAGAAAGACAAATATATGGTTTTATTCATATGTGGAATTTAAGAAACAAAACACATGAACATAGGGGAAGGGAAGAAAAAAAATAAGATAAAACAGAGAAGGAGACAAACCATAAGAGATTCTTAAATACAGAGAACAAACTGAGGGTTGCTGGAGGGGAGGTGGGGGGTGGGCTAAATGGGTGAGGGACATTAAAGAGGGAACCATATGGGATGAGCACTGGGTGTTACATGTAAGGGATGAATCACTGGGTTTTACTCCTGAAACCAATACTAAACTTTATGTTAACCAATTTGAATTTAAATAGATTTTTAAAAATAAATAATAAAAAGTACACATAGAAAAATATGAATTTGAAGGGTTACATGCACCCCAATGTTTATAGAAAATATTATCAACAGCATGCATGTTATGGAAAGAGCCCAAATGTCCAGTGACTGATGAATAGACAAAGAAGAAGGGGTATATATGTACAATGGAATATTACTCAGCCACAAAAAAAAAATGAAACCTTGCCATTTGCAATGACATGAATGGAGCTAGAGTGTGTTATGCTAAGTGAAACAGATCAGTAAGAGAAAGAGAATTACCATATGATTTCACTTATATGTGGAATTTTAGATGTGAAACAGGGTACTTCCCATGTCTCTCAAACAAAGAAAGGCTGAAGCCAAAGGACCTTGAACCCCAAGAACCTGGGAGGAAAAGAGACTGAATCTACCAGGAAGAAAATGAGACAACTTGAGAAATGATTGGGGGGTGATGGTGAACTGGGGGAGATAAAACGGGCTAAGTAGTCTCTCCTGTGGAGAGACAAAAGGAAGAGAAAAAGCAGCTGGGTAAGTGTAGGACTGTATCTGGACAATAGAAAAACTTTGGACTGGGACGGAGAGGGATCCTATCTCTGTGGGGCTTTCTTCAGACTGGGGCCAGTTCCCTGTTTGCACACCTGGAAAGGATGGGAGCCAGCCCTGGTTTTGGTGGTAGATCAGGATCCCAGTCTGCAATAGAAGAAAGTGGTCCCCTTCCTGGGGGGGCTGCGCGATAGTGCAAAGCCTGCCTGTGTTTGCTACCCCTGGGCTCAGTGGCTGGGTCGAGGGTTCAGGCCACAGTAGGAGAAAGTGGCCCCTTCCCTGGAGTGTTGTACGACAGAACACTGCATCTGCCACCCCGTGGCTCAGTGGCTGGTTTGAGGAGGCAGTCCACAGTAGACCGCGGCCCTCTCCTTGGAGTGCAGTGGGACAGAACAAAGCCTGCCTGTGTCTGCCACCCCTGGGTTAGGCAGTGAGGTCAGCGGTGCAGTCTGCAGCAGAAAGAGGTGGTCCTCCCTGAAGTGCATGGGCACAGAGAAAGCCAGCTGGGACCACACATTGAGCTTCACAGACAGGCACTTCCCCAATACCAGAGCACCCAGAGTGGGACTTTGAATCCTAGTCAAGCGCTGGGCCAGGGGAGTCAATGGAGCGAGAAGGACCGCCCCATCTGCACCCATGGCACAGTGAGGACAACTCAAAAGGACTCCACCAGGTTGTGGAGAAGAGACTGGGGAATCACCATTTCCCCCACCACCACCAAGGCGGGGCCTCAGGGATCAGTCCCAGGGGCCCATAGTGGAGGTGGGACCAGCCTACAACAAACCATGCCACTCTGTGCTGGGTAACTGTTTCTGCTGAAGCCAGATAGATGCTGTGCAACCTGAGACCTCCATCATCCAGACTGTGATAGTCTGGATTTATTCCAGGAAAATTTTTGTTATTTAGATATATCTTCCCTTCCTATCTCTTCCATCCTCTAGGCTGAATACTCTGGTTGTTGGTTTGCCTAAGCAGACACATTTAATCCATTCCCTTGATACAGGTTCTACCTCACTTCTGTACTTTCCTTGCTCTCTCTCTCTGGAATAATCAAGCCATATAGTTTCTTGGTCTGTATAACTTTATCTTCATTTTTTCCCCTCTTTCCTTTGTTATTTTCCTTTCTTTCTCTGGATTAACCCATTTAGCCTCTCTGCCCAGTCAATGTTTATTTTCTTTTTGTCCTTGCCCCTGTAATTTCTTTCTTTATATGTGCTCTTCCATCAGCTCCACCTCCACCCTGTTGTTTACTTATAGCCGGTGTTTCTGTTGTTTTTTGTTGGTTAGTTTTTTGTTTTTTGCTTTTGCTTTCAGACTGTTTGTGTGTGTGTATGTGTTTGTCCGTTTGTTTATTTGTGTGTTCGCATGTTTCCTATTTGTTTTCCTTTCCAGGGCTACTTCAATGAACAAATCAAAGCACGCCTTGTGGAGGGTCCAAAACATCACTACGAGTAGAGAAATAAAATAACCAAAGTCACAACAACAGACAGCAAGTAACACTCTCCAAAATACACCTCCTGAGGGCCAGGCCCTGGACAGTGTATGAACCCCTTTATTGTAGCAGTGCTTGCAGGTGCAGAGCACATAACAAGCTTTATAACTCATAAGGGACAGAAAATAGAGCCAAAATGATGAAATGGAAGAATTCCCCTCAAAAGAAACTCCAGGAAAAAGTGACAGCTAAGGAATTGATCAAAAGAGATATAAGCAATATAACTGACCAAGAATTTAGAATAATAGTCATAAGATTAATCTCTGGACTTGAAAAAGGCATAGAAAACAGCAGAGACTCTATTACTGCAGAGATCAAGGAACTAAGAAATAGTCGTGATGAATTAAAAAATGCTAAAAACGAGGTGCAAAATAAAATGGAGGTGGCCACAATGTGGATTGAAGAGGCAGAGGGGAGAATAGGTGAATTAGAAGATTACATTATGGAAAAAGAGGAAGCTGAGAAAAAGAGAGATAAAAAAAAATCCAGGAGTATGAGGGGAGAATTAGAGAACTAAGTGATGCAACCAAATGGAACAGTATCCGTATCATAGGAATTCCAGAAGAAGAAGAAGGAGAGAGAGAAAGGTGCTAAAGGTGTACTTGAACAAAACATAGCTGACAACTTCCCCAATCTGGGGAAGGAAACTGACATTGAAATACAAGAGGCACAGAGAACTCCCTTCAGACGTAACTTGAATCAATCTTCTGCACAACATATCATAGTGAAACTGGCAAAATACAAGGATAAAGATAATTCTGAAAGCAGCTAAGGATAAACGGGCCTTAACACACAAAAGTAGAAGCATAAGGATAGTAGCAGACATATCTACTAAAACTTGGCAGGAGAGAAAGGAATGGCAAGAATTCTTCAATGTGACGAATAGGAAAAATATGTAGCCAAGAATCTTTTGTCCGACAAGCCTGTCATTCAGAATAGGAGAGATAAAGGTTTTCCCAAACAAACAAAAACTGAAGGAATCCATCACCATTAAACCAGCCCTACAAGAGATCCTAAGGGGGATTCTATGAGTGAAATGTTGCAAGGCCCACAAAGTACCAGAGACATCACTACAAGCATGAAACCTACAGACATCACAATGACTCTAAACCCATATCTTTCTATAATAACACTGAATGTAAATGGACTAAATGCTCCAACCAAAAGACATAGGGTATCAGAATGGATAAAAAATCAAGACCCATTATTTGCTGTCTACAAGAGACTCATTTTAGACCTGAGGACACCTTCAGATTGAAAGTGAGGGGATGGAGAACTATCTATCATGCTACTGGAAGTCAAAAGAAAGCTGGAGTAGCCATACTTATATCAGACAAACTAGACTTTAAGGCTATAACAAGAGATGAAGAAGGTCATTATATAATAATTACAGGGTCTATCCTTCAGGAAGAGCTAACAATTATAAATGTCTATGCGCTGAATACGAGAGCCCCCAAATATATAAAACAATCGCAAACATAAGCAACCTTATTGATAAGAATGTGGTAATTGCAGGAGACTTTAGTACTTCACTTACAACAATAGACAGATAATCTAGACCAGAATCAAAAACAATGGTCTTGAATGATACATTTGACCAGATGGACTTGACATCTGAGTATACATGGACTATTCTCCAAGACAGATCACATACTGGGTCACAAAACAACCCTCAATAAATATAAAAGAATTGAGATCCTATCATGCACACTTTCAGACCACAATGCTATGAAACTTGAAATCAACCACAGGAAAAGGTCTGGAAAACCTCCAAAAGCATGGCGGTTAAAGAAGATCTTACTAAGGAAAGATTGGGTCAACCAGGCAATTAGAGAAAAAATTAAAAGATACATGGAAAAAAATGAAAATGAAAACACAACAATCCAAATCCTTTGGGATGCAGCAAAGGCAGTCCTAAGAGGAAAACACATAGTAATCCAGGCCTATCTCAAGAAACAAGAAAAATCCCAAATACAAAATCTAACAGCACACCTAAAGGAAATAGAAGCAGAACAGCAAAGACAACCCAAACCCAGCAGAAGAAGAGAAATAATAAATATCAAAGCAGAAATAAACAGCATAGAATCCAAAAAAGACTCACTAGAACAGATCAAGGAAACCAAGAGTTGTTTTTTTTTTGAGAAAATAAACAAAATTGACAAACCCCTAGCCAGACTTCTCAAAAAGAAAAGGGAGAGGACCCAAATAGACAAAATCATGAATGAAAATGGATTTATTACAATAAATCCCTCAGAAATACAGCAATTGTCAGGGAATAGTATGAAAAATTATATGCCAACAAACTGGACAACATGGAAGAAATGGACAAATTCCTAAGTACCCACATACTATCAGAACTCAAATGGGAAGAAATAAAAAAGTTGAGCATACCCATAAATAGTGAATAAATTGAATCAGTCATCAAAAATCTCCCAACAAATAAGAGCCCTGGGCCAGATGGCTTCCCTGGGAAATTCTCCCAGACATTTAGGGCAGAGTTAATACCTATCCTTCTCAAGCTGTTCCAAAAAATAGAAAGGGAAGGAAAACGTCCAGACTCATTCTATGAAGCCAGCATTATTTTGATTCCCAAACCAGACAGAGACCCAGCAAAAAAAGAGAACTACAAGCCAATATCCCTGATGAATATGGATGCAAAAATTCTCAAAAAGATACTAGCGAATCGAATTCAACAGCATATAAAAGGTAATATTCATCATGATCAAGTGGGATTCATTCCCGGGATGCAGGGCTGGTTCAATATTCGCAAATCAATCAATGTGATACATCACATTAATAAAAAAAAAAAAGAACCATATTATCCTGTCAATCAATGCAGAAAAAGCATATGACAAAACACAGCATCCTTTCTTGATGAAAACCCTCAAGAAGGTCAGGATAGAAGGAACATACTTAAACTTCATAGAAGCAATTTATGAAAATCCCACAGCTAATATCACCCTCAATGGGGAGAAACTGAGAGCTTCCCCCCTGAGATCAGGAACATGACCTGGATGTCCACTCTCACCACTGTTGTTTAACATAGTATTGGAAATCCTAGCATCAGCAATCAAACAACAAAATGAAATAAAAACATCAAAATTAGCAAAGAAGAAGTCAAACTTCCATTTTTTGCAGATGACATGATAATCTAAATGGAACACCCAACAGACCCCCCAAAGTCTGCTAGCACTGATACATGAATTCGGCAAAGTCACAAGGTACAAAATTAATGTACAGAAACTGGTTGCATTTTTTATCACAAATAATGAAGCAACAGAAAGAGAAATAAAGAAACTGATCCTATTCACAATTGCACCAAGAAACATAAAATACCTAGGAATAAACCTAACCAAAGATGTAAAAGATCTGTATGCTGAAAACTATAGAAAGCTTATGAAGGAAATTGAAGAAGATACAAAGAAATGGAAGAACATTCCATGCTCATGGATCGGAAGAATAAATATTGTTAAAATGTCAATATTATCCAAAGTAATCTACACATTCACTGCAATCCCAATCAAAATTGCACCAGCATTCTTCTCAAAGCTAGAACAAGCAATCCTAAAATTTGTATGGAACCACAAGAGACCCCGAATAGCTAAAGTAATATTGAAAGAGAAGGCCAAAGCAGGAGACATCACAATCCTAGACTTAAGCCTCTACTACAAAGCTGTAATCATCAAGAGAGTATGTTATTGGCACAAAAACATATGCATAGACCAACAGAATAGAATAGACCCCAGCATTGGACCCACAAATGTATGGCCAACTAATCTTTGACAAAGCAGGAAAGAATATTCAATGGAAAAAAAGACAGTCTCTTTAACAAACGGTGCTGGGAGAATTGGACAGCAACATGCAGAAGAATGAAACTAGGCCACTTTCTTACACCATTCACGAAAATAAACTCAAAATGGATGAAGGACCTGAAGCAGGAAACCATCAAAACCCTAGAAGAGAAAGCTGACAACAACCTCTCTGACCTCAGCTGCAGCAATTTCTTACTTGACACATCTCCAAAGGCTAGGGAATTAAAAGCAAAAATGAACTATTAGGACCTCATGAAGATAAAAAGCTTATGCACTGCAAAGGAAACAATCAACAAAACTAAAAGGCAACTGATGGAATGGGGAAAGATATTTGCAAATGACATGTTGGATAAAGGGCCAGTATCTAAAATCTATAAAGAACTCA
This sequence comes from Prionailurus bengalensis, assembly GCF_016509475.1. Lineage (NCBI taxonomy): Eukaryota > Metazoa > Chordata > Mammalia > Carnivora > Felidae > Prionailurus > Prionailurus bengalensis. The sequence goes on from NC_057361.1 coordinate 71,335,173, forward strand.
TCAAACTCCACACCCAAAAAACAAATAATCCAGTGAAGAAATGGGCAGCAAACATGAATAGACACTTTTCCAAAGAAGACATCCAGATGGCCAACAGACACATGAAAATATGCTCAATGTCACTCATCACCAGGGAAATACATATCAAAACTACAATGAGATATCACCTCACACTAGTCAGAGTGGCTGAAATGAACAAATGCTGGCAAGGATTTAGAGAAACAGGAACCCTCTTGCACTGTCGGTGGGAATGCAAACTGGTGCAGCCGCTCTGGAAAACAGTGTGGAGGTTCCTCAAAAAATTAAAAAAAAAAATCTACCCTATGACCCAGCAATAGCACTGCTAGGAATTTACCCAAGGGATACAAGAGTACAGATGCATAGGGGCACTTGTACCCCAATGTTTATAGCAGCACTTTCAACAATAGCCAAACTATGGGAAGAGCCTAAATGTCTATAAACTGATGAATGGATTAACAAGATGTGGTTTATATATACAATGGAATACTACTTGGCAATGAGAAAGAATGAAATCTGGCCATTTGCAGCAACGTGGATGGAACTGGAGGGTATTATGCTAAGTGAAATAAGCCAGGCAGAGTAAGACAGATACCATATGTTTTCACTCATATGTGGATCTTGAGAAACTTAACAGAAGACCATGGGGGAGGGGAAGGGGGGAAATAAGTTACAAATAGGGAGGGAGGCAAACCATAGGAGAGTCTCAAGGACTGAGGAGAACAAACTAAAGGTAGATGGAGTGTTGGGTAGAGGGGAAATTGGGTGATGGGCAGGGAGGAGGGCACTTGTTGGGATGAGCACTGGGTGTTGTATGGAAACCAATTTGACAATAAATTATATTTAAAAAATAAATAAAGTTCTGTTTGATTAGGAAAAGAAACAAGAAATGAAACAGGGGGACAAAAAATATAGGGGACAAAAAAGAGACAGAGATAAACCTTAAAACAGACTCTTAATTATAGAGAACAAACAGGTTTACTACAGGTGAGGTGGGAGGGGGGATGGGTTAAGTTAGTGATGTGTATTATGGAGGGCACTTGTGATGAACGCTGGGTGTTGTATGTAAGTCATGAATTACTAAATTCTCATCCTGAAACTAATATTGCACTCTATTTTAACTAAATACAATTTAAATAAAATCTTGGAACTACAAATAAAAATGAGCATCAGTACTACAATAGATCTAATACAGGAATCAAATCTTTTTTTGTGTTGTTTTACTGTATTGAAGTGTACCTGATATACAAATATTGTACACATTGTACATATTTAATGTGTACATCTTGATGAGTCTGAACATTTGAATACATCAGTTTTATGCATAACCATCACCAGTGATGCCATCATCATAATCAATGCACTAAACATATCCATTACCTCCAAAATTTTCTTTGTGGTATTTTTATTTCCTTTATTTATTTTTATTTTTGTTTTTTTTTTTAAATTTTTTAACGTTTATTTTTTTTTTTTTTGAGGCAGAGAGAAACTGAGCATGAACAGGGGAGGGTCAGAGAGAAAGAGAGACACAGAATCTGAAACAGGCTCCAGGCTCTGAGCTGTCAGCCCAGAGCCCGACGCAGGGCTCAAACTCACAGAGTGCAAGATCATGACCTGAGCCAAAGTCGGACACCTTGAGCCACCCAGGCTCCCCTCCTTTATTTATTTTTTAAATTAAAAAAATTTTATACATTTATTTATTTTTGAGAGACAGAATGAGAGTGCGAATGGGGGTGGGGCAGAGAGAGAAGAAGACACAGAATCCGAAGCAGGCTCCAGGCTGTGATCAATCATTCAGCACAGAGCCCGACATTGGGCTCGAACCCATGAACAGTGAGATCATGACCTAAGCCGAAGTCGGACACTTAACAAACTGAGCCTCCCATGCGTCCCTGTTTTTTTTTTTAACATTAGATCTGTCCTCTTGATATGTTTTTAAGCTCACAATTTTGTATTGTTAAAATTTTTTTAACGTTTATTTTTGAAAGAGAGAAATACAGACAGAGTATGAGCAGGGGAGAGGCAGGGAGAGGGAGACACAGAACTCGAACCAGGTTCCAGGCTTTGAGCTGTCAGCACAGAGCCCAACACCGGGCTCAAACTCACAAACCACGAGATCATGACCTGAGCTGAAGTTGGAGGCTTAACTGACTGAGCCACCCAGGTGTTCCACAATTTTGTATTTTTAACTATAGGTACTGTTTACAACCTATGCATTTGTGTGTGTGTGTGTGTGTGTGTGTGTGTGTGAGAGAGAGAGAGAGAGAGAGAGATCTGCCTACAGGGTATATAAAATTAATTATGCATAACAAAAACTTTATACCCATTGAAAAACAATTTCCCATTTCTTCCTTCCCTCCAGCTCTTGACAACCTTCATTCTATACTCTGCTTCTGTGAGTTTGACTATTTTTATTTGAAAAAGTTAATGTATCTCTCAACAATGTTCACATTTCTCACATACGTACTAGTTATTAAGGAAAAATGTAAACTATATTTTCAATGTATTGTTATATAAAGGTTTTATTTCCCATTGATAAAGGGAAAAATTTACATACTTCCCTAGATGAGAATGAAATAAGATAAAATATTTAAAATTCCTCACATAGTAACTGGCTCAGAGAGGTGCTCCAAAAAGTTAGTTAATTTATTTTCCTTAACTTCTATGATGTTAAACCCAGTGGTCAACTCTTGGTCTTCATTTTACTTAACCCATCAGCAACATTTAACACAGTTGATCACTCTCTCTCTCCTCCCTGAATTTTCACTTGGCTTTCAGGATATCCCTATCTCCTGTTTTTATTTTTTTCTTCTGCCTCACTGTTCACTTCTCAATTACCTTTGTTATTTTGTCTCTTATCCCTGCCTACTTAATATTGGAGTGTCCTACAGCTTACATAGTCCTTTATATTCCTTATCTATACCTCTCCCTTTGGTGATCTCATCTAGTCTCGTGTCTTTAAATATCATACAAGCCAGAAAAAGATCATACCTCCAGACTCTGAGACATACTCAACACCTCCACTTGGATGTCTAATACCCATTTCAAAATCAGCAGATACAAAAGTGAACCCTTCAACTCCCATCACCACCACCCCAAACAAGTTCTTTCTACATTCTTTCCCATATCAGTTCATGGCAACTCCACCCTTTCATTTGTTTAGGCCAAAAACCTTAAAGTTATCCTTCAGTCCTCATTTTCTTGAATATTCTACTTCCTGTCCACCATGAAATTCTGTTTCTGTCACCTGCTAGACCCCAAGACCTGGCCTTTACCTGCTTGTATTCATTAACCTTTGTCTTACATTTTCCCCTAAGCTCTTCTTTCTGGCTTTCTTCTTAACTCAGCCAAATGAAACCTGAAACCGTCCCGCAGGTGGTGTTGACTACCCTGACAAAATCCCCCACCAGGGCAGACCACCCAGACCATTTGAGCTAAACCTAACTCATGCCTACACACATGGACCATGGAGTGACTTCTGGAATGACATACAATTACCTTTACTTCTTTTTAATATTAACATCACTGCCCAAGGAGGAGCTTCAGCCTCATTTACATAACACATAATGTATGTGTAGGCATGTTTCCTTAAGTCCCTTGTGCCACCTATGCCTGCCTCTACATAGGATGACAAGACTTCCTTATCTAGATATTTATCCTAACCATAAACAAAAAGAACTCATTCACCCTCTCCTGGGAAGTCACAACTTTGAAAGCCTTTCCCTGTGTTCTCCTTATTTGCTGCAAATAAAAGTTTTCCTTATGTGACAACTCAATCTGGTGAAGTTTCTGATTCACCAAGGAGTGAATTCACATTGGTTTGGTTACAGTTCTGCTTTTAAAAAGATAAACAGAAATCAACCGGTTTTTTTTTTCCCTCACCTTCATTGTTATTCTGCTTTAAACTATTCTGGTCATCTCTTGCCTAGATTACTGAACAGCTTTGTGATCTTTTCCCCTGCTTCTACCTTTGTCCCCTACAGTCTACTTTCAATACAGTGGAAAACAGAATGATACTTTTCAAACAACCTAGATCATGTCACTCCTCTTCTCCAAATCCTATAATTGTTCCTTATTTCACTCAGTGTAAAAGTCGAAGTTTTTATGATGACCTATAAGGTCTTTTGTGATCTCCTTCCCTTTTTGGCCTTATCTTCTACCATAATACTCCAACTCACTGGATCCATTACACTGATTTCTTTATGTTCCTCAAATATGCAGGTGCACCCCCTCTTGCTTTAGAGCCTTTATGCTTGCTGTTCCTACTGCTTAGAATGCTCTTTTCCCAAAATATACTATGGTTAACTCTCTCGGCCTCCTTCAACCTTTCTTCAGATTTTACCTTCTCAATAAGGCCTACTCTTTACAACCCTATTATATCGCTGCAATCTGTCCCACTATCCTGCCACCTATGTTGCTTGTTAATCCCTCTTACCCTCCTCTACTTTTTTTTTCCTCAGCACTTATAATTTTAATAATTTTAGATAACTTACTAATTATGTTTATTTTATTGTCTTTCTCTGTTACATTTTTACCTACTTGAGGATGTGGATCTTTGTTTTATTTACTGGTCTATCTCAAATGCCTGGAACAGTACCTGATGCATAGTAGGTACCCAACGTTATTGAATAAATGAATGAAGTGTTACTGTTTAATAGATACTTTCTTTTTTTTCTTGAGTTTATTTATTTTGAGAACAAGAGAGAAGGGAGAGCAGGGGAAGGTCATATAGAGAATCCCAAGCAGGCTCCATGCTGTCAGCACAGAGCCTGACACAGGGCTCTATCCCATGAACTGTGAGATCATTACCTGAGCCAAAATCAAGAGTTGGACACTTAACCAACTGAGCCCCCAGGCACCCCAATATACTTCCTTTTTGATTCATTCCTAAGGTAAACAATAAAGTCTTGCAAAAGTCTTTTTTCCAAGAAGAAATCCATGAGGAGTGAAAAGACATATTTTTCAAATATATTTTGACCTTAAAGAATGACATTGTTACATATTATAAACCATGTCTTATTGAGTAGATTACTACCTATTTGAAGCTGGTAATTCATTTTCTTATAGAATCATAGACTATAAGAAATATAAAATATTATAGTAACAATGTAATCAATTCCTTCATGTCATGCATGACAGGACTCTTTAATATGTTAGAACAATGAAAATCAAGAGTAACTTACTTAGGATCTGACATTTACTTTTCAACTGGGTAATCCTTTATCAATTCTACAGAAAATAATGAAACAGTCTCTAAAACACTACATGAACTAACCTCACCACTAGTCACTCCCATGGAGGTTGGTGAGAAGTGATTATTCCTCTCCACAAAGCCATAGACATTTCTATGCGGGTGTATGCTATGCCAGTATAGTCTATGCACCAGAGAACCACATATAGGTTATTTGGCAGAGTGTGAAGGCTCTATGAAAACACTAGAAGTTCTTATATGAGTCATTTACTTCTATAAAATAGAGAGAAATCTGTAGTCATGGGAAAGATGGGGCAGGCAGATTTTGCTGGCAGTCGATTCTCACCTTGTCATGTTTCTTCTTGTATTTGATGCAAAGTGGCCGAGTCAGCCTATTAACCTGTATTTGTCACTGTAGGAGTGGGTGGGGAGACATTCCTAGCCTACAATTACAGTCAGGACCTGTTAACTAGCCTGCTTCAAACTTTTTTTTTTTTATATAGCACTGATAGAACTAAAGTAGTCAGAGTGAATAAGTGTGTGAATGGTGCTTAAAGTGTGAACAATTTTAAAAGCAGTCTTAAGACAGACATTCTGGATGAACTTTTTTGATTCTAACTGAATGCCACATCTTTATTAGCTAATAGTTGGGAAATCTTGACAGCCTTTTGCATGCTGACCCAATGTTAAAATCTGTAGATTTTAGAGTTTAGAGTTTTTTCTCAAGTGGAAAATGGGATAACATAAAACTTTTCAGGGTCTTAACAGGAAAACTCATGGTTTAGTAACAAGCAAAGGTTTGATTCATTCAGGAGAGAATTTTTTTTTTTAATTTGTGAGATTTTTCTATTTCTTTTTTAAAATTATTTTTAGAAACAGAGCACGTGAGCAGTCTGGGAAGAAGAGCAGAGAGAGAGAGAGAGAGAGAATCTTAAGTTCCATGTTCAGTGCAGAGTGCGATGCAGTGCAGAGTGAGATCCCACTACCCTGAGATCATGATCTGAGCCAAAATAAGGGTCAGACACTTAACTGACTGAACCACCCAGACACCTCAGAAAATCAGATAATGTTAAGTAAAACAATTTTAACATGGAAAGCATAAAATAAATGGTAATTATTGCTTTCTCTCAGGTACATATGACAATAGAGTCTTAAGATGGGAGCACTCGACCTTTCGGGCAAGATGGCGGCTTAGGAGGACGCTGGGCTCACCGCACGTCCTGCTGATCACTTAGATTCCATCTACACCTGCCTAAATAACCCAGAAAACCGCCAGAGGATTAGCAGAACAGAGTCGCCGGAGCCAAACGCAGACGAGAGGCCCACGGAAGAGGGTAGGAAGGGCGGCGAGGCGGTGCGCGCTCCACGGACTGGCGGGAGGGAGCCGGGGCGGAGGGGCGGCTCGCCGGCCAAGCAGAGCCCCCGAGTCGGGCTTGCAAAAGCGGAGGGGCCGGGCGGACTGTGTTCCAAAAGCAAGCGCGACTTAGCGTCTGGGAGGTCAGAAATTAACAGCTCTGCTCGGAAAGCGGGAAGGCTGGAGGACAAAGGGAGGGAGAGCTGCTGAGCCCCCTGACAACAGAGCTCAGTTTGGTGGGGAACAAAGGCGCTCGCCAGCGCCATTTCCCCCGCCCATCCCCCAGCCGAAATCCCAAAGGGAACCGGTTCCTGCCAGGGAACTTGCTCGCTCCGCGCAAACACCCAACTCTGCGCTTCTGCGGAGCCAAACCTCCTGCAGCGGATCTGACTCCCTCCCGCTGCCACAGGGCCCCTCCTGAAGTGGATCACCTAAGGAGAAGCGATCTAAGCCTGCCCCTCCTGCCCCCGAGCACCTTGCCTACCCACCCCAGCTAATACGCCAGATCCCCAGCATCACAAGCCTGGCAGGGTGCAAGTAGCCCAGACGAGCCACACCACCCCACAGTGAATCCCGCCCCTAGGAGAGGGGAAGAGAAGGCACACACCAGTCTGACTGTGGCCCCAGCGGTGGGCTGGGGGCAGACATCAGGTCTGACTGCGGCCCCGCCCACCAACTCCAGGTATACACCACAGCACAGGGGAAGTGCCCTGCAGGTCCTCACCACGCCAGGGACTATCCAAAATGACCAAGCGGAAGAACTCCCCTCAGAAGAATCTCCAGGAAATAACAACAGCTAATGAGCTGATCAAAAAGGATTTAAATAATATAACAGAAAGTGAATTTAGAATAATAGTCATAAAATTAATCGCTGGGCTTGAAAACAGTATACAGGACAGCAGAGAATCTCTTGCTACAGAGATCAAGGGACTAAGGAACAGTCACGAGGAGCTGAAAAACGCTTTAAACGAAATGCATAACAAAATGGAAACCACCACAGCTCGGCTTGAAGAGGCAGAGGAGAGAATAGGTGAACTAGAAGATAAAGTTATGGAAAAAGAGGAAGCTGAGAAAAAGAGAGATAAAAAAATCCAGGAGTATGAGGGGAAAATTAGAGAATTAAGTGATACACTAAAAAGAAATAATATACGCATAATTGGTATCCCAGAGGAGGAAGAGAGAGGGAAAGGTGCTGAAGGGGTACTTGAAGAAATCATAGCTGAGAACTTCCCTGAACTGGGGAAGGAAAAAGGCATTGAAATCCAAGAGGCACAGAGAACTCCCTTCAGACGTAACTTGAATCGATCTTCTGCACGACATATCATAGTGAAACTGGCAAAATACAAGGATAAAGAGAAAATTCTGAAAGCAGCAAGGGGTAAACGTGCCCTCACATATAAAGGGAGACCTATAAGACTCGTGACTGATCTCTCTTTTGAAACTTGGCAGGCCAGAAAGAATTGGCACGAGATTTTCAGGGTGCTAGACAGAAAAAATATGCAGCCAAGAATCCTTTATCCAGCAAGTCTGTCATTTAGAATAGAAGGAGAGATAAAGGTCTTCCCAAACAAACAAAAACTGAAGGAATTTGTCACCACTAAACCAGCCCTACAAGAGATCCTAAGGGGGACCCTGTGAGACAAAGTCCCAGAGACATCACTACAAGCATAAAACATACAGACATCACAATGACTCTAAACCCGTATCTTTCTATAATAACACTGAATGTAAATGGATTAAATGCGCCAACCAAAAGACATAGGGTATCAGAATGGATAAAAAAAACAAGACCCATCTATTTGCTGTCTACAAGAGACTCATTTTAGACCTGAGGACACCTTTAGATTGAGAGTGAGGGGATGGAGAACTATTTATCATGCGACTGGAAGCCAAAAGAAAGCTGGAGTAGCCATACTTATATCAGACAAACTAGACTTTAAATTAAAGGCTGTAACAAGAGATGAAGAAGGACATTATATAATAGTTACAGGGTCTATCCATCAGGAAGAGCTAACAATTATCAATGTCTATGCACCGAATACCGGAGCCCCCAAATATATAAAACAATTACTCATAAACATAAGCAACCTTATTGATAAGAATGTGGTAATTGCAGGGGACTTTAATACACCACTTACAGAAATGGATAGATCATCTAGACACACGGTCAATAAAGAAACAAGGGCCCTGAATGAGACATTGGATCAGATGGACTTGACAGATATATTTAGAACTCTGCATCCCAAAGCAACAGAATATACTTTCTTCTCGAGTGCACATGGAACATTCTCCAAGATAGATCATATACTGGGTCACAAAACAGCCCTTCATAAGTTTACAAGAATTGAAATTATACCATGCTTACTTTCAGACCACAATGCTATGAAGCTTGAAATCAACCACAGGAAAAAGTCTGGAAAACCTCCAAAAGCATGGAGGTTAAAGAACACCCTACTAACGAATGAGTGGGTCAACCAGGCAATTAGAGAAGAAATTAAAAAATATATGGAAACAAACGAAAATGAAAATACAACAATCCAAACGCTTTGGGACGCAGCAAAGGCAGTCCTGAGAGGAAAATACATTGCAATCCAGGCCTATCTCAAGAAACAAGAAAAATCCCAAATACAAAATCTAACAGCACACCTAAAGGAACTAGAAGCAGAACAGCAAAGGCAGCCTAAGCCCAGCAGAAGAAGAGAAATAATAAAGATCAGAGCAGAAATAAACAATATAGAAACTAAAAAAACTGTAGAGCAGATCAACGAAACCAAGAGTTGGTTTTTTGAAAAAATAAACAAAATTGACAAACCTCTAGCCAGGCTTCTCAAAAAGAAAAGGGAGATGACCCAAATAGATAAAATCATGAATGAAAATGGAATTATTACAACCAATCCCTCAGAGATACAAACAATTATCAGGGAATACTATGAAAACTTATATGCCAACAAATTGGACAACCTGGAAGAAATGGACAAATTCCTGAACACCCACACGCTTCCAAAACTCAATCAGGAGGAAATAGAAAGCTTGAACAGACCCATAACCAGCGAAGAAATTGAATCGGTTATCAAAAATCTCCCAACAAATAAGAGTCCAGGACCAGATGGCTTCCCAGGGGAGTTCTACCAGACGTTTAAAGCAGAGATAATACCTATCCTTCTCAAGCTATTCCAAGAAATAGAAAGGGAAGGAAAACTTCCAGACTCATTCTATGAAGCCAGTATTACTTTGATTCCTAAACCAGACAGAGACCCAGTAAAAAAAGAGAACTACAGGCCAATATCCCTGATGAATATGGATGCAAAAATTCTCAATAAGATACTAGCAAATCGAATTCAACGGCATATAAAAAGAATTATTCACCATGATCAAGTGGGATTCATTCCTGGGATGCAGGGCTGGTTCAACATTCGCAAATCAATCAACGTGATACATCACATTAACAAAAAAAGAGAGAAGAACCATATGATCCTGTCAATCGATGCAGAAAAGGCCTTCGACAAAATCCAGCACCCTTTCTTAATAAAAACCCTTGAGAAAGTCGGGATAGAAGGAACATACTTAAAGATCATAAAAGCCATTTATGAAAAGCCCACAGCTAACATCATCCTCAACGGGGAAAAACTGAAAGCTTTTTCCCTGAGATCAGGAACACGACAAGGATGCCCACTCTCACCGCTGCTGTTTAACATAGTGCTGGAAGTTCTAGCATCAGCAATCAGACAACAAAAGGAAATCAAAGGCATCAAAATTGGCAAAGATGAAGTCAAGCTTTCGCTTTTTGCAGATGACATGATATTATACATGGAAAATCCGATAGACTCCACCAAAAGTCTGCTAGAACTGATACAGGAATTCAGCAAAGTTGCAGGATACAAAATCAATGTACAGAAATCAGTTGCATTCTTATACACTAACAATGAAGCAACAGAAAGACAAATAAAGAAACTGATCCCATTCACAATTGCACCAAGAAGCATAAAATACCTAGGAATAAATCTAACCAAAGATGTAAAGGATCTGTATGCTGAAAACTATAGAAAGCTTCTGAAGGAAATTGAAGAAGATTTAAAGAAATGGAAAGACATTCCCTGCTCATGGATTGGAAAAATAAATATTGTCAAAATGTCAATACTACCCAAAGCTATCTACACATTCAATGCAATCCCAATCAAAATTGCACCAGCATTCTTCTCGAAACTAGAACAAGCAATCCTAAAATTCATATGGAACCACAAAAGGCCCCGAATAGCCAAAGGAATTTTGAAGAAGAAGACCAAAGCAGGAGGCATCACAATCCCAGACTTTAGCCTCTACTACAAAGCTGTCATCATCAAGACAGCATGGTATTGGCACCAAAACAGACACATAGACCAATGGAATAGAATAGAAACCCCAGAACTAGACCCACAAACGTATGGCCAACTCATCTTTGACAAAGCAGGAAAGAACATCCAATGGAAAAAAGACAGCCTCTTTAACAAATGGTGCTGGGAGAACTGGACAGCAACATGCAGAAGGTTGAAACTAGACCACTTTCTCACACCATTCACAAAAATAAACTCAAAATGGATAAAGGACCTAAATGTGAGACAGGAAACCATCAAAACCTTAGAGGAGAAAGCAGGAAAAGACCTCTCTGACCTCAGCCGTAGCAATCTCTTACTCGACACATCCCCAAAGGCAAGGGAATTAAAAGCAAAAGTGAATTACTGGGACCTTATGAAGATAAAAAGCTTCTGCACAGCAAAGGAAACAACCAACAAAACTAAAAGGCAACCAACGGAATGGGAAAAGATATTCGCAAATGACATATCGGACAAAGGGCTAGTATCCAAAATCTATAAAGAGCTCACCAAACTCCACACCCGAAAAACAAATAACCCAGTGAAGAAATGGGCAGAAAACATGAATAGACACTTCTCTAAAGAAGACATCCGGATGGCCAACAGGCACATGAAAAGATGTTCAGCGTCGCTCCTTATCAGGGAAATACAAATCAAAACCACACTCAGGTATCACCTCACGCCAGTCAGAGTGGCCAAAATGAACAAATCAGGAGACTATAGATGCTGGAGAGGATGTGGAGAAACGGGAACCCTCTTGCACTGTTGGTGGGAATGCAAATTGGTGCAGCCGCTCTGGAAAGCAGTGTGGAGGTTCCTCAGAAAATTAAAAATAGACCTACCCTATGACCCAGCAATAGCACTGCTAGGAATTTATCCAAGGGATACAGGAGTACTGATGCATAGGGCCACTTGTACCCCAATGTTCATAGCAGCACTCTCAACAATAGCCAAATTATGGAAAGAGCCTAAATGTCCATCAACTGATGAATGGATAAAGAAATTGTGGTTTATATACACAATGGAATATTACATGGCAATGAGAAAAAATGAAATATGGCCTTTTGTAGCAACGTGGATGGAACTGGAGAGTGTGATGCTAAGTGAAATAAGCCATACAGAGAAAGACAGATACCATATGGTCTCACTCTTATGTGGATCCTGAGAAACTTAACAGGAACCCATGGGGGAGGGGAAGAAAAAAAAAAAAAAGAGGTTAGAATGGGAGAGAGCCAAAGCATAAGAGACTGTTAAAAACTGAGAACAAACTGAGGGTTGATGGGGGGTGGGAGGGAGGAGAGGGTGGGTGATGGGTATTGAGGAGGGCACCTTTTGGGATGAGCACTGGGTGTTGTATGCAAACCAATTTGTCAATAAATTTCAGAAAAAAAAAAAAAGATGGGAGCACTCATTTATATTGTTGAAAATGAGTTCATTGAAAAAGTGATTTACGAACAATTAAACAAATGCTCTATTCTATGTTTTGTTTGTTTGTTTGTTTGTTTTATTTAATGTGCCATAGAACAGAGGAGGTTATCTGGACTCGCACCTAAGCCTAATTCTGTATATGCTTTTGATTCTACTATGAGAACTTCTCAATCTGATCAAGGCCAGGTAAACACTGAAACTCATTTGTCAGATAAACTAAGTTTACATAAGACACAGAAGAGATAAATACCTTGGAGAAACAAAAGGAATATTGGGATATTAAAGAAGTAGTCAGAAACAACAAAATGAAGTGTTATCAGAAGATCAAATTGCATAAATATGGGATGGTTGATGACAGGTTATTTGTCAGTAGAGTACAGGCCAGGCCTGGGGCAAATTACACTTGGAGTGTTCTCTGCTTCTCGCCATCATTTGTTTCCAGGTAAAATCAAGTTGAAACACATATCAAAGGCAGCTTTAACAAAAATTAAAATACATACAAAAGGGGAAAGAAGTCACTAAAAACGGCCAGAAACATATGATAAGAGGACAAGGATTTGAGCCATGTAGTGGTTTTTTTTGTTTGTTTTTTGTTTGTTTGTACTGGATGAAACTATCCTGTCATCTAATAATATGATCTCAGTAACAAAGATCCTATAAAACAGAAGACTTGTGGGGATCTTTTTAATTCACTGTACTTTAGGAAGCTCTGAATACAGAATAAGGTGTGGGTGTCATACCTGAACACAAGTATCAGAAGCAGCAGCAATACTCTTATTGTTTTAAATCAAACAAATTATTAGTAAGATGCCACAAAGTCATTTTTCTGTTTTGGTATATTAAGTCCTAGAATATGCCTAGTTATTATCTCTATATTTTATGGAAGACCTACCCTGAGATTAAAGAGCTCCAGGCTCAGCATAATTTTACTTATGTTTGTGATATGGTACCTTATCAATAATATCAAGGCCAGTTAAAACAAACTCATAAAAGGATTAAGATAAAAAGCTGATTAAGGGTTGATGAATGAAAGATAGTGGTCAGATATTTTCTACCTGAAGTCAGAACAATTAAGTATTGGGACTTATTACAATATGAAGGGTTTATGTGTATGTGTGTGTGATATTTATATATATCTATATTTTATATTATATATGTATATATAATATTTTTCAAAAAAGAAAATTAAGGTACTCTGCATAAAAATACTATGGTGAATAATGTTGATGTTTCCAAAAGGCTAACTCTAAGGCTGTCATATCACCTTAGTTGTCAGTTTTTCCCTTGAAGTTACCAATTGTTTTGTAGATGAATTCTAAAGCTTAGAGAACCAAGCAGGGAGGAAGTGTTTGTTCTTTTCTAAAGATTCACTTATTCTTGGGGGCACCTGGAAGCCTCAGTCCCTTAAATGCCAACTTCGACTCAGGTCATGATCTTGCTGTTGGTGAGTTCAAGCCCTCTGTCTGGCTCTGTGCTGACAGCTCAGAGCCTGGAGCCTGCTTCAGATTCTGTGTCTCCCTCACTCTCTGCCCCTTTCTTGCTTGTTCTCTCTCTCTCTCAAAAATAAAAAAATGAACATTAAAAAAATTAAAGATTCACTTATTCTTAGCCTCCCCTAGTTATTTCTGCCACCGACTTACTTTTCAAATCTACTCGAACTTCTCATCCTCTCTCCTCTCATCATCCCTTTCTTAATGATATACAAGCTTTAATCATGGATACAATTCAGAAGGAAAATCAACTATAATACCCACCATTTAGACTATGTTTAATAAATGTTATTCTTCCTTTCCCTAGTCCTAATCTTCCTATGGCTAAATGTCTGTTTTAGTTCCTGTTACATCTTTCTTAATACTTCTACTGCAGACACTTTCTCTTCAGTGTTGTGACCATTTCCTAAACTTCCCTTTACTTGGAGACACCACAAGTGAGCCACCATGTCTGATATTCCTGATTATTTTTCAAAGTCTGGGGGAATTAAGAAGCACAAATGGATTATAGGTTAACAATTTAATAGAGGACTAGGAAATTTTCCAGCTGAGTTAAACTATTTAGAAAGGTGTCCAGATTCATTGTGCTCTGAATATACATTTAAAATATTGACTTTGACATGTGATTACTTCTTAGAAGCTAAGGCCCAGGTCAAGTTTCCACAGAATTGAATAATGTTTTTCTATGCAGATTCATCACTGTTTTCTTTATTTAGCTAGTTCACACACTGAACCAGGAATTAATAAGCAGAGCCTGAGTTCATTCTTGAATTGTCAACACTAGTTTTTTCTAATTGACTTAACAATTAGATTAAATTTGAACAAGTAGAGGTAAGACTACATATTGGCTACCTCTTCTTCACCCTACCCCCACCCTTACTTTTACAGTTAGCAAAGTAGCTTGTGACTTTCAAAGTTGTTACAATTCTATCATGAGGATATAATAGGAAATCTCAATATATTCTATGAATCTCTGGCAGGAAGGTATATTACATAGTGTAGCCCTGTGAGAAGAATTCACCATTACCTTTGTTGTTTATTTTTGATTGTTGTTCTGTTCATAAATATGTTTTTAAAATTTACCTGCCTCGGGACGCCTGGGTGGCGCAGTCGTTTAAGAGTCCGACTTCAGCCAGGTCACGATCTTGCAGTCCGTGAGTTCGAGCCCCGCGTCGGGCTCTGGGCTGATGGCTCAGAGCCTGGAGCCTGTTTCCGATTCTGTGTCTCCCTCTCTCTCTGCCCCTCCCCCGTTCATGCTCTGTCTCTCTCTGTCCCAAAAATAAACGTTGAAAAAAAATTTTTTTTTTAATAAAATTTACCTGCCTCGAAAAACAAGCTTATATGACATCATTTGGCTCTTTCCACAGGATATAGCATGGTTGAATTACTTTCACCTGGTGAAAATTTGCAACAACTATATCATGGGGAAAGACACCTTACATTTGTTAGAGACCCAGGTAATGGACATAGTTTGAAGAGCATATAAATGAATACTGATATGGCTTAAAGAGCATATAATAAACCATATAATAGGGGCAATAAATACTGATAAATGGTCATGGAAAAGAAGGATAGTGTTTTTTTTTTAAATTACAGTATAGTTAATATACAGTGTTATGTTAGTTTCAGATGTACAATATAGTGATTCAACAATTCCATATATTACCCAGTGTTCATCATGAGAAGTACATTCCTTAATACCCATCACCTATTTAACCCATCCCTCCACCCACCTCCCCTCTGATAATCATCAGTTTGTTCTGTTTCTTGGCTTGTCTCTCTCTCTTTTTTCCTTTGCTCATTTGTTTTGTTTCTTAAATTCCAAATATGAGTGAAATCATATGGTGTTTCTTTCTCTGACTTATTTCACTTATCATTATACTCTAGCTCCATCCATGTCGTTGCAAATGGCAAGATTTTATTCTTTTTTATGGCTGAATAATATTCCTGTGTGTGTGTGTGTGTGTGTGTGTGTGTGTGTGTGTGTGTGTGTTTATATCAAATCTTTATTATTATTTTTTTGGATTGGGTTTAGGTCCAGAATAAGGGTTAGAGTTAAGGCCAGGGTGAGGGTATATGTCTATTATCCAGTAGTTCAGAGACCTCTGCAGTGTGATAAGTTTAGGGTTATGGTTGGGGGTAGGGTTTCATGGTTAGTAGTGAAGGCTTAGGGTTAGGGTTTGGGTTAGGTTTAGGTTTTTGTTTTAGGTTGATGTCCACAATCTACAGAATTCAGGAAATAACAATTAGCCAAGTTATGAATTATCCTTCTGTGTCCACTTTCATTTCAAAGTTTTTATTTTGATTTGTATAAAGCCAGGTTTCATGCCATGAGGAAATCAGAAATTTCCATATGAAAATGTTAACTGAGTTTGTATTCTAGTTTAAAATACAAAACTTATGCTATTGAAACATTTATGAAATGCAAATGCAGTTAAATCATAGTAGTCTTTGATCAAGAAAAATATATGTGATAAAAGGAAAGGTTTCATTTTTGTTAGAAGTCTATGCAGAGGATGATTTGTGAATTTGTTATTTTTCATCCTATTGTCAACATTATTAAAGCACTGGGCATACCATAGAAACTAAATGAGTGTAGACTACATGAATGAAAGCATGAGTGAGCAAATGGATACTGTCCATTATTTCATTCTACTACACATATAAATTGTCATATATTATGATGTGCCATGTGTTGATGATCTGGTCACCAAAAAAGGGACTTGTGAAGCCAAGAAAATTTTGCATATTTGGTGATTTAAAACTATGAAGTACTGATAGAATAATAGTTTTTCATGGTTATAAACTATAAATGCATACTTCTGGCTACAAGGAGACCAAACATGAGAGTTGGCATAAGTCAGGGTAAGTAGTTTCCATTCCTATGCTATGGTCACATGACAAAAGGCAGGACACCGTTTAAGGTAAATTAGTAATCGAGTTAGAGCTAAAGGATTCTTTTATTGTTTGTTGTTTATTGTTTAATATCATAAAATTAAATCCACAGACAACATTAAAGCTTAATTGAATATTTATTTCTACAATACAGCAGCACATAATTTAACTCCTTTAATTTCTTGGTATCTTTATTCTAAGGATGTTATTAAATACAGTTTATGGATATATAATTGTAATCTAGAATATCATTCAAATATTTTCATCTTTAGAAAATCTTGCCCTTCCAAGAACTTCATCATTAAAGAGTCTTTAATCAAGAGAATTGTTGGAAAATATATTAATCTTTTATTTTTTATTTATTTAAATTCCAGTTAGTTAACATACAATGTAATATTCGTTTCAGGTGTACAATATAATAATTCAAAACTTCCATACAATACCAGGTACTCATCCTAACAAGTGTATTCCTTAATACTCATAACCTATTTACCAATCCCCCCATCCACCTCCCCTCTGGTAACCATCAGTTTGTTCTCTATAGTTAAGCGTCTGTTTCTTGACTTGCCTCTCTCTCTAGTTTCTTTTTTGTTTTTTGCATTTGCTCCTTTGTTTTGTTTTTTAAATTCCACACATGAATGAATAAAATCATATGGTGTTTGTCTTTCTCTGGCTGACATATTTCACTTAGCATAATACTGTCTAGCTCCTCCATCCATGTCATTGCAAATGGCAAGACTTCATTCTTTTTTATGGCTAAGTAACATTCTACTGTGTATATATACTACTCCTTCTTTATAAATTCATCATTTGATGTACACTTGGGTGGTTTCCATAATTTGGATATTGCAGATAATGCTGCTATAAACATTGGGGTGCATGTATCCCTTTGAATTACTATTTTTGTATTCATTAGGTAAATACCTAGTAGTGCGATGGCTGGAACATAGGGTAGTTCTATTTTAACTCTTTTAAAACTTTGTCTATTTATTTTGAGAGACAGAGAGAGAGAGAGAGAGAGAGCAAGAGGTAGAGGGGTAAAGGGAGATGGAGAGAGAGAATCCCAAACAGGCTCTATGCTGTCACCACAGAACTGGATGCAGGGCTCAAAGTCACAAACTGTGAGATCATGACCTGAGCCAAAATCAAGAGTTGGAAGTTTAACCAACTGAGCCACCCAGGTACCCCAATTTTAACTTTCTGAGGAACCTCCATACTGTTTTCCACAGTGGCTGCACCAGTTCGTATTCCCACTGGCAGTGCAGGAGGGTTCCTCTTTTTCCATATCCTCACCAATACCTGTTGTTTCCTTTTTTGTGCATTTTAACCTTTCTGACAAGTGTGTGAATGTCTCATTGTAGTTTTTATTTGTATTTCCCTAATGTTGGGTGGTGTTGAGTATCTTTTCATTGTCTGTTAGCCATCTGTATATCTTCTGTTAGCCATATGGAGTGTTCAGTACTCGCAAATCAATGTGATAAATCACATTAATAAAAGAAAGGATAAGAACCATGTGATCCTGTCAATAGATGCAGAAAAATCATTTGAAAAAATACAGCATCCATTATTGATAAAAAAAAAAAACCTCCAGTAAGTAAGGATAGGGGAACATACCTCAACCTCATAAAGGTCATATACAAAAGACCCACAGCTAATATAATCCTCAATGGTGAGGAAAAGTACTTGAAGTGTTAGCCTCAGCAATAAGACAACGAAAAGAAATAAAGGTCATACAAATAGGCAAGGAAGATGTCAAACTGTCATTATTTGCAGATGACATAATACTTTATGTAAAAAACCCAAAAGACTCCAAGGGTGCCTGGGTGGCTGTGTCAGTTAAGTGCCCAACTCTTGATCTCAGCTCAGGTCATGATCTCATGGTTCATGAGTCTGAGCCCCATGTGGGGTTCTGCACTGATGGTGCGAAGCCTGCTTGGGATTGTCTCTCTCTCTCTGCCCCTCCCTCCTCTCTCTTGCCCTCTGTCTCAAAACAAATAAATAAACTTTAAAAAAGAACACCCAAAAGACTCCTGCAAAAAAATTCTAGAAAAATACACGAATTCAGTAAAGTTGCAGCATATAAAATCAATGTACAGAAACCTGTTGCATTTCTATACACCAATAATAGAACAGAAAAAAAAAATCAAAGAATCAATCCCATTTACAATTGCACCAAAAACAATAGGACACCTAGGAATAAACCTAACTAAAGAAGTTAAAGATCTGTACTCTTAAAACTAGAGAAGACTTATGAAAGAAGTTTAAGAGGACACAAAGAAATGAAAACGCATTCCATGCTCATGGATTAGAAGAACAAATATTCTTAAAATCTCTACTACCCAAAGCAATATATACATTTAATGAAATCCCTATCAAAATACCACAAGGATTCTTCACAAAGCTGTATGAAACAATCCTAAAATCAGTATTTAATTACAAAAGACCATGAATAGACAAAGAAATCCTGAAAAAAAAAAAACTGGAGGCATCGTGATTCCAGATTTCAAGCTATATTACATTGCTATGGAATGGAAGAAGATATTTGAAAATGACATATCTGATAAAAGGTTAGTACCCAAAAATCTATAAAGAACTTATCAAACTTGACACCCAAAATCCATATGACTCAGTTAAGAAATAGGCAGAAGATATGTGTAAAACCCTTTTATTTGTATGTACTCTCAATAGCTTATTTTTGCTTTATTTCCCTTGACAGGAGATGTATCTAGAAAGAAGTTGCTACAGCTGATGCAAAAGAAGTTACTGCCTGTTTTCTCCTCTAGGATTTTTGTGGGTTCAGGTCTCACATTTAGATCTTTAATCCATTTTGAATTTATTTTTTTGTATGATTTAAGAAAGTGATCCAAGGGGTGACTCTTCAGCTCAGGACATGATCTGACAGTTTGGGAGTTCAAGCCCTGCATCAGGCTCTGTGCTGTGAGCACAGAGCCCACTTTGGATCATCTGTTCCCCTGTCTCTCTTCCCCTCCCCCATTTTACCCCTCTCTCTTTCTCAAAAATAAACATTAAACGTTTTTTTACATAAAAAAAGAAAATAGTCCAGTTTCGTTCTTCTGTATGCCGCTGTCCAGTTTTCCCAACACCTTTTGTTGAAAAGACTCTCTTTTTCCCATGAGATATTATTTCCTGCTTTTTAGAAGATTAGTTGGTCATATATGTGTGGGTTTCTTTCTGGGTTTCTATTTTTTTTCTTTCCAAATTTTAATTTAAATTCTAGTTAACATACAGTGCAATATTTGTTTCAGAAGAATTCAGTGATTCATCAGTTACATACAACACTCGGTTCTCATCATAAAAAGTGCCTTCTTTAATACCCATAACCAACCTAGCCCATCCCCCACTCACCTCCCACAATCAACCCTAGTTTCTTCTCTGTCTTTAAGAGTCTCTTATGGTTTGTTTCCCTCTCTCTTTTTCCCTCTCCCCTCCCATATGTTCATCTGTTTTGTTTCTTAAGTTCCACATATGAGTGAAATCATATTGTGTTTGTCTTTATCTTCCTGACATATTTCACTTTGCACAATACACTCCAGCTCCATCCATGTCATTGCAAATGGCAAGATTTAATTCTTTTTGATGGCTAAGTAATATTCTATTGTATATATATACCACATCTTTTTTTTTATTTTTTTTTTATGAAATTTATTGACAAATTGGTTTCCATACAACACCCAGTGCTCATCCCAAAAGGTGCCCTCCTCAATACCCATCACCCACCCTCTCCTCCCTCCCACCCCCCATCAACCCTCAGTTTGTTCTCAGTTTTTAACAGTCTCTTATGCTTTGGCTCTCTCCCATTCTAACCTCTTTTTTTTTTTCCTTCCCCTCCCCCATGGGTTCCTGTTAAGTTTCTCAGGATCCACATAAGAGTGAGACCATATGGTATCTGTCTTTCTCTGTATGGCTTATTTCACTTAGCATCACACTCTCCAGTTCCATCCACGTTGCTACAAAAGGCCATATTTCATTTTTTCTCATTGCCACGTAGTACTCCATTGTGTATATAAACCACAATTTCTTTATCCATTCATCAGTTGATGGACATTTAGGCTCTTTCCATAATTTGGCTATTGTTGAGAGTGCTGCTATGAACATTGGGGTACAAGTGGCCCTATGCATCAGTACTCCTGTATCCCTTGGATAAATTCCTAGCAGTGCTATTGCTGGGTCATAGGGTAGGTCTATTTTTAATTTTCTGAGGAACCTCCACACTGCTTTCCAGAGCGGCTGCACCAATTTGCATTCCCACCAACAGTGCAAGAGGGTTCCCGTTTCTCCACATCCTCTCCAGCATCTATAGTCTCCTGATGTGTTCATTTTGGCCACTCTGACTGGCGTGAGGTGATACCTGAGTGTGGTTTTGATTTGTATTTCCCTGATAAGGAGCGACGCTGAACATCTTTTCATGTGCCTGTTGGCCATCCGGATGTCTTCTTTAGAGAAGTGTCTATTCATGTTTTCTGCCCATTTCTTCACTGGGTTATTTGTTTTTCGGGTGTGGAGTTTGGTGAGCTCTTTATAGATTTTGGAGACTAGCCCTTTGTCCGATATGTCATTTGCGAATATCTTTTCCCATTCCGTTGGTTGCCTTTTAGTTTTGTTGGTTGTTTCCTTTGCTGTGCAGAAGCTTTTTATCTTCATAAGGTCCCAGGAATTCACTTTTGCTTTTAATTCCCTTGCCTTTGGGGATGTGTCGAGTAAGAGATTGCTACGGCTGAGGTCAGAGAGGTCTTTTCCTGCTTTCTCCTCTAAGGTTTTGATGGTTTCCTGTCTCACATTTAGGTCCTTTATCCATTTTGAGTTTATTTTTGTGAATGGTATGAGAAAGTGTATACCACATCTTTTTTATCCATTCATCAATTGATGGACGTTTGGGTTGTTTCCATAATTTTGCTATTGTTGATAATGCTGCTATAAACATTGTGGTGCATGTACCCCTTCGAATCTGTATTTTTGTATCCTTTGCATAAATACCTACTATGTCAATTGCTGGTTGTAGGATAGTTCTATTTTTAACTTTTTGAAGAACCTTTATATTGTTCTCCAGAGTGGCTGCACCAGTTTGCATTCTTTGGGTTTCTATTCTGTTCTATTGGTCTGTGTGTCTATCTTTGTGCCATTCTTTTTTATGGCTCAGTAATACTACATTGTATATATTTACCACATCTTCTTTATTCATTCAACAGTCTATGGATATTTGAGCTCTTTCTGTAATTTAGCTATTGTTGATACTACTGCTATAAACATCAGAGGGCATGTGCCCCTTCAAGTCAATATTTTTGTACCCTATGGATAAATACATAGTACTGCAATTGCTGGGTTGTAGGGTAGTTCTATTTTTAACTGTTTTAGGAAGCTCTATACTGCTTTCCAGACTGGCTGCACCAACAGCATAAGAGGGTTCCCCTTTCTCTGCATGTTTGTCAACATCTGTTATTTCCTGAGTTGTTAATTTTAGCCATTAAGACACTTAATTTTAGCCATTAAGACAGGAATGAGGTGGTATCTCATTCTGGTTTTTATTTGTATTTCCCTAATAATGAGTGATGTTGAGCATTTTTCCTGTGTCTGTTGGCCATTTGTATGTTTTCTTTGGAAAATTGTCTGTTCATGTCTTCTGCCCAGTTCTTTTTTTTTTTCTTTTTTTTTCCCAACGTTTATTTATTTTTGGGACAGAGAGAGACAGAGCATGAACGGGGGAGGGGCAGAGAGAGAGGGAGACACAGAATCAGAAACAGGCTCCAGGCTCTGAGCCATCAGCCCAGAGCCTGACGCGGGGCTCGAACTGCGGGACCACGAGATCGTGACCTGGCTGAAGTCGGACGCTTAACCGACTGCGCCACCCAGGCGCCCCTGCCCAGTTCTTAACTGGATTATTTATTTATTGGTGTTGAGGTTGGTAAATTCTTTATAGATTTTGGAGACTAACCCTTTGTCCCATATGCCATTTGCAAATATAGTCTTCCATTCCCTAGGCTTCCTTTTAGTTTTTGTCGATTATTTCTTTTGCTGTGCAGGTTTTTTTATCTTGATCAAGTCCCAATAATTCATGTTTTATTTTGTTTCCCTTGCCTCCATCAATATTTCTAGTAAGAAGTTGCTATGGCCGAGGTCAAAGAGGTTACTGCTTGTGTTCTTCTCTAGAATTTTGATAGTTTCCTGTCTCACGTTTAGATTTTTCATTCATCTTGAATTTATTTTTGTGTACTATGTAAGAACATGGTCCAGTTTCATTTTGCATGCTGCTGTCTAGTTTTCCCAACACCATTTATTGAAGAGACTGTCTTTCTTCCACTGGATATTCTTTCCTGCTTTTTCGAAGATGAGCTGACTATATAGTTGTGGGGCCATATCTGCGATGTCTATTTTGTTCCATTGATCTATATGTATGTTTTTGTGACAGTACCATACTGTCTTGATGATTACATACTTTGTAATACAGCTTGAAGCCAGGAATTTTGATGCCTCCCACTATGTTTTCTCTTTCAAAATACTTTGGATATTCCGGGTCTTTCTGGTTTCATAAAAATTTTAGAATTGTTTGTTTTAGCTCACTGAAAAATGCTTCGTGGCATTTTGTTAGGGATTGCATTGAATGTGTAGATTTTAACAGTATTTGTTCTTCCAATCCATGAGCATGGAATGTTTTCCCATTTTTTGGTGTCATCTTTAATATATTTCATAAATGTTCTATAGTTGTCAAGAGTACAGTTCTGTTATCATGTGGGTTAGGTTTATTCCTAGGTATCTTATTGTTTTTGGTGCAAAGAATGCCACTGATTCTTTAATTTCACTTTCTGCTTCTTCATTATTGGTGTATAGAAATGAAACTGATTTCTGTGCATTGATTTTGTATCCTTTGATTTTGCTGAATTCATGTATCAGTTCTAGCAATTTTTTGGTGGAGTCTTTAGGCTTTTCTACATAGAGTATCATGTTGTCTATGAAGAGTGTTAAGTTTGACTTCTTCCTTGCCAATTTGGGTGTCTTTTTTTTCCCTTTTATCGTTGTTTGATTGTTGATGCTAAGACTTCCAGTACTATGTTGAACAATAGTGGTGACAGTGGACATACCTGTCTTGTTCCTCACCTTAGCAGAAAAGCTTTTTGTTTTTTCCCATTGAGGATCATATTACTGTGGGTGTTTTGTATATGGCCTTTATGATATTGAGGTATGTTCCTTCTAGCCCTACTTTCTTAAGGGTTTTTTTTTATCAAGGGAAGTTGCTGTATTGTTCTGTATCTATTGAGAGGATCACATGCTTCTTCCTTTCTTTTATTAATGTGGTGTATCATGTTGATTGATTTGTGGATATTGAACTTTTCCTACAGCCCGGAAATAAATTCCCATTGATCGTGGTGAATGATTCTTTTTTTTTAAATTTTATTTATTATGAGAGAGAGAGAGAGAGAGAGAGAGAGAATCCCAAATAAGCTCCGCACTGTCAACATGGAGCCCCATGTGGGACTCAAATTCACAAATTGTGAGATCATGACCTGATCAAAAACCAAGAGTCAGATGCTGAGCTGACTGAGCTGCCCAGATACCCCAGTGATACTGGATTCTATTTGCTAGTATCTTGTTGAAAATTTTTGCATCCATGGTCATCAGGGATATTGGCCTGTACTTCTCCTTTCTAGTGGGGTCTTTGGTTTTAGAATCAAGGTAACTCTGGCCTCATAGAATGAGTTTGGAAATTTTCCTTCCATTTCTATTTTTTTGGAATAGTGTCTGAAGAATAGGTATTAACTCTTTAAATGTTTGGTAGTAGTCCCTTGTAAAGCCAACCAGACTTGGAGTCTTATTTGTTGGGAGATTTTTGATTACTGATTCAATTTATTTGCTGCTTCTGGTTCTGTTCATAATTTCTATTTCTTCTTGATTCAGTTTAGGTAGTTTATATTTTTCTAGGAATTTATTCATTTCTTCCAGATTTCCCAAATTCTTGACATATACTTGCTCATAATATTCAATTATAATTGTTTATATGTTTGTGGTGTTGGTTGTGACCTCTCTTCTTTCATTAGTGATTTTATTTATTATAATCCTTTGTCTTTTCTTTTTGATAAGTCCAGCTAGGGTTTATCAATTTTCTTAATTCTTTCAAAGAACCAGTTCTTAGTTTTATTGATATGTTTTACTGTTTTTTATTTATATATTATTTATTTCTGCTCTAATCTTTATATTTCCCTACCTTTTCTGGTTTTAGGCTTTATTTGCTGTTCTTTTTTTTCAGCTCCATTATGTCTAAGTTTAGGTTGTGTGTTTGAGACTGATTTTGCTTCTTAGAGAAGACCTGTATTGCTATATACTTTCCTTTTATGACCCAATGGTTTGGACTTTGCTTTGCTGCATCCCAATGGTTTTGGACTGTCATGTTTTATGTTAATTTGATTTCATTTACTTTCTACTTCATCTTTACTTTTCTGGTTGATCCATTCATTCATTAGTAGGATGTTTGTTAACCTACTAAGGTCTTTCTAAATTTTTTTTCTTATGATTCACTTCAAGTTTCATAGAATTGTGGTCTGAAAATACGCATGATATGATCTCAATCTTTTTGTACTTGTTGAGGCCTGATTTGTGATGCAGTATGTAATCTATTCAGGAGAATGTTCCATGTGCACTCAAAAAGAATGTGTATTCTGCTACTTTAAGATGAAATGTTCTGAATATATCTGTTAAGTCCATCTGGTCCAGTGTGTCATTCAAACCATTGTTTCCCTGTTGATCTTCTGATTAGATGATCTGTTTATTTCTGTAAGTGGGGTGTTAAAGTCCCATACTATTATTTTATTGTTATCAATGAATTCCTTTAAGTTTATTATTAATTGTTATATATTTGTATGCTTCCAAGTTTAGGGCATAAATATTTACAATTGTTAGATCTTCTGGTTGGATAGACCCCTTTATTATGATATAGTGACCTTCTTTATCTCCTATTACAGTCTTTGGTTTAATGTCTAGTTTCTCTGATATAAGTATGGCTACTCCAACTTTCTTTTTATGTCCAATAGTATGATAAATGGCTCTCCATCCCCTCATTCTCAATCTGGAAGTGTCTTTCAGCCTAAAATTAGTCTCTTGTAGGCAGCATTTTGATAGGCCTTGTTTTTTTATCCCATGTTTTTCTTTGTTTTTCCCCTGTTTCTTTTGACTAGATCATTTAGTCCATTTACATTCAGAGTAATTGTTGGTAGATATAAGTTTAGTTCCATTGTATTACCTGTAAAGTCGCTATTCCTGTAGAGTGTTTCTATTCCTTTCTAATCTTTGTTGATTTTGTCTTTCTTTCCTGCTTATAAGGTCTCCTTTAATATTTCTTGCAGAACTGATTTACTTTTCACAAACTCCTTTACTTTTTGCTTGTATTAGAAACTATTTATCCTTCTATTCTGAATGACAGCTTTGCTGGAGGAAGCATTCTTGACTGCATAGTTATCACATTTAGTACGTTGACTATATCATGCCACTCCCTTCTGGCCCGCCATATTTCTGTGGACAGGTATGCTACTGCCCTTATGTGTCTACCCTTTTTGTTTAAGGACCTTTTGTCCCCATCTGCTTTCAGAATTCTCTCTTTATCCTGTCCTTTGAAAGATCCACTATGATATATTTTGGTGTTGACCTGTTTTTGTTGATTTTGAGGGGAGTTCTCTGTGACCCTTGGACTTGATTGCCTGTTTCCTTTTCCAGATTAGGGAAGTTCTCAGCTATAATTTGTTCAAATAAACCTTCATCCCCCTTGTCCCAATCTTCTTCTTCTGGGACTCCTATAACTCAGATATTATTGTGCTGTATGCAATCACTGAGTTACTTAAGTCTATTTTCATGATCTAATAGTTTTTATTCCCTCTTTTCAGTTTCATTATTTTCCATAATTTTATCTTTTATATCACCTATTCATTCCTCTGCTTCTTCCATCCTCATTGTGATTGCATTCAGTCAGTTTTGCATCTTAGTTATAGCATTTTTTTATTTTTGCCTTACTAGTTTTTAGGTCTTTTATCTCTGTAGCAAGGGTTTCTCTGGTGTCTTCTATGCTTCTTTCAAGCATAGCTATTATTCTTATGACTGTTGTTCTAAATCCTTGTTCACATATATTGATTACCTCTGCTTTGAGTAAATCTCTGTGATTTCTTCTTGATCTTTATTTTGGGGAGTATTCCTCTATCTTGTCATTTTATCTAGGTTTCTATCTTTTCTGTGTTATGAAAGGCTGTTATGTTTCCTGTTCCTGAGATTAATGCTATATTAAGAAGGGGTCATATACTGTCCAGGGCCTGGTGCTTCAGTAAGTGTTTCTGGTATATGTGGTGTGCACTCTGCTGTTCGGTTTTGGCTGCTCTTCCCTACAGGTCAGTCCTATGCAGAGTTTCTCCTTATTTGCAGTGGGGAGTGTTTGGACCTTTAATAGCTCTGCTTTGATTTGTTTGTTAAAATATCCCCCTACAAAAGCCTTATCCAAAAAAAAGGAAAAGGAACAAAAGAAGCAAACAGACAAATAAAATACTATAAGCCAGATTCCAAAGAAAAAGAAAGAAAAAATAAGACTTGGTCCTATTTCCACCTGAACTGAAGCTGATGCTTTGGAGCACTCTATGATCAGTAGACTTGGTACATGTGGAAAGCCTGTGCTGGTCCTCTGTGGGAGAGGCCCACTGTCCTGGCTCACAGTCTGACATGCCCTAGCAACAAAGCACCTGCAAGGTGCAGGCAGTGGGGTTTGGTGTAAGCAGCTCCAACCTCCATTGGTGGTGCTGTGTTGCTTGTTGAAGTCCAACTGTGCTGGTGGGTGAGGAGAAAAACTTGCATCATCCTGCTTCCTCATTCATGGAGAGGGTATATCCCACCCACTATTGTTCACGAAGCCCTCAAAGAAAAGCAAATGGTCTCTCCTCCTGTATCCCAAGCTTTGGTCAGATTCCTGCCCTCACCCTGTCTGTGCCTGAGCCATCATCACACCTGGCACCACAGTTCTCCTGTGTTTTATCTCTGGTATGCAGTTGGGATTGAAAACTTCAAATCTTAAACTACCCAGCATGGTGCAGACCTGCTTCCTTCCTCTAGAGGAGAGCCTTGCTATGTTGTGTCTAGTGCTGTTTTGTCCCAGTAAAGCAGTCACATGGTCACACAGGTCCTTGGAGTTTATGATAAAACACAGTGAAAAGCAGCAACTGGTTTATCTGTCCTCTGTGCACACTTCTGTCTTTTACTGATGAAAGGATGCTCAATGGCACTTACCAGGTCTTTTGTCTTTAGAGAGGCAATATCCCTTCTTCAGGATGTACTCCAGGGAGGTGAATGTTCTCTCCCATTGCAACCCAGGGGATCCCTATACCACACTGTGTGCTCCTGGGCACCTGCCTTCCTTCTCCCCAGGAGTGCTGCTGCCCACATGGCTTGAATCTGTTGAATGGCATGGACTTACAAAATTCAGAATTTGAGCTTCAACGTTTGTAAAAACTTGCAATAGTCAGTTCCTCTTGATTTCCCAGTCAATGGTTTTGAATCCCAATTGCAGAGGTGTTTTTCTTGTGCAAACCCATTGCGCTATCTCTCCCCATCTCTCTTTCTCTTTCTCTCCTCTCTCAACATAAAAGGCTCCTTTCCTCCATGGCACCACAAGTTTTCTTTCCCCAATTCACTTTTCTGCACGTCATACATGCTGTGTTCTTTCCCTCTAATTGTGCAGATTGTTCTCTTAATCTCCAGATCAATTTTCTAGGTGTTCAAAATGATTTGATGGTAATCTAGCTGTGTCTGAAGGATGAGGCAAGCCCAGGGTGTCCCTACTACTCTACCATCTTAACTCCAATTTTCTCAAAAAGAAGTAACTTTTTGATATCGGTGTGATGTATTTGAAAGCTAATTGTACTATATCCAATATATTCCCCCTCAGCTGAAAAGATAAGGGGTTTATTTCCTACATCTGCTTTCTGAAAAAGAAGGTGGCACATATCTAATTTCAGGTCCAAGTCATGACAGACCTGGGAATAGAAGGCAGCCTTGTGGACCAATAACTGGCTTGGCATTCCCCATAGCTTATCTCACCCAAATGTGAATCAAAATTATTGCTGATTAATTACTCCCTCTAGGAAAATAGTTATTAATTGAACTATATTTAGGGAGCTATGTAGAGAGGCTAATAATATTCATCATCTACTTAGTCTTCAACCCCTTTAGATAGGTGATTTATGACCCCATCATTTTCCATCTTCGAGAAAAACCATTCATGAAACTGAAACTTTAGGATACCTATAATGACAAAAAACTGACATATGTAAAAAAAGCTTTCCAAATATGTCTCAATTTGAGTACATGGTGATTTTTTATAACCTATGAAATAAACCTACTGTTTCTCAATGATTACTTAATAAGATTCCAAGTAACTTTCTAAACCAAAGGGTTTTTCATCTATCTAATGATATCTTGATCTAATCATTGTAACTGACCTCTATAACCTTTAAGTTAAGTGGTCTTAGATTGTCCACCTTTGGCCAAAACTTTTAAACTTGCATTGTATTGAAGTGCCTGGAAATGGAATTCCAGTACTATACTTGTTCAAACAAGGAATTCCCATAATGCCAGAGAAGATATTGGTGGTGCTGGGGTCAATGCCTCTAAGACCAAAGAGCAGGCAATCTTGTCACAGAAGCCTATCTCCACATTTACTTCTATAGGAGGTAGTTTTTCCATACTGGGTTAAAGTGTTGGCTATCAACACTTCACTGAAGCTTGAAGGACTTCATTAAAGGGGCTTGGTACCATGTCGTAGTGCTTCCAAACACCGTACATAACTTAAAGCAACCCTTGCCAAACAAGTAAAACCACTATCTTCAATTGGCTAGCCTTCATCATGTTCATATTCAGCAGCTAAAAACACTAATCAAGCTCTATGTCTTATCAGCCAGAATTTTTAAAAAGTAAAAAAGGCTGTCCTATCATGAGAAATTCTCTGGCCTGAAAACTTTGTAGCAGATAATAAAACTTGAGCAGTATTGCAATATCCTAATCTTCAGAAATAGTAGGATATATGACTGGCCGGCATCCTACCACATTTGCAAGATATTTCTATAACAGGTCAGTGATAGAGCTCTCTCTAGTGATAATGGGTAATGATCAGACAGAAAAACTGTAAATCACTGGCATATAAGTGAGAATAAATAAGATTGTCTAGGGAGAGAGTATAGAGTGAGCAGAGAGGAGGATCTAGAATAAGGAACTCCAACATTTACCAACTGTGTGAGCTTGGGCAAGTCACTTAAACTCACCAAACATGTTTTAGTACATAAAAATGAGGAAAAAAAAACCACACACCATGGGGTAACTATGTACAACAATACATCATTCAATAAATGAGTAATCTAGCTAACATTCCCTTGCTGAAATGGAAAAGTGTTTTCATTTATTCTATGCCTCAAATATTTTACAATTCTTTCTTTTCTCCTTTAGTTCTTTGTGCTTTTAGACTGACTGTATTAATTTAGGGCTTATATAAGCATTTCTTAAATAAAATAAATATACAAATACACGAATCAACAATGAAAAGCTAAATAAAATAAAACTTTCAATCTCTGCTTTATGTATTGCCTAGATTTTATGGTAACATAGATAATGGCAAATGTAAAAAACCTGGTTAGAGAGTTATTAGCTGGTTCAGAAGCAGTATTAGGTTTGTTTTGTACATCTATAACACGATCATCTATATTGAAAAGAAAAGCCAAGAGAAAGAACACTAATATTTAATTTTGACTAAACTCCTAAGCTTCCTCAATTTCTGTTCCTATTTTTCTTGCCATTTTATTTAAGATTATCACTCCCTCAAATTTTCTGGTGTTATTTTTTAAAATATGTTTTCATAAACAATAAAATATCCATGCCATGAGGAAAAGTCACTGGATGAAATTTTCCATTATTACCAGTAGGGGGTAGCAAAGAAACATTATAATGTTTTGTTGTTCTGGTTTTGGAGAGGAACAGCCTCCTCTATAAAAATTCAAAAGCAAGAAATCTGTAGTTAAGGACTAAGGGCCAAATTATACAGAGGTTATGCCATCAGTTCAAATTAAAGAGATTCTTATAAAATTTTTGCTGATGTGTGTAATACAGCATTGTAAGCAAGAACCAATCAAGAAAAAAATTAACTGTAGATACTGAAGAATCACAACTGTTTTTTGTAAAGTATACATAAATGATGGAAATACATTTACCAAAATGTTATCCATACTTTTCCTTAGGTGGGAGACTATAGGAGCTTTTACCTCCCTTATCTCAATTTTTCCATGTCTTTCAAAATTCTGAATTAAAAATAATTTGCTTTTTAAAAATATACAAAATAAATGATGAAGAGAGAAGAATCCTCCAAAACAGAAGAAATGAAAAGTATCATGGCAACTTTGTCCAACCTTATTTAGATATATGTAAAAAGATTAGATATTTTTCTAGGAAAATGTAATTATTTTCAGAGAAGATAGTAAACAGAGTAATTTCCATAGAATTAATAGAGAAGGCCCTCACCCCCATATACACACACACAAAGCACTAGATCCAGCAGGGTCATGGAGGATTTCCAATGATATTTAAACTATTTCAGAGCATAAAAAAGGAAGAAAACTTCTACATTTTTAATGAAATGAGTATAAAATTGATATAAAAGTCTGAAAAAGATTGTATTTAAAAAGAAAATCATAGACCAATCCCTTTAATAAATATAAATGCTAAAATCCTGAACAAAATATTAGCAAACAGTATTTAGTGGCACATTAAAAAATAACCCATCATGATTAAGTGGAATTATTCCAGGAATGCGAGGATTTGTAGTTAATCATATTAATACATCAAAGGGAAAAATTTTATGATCATCTCCACAAATATTGAAAAGACAATTGACAAAAATTAATACTCCTTCATGAGAAAACACTTAATAAAAAAGGAAATAGATGAATATTTCCTTAACCTAATAAAGTATATCTCTCTGAAACCAAACATCAGCATTAGTCATAAGAAACACAGATTCAATCTCTGTAAAGTAAGGAAGAAGATTAGTATGCTGACTATGACCACTATTATTTAATACTATTTGAGATGCCAGACAATATAATTGGACAAAAACAGAAGCTAGAGTTATAAAAATTAGAAAAGAAGAGTAGAAACTGTCATAATTTATGTAAAGTAAAATCACATATATATAGAAAACAGAATTTTGCATAGAATAAAGTCACATCCATTTTTTCAAATAATGAGTTTAAAAGACATAACAAAAGAAGCTAGTCCATTTACAATAGCAACAAAATGGATAAAATATTTACAAATTAAAAATTGAAACCGTAGGGGAGGAGCCAAGATAGCACAACAGCATGGAAGGTTTTTGTGTGTCTCACGTCCATGAAATACAGCCAGACCAACACTAAACCATCCTACATACCTAGAAAACTGATTGGAGGATTAACACAACAATCTGCACAACCTGAACCACAGATTTCAGCAGGTACATGGCATGAAGAGGTGAACGTGGGGAGAGAGAAGCCAGTGGCAGGCAGGGAGCCACCTTTGCAGGCAGAGGACTGAGACTGAGGTGGGGGAGAATATGGGAAAAGCACCCCTCCCCAAAAGCAGCTGGAGAGAGAGTGGAAAATTGGAAACAGCTGCAGGGACTAAACTAAAAAGGGAGAAAGGAGAAAGGAAAGGGTTTAAATTCCATTAAGACTGTAAACAAAGAGGAGCACAAAGTCTGCAACTCGGCAGCTCCATACCTGGCGGTGCTCTGGTGGGAAGAGTGAATCCCCAGAAACAGAGGTCTGGGAGGTTCTCGAGCCACATGGGGAAAAGCGGTTCCCCTGCTGGAAGGACATTTGGTAGAGACTGTTGAAGACACCTGGTCCCAGCAGACCCCAGAAAACGGCCACATTACTGGTGCTGGAACAAGGTCGTTAAGAGTGAAGCCTGGTACCATATATGTGTTGT
The DNA here is from genome assembly GCF_016509475.1 of Prionailurus bengalensis. Lineage (NCBI taxonomy): Eukaryota > Metazoa > Chordata > Mammalia > Carnivora > Felidae > Prionailurus > Prionailurus bengalensis. The sequence continues at coordinate 71,367,885 of NC_057361.1, forward strand.
GATTTTCCATAATCCCTGAAAAGCTGAGCTACACTACCTCGTGAACCTTTTCTGGTGTGGACTGGCACCTGGCCACAGTCTCAGGGCACCAGCAGCAGCAGGGTCTAGCAGGCGTTCCTGGGTGCAGCTGGCATTTGGCCATTGCTCATTCAGCCATTGCTTGGTGAGAACCTACCGCAGAGGGGTGGAACAGGTCAAAGCCGCAGTCCTTCAGAAGTAAGGGGCTGGGGAAAACAGCCACATCTGAGACAAAAAATGGGAGAGAGGTACTGCCTGGTTCTTGGTAACAGTGAAGAAGTGGGGAGTGGATGAAAGCTGAAGACAGAGGACGGATGTGTGATTGCTGATCAGAGAGAAAAGTTCCCATTCTAGAAACTGGGTAGCTGGGTGACGCCATTTTCACCACTCCCGGGCATGCGCATAAGCACCTATGAGCCCTGCAACAATGCACCCCAGTAGGCTAGCAGTGCCATCTAGTGCAGAACAGAGCTGTTACACTGGGCCGCACCCAATTGGGCCAGCCTCCCTCTTCAAGAACACAAGTCTCACCACCTACTTAGTTTATGGACTATAAAGCGCTACATAATCTGACTTCCAGGGTAAAACAAAGTAATTTCAGTCCTATTTAAATGTGTTAGCAGGTCCATCTATTAAGGTTTTTTTTTCTTTTTTTCATTTTTCTTTTTATTTCTCTTTTACGCTATTCTTTTTCTTGAATACAGAAAGAGAAAAACTTCGTTTTTACTTTCAATTTTTATTAAAAATATTTTCTTTAATTATTTTTACTGTATTTTTTACTTTTAGTAATTTTTTTCAAATTCTATCTTTATTCCATCCTTCCATTTTAGTCTACTTCAATGTATTCACCTTTTCAAATTTTCAAACGATTTCCTTGTTTTTGTTTTTGTTTTTATTTTTTCTCTTTTTTGTTTCTTTTCTTTTTCTTGAAAGCAGAAAGTGAAAAAACTTCATTTTTACTTTCAATTTCTATTAAAAATATTTTCTTTAATTTTTTTACTATATTTTTTGCCCTTATGTAAATTTTTTCAAACTCTATTTTACTTCCATCATTTTATTTTAGTCTACTACATGTATTCACTTTTTCAAATTTTCAAACAATTTCTTTTTTCCCCTTTTTTCTCTTCTTTATTTCTTTTCTTTTTACTGAATATAGAAAGAAAAAATGTCATTTTTATTTTCAATTTTTATTAAAAATATTTTTCTTTAATTTTTTTCCTACTAGATTCTTTACTTTTGTGTAAATTTTTTCAAATTCTATTTTACTCCCATCGTCTCATTTTAATCTACTTCAGGGTATTCATTTTTTCAAATTCCCAAACGATTTCCTTTCCCCCTCCCCTTTTTCTTCTCTAATCTGTTAAGCCACTTTCAACACCAAGACCAAAACACACCTAGGATCTAGCATCATCTATTCGATTTTTTTCATGTGTGTTCTTAATTTTTTAATTTTAATTTTTTTAATTTAAATTTAAATTTTTCTACCTCATTAATTCCTTTTCTTTCTTCAAAATGACAAAATGAAGGAATTCACCCCAAAAGAAAGAGCATGAAGAAACAACAGACAGGGATTTAACCAACACAGATAAAGCAAGATGTCTGAACCAGAATTTAGAATCATGATAATAAGAATACTAGATGGAGTCAAAAATATATTAGAATCCCTTTCTGCAGAGATAAAATAAGTAAAAAACAGAATGAAATAAAAAATGCTATAACTGATCTGCAATCATGGATGGATGCAGCGGCAGCAAGGATGGACGAGGCAAAGCAGAGAATCAGTGATATACAGGACAAATTTATAGAGATTGATGAAGCAGAAAAAAAGGGAGATTAAGGCAAAAGGGCACGATTTACGAATTAGAGAAACCAGTGACTCATTAAACAGGAACATCAGAATCATAGGGGTCCCAGAAGATAAAGAGAGAGAAATAGGGATAGAAGGATTATGTGAGCAAATCATAGTGGAAAACTTTCTTAACCTTGGAAAAGACACAGACATCAAAACCCAAGAAGCACAGAGGACCCCCATTAGATTCAACAAAAAATGGTCATCAACAAGGCATAGCATAGTCAAATTCACAAAATACTCAGGCAAAGAGAGAATCATGAAAGCAGCAAAAGAAAAAAAGTCCCTAACCAATAAGGGAAGACAGATAAGGTTTGTAGCAGACCTATCCACAGAAAATTGGCAGGCCAGAAAGGAGTGGCAGGATATATTTAATGTGCTGAATCGGAAAATATGCATCCAAGAATTCTTTATCCAGCAAGGCTGTCATTCAAAATAGAAGGAGAGATAAAAAGTTTCCAAACAAAAATTAAAGGAGTTTGTGACCACTAAGCCAGCCCTGCAAGAAATTTTAAGGGGCAGTTTTTGAGGGGAGAAAAGATGAAAAAATATATGTATAAATAAATAAATACCAAAAGCAACAAAGATTAAAAAGGACCAGAGAACACCACCAGAAACTCCAACTCTACAAGCATCATAATGGCAATAAAGTCATATCTTTCAGTACACACTCTAAACGTCAATGGACCCCATGCTCCAATCAAAAGATACAGGGTAACAGAATGGATAAGAAAAAAAGATCCATCTATATGCTGTTTACAAGAGACCCACTTTAGACCTAAACACAACTTCAGATGGAAATAAGGGGATGGAGACCCATGTAACACGCTAATGGTCAACAAAAGAATGCTGGAGTAGCCATACTTATATCAGACAATCTAGACTTTAAAGACTGTATCAAGAGATGCAGAAGGGCAATATATCATAATCAAGGGGTCTATCCACCAAGACGACCTAACAATTGTAAACATTTATGCACCAAAGTGGTAGCACCCAAATATATAAATCGATTAATCACAAACATTGTGATAAATCAATTAATCACAAACTCATTGATGGTAATACCATAATAGTAGGAGACATCCACACCCCACTCACAGCAATGGACAGATCATCTAATCAAAAAATCAACAAGGAAACAATGTCTTTGAATGACACACTGGACCAGATGGACTTCACAGATATATTCAGAACATTACATTGTAAAGCAGCAGAATATACATTCTTCTCCAGTGCACATGGAACGTTCTCCAGAATAGACCATATACTGGGACACAAATCAGCCCTAAGGAAGTACAAAAAGATCGAGATCACACCATGCATATTTCCAGACCACATCGCTATGACACTCGAAATCAACCACAAGAAAAAATTTGGAAAGGTAACAGATACTTGGAGAATGAATAACATCCTACTAAAGAAAGAATGAGCTAACCAAGCAGTTAAATAGGAAATTAAAAAGTATATAGAAGTCAATGAAAATGATAACACCACAACCCAAAACCTCTGGGACGCAGCAAAGGCGGTCATAAGAGGGGAGTATATAGCAATCCAGGCCTTCCTAAAGAAGGAAGAAGGATATCAGATACACAACCTCACCTTACGCCTTAAGGAACTGGAAAAAGAACAGAAAATAAAACCCAAAACCAGCAGAAGACAGGAAATAACAAAGATTAGAGCTGAAATTAATGCTATTGAAACACACACACACACACACACACACACACACACACGCAAAATCAGTAGACTAGATCAATGAAGCCAGAAGCTGGTTCTTTGAAAGAATTAACAAAATTGATAAACCACTAGCCAGATTGATCAAAAAGAAAAAGGAAAGGACCAAATAAATAAAATCCAGAATGAAAGAGGAGAGATCACAACCAACACAGCAGAAATAAAAACAATAATAAGAGAATATTATGAGCAATTATATGCCAATAAAATGGGCAATCTGGAAGAAATGGACAAATTCCTAGAAACATATACATTACCAAAACTGAAACAGGAAGAAATAGAAAATTTGAACAGACCCATAATCAGTAAGGAAATTGAATTAGTAATCAAAAATATGCCAAAAAACAAGAGGCCAGGCCAGAAGGCTTTCAAGGGGAATTCTACCAAACATTTAAGGAAGAGTTAACACCTATTCTCTTGAAGCTATTCCAAAAAATATAAATGGAAGGAAAGCTTCCAAACTCTTCCTATGAAGCCAGCATTACCTTTATTCCAAACCCAGACAGAGACCCCACTAAAAAGGAGAACTATAGACCAATTTCCCTGATGAACATGGATGCAAAATACTCAACAAGATATTAGGCAACTGGATCCAACAATACATTAAAAAAATTATTCACAACGACCAAATGGGATTTATACCTGGTATGCAGGGCTGGTTAAATATCCACAAAACAATTAACGTGATTCATCACATGAATAAAAGAAAGGACAAGAACCATATGATCCTCTCAATAGATGCAGAGAAAGTATTTGACAAAATACAGCATTCTTTGTTGATAAAAACCATCAAGAAAGTAGGGATAGAAGGAGCATACCTCGAGATCATAAAAGCCATATATGAACGACCCAACGCTAATATCATCCTCAATGGGGAAAAACTGAGAGCTTTCCCCCTTAGGTCAGGAACAAGACAGGAATGTCCACTCTCACCAGTGTTCTTCAACATAGTTTTAGAAGTCTTACCCTTCGCAATCAGATAACAAACAAATAAAAGGCATACGAATCGGTCAGGAGGAGGTCAAACTTTCACTCATCACAAATGACATGATACTCTATATGGAAAACCCAAAAGATTCCACCAAAAAACTGCTAGAATTGATTCATGAATTCAGCAAACTTGTAGGATATAAAATCAATGCACAGAAATCGGTTGCATTCTTATACACCAACAATGAAGCGACAGAAAGAGAAATCAAGGAATTGATCCCATTTAGAGTTGCACAAAAAAACATAAAATACCAAGGGATAAATCTAACCAAAGAGGTGAAAAATCTGTACACTGAAAACTATAGAAAGCTTATGAAAGAAATTGAAGAAGACACAATAAAAATGGAAAAATATCCCATGCTCCTGGAGAGGTAGAACAAATATTGTTAAAATGTCAATACTACCCAAAGCAATCTACATATTCAATGCAATCCCTATCAAAATAACACCAGTATTCTTCACAGACCTAGAACAAATAATCCTAAAATTTGTACGGAACCAGAAAAGACCCCGAATAGCCAAAGCAATCTCAAAAAAGAAAACCAAAGCGGGCGGCATCACAATCCCAGACTTCAAGCTATACTACAAAGCTGTAATCATCAAGACAGTATGGTACTGGCACAAGAACAGACACTCAGATCGATGGAACAGAATACAGAACCCAGAAATGGACCCACAAACGTATGGCCAACTAATCTTTGACAAATCAGGGAAGAATATCCAATGGAATAAAGACAGTCTGTTTAGCAAGTGGTGCTGGGAAAACTGGACAGCAACATGCAGAAGAATGAACCTGGACCACTTTCTTACACCATACACAAAAATAAACTCAAAATGTATGAAAGACATCAAGGCAAGACAGGAAGCCATCAAAATCCTTGAGGAGAAAGCAGGCAAAAACCTCTTTGATCTTGCCCGCAGCAACTTCTTACTGAACACGTCTCCGGAGGCAAGGGAAACAAAAGCAAAAATGAACTACTGGGACCAAATCAAAATAAAAACTTCTGCACAGTGAAGGAAACAATCAGCAAAACTAAAAGGCAACTGACAGAATCGGAGAAGATATTTGCAAATGACATATCAGATAAAGGGTTAGGATCCAAAATCTATAAAGAACTTATCAAACTCGACATCCAAAAACCAAATAATCCAGTGAAGAAATGGGCAAAAGACATGAATAGACATTTCTCCAAAGAAGGTAACCAGATGGCCAACTGACACATGAAACAATGCTCAACATCACTCATCATCAGGGAAATACAAATCAAAACCACAATGAGAGACCACCTGACACCTGTCAGAATGGCTAACATTAACAACTCAGGCAGCAACAGATGTTGGTGAGGATGTGGAGAAAAAGGATCTCTTTTGCATTGTTTGTGGGAATGCAAGATGTTACAACCACTCTGGAAAACAGTATGGAGGGTCCTCAAAAAACTAAAAATAGAACTACCCTACGACCCAGCAATTGCACTACTAGGCATTTATCCAGGTGTGTTGTTTCGAAGGAACACACACACCCCCATGTTTATAGCGGCACTATCAAGAATAGCCAAAGTATGGAAAGAGCCCATATGTCCATCGATGGATGAATGGATAAAGAAGATGTGGTATATCTATACACAGTATCACTTGGCAATAAAAAAGAATGAAATCATGCCACTTGCAACTACGTGGATGGATCTGGAGTGTATTATGCTAAGTGAAATTAGTCAGTCAGAGAAAGACAAAAATCACATGACTTCACTTATATGAGGACTTTAAGAGGCAAACAGATGAACATATGGGAAGGGAAACAGAAATAATATAAGAACAGGGAGGGGGACAAAACAGAAGAGATTCATAAATATGGAGAACAAACTGATGGTTACAGGAGGGGTTGTGGGAGGGGGATGAGCTAAATGGGTAAGGGGCACTAAGGAATCTACTCCTGAAATCATTGTTTCACTATATGCTAACTAAATTGGATGTAAATTAAAAACAATAAATGAAACAAGTTAATAAAAAAATGAATTAAAAAAACCCAACAACTCATGAACTGTGAGATCATAACCTGAATCAAAGTCAGACGCTTAACTGACTGAGCCACCCAGGCACCCCAGACAGTTAATTCAGATTTGTATAAATGCTTTGTTGTTGTTTTTAAATACAATAACACATAGTAAAAAAATTGAAATTATATAATTAATAGAAGAATATAATTATTAGAAGAAAACATTAGAGAAATACAAGTTTGAAATGGGGGATTTTGTTTCTACAATCTAAATATATAAGCCATAAGTGACAAAGGAAATTTCACTGCATTAAAAACAATACAAACAAAACAGAAAAACTTCTATGTAGTCAAATCGCCATGAACAAAGATAAGTGACAAAGCTAAGGAAACGTATTTGCAAATCATACTGTACTAATCAGGGTCCCAGGAGCAAACAGTTGATCCAAGGAGAGTTTGTTTGTTTTATGACTCATTTTATCTGGGAAAATAGCATCTTTTTGGCTACTTCTTTACACCATGTAAAGCAGAAATGCCTCCTCCAATTTCAGCTCCACAAATACTTCCAGCTCTTTTTTATTAAGTTTTTAAAATTTTAATTCCAGTAGAGTTTGTGGGGGATAAGCTTAGGAATTCCCCAGGCTTACAACAATGGGTTAACAAGGCATAAAGAAGTACAAAGCCATAGGATGTTCACATCTGAGTTTGGGTAAACAAGATTAGGCGCATAAGGATAGAGAAGGGGGTATTAGGCCCCTAGAATAGAGTAAAGGGGGGCTGGGGCCCCCAGAATAAAGTAGAGAGGTGCTTAGTCACCCAGACTAGGGAGGGCCAAAGGCCCCAATATAGAACATAGGTATAAACAAGATCAGGTGTTCAGGGCGGAAGCACCACTCAATTTAGTACTATAGCAGTAATCTGCTTTCACAGGAAGGAAGGACCAAGTTAGGTAAACAGGTACATTGGGCTATAGACCACTGCTCTGCACTGCAGGGCAAAGTTGCCCAGAGCTGAGATGATTAACAAAAGAAAGGTGCATTGTCAACTCTGAGGTCACATGTCCTATCTGTCTCATCCCCTAGGCTAGCTAAGGTAAACAGAGGTGGTGCCTCATCTCTTCTGTAAACAACCTTCTGCCCGACCACACAGTGCCAGGATTTTGTTTTGTATTAACCCAAACCCCTAACCCCAAATATTTTCAAGAATCCCTTTTCCTCACATACCCAAGTTAATGTTCACAGTTTCATTGTCTCTTTGTGCACGTCCATCACCATGTTTGTAAGCCTTCTGATCCTAATAAATGGGGCAAAGACCCTTATTCGAGGCTCTTGTCTTTTCCTGGACATTAGCCATCTCTCGCATTTTAATCCTGTGTCCCGCTCTCTTGCTAGACAAGAGAGAACATTAGACCCAGAGTCTATGACAAGAGTTAACATCCAGTGTGATATTAGTTTCAAGTGTAAAATAGAGATTCAACAATTCTATACATCACTCAGCACTCATCATAAGTGTACTCTTTAATCCTCATCACCTATTTCATCCATCACTCCACCCACCTCCCCTCTTGTAACCATCAGTTTTCTTCTCTATGGTTAAGAGTCTGTTTCTTAGTTTCTCTCTCTCTCTCTCTCTCTCTTTTATCTTCATTCCATTCTTTTCTTTCTTAAATTCCAGATATGAGTGAAATCATATGGTATTTGTTTTCCTCTTACTGACTTATTTTACTTATAATTATACTCTCTAACTCTGCCCATGTTCTTGCAAATGGCAAGATTTCATTCTTTTTTATGACTGAATTTTATATATATATATATATATATATATTCCATTCATCTGTTGATCCATATATTCTTTATCCATTCATTTGTTGATGGACACATGGGCTCCTTCCATAAATTGGCTACTGTGAATAATGCTACAATAAACAGGGGTGCATGTATCCCTTTGAATTAGTGTTTTTGCATTTTTTGGGTAAATATCCAGCAGTGCAATTATCAGATCACAAAGATTTCTATTTTTAACTTTTTGAGGAAACTCCATACTGTTTTCCAGAGTGGCTGCACCAGTTTCCATTCCTGTCAACAGTGCACAAGTGTTATTTTTTCTCTGCATTTTCATCAATACTTGTTGTTTCTTGTGTTTTTTTTTTTAGCCATGCTAACAAGTGTGAAGTGATATTTCATTGTAGTTTATATTTACATTTCCCTTGTGATGAGTGATGTTGAGCATTTTTTAATGTGCCTGTTGGCTATCTGCATGTCTTTTTTGGAAAATTTTCTGTTCATGTTGCCTGACCAGTTTTAATTAGATTTATTCTTTTTAGGGGGTGTTAAGTTGTATCAGTTCTTTATATATTTTGGGTATTACCCTTTATCAGATATGTCATTTGCAAATACCTTCTCCCATTTTATAATTTTCCTTTTTTTTTATTGTTTCCTTTACTATGCAAAAGCTTTTAATTTTGATGTACTCCCAACAGTTTATTTTTGCTTTTATGTCCCTTGCCTCAGGAGATATATCTAGAAAAATGTTGCTATGGCTGATGTCAGAGAAGTTACTGTCTATGCCCTCTTCCAAGTTTTTTATGACTTCAAGTCCTACATATAGGTCTTTAACCCATTTTGAGTATATTTTTGTGCATGGTGTAAGAAAGTGGTCCAGTTTCATTCTTTTCATATACCTGTTCAGCTTTCCCAATACCATTTGTTGAAGACTTTATTTCTCCATTAGATATTCCTCTTCCTCTGTCGAAGATTAATTGGCTATGAAATTGTGCATTTATTTCTGTATTTTCTATTCTGTTACATTAATATATGTGTTGATTTTTATACGAGTACCACACACTTTTGATTATTACAGCATTTTAATTTAACTTTGGGTCTGGAATTGTGATCCCATCAGTTTCATTTTTATTTAAAAAATATATATGTATTATTTGTATTATATATATAATATATTATATATATTATTTATATATTATATATTTGTATTATATAATACAAATATATATATTTGTATATATATTTGTATATATTTGTATATATTATATAATATATATTATATATAATATATAATATATATATATTTGTATATATATTTGTATATATATTTGTATATATATTTGTATATATTTGTATATATTATATAATATATATTATATATAATATATAATATAATATATTATATATTATATATATTTGTATTATATATATAATATATTATATATATTATTTATATATTATATATTATTAATATATATAATATATTATATAATTACATATATATACATATACATATACATATACATATACATATATATATATATATAGAGAGAGAGAGAGAGAGAGCGAGCATGAGCAGGGGAAGGGCAGATAAAGAGGGAGAGAGAGAGAATCCAAAGCAGGCTCTGCACTGTCAGGGCTCAATCCCACACACAGTGAGATCATGACCTGAGCTGAGATCAAGAGTCAGTCGCTCAACCTACTGAGCCACCCAGGCACCCTAGTTTTGTTTTGCTTTTTCAAGACTGTTTAGGCTATTTTGGGTACTTTGTGATTTCATACATATTTTAGGATTGTTTGTTCTAGTTCTGTGAAAAATGTTGTTGGTTGGTGTTTTGATAGGGATTGCATTAAATATGTAGAATACTTTGAGCAGTATAGGCATTTTTAAAAAATTTTTTTTCAACGTTTATTTATTTTTTTGGGGACAGAGAGAGACAGAGCATGAACGGGGGAGGGGCAGAGAGAGAGGGAGACACAGAATCGGAAACAGGCTCCAGGCTCTGAGCCATCAGCCCAGAGCCCGACGTGGGGCTCGAACTCACGGACTGTGAGATCGTGACCTGGCTGAAGTCGGACGCTTAACCGACTGCGCCACCCAGGCGCCCCGAGCAGTATAGGCATTTTAACAATATTTGTTCTCCTAATCCATGATCATGGAATGTCTTTCCATTTTTTTGTGCTACCTTAAATTTCTGTCATCAATGTTTGATAGATTTCAGACTATAGTTCTTGCACTTCCTTGGTTAGGTTGATTCCTATGTATCTTATTGTTTTTGGTGCAGTTGTAAATGGGATTCTTTTCTTAATTTTTCTGCTGTTTTATTATAAACGTGTAGAAATGCAACAGATTTCTGTATATTGATTTTTGTATCTTGCAACTTTGCTGACTTTGTTTATCAGTTGTAGTAGTTTTTGGTGGAGTCTTTAGGGTTTTATGTAGTATCATATCATCTGCAAATAGTGAAGATTTTACTTCTGCCTACCAATTTGGATGCCTTTTTTTTTCTCTTTGTTGTCTGATTGCCATGGCTAGGGCTTCTAGTACTATGTTGATAATAGTGGACATCCTTGTCTTGTTCCTGACCTTAGGGGGAAAGTTCAGTTTTTTCCCCATTCAGTATGATGTTCTCTGTGGGTTTTTCATATATGGCCTTTATTATCTTGAGGTATGTTCCCCCTAGTACTACTTTGTTGAGGGCTTATATCATGGATGCATGTTTTAATTTGTTAAATGATTTTTATGCATCTATTTAAATGATCATATGTTTTTTATCCTTTCTCTTATTGATGTGATGTATTGTGTTGATTGATTTGTGAATATTGAACCATGCTTGCATCCTGGAAATAAATTCCACTTGATCGTGGTGAATGATTTTTAAATGTATTGTTGTATTTGATTTGTTAGAATTTTATTTAAGATATTGGCCTGCAGTTCTCTTTTTTGTGGAGTCTTTATCTGGTTTTGGTATCCAGGTAATACTGGCCTTATGGAATGAAATTGGGTGTTTTCATTCCTCTTCTATTTTATGGAATAATTTGAGAGGAATAGGCTAACCCTTCTTTAAATATTTGGTAGAATTCTCCTGTGAAGCCATCTGGTCCTGGACCTTTGTTTGTTGGAGGTTTTTTGATTACTGATTCAATTTGATTGCTGGTAATCAGTTCAAATTTTCTGTTTCTTCCTTCTTCAGTTTTGGTAGGTTACATGTTTCTAGGAATTTATCCATTTCTTCTAGTTTTCCCAATTTGTTGTCATATAATGTTTTCATAATTTTTCCTTACAATTGTATTTCTGAGTGTTGGTTGTTATTTCTCCTCTTTCATTTCTTATTTTGTTTATTTGAGTTCTATCATCTATCAATCATCTATCGACCTATCTATCATCTATCTCTAGCTCTCTCTTTTTAATGAGTCTGGATAGAGGTTTATCAAATTTGTTGCTCTTTTCGAAGAACCACCTCCTGGTTTCATTGATCTTTTCCATGTTTTTTTTTAAGTTTCTATACAATTTATTTCTTCTCTAATCTTTATTATTCACTTCCTTCTTCAGGTTTTGGGTTTACTTGTTTTTCTATCTTTAGCTTCTTTAAGTGTAAATCTAAGTTGTTTGTTTTAGATGTTTCTTGCTTCTTGAGGTAGGCTTGTATTTCTATAAACTTCACTCTTAGAGCCACTTTTGCTGCATCCCAAAGATTTTGGACTGTTGTGTTTTCATTTTAATTTCTCTTCATGTAATTTTTTATTTCTTCTTTGATTTCTTGATTCACACATTTATTGTTTAGTAGAATGTTATTTAACCTCCATGTATTTGTGATTTTTCCAGATTTTTTTATTATGGTTGATTTCTAGTTTCATACAGACATGGTTAGAAAAGATGCATGTTATGGCTTTGATCTTTTCAAATTTCTTGAGACTTCATGTGATCTCTCCTGGAGAAAGTTCCATGTGCAATTGAAAAGAATTTGTATTCTCATGTTTTAAGATGGAATATTCTGAATATATCTGTTAAACACTTTTGGTTCAGTGTGTCATTCAAAGCCACTGTTTTCTTTATCGATTTTCTGTTTAGATGATCTGTCCATTCATGTAAGTGGGATGTTAAAGTTCCCTACTATTATTGCATTACTATTAGTTCCTTTATGTTTCTTATTAACTCTTGTGTATTTGGGTGTTTACATGTTGGGTGCATAAATATTTATAATTGTTCCATCTTCTTGTTAGATTGCCTCCTGAATGATTATGTAGTGTACTTCTTTGTCTCTTGTTACTGTCTTTGTTTTACCATCTATTTTGTCCAATATAAGTATTGCTACTCCAGGTTTCTTTGACATTCATTTGCATGATAAATGTTTCTCCATTCCCTCACTTTAAATCTACAGGTGTCTTTCAGTCTGAAATGAGTCTCTTATAGGAAACGTATAGCTTTCTGTCATCCTGTCTTTTGATTAGAGTGTTTAGTTCATTTAAATTCAAAGCAATTATTGACAAGTATGTATTTACTGCTACTTTGGTACTTGGTTTTTGGCTGTTTTTAAAAATTTTTTTATGTGTATTTATTTTTGAGAGTGAGAGTGAGAGAGAGCATGAGCAGGGGAGGAGCAGAGAGAGGTTCACACAGAATCTGAAGCAGCCTCCAGGCTCTGAGATGTCAATGCAGAGCCTGATGCAGGGCTCAAACCCACGAACCATGAGATCATGACCTGAGCTGAAGTCGAATGCTTAACCAACTAAGCCACCCAGGCACCCCACTTTTGGCTGGTTTTGTAGATTTTTTCTGATTTTTTTCTTCCATTGCTGCCTTTCCTCATTTGTTGGCTTTCTTTATTGACATACTTGGATTCTTTTCTCTTTATTCTTTGCATATATATTACTGGTTTGTGATTTGTGGTTACCATTAAGTGTGTATATAACATCTGTATATAGCAGTGTATATTAAGTTGATGGTTGCTTAAGTTTAAACCTCTTATTTACTCTCTGCTCCCCCCCCCTACGTTTTAAGTATATGGTGTCATATTTTACCTCCTTTTTATTTTGTGAATCCCTTGACTGATGTTTACAAATGTATTTATTTTTATTGATTTTGTGTTTTTTACTCTTCATACTCTTATGGTCTTTCTTTTCCACTCAAAGAATCCCCTTTAATATTTCTTGCAGGGCTGGTTTAGAGGTCACAAACTCCTTCAGTTTTTGTTTATTTGAGAAATTCTTTATCTTTCCTTATATTCTGAATGATAGCCTTTCTGGTTAGAGTATTCTTGGCTGCATATTTTTAGCTTTTAGCACTTTAAATATATCAAGTCACTCTCTTCTGGCCTGCAAAGTTTCTGCTGAAAAGTCTGCTGCAGTTTCCTTTATATATAACTTTCCTTTCTTGTTGCTTTACTTTTTTTCCATTTTAGTTACTATGTGTCTTGGAGTGGACTTCATTGAGTTGGATTTTTGGAGGGATCTTTGTGCCTCCTGGATTTGGATATCAGTTTGCTTCCCCACATTATGAAACCTTTCAGCTATTATTTCTTCAAATAAATTTTCTACCCCCTTTTCTCTCTCATCTTCTTCAGAGATCCCTATAAGGTGAATGTTATTATTCTGATGGAGTCACTGAGTTCCCTATGTGTATTCTCATTTTGCATAACTTTTTCTTTCATTTGTTCAGCATGATTACTTTCTATTACTCTGTCTTCCAGATCAGTTTGTTCCTCTGGTTTCTCTAGATTGCAATTTATTCCATCAGCTGTATTTTTAATTTCATTTATTGGGTTCTTCATCTCTGATTGGTTCTTTTTTATCTTTTTGTTAAAGGTCTTACTGATGTCCTTCACTCTTTTTTTTCAAGTCCACTAAGTATCTTTGTGATCATTACTTCAAATTCTCTATCAGGTATATTACTTATGTCTACTTCACTTAGGTCTATTGCTGTGCTTTTGTCCTGTTCTTTCATTTGTGACATACTTCTCTGTCTCCTCATTTTGTCTAACTCTCTGTGTCTGTTTCTGTGTTTTAGGAATGTCAGCTATGTCTCCTCCTCCTGAAGGTTATGGCCTTATGATGAAGAGGTGCTATAATGCCCTGCAGTTCAGTTTCTCCTGTTCCCCAGGACCTGGTGCTTCAAGAAGTGTCTTCTATGTGTATTGCATATGCCATGCCTTTGAGTTCTGGCCACTTACCCCTTCAGTCTGGTCATCTGCAGAAGCTCTCTTTGCTTGTTATGGACTGTGTTTGGTCCCTGACAAGTAGAGTACATTTTAACAAGGTGTGGGATAGTCTGCTTGTGAAATGAGAACTGTTGCCACTGCTGCCAAAACTGAGGTTCCCCAAAATGTGCAGGTCAGGGGATAAAATATTGGTGGGGTTTGCACTGGTCATCTGGGTTATGGTGTTCACAGCACCAGGACTTAAGAAAGATTGGGGGGTGGGGAAGATCTATTGATGTGTGGGGGAGGGTCAGGAATTGGTGTAAGTTAGATAGTGAGTGTGGGAGCCATGCTGGTTCCCACAGGTGGCTGTGTGTTTATGCTGGGTTTTTTTTTCTTCTTTTTTTCTGGAGGTGTCTTCCAATAATCCCTGCCTCTCCATGCCATGCTCTGAGATGAGTAAACAACTCTTCCTCTGTCTTCCTCTGGTGTTTTTCAAACTACTACTTCCAAGCTGTATGTTCACTGGCTGTTTGTCTTGTTGTCTCTTTAAAGGCGGTAACTCCATTTCCTAATGTCCTCTTGTCTTTCCTAGAGATGAGTCTGCCCAGTTTAAAAATTCCAGGCTCTAAGTCCCTCATAAAATTCAGCTGCTCTTTCAAAGCCAAATGTTGTAGGGTTCATCTTCCTCATGTGGGCTTCCTAATGTTATTGTTTTTTTTTTCCCTTCCTTGCCACCTTCTGCCTCCCAACTATGGATGAGAACCGTCTATTTTGCTCCCAAACCGTGTCTTCACCCTTCCTACCTTCTTTGATGTGGCCTTTTACTACCTTTCATTGTGGCGTTTGTTCTGCCAGTCTTTGGTTTGTTTTCTGTGTTATTTATCCTAATGTTAGTATCATCTAGTTGTATTCAAGGAAAGTTTAATAAAGGAACTATTTACAAAGGTGTGGACAGCATAAATAAGGGAGTCACAAAGATAATGCTATACCTCAGAGCTAGTAACATCAAGGATTTTACCACTGTAGGCCCAAAGGAGTGAGGAAAGGAATGATTACTGGAACCTGGAAGAAAAAGAGTTACATAGAGAGAATCACCTTGATTGAGGTATGTAGTCATCTCAAGTCAACCCTGTAGGGAGAGCAATTTATTCTCACTTTCCTCCTTCCCTCTTATCTCCTAATTAGAATTTCCATTAACCAAGCACATTACAGGCCAAGGAGCCCATTGATATGATATAGGTCAGTATTCTGGGACACAGAACAGGGAGGAGAAAGATGAATAGTAGATCTAAAGGAACAAGCAAAAATATCCAGCCCTAAATATAACAAAGAGAAAATTTTCCTTCATGTGTAAAACCTCTTCATAATCGTGAAGTAAAAGATCAATAATTCAATTAAAAATGGGAATATTAACCTTCTGTGGAGAGACAATGGGAAGAGAAAGAGACAAGAGAAAAACCCGGACCAGGGACAAAGATCCAATCTCTAACTGCGGGGTTTTCTCTGGACTGGGGCTGGCTGCCCTGTTCATGCACCTGGGGAGGAGGGGAGCCAGCCCCAGGCTCGGTAACTAGTTCAGAGACACAGTCAACAGTGGGAGAAAGAAATCCTCTGTTGGGAAGGCTGTGGGAAGAAGGTATATAACCATTCAAAGGACAAAGACTGACTGTGCTCTCCAGCCAGAGGCCATATCAGTGGTGGGGAGCAGCACTTCGCCAGAACTGGGGCACATGGAGCAGGACCCTTTAAGACACCAGAGTTTAAATCCAAACCAAGTGCCAGGGAGAAGTGGGAGTTGGTGGAGTGGGACAATCCGCCTCCTTCATACCCACAGCACTATGAGGACACTGTGAGGAGCAGAGTGATTTGAGACACCTGGTCCATGGAAAAGAAACTGGGATATCACCATTTTTCTCCCCATCACTGACAAGGTGGGGCTTCAGGGATCAGAGAGAAAGCCCACCATGGTGGCAAACCCACCTACACCAAACCACGCCCCTCTGTGCCTGGTAACTGTGTAACCACCTGAAATTAACACTGACCACCCAGACAGCCCCTCATCCAGACCAGCACTGCCACTGGTTCCAAGGCACCCAGTGATTTTTCATCTTCTGATTTCATTCTTGGACAATTTTTATTATATAAATATTTTTTCTTCCTTTTCGTCTTCTTATTTTTTCCCTCCTCTAGTCTGGTTATTCTGGTTGTTGGTTTGTTTAAGCAGACATATTTAATCTATTCTCTTTATACTTTTCTATATTTCCTTCTATATTTTCCATTATCTTTCTCTGGGTTAAGCCATGTAGCTTCTCTGCTTTGTCAATTTTCTTTTATTTTCTTTTCCCCCACCCTGTTGTTTTGTTGTAGCTGGTGTCGTGGGGGTTTTGATTTTGTTTTTGTTTGTTTGTTTTCTTCTCCAGGGCTACTTCAATGAAAAAATCAAAGCACACATGGCGGAGGGTCCAAAACATCACTATGAGTAGGGAGACAAAACAACCAGAGTCACAACAACAAAAAGCAAGTAACACACTCCAAAAAACACCTCCTTAAGGGCCAGACCCTCGACAGTGTATGATTCCTCTTTTATATAGTAGTGCTTTCAGGTTTAGGACACATAACAAGCTTTGAAAACACACAAGGGACAGAAAACTAGCCAAAATAATGAAATGGAAGAATTGTCCTTGAAAGAAATTCCAAGAAGAAATGACACCTAAAGAATTGATAAAAAGAGACATAAACAATGTAACTGAACAAGAATTTAGAATAATACTCATAAGATTAATCACTGGGCTTGAAAAAGCATAGAAGATAGCAGAGAATCTATTGCTGCAGGGATCAAGGAACTGAAAAAATAGTAATGAATTAAAAAACGTTGTAAATGGAATTCAAAATAAACTAGAGGTGGTGACAGTGAGGACTGAAGAGCCAGAGGGGAGATTAAGCAAAATAGAAGATAAAATTATGGAAAAAGATGAAGCTGAGGAAAAGAGAGAAAAATTCTAGACCATGAGGGGAGAATTAGAGACCTAAGTGATTCAATGAAACAAAATAATATCTGTAAGATAGGAGTTCCAGAAGAAGAAGAAGAGAGAGAAAGGGGCAGAAGGTGTCCTTGAATAAATCATATTGGAGAGCTTCCCCAATTTGGGGAAGGAAACAGACATTGATACCCAGGAGGCACAGAGAACTCCCCTCACACGTAACTTGAATTGATCTTCTGCACGACATAGCATAGTGAAACTGGCAAAATACAAAGATAAAGAGAGAATTCTCAAAGCAGCTAGGGACAAACTGGCTTTAACCTACAAGGGTAGAGACATAAGGGTAGTAGCAGACCTATCTACTGAAACTTGGCAGGCCAAAAGGGAGTGGCAGGAAATATTCAATATGCTGGATAGGAAAAATATTCAGCCAAGGATCCTTCATCCAGCAAGCCTGTCATTAAGAATAGAAGGAAAGATAAAGATTTTCCCAAACTAAAACTGAAGGAGTTCATCACCACTAAACCATCCCTACAAGAGATCCTAAGGGAGACTATGTGAATGGAATGTTGCAGACCACAAAGTACCAGAGACATCACTACAAACATGAAAACTACAGATAACAAAATGACTCTAAATCCATATCTTTCAATAATAATACTGAATGTAAATGGACTAAATGCTCCAACCAAAAGACATAGGGTATCAGAATGGATAAAAAAAACAAGACCCATCTATTTGCTATCTACAAGAGACCGATTTTAGATCTGAGGACACTTTTAGATTGAAAGTGAGGGGATAGAGAACCATCTCTCATGCTACTGGAAGTCAAAAGAAAGCTGGAGTAGCCATACTTATATCAGACAAACTAGATTTTAGACTAAAGGCTGTAACAAGAGATGAAGAAGAGCATTATATCATAATTATGGGGTCTATCCATCAAGAAGAGCTAACAATTATGTTCAAGCACCCAATTCAGCAGCACCCAAATATATGAAACAATTAATCACAAATATAATCAATGGTATTGGTAAGAATGTGGTAGTTTCAAGGGACTTGAATACTCCACTTACAACAATGGACAGATAATATAAGCAGAAAATCAATAAATAAATAATGGCTCTGAATGATACACTGGACCAGATAAGCATTATATATATATATACAGAGTTTTTAACCTAAAGCAGCAGAATACACATTCTTCTCAAGTGCACACAGAACATTCTCCAAGATAGATAAAATACTGGTTCACAAAACAGCCCTCAATAAATATAAAATAATTGAGATAAGACCATGCACATTTTCAGATCACAATGCTATGAAACTTGAAATCAACCACAGAAAAAAGTTTGGAAAACCTCCAAAAGCATGGAGGTTAAAGAACATCCAACTAAAGAATGAATAGGTCAACCAGGCAATTAAGGAAGAAATTTAAAAAGTATAAACAAATGAAAATAAAAACATGACAGTTCATACCCTTTGGGATGCAGCAAAGGCAGTCCTAAGAGGAAAATACATTGCAATCTCAAGAAACAAGAAAAATCCCCAATATAAAATCTAACAGCACACCTAAAGGAACTAGAAGAAGAACAGCAAAGAAACCACAAGGCCAGCAGTAGAAAAGAAATAACAAAGATCAGAGCAGAAATAAACAATATAGAGTCCAAAAACAGTAGAACAGATCAATGAAACCAAGAGTCGGTTTTTTGAAAAAATAAACACAATTGATAAACCCGTAGCCAGACTTCTCAAAAATAAAAGAGAGATGACACAAATAGATAAAATCATGAATGAAAATGGACTTATCACAACCAATCCCTCAGAAATACAAGGAATTATCAGAGAATATGAAAAATTACATGCCAACAGACTGGACAACCTGGAATAAATGGACAAATTCCTAGACACCCACACACTACCAACACTGAAACGAGAAGAAATAGAAAACTTGAACAGGCCCATAAGTAGTGAGGAAACTGAATCAGTTATCAAATATCTCCCAACAAATAAGAGTCCTGGGCCAGAAGACTTCCCAGGGGAATTGTATCAGACATTTAAAGCAGAGTTAATACCTATTCTTCTCAAGCTGTTACAAAAAATAGAAATGGAAGAAAAAATTCTGGACTCATTCTATGAATCCAGCATTACCTTGATTCCCAAACCAGACAGAGACCCCAGAAAAAAAGGAGAATTACAGGCCAATATCCCTGATGAACATGGATGCCAAAATTTTCAACAAGATACTAGCAAATTGAATTCAACAGCCTATTAAAAGAATTATCCATGGGAATGCAAGCTTGTGCAGCCACTCTGGAAAAGAGTATGGAGGTTCCTCAAAAAACTAAAAATACAACTACCCTACAACCCAGCAATTGTACTACTAGGCATTTATCCAAGGGATACAGGTGTGTTGTTTCGAAGGAACACATGCACCCCATGTTTATAGCGGCACTATCAACAATAGCCAAAGTATGGAAACAGCCCAAATGTCCATTGATGGATGAATGGATAAAGATGTGGAATATACATACAACAGACTATTACTCGGCAATCAAAAAGAATGAAATATTATCATTTGCAACTACATGGATGGAACTAGAGGGTATTATGCTAAGTGAAATTAGGCAGTCAGAGAAAGACAAACATCACATGACTTCACTCATAAGAGGACTTCAAGAAACAAAACAGATGAACATATAGGAAGGGAAACAAAAATAATATAAAAACAGGGAAGGGGAGAAAATAGAAGAGACTCATAAATATGGAGAACAAACTGAGGGTTACTGGAGGTATCGTGGGAGGAGGGACGGGCTAAATGGGTAAAGGGCACTAAGTAATCTACTCCTGAAATCATTGTTTCACTATATGCTAACCAATTTGGATGTACATTTTTAAAAATACAAAAATAAAATTTAAAAAAATGGGCAGAAGAGAGGGAGCAGGAAGATGTTGGTGAAGTAAGTAGGAAGACCCTAGGCTCACATCATTCAGTGAACACAACTAGATAACTATCAAATCATCCTAAATACCCCAGAAATCGACCTGAAGACTGACAGAACAAACTCCACAACTAAAGCAAGAAGAGGCCACATTGAAGAAGACACCTAACATATGAAAAAAAAAGACATGAACAGACATTTCTCCAAAATACATACAGATATATAATGCTAAGTGAAATAAGTCAGAGAAAGACAAGTACCATATGATTTCACTCATATGTGGAATTTAAAAAAAAAAACAAGTGAACAAAAGAAAAAAGAAAGAAAGACAAACCAAGAAACAGACTCTTAACTACTTAACCATAGAACAAACTGATGGTTACCAGAGAGGAGGTGGGTGGGGAATGGGTGGGGAAAAAAATGAGAAATCCATTTCCAGAGAGGACTTTTTTCCATTAAATTCCTCAGCATGAGAGAAAAAAACACTCACTTTTTTATTTTTGTAAGCTCTCATAATGCTATTGTGGCTAATCCAAGACTAAATTTTTCTTTTATTTCTATCCACCTATGTGCAGTTTTTTCAACTGTTATTTAAGAGGGAAACATGGCACTAAAGCCAATTTAATATATTAGATCTCTTTACTATTTTTACTAGCAAATGGGAAATTCTACTTTTTGCCCAAGGCAATTACTTTAAGTTCCTGAAAGCATAATACTTTTGTGTGTTACACTGAGAATGGGATTCCTGATGATAATACTAAGTACCCATCCTTCTCTCCACTGAAATGTTACCCACTTGTTCTCAACAGATCACATATAACTCAGTGTCGAAGGGAAATGAATTAGCTTGGACTGCAGCAACATATCAAAAGAAAACTGATCTTTAATTTTAAAAAGTTAAGTATGAAATAAAAGGGTTTTACTAAAATCACACACAAAATGTGTTTGCTTTTAAATACAACTAAAAAAGGAACATTTGCTATTGCAGAAGTAGAGGTGGAGAATGTAAAGTCTGTTAGAGTGCAAAAGATACAGAGCAAATTGGAACTTCAAGGAAGACAGAGTAAGAATGCTGCCCTTGAGAAATGTGTACTAACTACACTATGTATAGGTGCTATGGTAGTTACTGAGGAACAGTGAGGAGACATCCTAGAATAAAGCCCCTCCCCATCAGCTCCAAGCCAGTACTTTGTCTTGGTCACAGTCATTTGTACCTCATGTTCATATCTTTGCCTGTTTTACTTTACATTTGATTACTTATAATTTTTATTAATTTGTAAGCTCTTTCATAAGAAATATTAAATCTATTCTTGCTAGTTATCATTTACATATGTATGTATATGTGTGTTCATATATGTATAGTAAATATTTTTTTTTGTTTGTCAGAAAAAAAAGAATTATCCACCATGATCAAGTGGGATTCATTTCTGGGCTACAGGCCTCATTCAATATTCACAAATAAATCAATGTGATATATCACATTAATAAAAGAAAGGATAATAACCACATGTTCTTGTCAATAGATGCAGAAAAAGCATTTGACAAAATATAGCATCCTTTCTTAATACAAACCCTCAAGAAAGTCGGGATAGAAGGAACATACTTAAACATCATAAAAACCATGTATGATAAGCCCATAGCTAATATCATCCTCAATGGGGAAAAACTGTGAGTTTTGCCTCTTAGATAAGTAACATGGCAGTGATGTCCACTCTCACCACTGTTGTTTAACATACTGTTGGAAGTCCTAGCATCAGTAATCAGACAACAAAATGAAATAAAAGGCATCAAAATTGGCAAAGAAGAAGTCAAACTTTCACCTTTTGCAGACGACATGATACTCTACATGGAATACCCAAAAGACTCCACTGAAAGGCTGCTAGAACTGATACATGAATTCAGAAAAATCACAGAGTACAAAATCAAGTTACATAAATCAGTTGTATTTCTATACAACAATAATGAAGCAAGAGAAATCAAGAAATTGATCCTTTTACAATTGCATCAAAAACTATAAAATACCTAGGGAGAAACCTAACCAAAGATGTAAAAGATCTGTATTCTGAAAACTATAGAAAGCTTATGAAGGAAATTGAAGAAGACACAAAGAAATGGAAAAACGTTCCATGCTCATGATTGGAAGAATATTGTTAAAATATCAATACCACCCAAATTAATCTACACATTCAATGCAGTCCCAATCAAAATTGCACCAGCATTTTTTCTCAAAGCTAGAACAAACAATCCTAAAATTTGTATGGAACCACAAAAGGTCTCGTGTAGCCAAAATAATATTGAAAAAGAAAACCAAAGCAGGAGGCATCGCAATCCCAGACTTTAGCCTCTACTACAAAGTTGTAATCATCAAGACAGTATGGTATTGGCACAAAAACAGACACAGAGACCAATGGAATAGAATAGAGACTCCATAATTGGACCCACAAAAGTATGGCCAAGTAATCTATGATAAAGCAGGAAAGAATATCCAATTGAAAAAAGACAGTCTCTTTAATAAATGTTGCTGGGAGAACTGGACAGCAACATGTAGAAGAATGAAACTAGAACACTTTCTTACACCATTCACAAAAACAAACTCAAAATGGATAAAGGACCTGAGTGTGAGACAGGAAACCATCAAAACCCTAGAGGAGAAAGCAGGAAAAAACCTCTCTGACCTCAGCTGCAGAAATTTCTTACTTGACACATCTCCAAAGGCAAGAGAATTAAAAGCAAAAATGAACTATTGCTACTTCATCAAGATAAAAGCTTCTTCACTGAAAAGGAAACAGTCAACAAAACTAAAAGGCAACCGATGTAATGGGGAAGGATATTTGCAAATGACATATCGGATAAAGGGCTAGTATCCAAAATCTGTTAAGAACTTACCAAACTCCACCCCCCCAAAAAAACCCAAAAAACAAATAATCCAGTGAAGAAATGGGAAGAAGACATGAATAGTCACTTTTCCAAAGACGACATCCAGATGGCCAGCAGACACATGAAAAGATGCTCAACATCACTCATCATCAGGAAAATACAAATCAAAACCACACTGAGATAACACCTCACCACCTCACACTGGTCAGATAGGCTGAAATTAACAACCTAAGAAACAACGGATGCTGGTGATGATGTGGAGAAAAGGGAACCCTCTTGCATTGTTTGTGGAATGCAAACTGATGCAACCACTCTGGAAAACAATGTGGAAGTTCCTCAAAAAATTAAAAATAGAACTACCCTATGACTCATCAATAACACTACTAGGAATTTACCCAAGGGATACAGGAGTGTTGATTCATAGGTGCACATTTACCCCAGCGCTTTCAACAATAGCCAAATTATGGAAAGAGCATAAATGTCCATCATCTCATGAATGGATAAAGAAGATGTAATTTATATATACAATGGAATACTATTTGGCAATGAGAAAGAATAAAATCATGCCATTTGCAGCAATGTGAATAGAACTGGAAGGTATTATGCTAAGTTAAATAAGTCAGTCAGAAAAAGACAAATACCATGTTTTCACTCATATGTGGAACTTGAAAAACTTCACAGAAGACCATGGGGAAGTGAAGGGGCAAAAATGGTTACAAATAGATAGTGAGGGAGGCAAACCATAAGAGACTTTTAAATACAGAAAACAAATGAAGGGTTGATGGGGGGTGGGGGAGAGGGGAAAATGGGTGATGGGCATTGAGGAGGGTATTTGTTGGCGTGATCACTGGGTGTTGTATGTAAGTGATGAACCACAGGATTCTACCCACAAAACCAAGAGCACACTGTACACACTGTATGTTAGTCAATTTATATACTAAAAATGGGAATATTAGATGAACTGACAGTTCACTTAAATAGGAAATTAAATAACTCTCAAGTATGAACAGATGTTTACCTTTCCTCATTATTATGAGAGAAATGTGACTATAATTACACTGAAATACCTTTTTGTTTGCCTATCATTTAAGTAAGTATCCAAAGGCTTGATAATATACCCTATCAGAAAGGCTGTGAGGAAAATGGATGATGGAAAGGCAGTTTGGCAATCACAAATATATATATAATTTGACCCAGCAATATCATGTCTAAGAGTGCATTCTACAGATATATTTACACAGGTACAAACTGATGTATTTACAAGATTTTCATTGTAGTTGTAAATTATAGTAGGAAAGGATTGGAAACAACACAAATGTCTATCAAGCAAGGCTGATTAAATAACCTATAGTACATCAATCCAATGGAATGCTATGGAACTTTACAAAAGAAGAGTGTTATCTGTGTCCTGATATGAAAATCTCTATAATACATGATCAGTGGTGGGAGGAAGGTGCAAGTGATTGTGTATAGTATGCTTCCCTTTGTGCATAAAGGGTAGAACATGAGAATATATGTTCATATTTACTTATATTTATATTAAAAACTCTGGATGAATACACAAGCAAGTATAAAAGTGATCACTGCTTAGAATACTAGGGGGGTAAGAAATGGGTGGTTGGGGGAAAGAGGTGGGAAAGAAAACTTTATTGTTTAAATTTTTACTCATTCAAAAATTTTCAGAATATTTTGCTTCTAATAATGATATAATGAAAACCATGTTTTAAAAAATCCATCCATTATGCACCACCTTAACTATGTGGTCAAGATTAACATTACTTCTAATAAGTCTTAGTGACATTACATACCCTCTGATATGATGTACTAATAAGGGCAAATCGCTTCTGCAGTTTTCTTGCCAAAAATAAATAGCTTCAATTTAATCATTAAAAAACATCAGAAAATCTCATTTAAGAGTCCATTCTACAGAATAACTAACCAGTATTCTTCAAAAGTGTCAAAGTTATGGAAAACAAAGGAAGTCTGAGGGTCTGTCACTAACTGGAAGAGACTAAGGCAAGATGGCATGTAAATGTGTTGTATGATTCTAGATTGGATCATAGGTCAGGAAAATTTCATTAGTGGGGAACTGTTGAAATTTACCTAAGGTCTGTAGTTTAGTTAGCAATCTTGTGCTATTGTAATTTTCCTAATTTTGATGATGCACTATGATTATGTAAGATGTTAATAATAGAGGAAGCTGAGTCAAGGGAATGTGGGAACTCACTGCACAATTTTTGAAATTTGTCGGCAAGTCCACAATTATTTAAAAATAAAAAAAAAATTTAAAATAAGCATTGATTGAAAACTTCTTTGTTCCCCAGTCCTGCTGTGACATGTGGGAATACAGACAAACATCATTATCCCTGGTATTGAGGGATATGATAAAGATCCTAGATGTTTCCTCCTTCATAACACATGTAACTTTGCAACTATATACTCACTTGGGTGGTTATTTTTTAATGTCTGTTTCCTCACCAGACTCTAAATTTAACAGGAGCAGGTAAATTTATGCACATGTTGTACATGATAGGTGTCTTAAAGCACTTGTAAGGCATATAAATGGAAGAAGGATTATATCTATTTTGCATTGTTTCAAAAGTCAGGACCAAAACCAACATTGGAGATTACAGGAGGCAAATTTCATTTCAGTGTAATACATTTATTTTCTAACAGGTGGAGCAATCAAATAATTATATATATATATATATATATATACACACACACACACACACACACACACACACACTTTTGGAAGTATTCCAGAAGAGGCTAGGTTGAGACAGGAGTGACATCTTCAGGATAAAGAGCAAACTAGACAACAGCTAAGATGCTATGATAACTATATGATTTTGTATGCTTCTTGGCATATTGTACTTTAAATTTGCTTCCACTTCATTCATATTTGAAGAATCAAGGAAGTTCTTGTTTTTACTACCCTTCAACTCTTGTGTTTTCTGTATATTAAATGCCAAGGTTATTCTTTGAAGCCTATTTTCTAATAAATAACATTTAGCTCATTGAAGCCTATCTGCTGAGTTCTACAAACTCACCCAGCCTTGGGAGATTTCCATGCAGACTATCCTTGTCAGCTTGGCAGTTCATTTTCAGTAAGGCCAGTATCAAAAAATTTAGGGGCCATATATACTCTAGTCCCAGATTCCCTGAATTTAAAAGGTCTTTGGTATGGATACTTGTCAAATTTTGTTTAAAGTCTACATAAATTATTACCATTTCAACCCCTTTATTCAAAATGCTGAAAGAAATCCTAGTTGATTTTATCAGTCATAAATTTCCTTTACAGAAATCATTTTTTTTGCAGTGAAAAGAAAAAAATATATGATTTTTTTTAGTTTAAAGACAATTATTTTTGTGCACAGCTTCCACTGTATTATACATTAACAGAGTTTGTGCATAAACTTAGCAAGCCAAGTTAATAACACAGATGGAGAAAATGATCAACTTTGAAATTGTTTTTTTGTTTTCATTTGCTGAGCCCTTAAATACCTTACAGCATATTTGGAAGATGTTGAAGTAGAATGTGGTGTTATGTGGCCAGGGGATGGAAATATATTGAAAGATATTCATTGAGCTGCTTTTTTTCAGATCAAGTATTTTTTTCAGCCAAAATATTTTGAGAGAGCTAATTTGATTGATAGGAGTGGTTTGTAAGTTGTACCTTTGTGTGATTGTACTAAATAATTAGAATTCACTATAGCCACACTTTCAGTTTCGTGGAGTAAGACTTTATTAATTATAAGTTAAAGGCAATGTAAGGAATCAAACAATTATAGTAAATATAAAGAGGGAGAGAAGTATAAAGAATAACAATGAAGGCTTAATACATCAAATCAGGTACTCACAACATCCAATCGTCTAGCTGGGGAAGTCTGCAGTGAACAGCCTGTTGGAGTCATGACTGAGGGTCCTGGGCTTAGCATCCACCCTTCAGGTGAAACTTCCAACTAGCTATTCCCACCAGGGCAATACATATACTACCCATGTGTGATTTGTGTTTAGTCATTGTTTGCCTATGTGCAGTTCCGAAAGAGCTGATTTTTCTGTTTCTCTTATAGTATCTGATAATCTTAGGAGCCTGGGTCTCTGAATATTCCTCTTCCCTCCCTGATCCATTCCTGGGGACCATCCTAGTCTGGCTTAAGGAGGTGAGACACCTTAATTCCTCTTGGCATCAGGAACAAAAGGGCCAGTTCTGATCCAAAGGCCAAGTATAGAGTACAAGCCAACTAAGCCCCCCATGATCTTGTATGGATGGCTCTGGGCAGAAATGTATTATAAGTCACACAAAGAAGTTCTATACCAGAAATCTGAGCATGTTGAACTTAAAACAACAGAGAAAAATGAATAGTACTAATTTGTTAAAAGAAATTCAGATATTCACAGGAAAATTGGCTGTGTGGATAGACTAGATGTTAACAGAAAGCTGAATTTTCTTTGCATGAATGTTCTGACTCCAATAGAACAATACATTTTGAAGAATTTCAGAGATTTCCAGTGGAAATAAAGCCACGGTTTTAGAGATGAACCACAGGATTTGGATATCAATTATTTTCAAGTTTTTGCATTTCTTGAACTAACCTTAGAAGTTGTCTGAATTATCAAGTACTTAAACTTAAAGAGAGGAGGGAAAGTAAATCTTTGAATTCCTACAATTTAAACGTGTTTTTTCTTTTCAAATTTTTATTTAAATTCTAGTTAGTGAACATACAGTTCAATATTGATTTCAGGAGTAGAATTCAGTGTTTCTTCACTTAAATAGAACATTCAGTGCTCATTTTAACAAGTCCCCTCCTTAATACCCATCACTTGTCTTGCCCACCACCCAATCACCACCCACAATCAACCCTCAGTTTGTTCTCTACCTGTAAGAGTCTTCTATTTCCCTCTTTTTTTTTACCTTCTCCCCTATGTTCATCTATTTTGTTTCCTATATTCCACATATAAGTGAAATCATATGGTATTTTTATTTCTCTGACTGATTTATTTCACTAAGCATTATACACATTAGTTCCATCCATATGATTGCAATTGGAAAGATTTCATTATTTTTGATGACTAGGGAATTTTCATTGTATATATATTTGTGTATATTTATATACCACCTCTTCTTTATCCATTTATCAATGGACATTTGGATTCCCTCCATAATTTGGCTATGTTGATAATGCTGCTATAAACATGGTGGTGAATATACCCCTTTGAATATGTATTTTTTTTTATCCTCTGGGTAAATACCTACAAGTTCAATTGCTCGATTTTAGGGTAGTTCTATTTTTTTTTAATTTTTAACTTTTATTTATTATTGACAGACAGAGAGATACAGAGCATGAGCATGGGAGGGGCAGAGAGAGGGGGAGACACAGAATCTGAAGCAAGCTCCAGGCTCTGAGCTGTCAGCACAGAGCCCGACGTGGTGTTCGAACTCAAAAACCGCGAGATCATGACCTGTGCTGAAGTGGGATGCTTAACTGACTGAGCCACCCAGGCACCCCAGGGTAGTTCTATTTTTAACTTTTTGAGGAGCCTCCATACTGTTCTCAAAATTGGCTGCACAGGTATGCATTCTTACCAACAGTGCAAGAGGGTTCCCCTTTATCCACATCTTCCCCAACACCTGTTATTGTTAATTTTAGCCATTCTGACAGGTATGAGGTGGTATCTCATCTTGGTTTGATATGTATTTCCCTGATGATGAATGATGTTGAGCATCTTTTTTATAGGTCTGTTAGCGACCTATGTGTCTTCTTTGGAAAGGTGTCTATTCATGTCTTCTGCCAATTTCTTAACTGCATTATTTGTGTTTTGAGTGTTGAGTTTGGTAAGTTCTTTATAGATTTTGGATGCTAACCCTTTATCAGACATGTCATTTGCAAATATCCTCTCCCATTCTGTACTCTGCCTTTTAGTTTTTTGTTTTCTTCACTGTGCAGAAACTCTTTTCTTGATGAAGCCCCAATAGTTTATTTTTTACTCTTGTTTCCATTGCCTCCAGAGATGTGTCTAGTAAGAAGTTGCTATGGCCAAGATCAAAGAGGTTTCTGCCTCTGTTGTCCTCTAGAATTTAATAGATTCCTGTGTCACATTTAGGTTTTTCCATTTTGAATTTTTTGTGTGTATATGGTGTAAGAAAGTGGTCGAGTTTCATTCTTCTGCATGTTGCTGTACAATTTCCCCAACACCGTTTGTTGAAGAGACTGTGTTTTTCCATTGGATATTCTTTCCTCCTTTGTTGAAGATGAGTTGACCATATAGTTGTGGGTTCATTTCTGGGTTTTCTATTCTGTTCCATTGATCTATGTGTCTGTTTTTGTGTCAGTACCATATTGTCTTAATGACTACAGCTTTATAATATACCTTGAGGTCTGGAATCGTGATGCCTCCAGTTTTGTTTCTCTTTTTCAGGATTGCTTTGGCTATTTGGGGTTTTTCCTGTTTCCATACCAATTTTAGGATTGTTTGTTCTAGCTCTGTGAAAAATGCTCATTGTATTTTGATAGGGATTGCTTTAAATATGTAGATTGCTTTGGGTAGTATAGATATTTTAACAATGTTTGTTCTTCCAATCCATGAGCATAGAATGCTTTTCCATTTCTTTGTGTCCTCTTCAATTTCTTTTATAAGTGCTCTATAGTTTTTAGAGTACAAGCCTTTACCTCTTTGGTTAGGTTTATTCCTAGGTATCTTACAGTTTTTGGTGCAATTGCAAATGGGATCAATTTCTTGGGTTCTTTTTCTGCTGCTTAATCATTGGTGTATAGAAATGCAACAGATTTCTGTATGTTGATTTTATATCCTGTGACTATGCTGAATTCATGTGTTACTTCTAGCAACTTTTTGGTGGAGTCTTTTGGGTTTTCTACATAGAGTATCATGTCATCTGCAAATAGTGAAAGTTAGACTTCCTCCTTGCTGATTTGGATGCCTTTTATTCTTTTTGTTCTATGAGTACTGAGGCTAAGACTTCCAGTACTATGTCAAATAGTAATGGTGAGAGTGGAAATCCTTGTCTTGTTCCTGACCATAGGGGAAATGCTCTCAGTTTTTCCCCACTGAGGATAATATTAGCTGTAGTCTTTCATATATGACCTTTATTATGTTGAGGTATGTTCCATCTATCCCTACTTTGTTGATACTTTCTTTTATCAAGAATCGTTGCTGTATTTTGTCAAATGCTTTTTCTGCATCTATTGACAGGATCATGTGGTTCTTATCCTTTCTTGTATTAATGTGGTGTATCACACTGATTGATTTGTGAATATTGAACCACCCCGGAAGCCCAAGAATAAATCCCATTTGATCGTAGTGAGTGATTCTTTTAATGTACTGTTGAACTTGATTTGCTAGTATATTGTTGAGAATTTTTGCAACAATATTCATCAGGAATATTGGCCTGTAATTCTACTTTTTAGTGGGGTATTTGGTTTTGGAATCAGGGTAATGCTGGCCTCATAGAATGAGTTTGGAATTTTTCCTTCCATTTCCTTTTTTTGGATCAGTTTGAGGAGAATAGGTATTAACTCTTCTTTAAATGTCTGGTGGAATTCCCCTGGGAAACCCTGGACTTTGTTTAGGGGAGATTTTTATTATTATTTTAATTTCTTTTATGGCTATGGGTATGTTCAAATGTTCTATTTCTTCCTGTTTCAGTTTTGGAAGTTTGTATGTTTCTAAACATTTATCCATTTTTTCCAGATTGCCCAGTTTGTTGGCATATAATTTTTCATAATATTCTTTTATAATTTTTGTATTTCTGTGATGTTGGTTGTGATCTCTCCCCCATCATTTGTGATTTTATTTGTGGGATCCTTTCTCTTTTCTTTTAGATAAGTCTGGCTAGGAGTTTGTCAATTTTATTAATTCTTTCAAACAACCAGCTCTTAGTTTTGTTGATCTGTTCTAGTGGTTTTTTGTTTGTTTGTTTCTATATCATTTATATCTGCTCTAGCCAATTATTTCCAATCGTTTTCTGGCTTTAGTCTCTATTTGCTCTTCCTTTTCTGACTCCTTTAGGTGTAATGTTAGGTTGTGCATTTAAGACCTTTCTTCTTTCTTGAGGTAGGCCTGTATTGCAACATACTTCCCTCTTAAGACTGCCTTTGCTGCATCCCAAAGGTTTTGGACTGTCATGTTTTCATTTTCATTTGTTTCTATATACTTTATTATTTCTTCTTTAATTTCCTGGTTATCCCAGTCATTCTTTGGTAGATTGTTTTTTAAAGTCCATATATTTGTGGTCTTTCTAAGTTTTTTCTTGTGGTTGACTTCAAGTTTCATTGCATTGTGGTTTGAAGATATGCACAGCATAATCTCAATCTTTGTATACTTGTTGAAGGCTGATTAGTGACCCAGTATGTGATCTATTCTGGAGAACGTTCCATTTGCACTCAAAAAGAATGTGTATTCTGTTGCTTTAGGATTAAATTTTCTGAATATATCTGTTAAGTGAATCTGGTCTGGTGTGTTATTCAAAGCCATCGTTTCCTTGTTTATTTTCTATTTGATGATCTGACCATTGTTGTAAGTGTGGTGTTAAAGTCCCCTACTATTATTGAATTATTATCAATGAGTTTCTTTATGTTTGTTATTAATTAATTTATATATTTGTGTGCTCCAAGTTGAGGGCATAAATATTTACAATTGTTAGATCTTCTTGTTGAATAGACCCAAAGTTATCATATAATGCCCTCTTCATCTCCTGTTACAGTATTTGGTTTAAAATCTAATTTGTCTCATATAAGCATGGCTACTCCAGCTTTTTTTTTTTGCCATCCGTTATCATAATAGATGGTTCCCCATCCCTTCACTTTCAATCTGCCAATGTGTTATATCTAAAAAGAGTCTCCTGTAGATAGCACATAGATGGGTCTTGGTTTTTTTTTTTTTTTTATCCATTCTGTCATCCTATGTCTTTTGATTGGATCATTTAGTCTATTTGCATTCATGGTGTTTTTTGAAAGATATGAATTTAATGCCATTTTATTACCTGTACAGTTGGTGTTTCTGGTGATGTTCTCTGTTCCTTTCTTATCTTCGTTGCTTTTGGGTTTGGGTTTTTTTCCACCCATTCAAAGAGTCCCACTTAATATTTCTTGCAGGGCTTGTTTAGTGGTCAAAAACTCCTTCAGGTTTTTGTTTGTCTTGGAAACTGTTTACTTCTCCATCTATTCTGAAATACAGTCTTGCTGGATAAAGTGTACTTGGCCTCATATTTTCCACATTCAGCACATTGAATATATCCTGTCATTCCCTTCTTGCCTATCAAGTTTCTGTGGATAGATCCGCTGTGAACCTGATCTGTATTCCCCTGTAATTTAAGAACTTTTTCCCCCTTGCTGCTTTCATGATCCTCTCCTTGTCTGTGTATTTTGTGAATTTGACTATGATATGCCTTGGTGATGGCCAGCTATTATTGAATTTAATGGGACTTCTCTGTGCCTCTTGGATTTTAATGTCTGTTTTCTTTGCCCAGATTGGGGGAAGTTTTCAGTATTATTTGCTCACATATACTTTCTGCCCACTTTTCTCTCTCTTTATCTTCTGGGACACCTGTGATACAAATGTTATTCCATTTTATTTTTTTAATGTTTTATTATTTATTTTTGAGAGAGAGAGACACAGAACCAGCAGGGAAGGGGAGGAGAGAAAGGGATACAGAATCTGGAGCGGGTTCCAGGCTCTGAGCTGTTAGCACAGAGCCTGACGTGGGGCTCAAACTCATGAACCATGAGATCATTACCTTAGCTGATGTCAGCCACTTAACTAACTGAGCCACCCAGGTGCCCCCAAATGTTTTTCCATTGTAATAAGTCACTGAGTTCCTCATATCTACCTTTGTGGTCCATTACCTTTGCTTCCTTTTTCTATTCAACTTCATTATTTTCCATAATTTTATCTACTATGTCAGTAATTCATTCCTCTGCTAATCCATCCTCACTGTTATGGCATCCATTTGGGTTTGTATCCTTGTTTTAGCATTTTTAATTTTGGCCTGACTAGATTTTACCTCTTTTATCTCTGCAGTAAAGGATTCTCTAATATATTCTATGCTTTTCTCAAGCCCACCTAGAATCCTTACAATTGTTATTTTAAGTTCTGGTTCATACATCTTATATATGTATTGATTAAATTATAGGCTGTCATTTCTTCCTGTTCTTTCTTTTGGGGTGAATTCCTCCATCTTTGTATTTTGGAGGAAAAAGTAATTAAAGTAAAATTAAAAGTAAAAAAATAAAGGAAGCTAGATCTTGGTGTGTTTTGGTCTGCTTGCTAAGAGAAACTCGATAGAAAAAAGAAAAAATTAAAAATTAAAAAAAATTGTGTTCTGTATCCAAGAAGACAACAAAAACAAACAAACAACCCAAAGGAAGCTAGATCCTTTTTCCCCTAGTGCTGAAGCTTGGCCGAACTGTATTATCAGTAGAATTCATGTGTGGGAGAGAATTATGCTGGTCTTCTGTGAGGGGAAGAGCCTGCTGTTCTGATTCTCAGGTGGATTTGCCCTAGTGGAGATGTGTCTGAAGGGTGCGGGAGTGAGGGGGGCAGGATTAGTGTAATGGCTCCATTCTCCACCCAGTGGTGCTGTTTAGCTCACTGAGGTCCTTCAGTGCTCATGGGCTAGGGATGAAAATGGCTTCACCTCACTTTCTAGTCTCTGGAGCGAGATGTTTGTGTCCTCACAGACAGGCAATCATCCCTCTTGTGTTCCTGGCTCCTGTCAGATCCCCACCTTACCCTTTCCTTGACTAAACTGCCTACCCCCCTACTCAGTGCCGCATTCTTGTGTTTTATCTCGGGCATCGCTATGTTTCAAAACCCCATACTTCAGAGACTCCTGGAGTTCAGACCCATCTGGGGGAAGGTCTATGATCCTCTGGGGGAAGGTCTCACTATACTGTGGCTGGGGCATGGCCACACAGCAGCAGCAGCAGCAACTGAGTTTACTGTAAATTGCAACACACGCCTGGTGCCAGGGTTTGTTTGCTGCTCTCAGTGGGTATCTTTGTTCCTATACTGGTGAATGGGGCAGTTCTATGTTGCCTGCAGGGTCTTTTGCCTGTGGAGAGGCCACATCATCTCCACCAGTTGCAGTCTAAGCAAGGGAACTTCTTCTCCCTGTGCAACCCACGTGATCCTCAGACCATGCTGCCTGCTCCTAGGGATCTGCCTTCCTTCCTCAGAGCAAGGCCAGGTGCTGACCTCCAAAACTTTAGACTCTGTGCTCCAGTGTTTATGAAATATTGGCGATATTGAAACCGTCTCCTTTTTCCCTGTCAATGGTTGTGGGGAACTTTCTTTGTGCAGAACCTTGCATGTGTTTTCACTTTTTTTAAAACTCTTTTTCTCTCTAGCTCACCTCTCTGTAGTCAGGGCTCCCTCCCCACCACAGTGCCAGGAGCTCTTTTCTCCCACAAATCAACTCTCCAGTTACTACCTTCTATAGGTCATTTTTTTTCTGTTTGTAGAAGGTGCAGCTTTGTTCTCTAAGACTTATGATAAATTTTTTTGGGTGTTCAGAATGATTTGATATTGATTAAGTCCTCACTAATGATTTCAAATAGAATTTCCTATGATGACAGAAATGATCTATAAATCTATGCTGTCCAATGTATCAGCATCAAGCTGTATGTGGGTATAGTGGACTTAAATTGTGGCTAATTTGACTAAGGAATAGATTTATTTTATTTTAATAGATTTAAATTTAAATAGCCAAATCTGGCTAGATAAAACAGGTATAGACCAATCTACACATTTCCAATTTCTCTGATACCTCTGACCTATTTGACATACTAAGCACTTTTAGACAAGCACTATTTCTAAATCCCCAAAGTAAAAGTTAATGAAAATGATGCATATAGTCTCTTTTCTAATATATAAATTTTTAAATTCTAAGAGTAGCTTTTGTACCTGTTCTTTCATTTCCTTCTTTGTATTGGAGTGTGAAAAGCTCTGAAGCATGTAATTAGAGGATAAGAAATGGTTCTGTGACTTTGGTCTTTTTACATTTATAAAATATGAATCTGTTAAATCATGGTCGTCGAGTAGTTCCAATAACTTTTTTCCAATCAACCATCTATTTAGTACTCATTAAGCTGTTACTATGATCAAGGTACTCTGGGATGGAAGTAAGGTAATGGAGTAGAGAAGAACTATTATTTACCAGACATTTTCTTAATCATAGATATCTGTAATGTAGGATATCTATTTTAATTTTCATGACTAATTCTCATGACTTCCTTGCATAGTCTTATTACTCCTATTTTTTAAAATGAGGATACCAAGGATAAGATAGGTTAAGTGACTCACATGTGGCCACAGGACTAAGCAACAGAACCAGGACACAAAACCAGGTCTTTGAAGTTTAAGTTCAATCTTCTTTCCAATAAACTGCAGCTGCCATCTGAGTAATTAAAAAAAAAAAAACATTAATGTAACTAACATAGGTTAACACTTATATTCCACGAAGTATGCTAAATATTTTACATACATTACTCTTCAATCCCAACAACTGTATAAATTTTACAAAGAATGAATTATAAAACACAGAGTAAATAACTTTAAGTGAGGAGAGTCAAATACTTTAGGAATTGAAGGAGCATTTGATAAGTCAGCTCTTCTACTACCCTCATTTTTCTTTAAGCATAATTGACTGGCTTGAGGTCTTCTTTATATTTCAATTTCCAAATATGTCTTGAGTGTTCAACATGTCAAAGTACCATACTAAGCTTGGGGAGAGTGGGCAGAATGCAAAGATACATAAAACTAGTTTTTTTTTCTCTAAAAGTATTTTGTTCTTCCATTGTTTTCAGTATCCCTTGAAGACTCCCTATTCACAATTTATAAAATTTATCAAGAATATTTAATCTGAAAGCAAAGTTAGTAATACGTATCTATTATTTATTGCAAATTTGGCTCCTGTTACAAGTTGTATTCTAATTCATACTGAGGTAAGCAGGGCCAAGGTAGAAAGTATTTAAAAGTTGTTAGACTGGAATCAAAATTACCATGATGTAAGTCTACTTCTTGTTAATAAAACCCTTACCCAGTTTTTTCTATTCTATTTCACCTATTCTACTTTGTCTCACACATTTCAATGTTCCCCTTCCAGATCTTTTAATTTTATAACACTGAAAATGTATTTGTAGCCATTTTAAGGTTTAGAGTGTATCTTTTATTGTTTTTAATTTTCTTTCTTTTGCTCCTGGGGATATTAAGTACAGTCTAAGTGGAAATATTAGAGTTAGTGGTGGCCAAGATCATAAAAAGCATTTAACAATAGTAAAATTTTTCATTTGATAAAATAGTTCAACTTGAAACAAATAAGTAAAAACTTGCTGGGTAGAGTGTGTGTGTGTGTGTGTGTGTGTGCACATACCTACATATATTTCCCTCCTGGAATTAACATCGAGAAAAACTCACTTAAGTGAATGCCCAGGTAAGTGTTGCTTTCCTCCTCTTTTTTTGGCATACCATTTCTGACTCAGTCTGGGGAAGAACAAAAGAATAATATGAAGTCTAGAATGATTCAAGATGCCTACTTAAAGACTTATGACAGTTCCCAAATTAACTTAACATTTCAATTTTACTTGGGGTGAGCTGGACAATTCAGTAAAGATCAATATCTCTGGGAGTATTCTAGCCTGTCCCAGAACAGACTCAAATCCAACTTGCTTGGAGAAAGGGATGAATGATTATGAGTCTTAGTCACAAGTTCCTCTCCTTTAACTCTGAAAGCAAAACCTGAAACTAATTTGTAAAATCAAGCCTGTAAATCATCTCTATGATCCTGATATCTCAGAAAGAGCATGGAGTAATGAGTTTGGCTATGTGAACACAATCAAATCACAGTTCTCTATATTAGTTACATCATCTATAAAAAAACAAATTCTAAAAAAAGATGGGACTATGTGCCAATTTCTGTGCCTCACAAAGCTGTTATGAATATTCAGTGAGATAATAAAGGTAAAGTGTTTCAAATACCCAAATTGTTACACAAAATAATATATTATTATATAGAAAAGAAAAAAATGTTTTCTAGTATTAAGCACTAAAATAATGCACACATTTTCCCCCTGGATTTTCAGTACATTAAAAAAATTTACCTCTCAGGGATGTCTGGGTAACTCCATTAGTTAAGCATCTGACTCTTGGTTTCAGCTCAAGTCATGATCTCATGGTTTGTGAGTTTGAGGCCCACATCAGGCTCTGTGCTGACAGTGTAGAACCTGCTTGGGATTCTCTCTCTCTGCCCCTCCCCTGCTCATGCTGTCTATCATCTATCTATCTATCTATCATCTATCTCTCAAAATACAACACGTCATTATTTTGTTTAAGTAGGGCTCCATGCCCAGGGCAGAGCCCAACATGGGGCTTGAACTCAAGACCCTGAGATCAAGACCTGAGCTGAGATCAAGAGTCAGACACTTAACCAACTAAGCCACCCAGGTACCCCAATCTTTTATTTTTTTATCAAGTTTTTATTTAAATTCCAGTTAGTTAACATAGAGTGTGGTACTAATTTCAGGTGTATAAATTATTTTTATTATTATTACTTTTAATATGAAATTTATTGTCAAATTGGTTTCCATACAACACCCAGTGCTCATCCCAACAGGTGCCCTCCTAAATGCCCATCACGACCCTCTTCTCCTCTCACCCCCATCAACCCTCAGTTCATTCTCAGTTTTTAAGAGTCTTATGGTTTGGCTCTCTCCCTCTCTAACTTTTTTTTTTTTCTTCCTCTCCTCCATGGTCTTCTTTTAAGTTTCTCAGGATCTATATAACAGTGAAAACATATGGTATCTTTCTCTGCATGACTTATTTCACTTAGCATAACACTCTCCAATTCCATCCATATTGCTACAAATGGCCAGATTTCATTCTTTCTCATTGCCAAGTAGTATTGCATTGTGTATATAAACGACAATTTCTTTTTCTTTTAAATATGAAAATTATTGTCAAATTGTTTTCCATACAACACCCAGTGCTCATCCCAACAGGTGCCCTCCTCAATACCCATCACCCACCCTCCCCTCAATCCCACCCCCCATCAACCCTCAGTTTGTTCTCAGTTTTTAAGAGTCTCTTATGTCTCTAACCTCTTTTTTTCCCCTTCCCCTCCCCCATGGTCTTCTGTAAAGTTTCTCAGGGTCCACATAAAAGTGAAAACACATGGTATCTGTCTTTCTCTGTATGGCTTATTTCACTTAGAATAACACTCTCCAGTTCCATCCACGTTGCTACAAAAGGCCATATTTCATGCTTTCTCATTGCCATGTAGTATTCCATTGTGTATATAAACCACAATTTCTTTATCCATTCATCAGTTGATGGACATTTAGGCTCTTTCCATAATTTGGCTATTGTTGAAAGTGCTGCTGTAAATATTGGGGTACATGTGCCCCTATGCATCAGCATTCCTGTATCCTTTGGGCAAATTCCTAGCAGTGATATTACTGGGAAATAAGGTATATCTATTTTTAATTTTTTGAGGACCTCCACACTGTTTTCCAGAGTGGCTGCACCAGTTTGTATTCCCACCAACAGTGCAAGAGGGTTCCCATTTCTCCACATCCTCTCCAGCATCTATCGTCTCCTGATTTGTTCATTTTAGCCACTCTGACTGGCGTGAAGTGGTATCTGAATGTGGTTTTGATTTCTATTTCCCTGATGAGGAGTGACGTTCGGCATCTTTTCGTGTGCCTGTTGGCCATCTGGATGTCTTCTTTAGAAAAGTGTCTACTCATGTTTTCTCCCATTTCTTAACTGGATTTTTTTTTGTTTTCTGGGTGTGCAGTTTGATGACTTTATAGATTTTGGATACTAGCCCTTTGTCTGATATGTCATTTGCAAATATCTTTTCCGATTCCATTGGTTGCCTTTTAGTTTTGTTGATTGTTTCCTTTGCAGTGCAGAAGCTTTTTATCTTCATGAGGTCCCAATAGTTCTTTTTTGCTTTTAATTCTCTTGCCTTTGGAGATGTGAAAAGTAAGAAATTGCTGCGGCTGAAGTCAGAGAGGTTTTTTTTCCTGCTTTCTCCTCTAGGGAATGATGGTTTCCCGTCACATTCAGGTCCTTCATCCATTTTGAGTTTATTTTTGTGAATGGTGTGAGAAAGTGTTCTAGTTTCATTCTGCATGTTGCTGTCCAGTTCTCCCAGCACCACTTTTCAGACAGTTTTTTTCCATTGGATATTCTTTCCTGCTTTGTCAAGGATCAGTTGGCCATACTTTTGTGGGTCTAATTCTGGGGTTTCTATTCTATTCCATTCGTCTATGTGTCTGTTTTTGTGCCAATACCATTCTGTCTTTACAGACAGATTACAGATTACTGATTACAGCTTTGTAGTAGAGGCTAAGGTCTGGGATTGTGATGCCTCCCACTTTGGTCTTCTTCAAAATCACTTTGGCTATTTGGGGTCGTTTGTGGTTCCATACACATTTTAGGATTGTTTGTTCTAGGTTCGAGAAGAATGCTGCAGCAATTTTGATTGGGATTGCATTGAATGTGTAGATCGCTTTGGGTAGTATTGACATTTTAACAATATTTATTCTTCCAATCCATGAACACGGAATGTTTTTGTTTCTTTATATATTCTTCAATTTCCTTCATAAGCTTTCTATAGTTTTCAGCATACAGATCTTTTACATCTTTGGTTAGGTTTATTCCTAGGTATTTTATGCTTCTTGGTGTAATTGTGAATGGGATCAGTTTCTTTATTTGTCTTTCTGTTGCTTCATTATTAGTGTATAAGAATGCAACTGATTTCTGTACATTGATTTTGTATCCTGCGACTTTCCTAATTCATGTATCAGTTCTATCAGACTTTTGGTGGAGTCTATCGGATTTCCCATGTCATCTGCAAAAAGTGAAAGCTTGACTTCATCTTTGCCAATTTTGATGCCTTTGGTTTCCTTTTGTTGTCTGATTGCTGATGCTAAAAATTCCAACACTATGTTAAACAACAGCAGTGAGAGTGGACATCCCTGTCATGTTCCTGATCTCAGGCGGAAAGCTCTCAGTTTTTCCCCGTTGAGGATGATGTTAGCTGTGGGCTTTTCATAAATGGCTTTTATGATCTTTAAGTATGTTCCTTCTATCCCTACGTTCTCAAGGGTTTTTATTAAGAAAGGGTGCTGGATTTTGTCAAAGGCCTTTTCTGCATCGATTGACAGGATCATATGGTTCTTCTCTTTTCTTTTATTAATGTGATGTATCACATTGGTTGATTTGCGAATGGTGAACCAGCCCTGCATCCCAGGAATGAATCCCACTTGATCATGGTGAATAATTCTTTTTATATGCTGTTGAATTCGATGTGCTAGTATCTTATTGAGAATTTTTGCATCCATATTCATCAGGGATATTGGCCTGTAGTTCTCTTTTTTTGCTGGGTCTCCGTCTGGTTTGGGAATGAAAGTAATGCTGGCTTCATAGAATGAATCTGGAAGTTTTCTTCCCCTTTCTATTTTTGGAACAGCTTGAGAAGTATAGGTATTATCTCTGCTTTAAATGTCTGGTAGAATTCCCCAGGGAAGCCATCTGGTCCTAGACTCTTTTTTGTTGGGAGATTTTTGATAACTGGTTCAATTTCTTCACTGGTTATGGGTCTGTTCAAGTTTTCTATTTCTTCCTGTTTGAGTTTTGGGAGTGTGTGGGTGCTTAGGAATTTGTCCATTTCTTCCAGGTTGTCCAGTTTGTTGGCATATAATTTTTCATAGTATTCCCTGATAATTGCTTGTATTTCTGAGGGATTGGTTGTAATAATTCCATTTTCATTCATGATTTTGTCTATTTGGGTCATCTCCCCTTTTTTTTGAGAAGTCAGGCTTCAGTTATTATAGTCATATATGACAAAAATAGAAACTGTGAAGTTTCATTTCTGTTAGCTTTGTCAAAATGTTCTATCTTTGAAAGTTTTTATTCCGTGTTCTATGCATATGACTTCCCAGAAAACTTGTTGCAAAGGGGGTCTCTTTTGATAAGAGACAAATTTTGATGTGGCAATTTTATTGTATCAAAGGTCTTTACCAGGTTCCAGCAGTGAAATTTGGTGAATTCTGTATATGTACGGAACAGTGTTTGGCTTCCCCACTTTTCATGGTTTAAATGTAATTACATAAGATTTCCTGACAGCTGTATGGCACCCCAAAAAGGAGTCACTTTGTGCAACTTTTGCTTCAAAACCCCCTTCCTTATTTAAAAGTTGTCTGTGAAGTTAATGCTAATATCCACTTGAATCATATATGAAGTTTTCAGAATTCAGGCATAGCAATACATCTGTAACACAAGAAAATCAATGCTACCTCTCAGGATTTGATATTGAATTGGTATGTATTGCTCTAATATCGATATTGCACAGCTGCAGTCAGGCAACTGCTAGCTATACAGCTTGGTCAGAATTGCTAATAGCAGCATTCAATAAGTGAATACACACAGAAAGCAACCTCTTATCTTTTCTTCAATCATTTCCTTGCTGATGAGTTCTAATTTATTCCCATACCAATATATTACTAAATTGAAAAATATAATTACCAAATTCCTTCTTAGAAATGTAAAACCTCAAAAATTTGAGCATTCACTTATTCATGCTTAAACATTTTTGTTTAATTAAAAATAAATATAATGTCCAGCATCAGTCTTTATAGTTATTATGGGTTGCTACCTAATAAAATTATTTTAAAACATATTTATTCTGAAATTATGGCTCTAACACAGCTACACTTGGCTAATAAGCTAAGGATAAAAAAAGTCCTGCCTGTAGGAAAGGTACATAAAAGTAGAAATAATAGAAATAAAGTTGAGAAATAAGAAATAAAAATTGGCAGCTAAAAAACTTTTTGTCTTACTAGGAAAATGTTATTCTAATGACTATTTGCATACAATAGTGTCTGTCCTGTTTGAATAAATTAAAGTCATAGTCATCTGACATAAAAATAAAGTAGCATTAGTAATAATACTAAAAACTTATAATTATCTACAAGTAGTCAATCCACAAATGTTGGCAGTTAACCCAGGTGGATAAAGATGATGGTCTTAGTTTTCGAAAAACTCAGTCCGGCTTGTATTATTCCCCTAATAGGTATGATAACTATGTTAAGGTTAATCCATTAACAAATGTGCTATAAAAGAACTAACAACATGAATGACAGAATACCTTAGAAAATACCCGCTAAAAGATGTACTAGTTGTTAGAATACATATTCTACTATTTAACAAAATAAATTAAAAAGTGGAACTTGGGGCGCCTGGCTGGCTCAGTTGAGTGAACATGGGACTCTTGATCTCGGGGTCATGAGATCAAGCCCCACATTGGGTGTAGAGATTACTTTAAATAAATAAATAAATAAATAAATAACTTAAAAAATTGGAACTTATTCAGTTAGCAGTTTTAATTGTGTTATCACCAGGCTCTGTCATTCATTCAAAAGAGAAGCAAGTTAACAATGCTACTATAAAATAATGAGACCAATTCTCATAAGCTAAACAAAAAGTCAGCCTCATTAAATTATTATCATAAGAGCTGATGCAATGTGAAAACTGAGACTTTCAGTATAATGGCAACTATGTAAGCAATTAATTTCACATACCCTAGAAGTAAGTACTTCTAAATACATGGTATTTGAATCAACCAATCCAGTATTTCTATGTTAAATGTTGTATAGAATAATGAAGTACAGGATGTATTTCCTCGCTTCTATGAACTTATAATAAAGTTGGATAGACTAAAGCAACATAAATTTAATTACAGTTAAAAGCTAAATGGAGAAGTTTAAATAAAGATCAATGTGGGCTAGAGTAGTTTAATTATGGTGAAGTTAGGACTTGAACTGGTTCTTAGAGGATTACCCTACAATGAATATGCCAATAATCAATCATTGTCATTTACTTGGCACAAGGTCTAGATCAGTCTATAAAAATTAAAATGTCAAATGCATGAGTTTAGTGCTGTTTCTTTTTCTAAATACAAATAAATTACAGTCTCAGTCTGAACAGAGTGCCTGATTTAACCTTTCTCTATTTCATCTTATAGACCAATATGGTAAAATAAAAAGAAGGTCACACCTAGCCTACCAAATAAAACTTGAACACTTATAGGGGCGCCTGGGTGGCTTAGTCAGTTGGGCGTCCGACTTCGGCTCAGGTCATGATCTCACAGTTTGTGGGTTCAAGCCCCGCATCTGGCTCTGTGCTGACAGCTCAGAGCCTGGAGCCTACTTCAGATTCTGTGTCTCCCTCTCTCTACCCCTCCCCTGCTCATGTTCTGTCTCTCTCTCAAGAATAAATAAACATTAAGAAAGATTTTTAAACACTTGAACATTTATGCATGTAGGTCCAGAAGAAAAATGATATATCAACTAGTACAAGGCATGCACTACCATGAAAAAATAAAACCAAATGTACATTAGGGGTACATCTGGTCATAAGAGAATTGCTAAAGTATTAAATTTAATGAGAATAAACTTTAGTATTACCAGCATAGCTGGGAAATGTTTTGATTGTTTCCTTTGCAAGCATTTTTTTCAGTCTCAATTGAAGTCAATTGTTCCTTTTTAAAATTTGAATGTATCACTTGAGATTCAAATAATAGTAACATTATGTTCTGCAGAATGAAGGTGATGACTTTGGGCACAATGTTGTGGGATCTCTTGGTGGCCAAACCTCAACT
Organism: Prionailurus bengalensis; assembly: GCF_016509475.1. Taxonomy (NCBI): domain Eukaryota; kingdom Metazoa; phylum Chordata; class Mammalia; order Carnivora; family Felidae; genus Prionailurus; species Prionailurus bengalensis. The sequence goes on from NC_057361.1 coordinate 71,411,873, forward strand.
ATGAACGAGGGTTATTACCTTGTGGGAAATAACCCTGTGAAATATACAGCCTGACTTCTGGGGCAAAGATAGACCCCCAGATAGAGCTGGGAATAGTCGGTGTCAGTGCTCTTGCCCAAGAGGTCAAGTCTCTGGCATTTGTTTAAGTAGAATATAAGTGAATATAATGAGCATATGGTGATTTAGATATTTGTTGTTGTTTTCTTTTTTTTTTATTTTTTTTTTCAACGTTTATTTATTTTTGGGACAGAGAGAGACAGAGCATGAACGGGGGAGGGGCAGAGAGAGAGGGAGACACAGAATCGGAAACAGGCTCCAGGCTCTGAGCCATCAGCCCAGAGCCTGACGCGGGGCTCGAACTCACGGACTGCGAGATCGTGACCTGGCTGAAGTCGGACGCTTAACCCACTGCGCCACCCAGGCGCCCCTTTGTTGTTGTTTTCAACTTATATTCATCCTTCAAAGATTAGTTCAAAAAACACATTCCTTGTGCAACTCTTCACTGAAGTCATTTTCTTTATCCATGTGCTCCCATAACATCTCATACAAACTGACCCTATATTGTATACTGAATTGAATTGTAAGAATATACATCTATATTCCCCATTAGTTGTTTTAATTCTTTAGGGTTAAAAATTGTGTCATTCTCTTATTTATCCCTACTGCATAGCAGAATGTATACAACCTAGTAAGTTCTAAAAACTTATGTTAGATTATTTGTTTGACTTTATTTATAGATGTTGTTTGGTAAATAAGTTATACACAATATATTGCAAATAAAGCATATGTGTATTTTTAAAATGATGGGAAAGTTTTAATCCTAAGTGTTCAACCTCCACTATACCTCTTGGTGCTTCTAAAAAAGTGAAAAATAAAACTAAAAATAATAGAATGGTTTCAATTAAAAACAAGCCATTATTGTATCTATAGTGGCAGTTATGTACTTTTGGAAGATATGCAAAAGTCAGGACACAATAGTACTCTATATTCCACATCATTCATTCACCAGATATTTATTGAACACCTAACTGATTCCAGGTACAGTGCAAAGTGCTAAAGATAAATATATCTTTATAATACAGTACTCAAACTCACAGCCTAATAGGGAGAAAAAAATTAAGACAGTACAATGTGATCAATTTTGTAATAGAGAAATGATCACAGAGTATTATGTGATCATAAATGTGCCTAGCCCAGGGTTGTTAAGAAAGGCTTCCCAGAGCAGGGGTTACTCAAGCAAAGAAGCAGGGTAGATAATCCAGGTACAAGAGTCCATGAAAAGACATGGAAATGAGTGAAAGTGTGAACCATTTTAAGAACTGCACACAATATATTCATGTTTCAATATATCTGTAATATAAGGGACATGGAGATAAAAAAAAAAGCATGATCCAGTTCAAAGCCCTATCTAAGTCATGGTAAAGGATTTTATCCTGAAGACTGTGATAAAGGAGTGGAGAATTGGGGAAGATAACTGAAGAATTGTAAAAAGAATAGTGTCATGATCAGATTTGCATTTTAGAAATATCACTGGTAATTGTGTGCAGAATGAATGGGAGTGGAGGAAACAGTTGACAAGATCAGAGACAGACAGCAATTATAGTTAAGGCAAAATGTAATCATTGCATGAACTGACTTAGTAATATTGGGAGTGAAAAAGATATTTAAAACATAGAATTGAGAGATATGATAAGATATGTGTGTTAAGTAAAAGAGAGACTCCAGAATAGTCTTAGGTTTCTGGTTTGGGTTACTGATTTGGGTACTGGATATATAACATTCACTAAGACTGGGAATAAGGAAGGAAGAACATATTTGGAGACAACAGTTTTTGATCTGTTAAGTATAAAGGACCGGTGGGTCATGAGGATGGAGACATACAGTAGACAGCTGAATATATAAGTATGAATCTTAGGACAAAGATCTTGGTTGTAAAGATTGATTTGGGAGATATCACCATAGATATAATAGTTAAAATCATTGTAGTAAATAACTCCCAAATCTTTACTTTTAGCCAAGGCTTTTCTTCTGGGCTACAGATTCAGAGCGAGCATGTTTTAAATGGACTAGTGCAGGACAAAAAAAACAGATAGTGGTAGATTGAGAAGAGTGGTAGTAAAGAAATAGAAGTAGTGTGGTCCACACTTTTAGAATACTGAGCATGAAGAGCTCAAGAAATAGTGCTATTCTTGGAGAAAACAGGATGAAAAAGTTGATGATTGGAGTGGGATTCAGAAGGAAGGATACGTTTTAAATTGAAGCTAGAGAAAAGCAGGAAGTATGGGTATGGATCAAAATAATTTTTTTATGTTGTGTCTCAGAAAGTTGAGGGTGTTCAGAATTGCATTTTACAAAGATCACTATGACAACATTTAAAGATTGAACTTAAGCTAGCTAAATTATTTCATAAAGGTGTGCATTCCTCAAGACAGGAGAACAAAACAGGGTATTAGCTGTTAAAAGAAGAAACATAGTATACCCAACACATTCCTACAAGTATCTGAATAGACACTTTTCTAAAGAATATATACAAATGGTCAATAAGCACATGAAAAATTGTTCAATGTTATTAGCCATCAGGGGAATGCAAAGTGAGATTCTGGTTCATACCCACTAGAATGGTTATTTTAATAAAAAAAATACAGACAGGGGCACCTGGGTGGATCAGTTGGTTAAGCATCTGATGTCGGCTCAGGTCATGATCTCATAGTTGGTGGGTGAGCCCCACGTCGAGCTCTGTGCTGACAATTCAGAGCCTGGAGCCTGCTTCAGATTCTGTGTCTCCCTCTCTCTCTGTCCCTCCCTCCCCCACCATGCTCACGCTTTGTCTCTGTCTCTCAAAAACAAATAATAATTAAAAAAAGACAGACAATAATAAGTGTCAGTGAGGATGTGGAGAAATTGGAACCGTGAAACACTGCTGGCAGGAATGTAAAAATGGTGCAGCCACTTTGTAAAGCAGTCTGGAAGCTCTTCAAAAAGTTAAACATAGAGTTATCATATGACTTGCAATTCCACTTTGGTATTTACATAAAATAATTGAAATTTTATGCCCAATCAAAAATTTTACACAACTATTAACAGCAGCATTATAGTAGTCAAAAAGTAGAAATAAATCTCCTTCAACTGATGAATAAACATAATGTAGTACATCCATAGAATGGAATATTAGTTGGCAAAAAAAAGAGGACTGTAATACTGATTAGTGCAACAACATGGATGAGCCTTGAAAAAATTGTGCTAAGTGAAAAAAGCTAGTCACAAAGGATTACATATTGTATGATTCCGTTTATATGAAATATTTAGAATAGGCAAATTATTTGATGGTTGCTTAGGGCAGAGGTTGGAAGGACAGAACTTGGGGGTAAATGATGAATGACTGCTACTGGGTACAGAATTTCTCTTGGAGGTGATAAAAATGTTCTGAAATTACAGTAATGGTTGCACAAAACTTTGAATATACTAAAAACATTGAGTTTCACACTTTAAATGAGTGAATTCTGTGGTATGTGAATTATATCTCTATAAAACTGTCTTTTAGAAAAGAAAGTGAAAAAGTGCAAATGACCAGAATTCTCTTATTATACTGTTCTGCTTTACATTTTAAGAATATTTCATGCATGATCTCCTATTTAATACCCTCATCATTCTTTAGAGATAGGGATTAGACGATTTTTCTGTTGTCTCTTCTTCCCAAAATGTATTATCTGTGTCCTATCTCTATGTCCAGATGCTTGACACATCGAAGGTGCTCAATAATAAATTATGGCATAAATAATTGAAGAAGTTATATTCCTATGTTAAATATTTTTCTTTCACACAAACCAGTTAAGAAGATATGCCTTGCCAGCCACTGGGCTCAACACTTGATACACATTATCTCCTTTAATTCTTATAACAAAAATCTGTGAGGCAGAGAGAAGCTAAGTTGGTTGCATAGTAGCAGGCTGCTAGACTCTTCTCGCCCCTCAAACATGACTAAGAAACTATCAAATCATAATGGATACCCAAAAAAATCAACATGAAGGCTGTCAGAACAGACTCCACAACTAGAAGGAGAGAAGAGGCCAGATTGAGGAAGGTAGGAAATGCAGAGTCATAATTTGGGGAAGAAACAATCATGGATGCTGCGGAGAGGAGGGAGATGTGATGTCAGAGACAGGCGTGTGAGAGAGGAGCACACAGGGGAACACACAAGGAGAACACTTCCCCAAAGCCCTTGGTTGGGAAAACAAGAGGGACTGGTTTTTGTGAGTTTTTGTAATCAGCAGGGCTTGAAGACTGGAGTACTAAAAGTCATCAGGATTGGCTGGGATAGAGGCCAGAGTGCTGCCCTACTTCTTGAAAGAAGGCAGGCAAACAATCCGAGTGCATACAGTGTGGAAACAGAGATCTGAGGAACCCTGGGGCAAAAAAAGGGGGAGATTATTACTCTTCTTGAAATTTTTTTTTTTAATTTTTTTTAACGTTTATTTATCTTTGAGACAGGGAGAGACAGAGCATGAACGGGGGAGGGTCAGAGAGAGGGAGACACAGAATCGGAAACAGGCTCCAGGCTCCGAGCCATCAGCCCAGAGCCTGACGCGGGGCTCGAACTCACGGACCGCGAGATCGTGACCTGGCTGAAGTCGGACGCTTAACCGACTTGCGCCACCCAGGCGCCCCTACTCTTCTTGAAATTTGTCCCAAAGTTGTAGCATTCTCTGAGGTAATATGCCTGACGGAGAATTTAAAACAACAATCATATGGATACTTGCTGGGCTTGAGAAAAGAATGGAAGACTTCAGGGAGACCATTAATGCAGAGATAAAATAGTTAAAAAACATATGAGTGAAGTCATATGATGTTTGTCCTTGTCTGACTGACTAATTTCACTTAGCATAATACCCTCCAGTTCCATCCACGTGGTTGCAAATGGCAAGATTTCATTCTTTTTGATTGCCGAGTAATACTCTATTGTGTGTGTGTGTGTGTGTGTGTGTGTGTGTATATACCACTTCTTCTTTATCCATTCATCCATCTATGGACATTTGGGCTCTTTCCATACTTTGGCTATTGTTGATAGTGCTGCTATAAACATGGGGGTGTATGCATCCCTTTGAAACAGCTTACCTGTATCCCTTGGATAAGTGCCTAGTAGTGCAATTGCTGTGTTGTAGGGTATTCTATTTTTAGTTTTTTGAGGAAACTCCATACTGTTTTCCAGAGTGGCTTCACTCATATGAGGACTTCAAGAGACATAACAGATGAACATAAGGGAAGGGAAACAAAAATAATATAAAAACAGGGAGGGGGACAAAACAGAAGAGACTCATAAATATGGAGAACAAACTGAGGGTTGCTGGAGGGGTTGTGGGAGGGGGGATGGGCTAAATGGGTAAGGGGCATTAAGGAATCTACTCCTGAAATCATTGTTTCACTATATGCTAACTAAATTGGATGTAAATTTTAAAAAATAAAAAATAAAATAAAAAAGAGTTAAAAAAACAATCAGTCAGAAATGAAAAAGGCAATAACAGAGATTCAAAACAGACTATATTCAATGAGCACAAAGCTGAAAGAAGTAGAGTAATGAATAAGTGATATAGAAGACAAAATAATGGAAAATAATGAAGATAAATGAAAGAAAGAAGAAATTATGGAACCGGAGAATAGATTTAGGAAACTCAATGACTCCATCAACTGTAATAACATTTACATTATAGGAGTACCAGAAGGAGAAGAGAGAAAAAAAGGGAGCAGAAAATTTATTTCAGGGAATAATATCTAAAAACTTCACTAATCTAGGGAAGGAAACAGACATCCAATTCCAGGAAGCACAGTAGACTCCCACCAAAATTAGTAAAAGCAAATTGAAAACTAAAACAGGAAGAAGTAGAAAACTTGAAAAGAAAATTGAATCAGTAATCAAAAATCTCCCAACAAATAAACTTCAGGGCAAAGTGACTTCACAGGCAAATTCTACCAAACATTTAAAGAAGAGTTAATACTTAATTCTTCTCAAACTGTACCAAAAAAATAAACATGGAAAGAAAACTACAAAATTTATTCTATGAGACCAGAATTACCTTGGCTCAAAAACTAGACAAATATCCCACATAAAAAGGAGAATTACAGGCCAATATTCCTGATGACCATGGATACAAAAATTCTTAACAAAATACTAGCAAATAAAATCCATGAGTACATTAAAAGAATCAGTCACCACAATCAAGTGGGATTTATTCCTGGACTGCAAGAATGGTTCAATATTCACAAGTTGATCAAGGTGACAGGAAACATATGGTAATCTCAGTAGATGCAGAAAAATCATTTGACAAAATACAGCCTCCATTCATGATAAAACCCTCAAAAAGTAGGGTTAGAAGGAACATACATCAACATCATAAAGACCAAATATAAAAGAAGCAGAGCTAATATCATCCTTGACTGGGAATAAGGAGAATATTTCCTCTATGGTCAGGAACAAGACAAGGATGTCCACTCTGACTATTGTTATTTAGCACAGTACTGGAAGTCCTAGTCTCAGCAATCAGATAACAAAAAGAAATAATAATGGATCCAAATAGGCAAAGAAGTCAAGCTTTCACTATTCACAGATGATATGATATCCTATGGAGAAAACCTGAAAGTCTCCACCAAAAAATTGGTAGAACTGATACATGAATTCAGTAAGGTTCCAGGATACAAAAGCAATGTACAGAAATCTGTTGCATTTCTATACACCAATAATGAAACATCTGAAAGCAAAATCAAGACATTGATCCCATTTACAATTGCACCTAAAACCATAAGATACCTAGGAATAAACCTAACCAAAGAGGTAGGATTTATACTCTGAAAACTATAGAAAAATTATGAGACATTGAAAATAATAAAGACATGGAAAAATATTCCATGCTTATGGATTGGAAGAACAAATATTGTTAAAATGTCTATACTACTCAAAGGAATCTTCACATTAAATGCAATCCCTATCAAAATACCAACAGCATTTTTCACAGAGCTAGAAGAAACAATTCTAAAAAATTTTATAGAACCACAAAAGACCCTGAGTAGCCAAAACAATCCTGAAAAAGCAAAGCAAAGCTGGAAGCATCAGAATGAAGCTACAGTACAAAGTTGTTGTCATCAAGACATTATGGTACTGGCACAAAAACAGACATATAAATCAGTGTAACTGAATAGAAAACCCAGAAATGTACCCACAACTTTATGATGAAGTCATCTGTGACAAAACAGGAAAGAATATCCAATGGAAAAAAAGACAGTCTCCAACAAATGGGATTGGGAAAACTGGACAGCCACATGCAGAAGAATGAACCTGGACCACTTTCTTACACCATACACAAAAATAAATTCAAAATGGATGAAAGACCTAAATGTGAGACAAGAAACCATGAAAATCATAGAAGAGAACACAGGCAGTAACCACTTTGACATCAGCCTTAACAACTTCTTACTAGATATTTCTCCTAGGGAAGAGAAACAAAATACAAAAGAAAATACTGGGACGTCATCAAAATAAAAAGCTTCTGGGCAATGAAGGAAGCAATCAGAAAACTAAAAGGCAAGCTACGGAATGGGAGAAGATATTTGAAAATGACATATCTGATAAAGGGTTAGTATCTAAAATATATAAAGAACTTATAAAACTCAACACCCAAACAACAGATAATCCAGTTAAAAAATGGTCAGAAGACATGAATAGACATTTTTTGCAAAGAAGACAGATGGCCCACAGACACATGAAAAATACTAAACGTCAACATAATAAGGGAAATAGAAATCGAAAGAACAATGAGATATCACCTCATACCCATCAGAATGGGTAAAATTAACAACAGAAGAAACAGTAGCTGTTGGCGGGGATGCAGAGAAAGGGGAACTCTCTCACACTGTTGGTGGGAACGTATACTGGTGCAACCACTCTGGAAAACAGTATGGAGGATCTACAAAAAGTTGAAAGTAGTACTATCCTACAATCCAGCAATTGCACTACAAGGTATTTACCCAAAGGATACAAAAATACTAATTCAAAAGGATACATGCATTACAATGTTCATAGCAGCATTATCAACAATATGTAAATTATGGAAATCACCCAAATATCTATTAATTGACTGATGAATAGATAAATGAGATGTGATATACATATTCAGTGGTATAGTACTCAGCCATATAAAATAATGAAATCTTTTGCAAAGATGTGGATAGAGCTAGTGAGAATTATGCTAAGTGAAATAAGTTACTCAGAGAAAGGCAAATTCCATATGATTCCATTCATGTGTGGAATTTAAGAAACAAAACAAGCCAGAAAAGGGAACAATAGAGAGAGAAAATCAAACAAAGAAACAGCCTCTTAACTATAGAGAACAAACTGATGGCTACCACTCTGGCGGATGGAAGGAGGATGGGCTAAATGAATAGGTGATGGAGATGAAGAAGTGTACTTATTTTGATGAGTACTTGGTATTGTATGGAATTGTTGAATCATTAAATTGTGCACCCAAATCTAATATTACACTGTATATTAACTAACTGGAATTTAATAAAAACTTAGAAAATATATAACTGTTTTGAATATAAACAATATAAAATAATTTCATTAGACTCTGTGCTTCTGGCTAGGGAGAATTTAAACATAGCATAAAAGAATGTTAACAACATGAATTTTTAAAGGAAATTAAGGCTCTATTATACTAGTTTTAATAGCTTTTATTTTATTTATATTTGTATAAAGTTTTTATTTCAAATCATTATAGTTAACATACAGTATTACATTAGTTTCAGGTGTGCAATTTAGTGATTCAACAATTCTATACATTACTCAGTGCTCATCATGATTATTGGACTCTTTAATTCTCTTTACTTATTTAATCCATTCCCCCACCGACCTTCCCTCTGCTAACCATCAAGTTTACCTGTATAGTTAAGAGTCTGTTTCTTGATTTCTCTATTTCCCTTTGTTCATTTGTTTTGTTTCTTGAATTGCACATATAAGTGAAATCATATGGTATTTTTATTTCTCTGGCTGGCCTATCTTGCTTAACATAATACTCTTTAGCTCCATCCATGTTATTGCAAATGGCAATATTTTATTTTTTTGGCTGAATAATATTCCAGATTATATATATAATCACATTTTCTTTATCTAGCCATCTATCGATGGAGACTTGGGCTTCCAGCACAGAGCCTGATGCAGGGCTCGATTCCACAAACTGTGAGATCATGACCTGAACTGAAGTCAAGAGTTGGACCTTAACTCATGAGCCACCCAGGTGCCCCTTGCATTTTTTGTATTAGTGTTTTGTAGTGTTTGTAGTGAGATTATTGCATGGTACAGTAGGTCTATTTTTACCATTTTGAGGAACCTCTGTATTGTTTTCCACAGTGGCCACACCTGCTTGCATTCCCACCAACAGTACATGGGGGTTCCTTTTCCTCCACATCCTCACCAACACTTCTTGTTTATGTTTTTTTTTCTTTTAGCCATTCTGACAGGTGTGAGGCGATATCTCATTGTAGTTTAGATTTTCATTTTCCTGATACTGACTGATGTTGGGCATCTTTTCATGTGTTTGTTGCCATCTGTACACCTTCTTTGGGAAATGTCTGTCCATGCCTTCTGTTAAAGGCCCATTTTAAAGATTGTATTGTGTGTTAATATACTTTTTTTCGCTTGTTCAGTTTTTAAAGTTTATTTATTTTGCGAGAGAAAGGGCATGTATGTGTGAGTGGAGGAGGGGAAGAGAGAGAATCTCAAGCAAGCTCTGTCCTGTCAGCTCAGAGCCCAACATAGGGCTTGAACTTATGAACCATGAGATCATGACTTGAGCCAAAACCAAGAGTCAGATGCTTAACTGACTGAGACACCCAGGAACCCCATCTTATTAATTTTCTATTGAAGTATAGCTAACATACAATATTACATTAGTTTAAGGTGTACAACATAGTGATTCACCTTCTCCATACATTATGTTATGCTCACCACAAGGGTAGCTACCATCTGTTACCATACAATGCTATTAAAATACCATTGACTATATTCACTATGCTGTACCTTTCATCTCCGTGACTCATTCATTCCATAACAAGGAGCCTGTACTTCCCTCTGCCCTTCACCCATTTTGTCTATAACCTCACTATCTCCCCTCTGGAAACCACCAGTTTGTTCTCTGTATTTATGAGTCTATTTCTTCATGTTTTTTTATTGTATTATTTTTTAGATTTCTCATATAAGTGAAATCACATGGTATTTGTCTTTATGAGAATTGATTCACTTACCTTCTAGGTGCATTCATGCTGTTACAAATGCCAAGATCTCACTATTTCTATGGCTAAGTAATATTCCATTGTGTGTATATATCACTTCTTTATCCATTCATTCATAAATGGACACTTAGGTATTTGTATGCCTTGGGTATTGTAAATAGAACTGAAGAAACTCAATAACAAAAGGCAGATGGCAAAAGAAAATGCCAGCCAACCTGATGATAGGTCAGTAGAAATTATCTAATCTAAAGAGAGAAATAAAAAGGACTACAAAGAAGCCGTCCAGTTTGCAATTACTTGGAATAACAGAGAGATGGATACAAAAGAATATTTGGAGAAATAATGGATGAGAATTTCACTAAATTGCTACAAACATACACTTACAGTTACAAGTAGCTTGGCAAACGAAGCAATATAAACATGAAGAGAGCTATACCTAGGCACATCATGGTTAAACTGCTGAAAACAAAACAAAACAAAAAACTAAGGGAACAACAAAGAAGTAGCCAGAAAGAAAAAAATAATAAATGACATCAAAAGCAATGGAGGTCCATAGACAGCTAAACAATTGTGGGAGGCCGGGCCCCAGTGCCAGGATGAGACCGGGTCGAGCAACGGCTCCCTGTTGACTCAGCCAACCCGGTGGTTCCCCCTCCCATTCCCCCACTTGCAAGGGCATACGAAAGCCTTGTAAAGGCTGAGAAAGTTAATTCCTGAATCCTGTGGTCTGTGGGTGTTGGCAGTAATGTTACCCCCCCTTTTCTACCCCAGGTCAAATAGAAACAAACATGGGAACTGTGTTTTGCTAGCAATCTATCAACAAGGTCTTGCTGTGACCCGTTTAGAAAGTTCACAAGGTACACAGAACTAAATGTTTTGGCTGGCAGTGATCATGTGAAACCTGTTTATTCTTAGAATGACCTGATCCATAAGAGTCTTATATTATAAAAGATTGTGTACAGCAACAATAAAGCCGTCACTTGGGCCATCAGCCCAGGGGAGCCTCCTGTTCCCAAACTGGCTTCTCTTCTCTCTTTTTTTCTTACATTCCCCTACCCTCAGGACCCTGATCTTGGTGTTTGTTGTGCCAGTCGCAACAAACAATATCTTTATTTAATTTATTTTTTAACTTTATGTACAAGTTAGTATATAGTGCAACAACGATTTCAGGAGTAGATTCCTTAATGCATCTTACCCACTTAGTCCATCCCCCCCCAACAACCCTTCCAGTATCTCTGTTTGTTCTCAATATTTAAGAGTCCCTTATATTTTATTCCTCTCTTGTTTTTATATTGTTTTTGCTTCCCTTCCCTTATGTTCCTCTTTTTTTTGTATTTTAAAGTCCTCATATGATTGAAGTCATATGATAATTGTCTTTCTCTCTGACTAATATCGCTTAGCACAATACCCTCTAGTTCCATCCATGTAGTTGCAAATGGATGTAGTTGCAAGATTTCATTCTTTTTGATTGCCGAGTAATACTCCATTGTGTATATATATATATATATATATATACCACATCTTCTTTATCCATTCATCCATCTATGGACACTTGGGCTCTGTCCATATGTAGGCTATTATTGATAGTGCTGCTATAAACATGGGGTGCATGTACCCTTTGAAACAGTATACCTATATCCTGTGCATAAATACCTAGTAGTTCCATTGCTGGGGTCATAGGGTAGTTTTATTTTCAGTTTTTTGAGAAACCTCCATACTGTTTTCCAGAGTGGCTGCACCAGTTTGCATTCCTACCATTGGTGCAAAATAAATCCTCTTTCTCCACATCCTCGCCAACATCTGTTGTTGCCTGAGTTGCTAATGTTAGTAATCCTGACAGGTGTGAGGTGTTATCTCAATGTGGTTCTGATTTGTCTTTCCCTGATGATGAGTGATGTGGAGCATTTTTTTCATGCGTCAGTTGGCCATGCGCATGTCTTCTTTGGAGAAGTGTCTATTCATGTCTTTTGTCCATTTCTTCACTGGATTATTTGTTTTTCGGGTGTTGAGATTGATAAGTTCTTTATAGGTATTGGATATTAACCCTTTATCTGATATGTCGTTTGCAAAATCTTCTCTCATTCCGTCGGCTGCCTTTTAGTTTTTCTGATTATTTCCTTCACTGTGCAGAAGATGTTATTTTGATGAGGTCCCAAAAGTTCATTTTTGCTTTTGTTTCCCTTGCCTCTAGAGATGTGTTGAGTAAGAAGTTGCTTCAGCCAAGATCAAAGAGGTTTTTGCCTGCTTTCTCCTTTATGATTTTGATGGCTTCCTGTCTTACATTTAGGTCTTTCATCCATCTGAGTTTATTTTTGTGTATGTTGTAAGAAAGCGGTCCAGATTCATTCTTCTTCATGTTGCTGTCGTTTTCCCAGCACCACTTGCTGAAGAGACTGTCTTTATTACATTGAATATTCTTTCCTCCTTTGTGAAAGATTAGTTGGCCATACATTTGTGGGTCCATTTATGGGTTCTATATTCTTTTCCATTGGTCTATTTGTCTGTTTCTGTGCCAGTGCCAAACTGTCTTGATGATTACAGCTTTGTAATACAGTTTGAAGTCCGGGATTGTCATGCCTCCTGTTTGGTTTTCTTTTTCAAGATTGCTTTGGCTATTCGGGGTCTTTTCTGGTTGCATACACATTTTAGAATTTTTTTTTTTTATCTCTGTGAAGAATACTGGTGTTATTTTGATAGAGATTGCATTGAATATGTATATTGCTTTGGGTAGTATTGACTTTTTAGCAATATTTGTTCTTTCTATCCAGAGCGCGGAATAGTTTTACACTTTTTGTGTGTCTTCTTCAAATTATTTCATAAGTTTTCTATACTTTTCAGTGTATAGATTTTTCACCTCTTTGGTTAGATTTACTCCGAGGTATTTTATGGGTTTTGGTGCAATTGTAAATGGGATTGATTCTTTGATTTCTCTTTCTGTTGCTTCATTGTTGGTGTATAGGAATGCAACCGATTTCTGTGCATTGATTTTATATCCTGAAACTTTGTTGAATTCATGGATCATTTCTAGCAGTTTTTTGTTGGAATTTTTTGGGTTTTCCATATAGAGTATCATGTCATCTGTGAAGACTGAAAGTTTGACTTCCTCTTGGGTGATTTGGATGCCTTTTATTTCTTTGTGTTGTCTGATTCCAGAGGCTAAGACTTCCAATACTATGTTGAATAACAGTGGCGAAAGTGAACATCCCTATCTTGTTCCTGACCTTAGTGGGAAAACTCTGTTTTTCCCCATTGAGGATGCTATTAGCCTTGGGTCTTTCATATATGGCATTTATAATCTCAAAGTATGATCCTTCTATCCCTACTTTCAAAGGATGCTGTATTTTGGCAAATTTTTTCTCTGCATCTATTGAGAGGATCGTGTACTTCTTGTTCTTTCTTTTATTGATGTGATGAATTACACTGATTGTTTTGTGGATATAGAACCAGCTTTGCATCCCAGGTATTAATCCCACTCGGTCATGGTGAAAAAAAATTTTAATGTATTTTGGGATATGGTTGGGTAATAACTTGTTGAGGATTTTTGCATCCATGTTCATCAAGGAAATTGGTCTCTAGTTCTCTTTTTTAGTGGGGCCTTTGTCTGGTTTTGGAATCAAGGTAATGCTGGCTTCATAAAAAGATTTTGGAAGTTTTCCTTCCATTTCTATTTTTTGGAACATTTTCAAAAGAATAGGTGTTAACTATTCTTTGAATGCTTGGTAGAATTCCCCTGGAAAGCCATCTGGCCCTGGACTCTTGTTTTTTGGAAGATTTTTGATTAATCATTCAATTTATTTACTGGTTATGGGTCTGTTCAACTTTTCTATTTCTTCATGTTTCAGTTTTGGTGGTTTATATGTTTCTAGGAAATGTTCCAGTTTTTCCAGATTGCTCATTTTATTGGTGTATAATTTCTCATAATATTTTCTTATTGTTGTGTTTATTTCTGCTATGTTGGTTGTAATTTCTCCTCTTTCATTATTGATTTTATTTATTTAGGTCCTTTCCTTTTTCTCTTTGATCAAACTGGCAAGGGATTTATTAATTTTGTTTATTTTTCAAAGAACCAGCTTCTAGTTTCATTGATCTGTTCTGTTTTTGTTTTTGTTTTTGTTTCTTTGATTTTGATAGCATTGATTTCCACTCTAATATTTATTATTTCCTGTCTTCTGCTGGTTTTGGATTTTGTTTGCTGTTTTTTTTCCAGTTCTTTAGGGTATAAGGTTAGGATGTGTATCTGAGACCTTTCTTCTTTCTTTAGGAAGGCCTGGATTGCTATATACCTCCTTCTTATGACTTCCTTTGCTGCATCCCAGAGGTTTTGGACTGTGGTGTTATCATTTTCATTGGCTTCCATGTTAAAGAGAAGTTAGTTTTCTCTTTAACTTCTTGGTTAGCCCATTCACTCTTTAGTGCAATGTTCTTTAGTGTCCAAGTATTTGTTATCTTTCCAAATTTTTTTCTTGTAGTTGATTTAGAGTTTCATAGCCTTGTGGTCTGAAAATATGCACAGCATGATCTCAATCTTTTTGTACTTATTTTTTTTATTTTTTTTTCCTCAACGTTTTTATTTATTTTTGGGACAGAGAGAGACAGAGCATGAACGGGGGAGGGGCAGAGAGAGAGGGAGACACAGAATTGGAAACAGGCTCCAGGCTCTGAGCCATCAGCCCAGAGCCTGATGCGGGGCTCGAACTCCCAGACCGCGAGATGGTGACCTGGCTGAAGTCAGACGCTTAACCGACTGCGCCACCCAGGCGCCCCAATCTTTTTGTACTTCTTGAGGGCTGATTTGTGTCCCGGTATGTGATCTATTCTGGAGAATGCTCCATGTGTACTGGAGAAGAATGTGTATTCTGCTGCTTTAGGATGAAATGTTCTGAACGTATCTGTTAAGTCCATCTTGTCCCATTGGTCATTCAAAGCCATTGTTTCCTTGTTGATCATCTGTTTAGATGATCTGTCCATTGTTGTAATTGGGGTATTGAAGTCCCCTACTCTATGTTATTATTATCAATGAGTTTCAATGAGTTTGTGATTAATTGATTTATATATTTGGGTGCTGTCACATTTGGTGCATAAATGTTTACAATTGTTAGGTCTTCTTCGTGGATAGACCCCTTAATTTTGATATAATTCTCTTCTTCATCTCTTGTTACAGGCTTTATTTTAAAGTCTAGATTGTCTGACATAAGTATTGCTACTCAAGCTTTCTTTTGTTGACCATTAGCATGATAGATTGTTCTCCATCCCCTTACTTTCAATCAAGTGTCTTTAGGTCTAAAGTGGGTCTCTTTTAAACAGCATATAGAGTTTTCTTATCCATTCTGTTACCTTATGTCTTTTTATTGGAGCATTTAGTCCATTGATGTTTAGAGTGAGTACTGAAAGATATGAATTTATTGCCATTATGATGCTTGTAGAGTGGAGTTTCTGGTGGTGTTCTCTGGTCCTCTCTAGTCTTTGTTAATTTTGGTCTTTTTTCATCTTTTCTCCCCTCAAAAAGTCCCCCTTAAATTTTCTTGCAGGGCTGGTTTAGTGGTCATGAACTCCTTTAATTTTTGCCTGGTAAACTTTTTATCTCTCCTTCTATTTTGAATGTCATCCATGCGGAATAAAGAATTCTTAGCTGCATATTTTTCCAATTCAGCATGCTGAATATATCCTGCCACTCTTTCTGGCCGGCCAAGTTTCTGTGGATATGCCTACTGTCAAACTGATCTGTCTTCCATTGTAGATTAAGGACTTTTTTCCCTTGCTGATTTCATGATTCTTTCCTTGCCTGAGTATTTTGTGAATTTGACTATGAGATGCCTTGTTGATGATCTGTTTTTGTTGAATCTAATGGGAATCCTTTGTGCTTCCTGGATTTTGATGTCTGTGCCTTTCCCCAGGTTAAGAAAGTCTTCTGCTATCATGTGCTTACATAACCCTTCTACTCCTTTTCCTCTCTTCTTCTTCTGGCACCCTTATGATTCTGATGTTGTTCCTTTTTTCTTTTGTTTTTTTTTTTTTGATGTTGTTCTTTTTTAATGAGTCACTTATTTCTCTAATTTTTTTTAATATAAAAAAATTTTAACATTGATTTATTTTTGAGAGACAGAGAGAGACAGAGTATGAGTAGGGGAGGGGCAGAGCGAGAGGGAGACACGGAATTAGAAGCAGGCTGAAGGCTCTGAGCTGTCAGCACAGAGCCCAACATGGAGCCCGAACTCTCAAACCACGAGATCATGACCTGAGCCGAAGTTGGACGCTTAACCGACTGAGCCACCCAAGAGCCCCTGATTTATCTAATTATTAAATCATGGTCTTTTGCCTTAGCCTCCCTCTTTTTTTTTTTTTTTTTTTTTTTTGCTTAATTGTTCTCCATTAGTTTGTCCTCTAAATCATTGATTCGCTGCTCTACCTCACCCATTCCTGCGGCCATGGCATCCTTTCAACATTGCAGCTAAGTTATACCATTTTTTATTTCATCCTGACTAGTTTTTACTTCTTTTACCTCCACAGAACGAAATTCTAATCTATTTTCGACCCCAGATAGTATTCTTATTGTGATTCTAAATTGTGGTTCAGACATCTTGCTTGTATCTGTGTTGCTTAAGTCCCTGGCTGTCGTTTCTTCCTGCTTTTTCTTTTGGGGTGAATTCCTTCGTTTTGTCATTTTGAAGGAAGAAAAATAATTAATAAGGTCAAAAATTAAAATTAAAAACAACACAGACACATACAAAATCAAATAAATGATGCTAGATCCTTGGTGTGTTTTGGTCTGGTTGTTGAAAGGAACTTGATAGATTAGAGAAAAAAGGGGGAAAAAGAAAAAAAAAGGAAAACGTTTGAAAACTTGAAAAAAAAATGAATACAATGAAATAGAATAAAATGTAATGATGGAAGTAAAATAGAATTTGAAAAATTTGCAGAAACATAAAAAATATAGTAGACAAATAAGGAAAATGTTTTTAATAAAAATTGAAAAGAAAATAATTTTTTTCTCTTTCTGTATTCAAGAAAAAGAAAAAAAGACCCAGAAATTGAATAGATGGACCAGTGAACAGACTGAAATATGATTGAAATTACATCATTTTCCCCTAGAATTCAAACTGTGAAGCACTTTATAGTCTGTAAACCAAGCAGTTGGAGAGACTTGTGTTCCTGAAGAGCAAGGTTGGCTCAGTTGGGCAGGGCTTAGTGTAACAGCTCCATTCTCCACTTGATGGCACTACTTAGCTTACTGGGGTGGATTGTTGTGGCACGTGTAGGTGTGTATGTGCATGTGCAAGAGGGGTGAAAATGGCATCGCCCAGCTACCCAGTCTCTAGTATCAGAACTCTGTTATCCCCACTCAGCAATCATGCACCCGTCCTTTGCCTCTGGCTTCTGTCCACTCTCCGCTTTTACACTGTCCATGACCAAGCTGTCAGGTTGCCAGGTGGCACCTCTCTCCTGACTTTTATCTCAGATGCGTCTGTGTTTCCCTATCCCTCACTTCTGAGGGCTTTCACCCGCTCAGACCTTTTGGAAGAGGGTCTCACTGAGCAATGGCCAGGTGCCAGTCATGTCCAGGAATGTTCATGGCACCGTGCTGCTGCAGATGCCCAGAGACTGGTTGGGTGCCAGCCCGCCCCGGAAAAAGTTCATGCAATCGTGTAGCAGCAGCATTTCAGGGATTTTGGAAAATCACGACATCCATCTGGCACCAGGCTTCCCCCGTAATGTCCTTGTTCCAGCACCAGTGAATGTGATTGTTCTCCAGGCCCGCTGGGAACATTTCTTGTAGGGCAGCCACACAGCCTCTACCAAATTACCTCCCAGCAGGGAAACCACCTCTCCACGTGTGGTCTGAGGACCCCCTGGGCCTCCCTCTGCTCCTGGTGATTCACCCTTCCCACCAGAACACCGGCAGGTATTGAGCTGTGGAAACTCAGACTCTGTGCCTCCCTGTTTAAAGAGTCTTGATGAAATTTAAACCCTCTCCTTTCTCCTTTCTCCCTTTTTAGTTCTGTCCCTGTGGCTGTTTCCACTTTTCCACTTTCTCTCCAGCAGCTTTTGGGGGGGGGTGCTTTTCCCATCCTCTTCCTCCATCTCTGTCCTCTCTCCACAAGCAAAAAGAGCTCCCTGCCCTCTGCAGCTTCTCCCTCCCCCAGTTCACCTCTCTGTGTTGTGTACCTGCTGAGTTCTGTGGTTCAGGTTGTGCAGATTGTTGTGTTAATCCTCAAATCAGTTTTCTAGATGTGCAGGATAGTTTAGTGTTGATCTGGCTGTATTTCATGGACACGAGATGCAAGAAAACTTCCATGCTATTCTGCCATCTTGGCTCCTCCCACTAGCTATCTTTCTTAATTGCATTGACAATTTTTACAAAGCAGGAACTTTAGTGTGAGACATTTGAAGTCTTCTGACTAATAACCTGCATCTACATTGGTTTGGGTTGGGAAGGAGATCTATGATGAATCCCAAGTTCTGCTAATGAGATCTTCTCCCAAGTTTCTTCTCATATAATTTCTGCTGGAAGGGATGCTCTGTCCAGGGGTGTGGGAGGAGAAGAGAAGGTGATATGGTAGCCGGGACTCAGGGAAGAGGGGTGGAGATCCTAAACAATATCTTTGAAGTGTTAAGTTCTCTCCCGCTTTCTTCCTCTTTACAAATTCTATTTATTATATTTTGTCCCAATTTTCATATCATTTTCTCCCTTTTATTACATGTGAACCCATTCTTCAAAACTTAGCTTAAGCATTTCTTTTCATAAATCTGTCTTGACTTCATTGTGTTTCAGGTGACCTTCCTCTCTGCAAATTTAACATACATTCAATTCTCAATTATAACCCTAAACTCATCTAGTATTGTCAGTTTTTTAAAAAAATACTTTTCTTGGGTCATCTGGGTGGCTCAATTGGTTAAGTGTCTGACTCTTGGTTTTGGCTCAGGTCATGATCTCATAGTTTTTGAGTTCAAGCCCCACATCGTGCTTTGTGCTGGCAGCACAGAGCTTGCTTGGGATCCCCTCTCTCCCTCTCTCTCTGTGCCCCTACCATGCTTGCTTTCTCTCTCTCCCAAAATTAATTAATTAATTAATTTAAAAAATAAAATACTTTTCTTCCCATTAATTTGTGAGCTTCCTGATGGCACATATTACCACATTCGTTTTTTTATGTTCTCTTAGTACATTGCCTGACAGTAGTAGCTGCTTAATACTGATTTACCTTATTCAACTTTAGTACAGGATGCTACAAATTAATAGGTGACCAAAAATGTGCTCACTCTATTCATTAGAATCTAATGAGGAAGAATACATTAAAAAAGTAAAACAAAATTAAGGATAATATCACAGTTGTGACAAGTGAAAGAAATACACTGTGCTACAAAGGAAAAGAACAGGGAAAGGAAGTAGAGAAAATAACTTAGTAAACCTATTTAGAGGTGGAGTCAAGGAGAATTTCACAGAAACGCACTTGATCTGTTTTAAGGTATGCTTTCAGTGAGTGATTTTTGCTCCATTTACATGTACTTTCTACATATTTATAGATTTTTTCCAGTTGTGGATATGAAACTTTTCTGAGTTTAACAGGCCAGTCTACCATGAATTGAAGAACATTAAGAAAATTAAAATTCACTTCATAACTAATTCCAAAGAACTCAAAGTGGGCCTAGAGTCACTATTTTTGGTGAACCAAATTATTATTTGCGGAAGAAGCAGAAAGAGAAACAATTCTTTTCTGATTATTGTAGTAATCCTAGAGTAAGAGATTGAAGATTACATACTTCTTTCCTTTTATTCCATTTCTTTGACTCATTCCCTGGTTAGGTGACCATTATTCACCAGATCTTAAATACCTAATGTTCATGTTCCTTATGAATTGAGGCAAGAGAAAATATGGATATATTTAATCTCTAGACAAAAAAAATTAATTAAATTTCCCTTCACAATATTTTTCTTTCTACCAACTTTTGATTAAAGATGCTAATGGAAAAATCCTGGTTAATCAGTAGACTGGTTCTGATTTAAAGCCATTATGCCTTATTTATTTTTAAGATTATCTCTCATCTGGGATTAGTGTTCTTTCAAGATACACACATCACGAGGTCATTAAAGTGTAGAATGACAGCAAAGGAATTGTAGACTCCAAATGAGAAGAAACCAATGTTGTTCCCTTTTGGTTCCTAGCATAAAAACCCACTTAGTAGTGTTTATTAGATACCATTGTTCATTTATCTGTCCAACAACAACAAAAATATTGAATGCTTATTATGTGTTTGTCGAACTATTGTTTACTCTCAGGATACAGTGGTATCTGAGATTAAGTGTTATCCTCATGGAACTTACATTAGGGAAGGGAGAGGAGGTAGACAGTAAATAAATAATCAAGCAAATAAGATAATTTCAGATTGTGATAAATTCTATAAGTGCAAAAACCAAGGTGATGTAATAGTGACTTGGAAGGGAGCAATGTTAGATACGAAGACTCTTTGAAGAGATATTTGAATTGAGACTTAAAGCTGAGTAAAACACTCTCATTAAAAAAAAGTCAGGGTGGGGTGCCTGGTTGGCTCAGTTGGTTAAACATTTGACTCTTGATTTTGCCTCCGATCATGATCTCACAGTCAGGAGATAGAGCCCCATGTTGGGCTTCATGCCCAGAATGGAACCTGCTTAAGATTCTCTCTCTCCCCTGCCCCTGCCTCATGCTCTCTCACTCTCTCTCTCTCTCAAAAGAAAAGGTCACAGAAATAACTTAGCAGAGAGAAGAGCAACTACAAAAATCCTAAGGGAAAAACAGGTTTTATGTGTTCAAAGAAAGAAATTCAACATGGCAGGAATGTTAATGAAGTAGACGGATCATGCTGGAGTTTGTAGGATATGTTAAGACATTTAGTTTTATTGCCATCTCAGTGGAAAGTCACACGGTAGGAGTCCACAGGAATGAGTTTGAATGCTGTGCAGAGAATCGTTTGCAGGGTTCCACAACTGGAAGAAGAAAGAAGAGTTCAGAATCTGACAGAAGTACAAGAGAGTATACCTTCAACTAGAACTTGACAGTGGGGATAAAAAGAAGTAATCTATTTCAGCAGTGTAACAAAGTTTATTGATAGGTTGGACATAGAGAATAAGGGAAAGAGAGAAACTAATGATGACCATTAGTTTTTGTTTAAGCAGCTGGATTAATGGGGAACACTGGAGGAGGAGCAGGAACACTGTGAGGGGAATAATCAGACTTCGGTTTTGACATGGTTAGTTGGGGACACCTACTAGACATCCAAGGGGAGGTCTTGAGTAGGCAGTTGGATATATAAATTTGTATCCCAGGAGACAAGTTTGAAATAGAAATAGAAATTTGATAGTCACCAGGATATGGCTACTATTTAAAGTCATGTTACTAGACTTATGGACAGAGTGTAAATATAGAAAAAAAAAAGAAAGGTTAGTAACAAGACTTCAGATGTTTCAATATTTAGACATAAGGTAACAAGGGGAAGCTGGGCCAGCAAAAGGAACTGGGATAGATCACATATATCATTAGGAGGAAAAACAGAAGAGTGTAGTGTCATGGGAGCAAAGAGAGAGAAGAACGTATTTCAAGAATTAGGAAATGGGTCACTATATTACATGCTACTGACAGAAATGCCAGATGAAGAGAAATAACATTGGATTTGACAACGTGAATTGATTAGTAACCTTGACAAGAGCTGTTTTAGCAGAGTAGTGGGGACAGAAGCAAGCCTGGCATGGATTGACAAGTATAGGAGAAGTTAGAGGGTTGTTACAATGAAGACAGACACCTTTTTTTGAAATGTTTTAGAGGGAAAGGAAGCAAAAAAAATGAAGCAGTAGCTGGAAGATAATGTGGAGTTAAGTTTTTTGTAATGCAAATCTGTATATTTATAAGAATAATCCAGGAGAGAAAGATAAAAGTACTACAAGATAGAATGGGAAAAATTACATGAATAAAGTCCTTGAGATGGCAAGAAGGATCATGAGCACATCTGGAGGAATTGATCTTTGGATATCTTTATCCAAATAGAGTGTATGGATACAGATGTAGGTAGGTTTGTAAGTTGGTGGTGGGAAGATAAAAATAGTTCTCTTCTGATCATTTCTGTTTTCTTAGTGGAATAAAGTGAAGTCATCAACTAAAAATAAAGAACATGTAGAAGCTGGAGGTTTGTGGAGAGATGGGGTGGTAAAATAATTGTCTCAGAGAGTAGAAGTATGAATTAATTAATTCTAGAATGGCTAGGCAGTGCGTTTAGGCCCTTTGCAATTTTTTTTATCACACATTTTCAAACCTGAAGTTCATCTGAGAAAATAAGATCCAGCCCTCCATGATGCAGTCTATTCCTGGTTCTGGGTATTGTGCCCTAGATAGAGCCTTAATCTATAACAACTGGAAAAACTTTATTGACATAAGAAAAGGGAATGAATAGGACAAGTGCTTTGCCTGTGACTTCTAATACATGGGGCACCTGGTCAGGCTGTCCCAGGTAGATAAGATGGACCTGTTTTGTATATTCTTGCACACAATATTTTTTGCTCTTTGGAATGTCATAAGAGAAGTCCAGAAACTTCTCTTGATTTTCTTACTTTTACCAACCCTTAGATGATGTTTTGCTGTTTTATCATTAATTCAAATGGGAATCTACTGACTTTCCTTATCAGGTCTTAATGGGCCCCTCCACAAGGCTTTTTCTTTGTCCTTTGAAATTGTCAAGCTAGACCATGGCTTAATGCTCTACTAAATACATCTGTCTCACACTCTCACAGCATCATCTTCACTATGAGTGCTGAAAAATGGAATTAATGATTGTGGCTGTGTAATACCAAATAGGGAATTTTAAGGTTTTTTTTTTAAATAAAATATGGAAAAAGAATTATTTTTGATGGAGAAAGTGAAAGCCACATTGTTTTTGAAAAACATGAAAAGTCTCAACTTTGGGTCTAACAACAGTGACTTCAGGATAGGGTGACCAGGATAGTCCCACTTTCTGTTGGTTGTTCCAATGCAAACATTAGCAGTTCCCTGTGTTACTCTCCTAAGTGTTCTGGTTTGGACAATAAACTATATTATCACCCTGTCTCAATGGTCTAATATAGTCACTGACTCTGGAGAAAACTGTCTTCAGTAGCTAGCTGTTATTTTTTCTGGACTCCCATGTGCTTCCAAGAGTAGAGTGCCACACTACTATCAGCACCACCATCACCACTACCTATAGGGCATAATCTCAAAAAAATAATCTCACCATGTCAGTCTGGCCCTGCCTTCTGCTCTATAATTTTGTACTCTTAGATTCTGCCTGAAACACATTTCTACATTTAACTAGTTAAATCAAGGGCTAGTTAGGGATTAATAACTTTAAATCAGGCCCAAAATGGGACACACTAGAGGTACACAGCAGTCCTTCTACATGATATGACCCCTTTACTACTTTCTATGGTATTTTCTCCCCAATATATCCATTCTGCTGAAGCTAGAGAATCTGGTTTATGACCCCTAGTCCAAATTTTGGATAAGCCTCTTTTCACCAGATCAGATATACTATTCTCTTTTGCCTTCTAGAGAAAGAGACCTGATACAATGAAGTTAAGTCCACTATGGAAGCAAAGGTAGCCCCTTTAAGACCTGATGTATGGAATGATCAGGAACCCTTGATTCTGACTACTGTGACATCAGGGATCAAAGATCAGAAGGACTGGCTATAGACACAAGTGAATTTTTCTTGTCAAGCTTCACTGAAATCAAACTTTCAAGAGTCATGGTCTTCTTTTTTTGTTTTGTTGTGATTTTTTGTTTTATTTTAAAGAAGATCACAAAAACAAAGCAGAAAAGGAAAGCCCAAAGACAAAAGAAAGATATTTAAACAACGGAGGGGACATATTGTGTCAGTCTCATTCTTCTTGTTTGTATCAGAGAGTTTTTCTAGATACCTAATCTTTATCTCATCTCTGACATTATTACCAATCCAAGATTCCTCACTCCACCCCCCAGAGGTGGTTGTTAACATGACCTGAAAGTTAGGAATGAGTCATGATGTTTATTTCACATATTACTTACTTAATCACTTAATTTTTAATTTTTTTAATGTTTATTTATTTTTGAGAGAGAGGGAGACAGAGCCCGAGCAAGGGAGGGGCAGAGAGAAAGGGAGACATGGAATTTGAAGCAGGCTCCAGGCTCTGAGCTGTCAGCACAGAGCCTGATGCAGGGATCAAACCCACAAACCGTGAGATCATGACCTGAGCCAAAGTCAGATGCTTAACCAACTGATCCACTCAGGCACCCCACTTAATTTTTTTTTATAAATCATAAAGTGCAGTGTTTTATAGTCGGCATCAAATTTCCCGTGTCAAAATATCTCAACCAAAGTAGCAATGTAAAACAAAATCAATATCCTTGATTTCAATATGGCTCCATCAAAATGACCATGTCAGCAATGTTATGTACCAAACATAACCAGTGTGGTTATAAGAATAGGCTTTGTGTAGATCCAGTATGAATCCAGTTATATGCCTCATATCTGTGTTAAAATGCTGATTTCTTGTTTCAATGCCCATATTACTACAACTTACTCTTTCTAATGCAATTACTCAAAGTGCAGTCTTTAAGTACCAAGCATTTATTGATTGATTTGTATGTATTACCTTCTCTCCAAAGCTCTCTGCAGTATGCTGTGCCTGTTTGATATTGAAGCTCTCTATATTCAGAGAGCTGAAAAGAATTTTTTTTCTGCGTTGCTTTTGTCAACTGTGTTTTCTCTGGGTATGTTTTCCACACTATGACAATGGGAAGGGGAATTCATATATAATCTTTTGGCTAGAAAGGTCACTTAGTGCTTAGAGTGGCAGCTGAAATGATCTTCTATTTGCATTTCCCCTTCAGCAAACCATTCTCCATCCTAGATAAGTAGATGGTAGATAGATGTTGAAAGATGATAGATAGACAATAGATAGATAGATAGATGATCGATAGATAGATAGATATGAGAGACAGACTTGCTAAGTTATCGCTATAAGTAAGCATTTGCCTGTTAGCAATAACTTTGTTTATTGGTCATTTTTAATAATGAAGCCTGGAGATATATTGGCATTTAAATATTTAGCATGTAGAATCATTGTGGGCTATTGTGTTTCAAATTTCCTTAAAATCATGGCTAAATTTTTCCTCACTCCCTTAAAAAAATGTATGTGCAGAATCCCTGGAGCTCATCCTGTCAGAGTATCCTTCCTAGAAGTCCTGTATCTCCACCGCCAAAGTTCTCTGGAAGAAATTACAAGTAAGTTCTCTTAAAAAGAAAGTTAAAACATGTAAATACTGAAAAAGAAAGCCCAATCTTATTTGGAAATAATTTTAGTAGAGAGTTTAATGTATTTATTTTTCAGTAGGAGGTGGGGGTGCAGAGAAGAAGAGGCACTGTCAGAGATAACAATGTTTCTAACCAGAAGTATCTGTTGTTGTATTTATACCAGACTAGAAGGTAACTCTTTGACACATTTATTGAGGAAAAAGGCAGTATTGACCAAATTAATCTGCAAGATTTTTAAAATTGTACTTCCTTCATTTATCTAAATATCATAGTAATTTCTCAAACATTCTGAGGAAGAACAGGAAATATTCCCTAACAAAACCCCTAGTTTTAGTGAGAAATTGAATAAAAGGAGAATGATTTTCTTTGTTTTATGAGGATGCTATTATTTTATTATATGTGTTATATCAATCAAAGGTGACTTCTGGATTATTTTATTTATTTGTTTCCTGTAGAGTATAGTAATAACAATCTATTTTATTATAATACTTAACACTATGTATTTTATTTTTTAAAGCATCCTGAAATATTTCATTTTTTTTTTCATTTAAAATAGCTTTATGATTCATGAACACAAAGAGGACAATCCTTTCATCTATCTATCTTATAAATGGGATGGCTCTCTGGGAACAGCTAAACTTGAAAGAAATTATGGGAGCAAGTATTCTTCAACCACATACTTGAAGCCACTCTTCGTATGTATCGTGCATTTCAATCTCTATATGTGGTTATCATCATCATAATTCAAGTAAAAATAACACAATGAATAGTAAGACTTTGCTATAGCAAAATGATATGACAATATCAGTTGAGATAAAGATGGAAAGATTAGCTTATAAGACTTGCTATCACAATTATTTCATTTGTAAAATGAGATTAGGAAATATGAGTCAAAGATATAGTGTATTTAATACTCCATACGCATGCATATACTTTATGTATATAAAATATTATGTAAAATATTATATAAAGTATACATGAATCATTAGAAATATGAGTCAAAAGTATAGTATATGTAATACTTCAAATGTATTAATATACTATATATACCTTAGTGAAATTTGCAATTTTTAGAAAGGAGATTTGATATCACAGGAAGACTAGTTAAATGCTATGAGATTAACTCAGAGGTCAGAACAGTCTTATGTTATTATAATATTAACATTCAGAATTTACCTGCTATTTTGTGTTTCAAATAACACATTAAATAGTACATTGTTCAAGCTAATGCTGAACACTAGCTAATTGCTTATCTTTAGTTACAAGACGTATTAATAATTAACATAAAGTGCAAACTGTGCTTCTCTGTACAAGTAGAAACAGCAATCAAAATAATAGTGAAATGGATTATCATCTAAAAGTTATTTTTATGGATTTTCTTGAAATGTAATAAATTATAGAAAAATGGGACTAAAATTTCATCAAAAATGAATACCTGGTTTTGTTGACATATTGAAGTGGTTTTTTGAGGAGACGGTTTTAGTTAAGTTGACCACATGACAAAATAACCTTCCCCAAAAAACTCACTGCGGGGAGTGACATCACCAAGATGGCAACATAGGTCTTTCCTGACTTCACTTCCTCTCACAAGAAGAACAACTAATGACTATTTATGAACAAGACACCATTGAGAGAATCCTAGAACATGGGGCTGAGGTTGAAACACCCGCCAGCACCACAGAGAACAAGACAGGCTTCATTAGAAGGGTAAAAGAAGCAGCTACACGGTGACCACATCGTCCCTCCCCTAGGCCAGCATACCACCACTGGGAGACATCTCTCCTGAGTCTCCAGTTCCTCCAGTGGGAAAAAAGATCCTAAGGGGACAACTAGTCCCCAGCACTGTGGGAGCCCCTAATGTGGTGTCATCCCATGAGGGCTACAGTGGAATCTGCAGGGCTCAACCACTGGCAATCTGTGGCAGAGAAGGTGGGGGACTTGCAACAACCAATTTACATATCTTGGAAAACTGAGTTCATCTCTGCAGTGTCCAAGTAGTAATTCCAACCAGCAGTTCTGCTCATCTGAAGAAGTTGGCGGTACACTTTGTCTAGAGAAGTTTTAGGATGCAGAATTGCCTGATTTGGGTCCTCAATTGAGTTTTTCAGGCCTTAGTGTCTGGTTTGTCCATTCCCAGGAAAACCCCCAACTGGGAGGAGTGTCTCTGGGCCCCATCTGACCATAGGGGCTGGCAAGAGCACATGGAAGCTGTGTAGTCAAGCAATGCTCCTGCTGAGAGGCACGTGGTGGTGATTGCTCCCAAAGAAAAGCCAGTAGCAGGCATGGAGGATTATTCTGCTATGCCCAGGCAGGAGAGTTAATTTATAGCCAAGCCTGAAAGTAGCTCCCAGTCCCTCTGAACTGGAAAGCCTGTTTGTGAAAAATGTAAGGGGCCTGGAAGGGCCCTTTCTTATTCTGCCCAAACGAGGAAACTGAGACACAGCTCCATCCACTGTGGAGAGTGTCTCCCAACCCCGTCTGAACAAAATGACTGGAAGTAAGATCTGGTTACACAGGTAACTCAGTAATGCTCTAGCTGAGAGATAGGCAGGCAGAGCCAACAGACTTCAGAGTAAAGCCAGTGGCTCTCTGTGGCCAGGAAACTTGGAGTATGGGTCGGCTTGAGTTAAGACAACAAAGAGCTTTATCAGCTTGACAGCTGCTTCTTCTGCTGCACCTAGTA
The DNA here is from genome assembly GCF_016509475.1 of Prionailurus bengalensis. NCBI lineage: Eukaryota > Metazoa > Chordata > Mammalia > Carnivora > Felidae > Prionailurus > Prionailurus bengalensis. The sequence continues at coordinate 71,440,122 of NC_057361.1, forward strand.
AAGAAAACTAATTCACAGCCTCACTTATTGCTGAATATAGTTTTCAGCCTGCCTGACAAGAGAACCTAACCAGAACACATGGGAAGCTGTGTAGCTCATCCAACAGTCTTGCTCACAGTGGCACTTGAACAAAGCATGGCCTGTGGCTTTCCCCAACTGCAGAGCAAAACTAGTGGCCTCACCTGACAAGGGAATTCAGTCACACTCTTGTATGATTGGGGTCCCCAAACAATGAGCCCAGACCCTGCATCCCAACCTGCTTCCCAGCAGGGAAGCTAATTCATAGTCCCGTTTACTACTGAATATAGTACCCAGTTCCAACCATCTAGTAAGCCTGGTCAGTTCCAACCATCTAGTAAGCCTGACCAGAGAATCAGGGCAACCCCACAGCCCATACTACAGCTTCACTTGAGCAGTGAACCAAGCCAGCAATTCTATACAACTGTTCTCAGCCAGTGGTACACCTCCTTCATTCCTGACCTCAGAGCTTTAACAGCTGCCTCACCTAAAAATAGACCTTAATAGCCATCTCCACCTACGCAAGGACACTACCAGAAGATACCCAGAAATGCAAGCTACACCTCATGGTGAATATCTGCCTCTACCAAAGTAAACTTATAAAGTCTGGAAGAAAACCTCAATTACTCAAATGTACACATACCAATATAAGGAATCAAAGATAACGAAAAATCAGGTAAATATGACACCACCAGAGGAAACTAATAAGGCTCCAAGTAACTCACCCTAAAGAAATAGATATTTATGAACTGTCAAAAAATTCAGAATAATCCTCTTAAAGAAGATTAGCAACTAAAAGAACACACAAAATCTAAACAAAATTAAGTGAACAAGACGTGAACTAAACAAGAAGTGCAACAAATAGAAACCATAAAATAACCCCAGAAATCTTAGAGTTGAAAAATACAATAGCTGAAATGAAGAGTTCAACAGAGAGCTCCAAAAGCAGATTCAACCATGCAGAAGAATGAATCAACGACTTGAGGATAGGACGTTAGAAATCATTTAGTCAGAGGAGCAAAAAAAAATTATTTTTAATGAAACAGAGTGAAAAAAGCCTATGAGATTTATGCAACATAATGGAAACATACAATATTCACATTATGGGAATTCCAGAAGAAGAGAAATAGAAAAGAACAGAGAGTATATTCAAAGTAATAATCACTGAAACCTTTCTGAACTTGAGGAAAGAAATGGACATCCAGATACATGAGGCCTAAAAGATCCCAAATAGGTTGAACCCAAATAGAACTACATCAAGACACATTATAATCAAATCATCAAAAGTCAAAGAGAAAAAAAAAAGAATTTTAAAAGCAGAAAGAGAAAAAAGAAAAAGTTACATACAAGAAAAACTCCATAAGACTATGGGTAGATTCCTCAACAGAAACATTTCAGGCAGGAGACAATGGGATGACATATTCAAAATATTGAAAGAAAAAAAAAGTATCAACCAAGAATATTATACCTGGCAAAGCTTTCTTCAGAAATGAAGGACAGATAAAGACTTGCCCAAACAAACAGAAGGTGAAGGAATTTATTACCACTAGGCCTGCCTAACAAGAAATGCTCAAAGGAGTTCTTTGAGTGGAAATAAAAGATGCTAATTGACATCATGAAAACACAAAAAGTTAGTGTAAAACTCACTCAACGGTAAACATATAGTCAAAGTTAGATTCTGTAATTTGGTAATGGTGGTAAATAATTCACTTACAATTCTAATTTAAAGGTAAAAACAAATGTAGTAAAAATAACTGTAATGACAATAATCTATTATTAGTTACATAAAGAATATGTAAAGTGTAACAGCAGTAACCTAAAATTTGAAGGAGAGAAAATGTAACACTGTAAAGTTTAGGAATTATATTGAAGTTAAGTTGTTATTGGCTTAAAAATAGAGTGTTATAATTTAAGATATTCTATGTAAGCCTCATAGTAACTGCAAGGGGAAAACCTGCAGTAATTACACAAAATAATGTGATAAAGATGTCAAATTATACTGATACAAAATATATCAAAATATACACAAAAATACAGCAGAATAAGAAGCCAAAAACCGTGAATCTACAAAATAACAGAAAACAATTAACAAAATGACAAAAGTAAGTCCTTACCTATAAACAATACTTTAAACATAACAGGATTAAATTCTCCAATTCAAACACATAGAGTGGCTGCCTACAAGAGGCTCACAGTAGCCTTAAAGACATGCATAGACTTAAAGTGAAAGGATAGAAAAATACATTTCAAGCAAATGGTAACATACACACACACACACACACACACACACACACATATATATATATACATAAAATATATACACACACACACATATATAGGATAGTCATACTTATATAAGACAAAATATGCTTTAAAGTAAAAATGGTAAAAAGAGACAAAGAATGTCATTACATAATGATGGAGTCAACCCATCAAGAAGATATAACAATTGCAAATATTTATGTGCCCAACATTAGAACATCTAAATATATAAAGCAAAAGGAAACATAGCTGAAAGGAGAAATAAACAGAAATACAATAATAGTTCAGGACATAATATCCCACTCTCAAAAATAGCACTGCTAGGAATTTACCCAAGGGATACAGGAGTGCTGATGCATAGAGGCACTTGTACCCAATGTTTATAGCAGCACTTTCAACAATAGCCAAATTATGGAAAGAGCCTAAATGTCCATCAACTGATGAATGGATAAAGAAGTTGTGGTTTATATATACAATGGAATACTACTTGGCAATGAGAATGAATGAAATATAGACTTTTGCAGCAACGTGGATGGAAGTGGAGGGTGTTCTGCTAAGTGAAATAAGCCAGGCAGAGTAAGACAGATACCATATGTTTTCACTCTTATGTGGATCCTGAGAAACTTAGAAGACCACGGGGGAGGGGAAGGGGGGAAAAGTTACAGAGAGGGAAGGAGCCAAACCATAAGAGACTTTTAAAAACTGAGAATAAACTGAGGGTTGATGGGGGTGGAAGGGAGGGGAAAGTGGGTGATGGGCATTGAGGAGAGCACCTGTTGGGATGAGCAATGAGTGTTGTATGGAAACCAATTTGACAATAAGTTTCATATTAAAAATAATAAAAAATAAATAAATACACTACCCAATCAATAAACAGTGGATTTGAACAAAATTATAGACCAAATGGACCTAACAGATATATACAAAACATTCTATCCAATAACAGCACTGTACACATTGTCTCAATTGCACATGGATCATTTTCTAGGAGACATTATACGTTAGGCCACAAAATAAGTCTTAGCAAATTCAAGACTGAGATCATAACAAGTATCTTCCCTGACCACAATCACATAAAACTAGAAATCAATACCAAGAAGAAAAATGGAAAGTTCACAAATAAATTGAAATTAAACAATACTCTTCTGAACAACCAATGGATCAAAGAAGAAATTAAAGAGAAAATAAGTGAAAAAAATGTATTGAGACAAATGAAAGTGGAAACCAAACATACTAGAATTTACGATTTGCAGCAAAAGCAAGTCTAAGAGGAATGTTTATCAAAATAAATGTCTAAATTAAAAAAAAAAGCAAGAAATATACCAAATAAAAAAAAATTAACTGAACACTTTAAGAATCTAGAAAAAGAAGAACGAACTGAGCCCAGTGTTAGCAGAAGGACAAAATAAAGACTAGAGCAGAAATAAATGAAGTGGAGATCAGAGAAACAATAGAAAAGATTACCCAAACTAAGAATTGGTTCTTTGAAAAGGTAAACAAAATTGACAAACTTTTAGTTAGACTAATCAAGGAAAAAAGAGAGAGGACGCAAATCAATAAAATTATAAATGAAAAAGTCATTACAACTGATACCACAGAAATACAAAGGATTATAAGAAGCTACTATGAATAACTACATGCCAACAAAGTGGACAACCTAGAAGAAATGGAAAAATTTAGGGGTGCCTGGGTGGCTCAGTCGGCTAAGCAACCGACTTCAGCTCAGGTCATGATCTCACGGTTCATGTGTTTTTGGGGCCCACGTTGGGCTCCATGCTTAGGGCTTGGAGCCTGGAGCATGCCTCAGATTCTGTGTCTCCCTCTCTTTCTCTGCCCCTCCCCTGCTTGTGCCCTATCTCTCTCTCTCTCAAAAATAAACAAACATTTTTTAAAAAATTACAAAACGAAATGGAAAAATTCTTAGAAACATACGACCTACCAACTGAATCAGGAAAAAAATTAAAAATCTGAATAAATAAGGAGATTGAATCAGTAAGCAAAAATCTTCCAGTGAATGAAAGCCCAGGATCAGAGGCTTCTCTGGTGAAGTTTACCAAACATTTCAATAAGAATTAACATCAATCCTTCTCAACCTCTTGCAAAAATAAATAGATGAGGGAACACTCTCAAACTCATTTTACAAGGCCAGCCTTATCCTAATTATGCTAATGTCCTAATACTTAATATCCAAATCAAAGCCATAAAAGGACATTACTAGAAATTATAGGCCAATATCCTTGATGAATACAGACGCAAGAATTCTCAATAAAATACTAGCAAGGCAAATTAAGCCTTGCACATTAGAAGGATCACTCACCATGATTGAGTGGGATTTATCCCTAGGGTGCAAGGATGGTTCAGCACATGCCAATCAATCAATGTGATGCATCACATTAATAGAATGAAGGAAAAGATGATTATCTCAATAGACAGAAAACATTTGACAAAATTCAACATCAGTTCATGATAAAAACACTTAACAAATTAGACATAGAAGGAATATATATCAACATAATAAGGGACATATGGGATAAGCCCACACCTAACATCATGCTCAATAGTGGGAAATTAAGAGCTTTTCTTCTAAAATCAGGAACTAGACAAGGGGACTTAATGTCACCATTAAAAAAAATCAAATCTAAGTTAGCATATAGTGTAATAATGGTTTCAGGAGTGGAATTTAGTGATTCATTACTTCCATACAACACTCAGTGTTCATCCCAACAAGTGCCCTCCTTAATGCCCATCACCCATTTAGCCCATCCCCCCCCCTTCCTCCAGCAACCCTCAGTTTGTCCTCTGTATTTAAGAGACTTATGGGAGCGCTTGGGTGGTTCAGTCGGTTGTCTCTGACTTCAGCTAAGGTCATGATCTCATGGTTCATGGGTTTGAGTCCAGATCAGGCTCTGTTCTGACAGCTCAGAGCCTGGATCCTGCTTTAGATTCTGTCTCCCTCTCTCTCTCTGCCTCTCTCTCTCTCTCTCAAAAATAAAATAAACGGGCGCCTGGGTGGCTCAGTCGGTTAAGTGGCCGACTTCGGCTCAGGTCATGATCTCACGGTCCATGAGTTCGAGCCCCGCGTCGGGCTCTGTGCTGACAGCTCAGAGCCTGGAGCCTGTTTCGGATTCTGTGTCTCCCTCTCTCTGACCCTCCCCCATTCATGCTCTGTCTCTCTCTGTCTCAAAAATAAATAAACGTTAAAAAACAAATCCTTCAGCTTAAAAAAAAATAAAATAAACATTAAAAAATTTTTAAAAAAGAGTCTCATGGTTTGTCTCCCTCTCTGTTTTTATCTTATTTTTCCTTTCTTTCCCCTATGTTCATCTCTTTTGTTTCTTAAATTCCATATA